>NC_090932.1:132082255-132717661 GCF_040938575.1 Ambystoma mexicanum
ATATTAAGGTTATTGATTGCCTTTCACTCCTGTTTCATTACTCAGAGTGCACGTTTCTATCTCTTGCATATTCTGTGTCCTTTCCATGGGAGCGGTTTTTCTATTTAGTCATTATTGTTTATGGTGTGTTTAATTAAAGTATATACTTTATATGAGCAAGTGACCAGTAGGCTATGCAACACGTAATTTGGTTTTTCTTTTATACTTGTGAAACTAGTAAACTGGAATTGGTCTTTGAAAATCCACTCTAGCTTATTGAGGTTTTAATTTCCTGGCAATTTCACAGACTTCTAGAGTGCAACCTCCTAGTGCGAAAGTTTGTGCTGCTGTTCTGCCAATATATATATACATTTTGGACTGTTGGCCTTTGCTGTTTGGGTTGCTTTCCCATTCACATTCCTTTTTAGAGTATCGCCTGCCCTCCGCTCAAGTTACCACAAAAGGCGGAGGAGGTTTATCTCTTACGTGTGCCAGTTTCACCCTAGGCTTGGGATCACTCTTGTTTTGTAGACGTGTGAGAGCAGAGTAGGTGGTTTAGTCACTACTCATCCTTCTACTCGTGAGGGGCAGAAGCCAGTTTGTCACAATCAAAATGAAGTTAAATTGTACAAAAAAATTGGGAAATACAGAGATGTGTCTGAAAATGTCTTTAAGGCTCAGGAAATGATGTGCTGGTCCTGAACAACCAGTGATAGCTGGTGTGTTTTTCAAATGGGGGGGTACATTTTCCCCCGAATTGGCCCAAACGACAAACACACCTAGTCAGTATGAACCTCTTTGGACTTTTTTGAAAGGGAGGGTGCTTCTCTGCCCCCAGAGAGATTCTTTTTAATGATGCTTTGTGATGGTGCATTTTGTGGTATAACATTCTGAAACATTGGGCAAAATGTTTACAATTTACAGTGGGTTCTATAGGGGAACCCATGAATAATTCCAATAGATGCCAGGCCACCAATAATACAAAGGAGGAATTTGCAACACAATTCTATGCTGGCCTTGCCCACAGAAAAACCTTGAAGGACCTTTCACCAATGTATGCCAACAATGCCCTGTAAAATGCCCTAACTGGATTATGAGGCCTGTCACCTCAGTCTGCCAATGCAGCCCCAATTCAATGCTGTCATCCACTGCCTACATATCAAGGCCATCATTGTGCTGTAAAATACATTTTCATTCAGCCAGTGCCAGATATGTGGCACTGCAGAAGTACGGGGATGGATATTGCTTTCTAAGCACTTACTCAGCTACTAAGCCCTTAGACTAGCCGTGATCTCAGTCATAAAGGTGAAAAAGGCACAACATGAATGACACACCTCCTCTGCCCCTTATGGTAACGTGGGTTGAGGGCCTTCAGAGAGTTGTGAGCTAGCAAGGAAGCATACAAACAATAATAACACTGTGGTTCCGAAATAAAAGAATGTCCAATCAAGGTTCTGTAAAAAATACACGACTTTAATCAAACTAAAATGACATACAAACTAATAAAATCACTTACAACCCAGTCCTGTAAGGAGAGATACAGAATATGCAGATTTCTGGTTAGAATTGTATAGCATTGTATTCTAGTCGTCATTTATATAGCGCCATTTCCCCATTTGTATGCCTCAATGAGCTTTGTGGGTGGAACGCCCTCGGGGACCGAAGTCATGTATAGAACATTCTAAGAGTTTACTTTAAGATGTGTGTGTGGCATGTATGGTCGTCTGTGGGGGTGGAAGGAACGAGTGCATCGCAATGTGCTGCTGCGAATGCTGCTGGAATCAGCTGTGGTTTGAAAGTGTAAGTGTGTTGTTGGTTTTGGGCCAGTACTGGTCTGCGAGAGCAATCAAAGCATACAGTGGGAGAGGGATTTCAAAAGAATGAAGGAAAAAGCCAGGTTTTGAGGGTGTTTCTGAATGCAAGGTGTTTGCCAATGCTGTGAATGTGGAGAGGCAGAAAGTTCCAGATGGCAGGAACTTGGAATGAGAAGGAGGATCCACCAAGTTATATTGGGGAATAACCAGGAGAAAAGTTGCACCAGATCTGACTGTTCTGGAAGGTTGGTAGCGTGTGAGTTTATCTTGGAGGAATTTGGGGCCGGTGTTGTGGATGGCACAGTGAGTAATGCACATGGCTTTAGCGGTTTTTCTTCGAACAATAGGGAGCCAGTGAAGAACCCTCAGTGTGGGACTGATGTGTTCTCAGGGAGGGAATCCAATGAACAGCCGGGCTGCAGCGGTTTGGATTCTTTTGAAGTTTCCTAAGTTGGAATGCTGGTGCACCTAGATAAAGGCATAATAGTGAAGATGGCAGAGATTCAGCGTGGATAGGTGAGGTATGGGAAAATACGCCTGAGGATGAATAGGGGGAAGAAGCAGGTCCTGGATGCAGAGTTGATTTGTTGGGAGAGATAGATTTGTATCCAGCTTGCACCTGAGGATTTTCACTGAAGTGGAGGTTGCCAGGGGTGGCGGGAGGGGGCCTAGAGAGTGAGGCCAAGTGATACGCACAAGTTTCCGCATAACTAGGCTTTTCCCCAGGGGTGAGGATCAGCTGGTTCATTGTCATCCAGTGATCAATATCCGAGAGGCATGATGACAGATCTGAAAAGGTGGTACCTGGCAATTTTTGGATTTTGAAGATGATCTGGGTATCGTCTGCGTAATTGTAGCAGGTGATATTGTAGGAGCGGATGAGTGCGGGGAGTGGGTTGAAATAGATATCAAAGAGGAGAAGAGATAGGGATGCTCCCTGTGGGACCCCTTTTGGCAATGGGCAGGATGTATAGGTGAAAGGGTAAAGGAGCATGATTTGCAAGCAATTAGGGATCAAGGAGGAGATACATATTAGGGCAGTGGCTTTGATTCCTAAAGATTGTAGCCTCCTTGGGAGAATGGTGTGGTCAATACTATTGAAGGCGGCGCAGAGGCCAAGGAGAATGACTACAGCACATCCTTCCACATCTGCTGTTCTTTTGAGGTCATCCCAAACAGATAGTAGGGAGGACTCTGTTCCTCAGAGCAGTCTGAAGCTGGATTGTGCAGGGCCAAGAAGGTTGTTGCCTTCAGTGAAGTCACAGAGTTGCTTGTATGATGTGTGGTCCATGAGTTGGCCATGAAATGGGTGTTGGAAATGGGCCGGTAGTTCTGGGTAATTAGAGGTTTGAGCGCAGGTGTTTAGAGGAGGTGTTTGATATAGGAGGTTTTGAGGGCTTCCGGGAAAATTCCTGATCTGAGGGATTGGTTAATGATTGAGTGTGCAATGATGTTAGGATGTTTTTGAGGAGAGTGGGTGAGCAAGGGTCCCGAGCGGATCCTGATGGGTGGCTTTGTGCTAGGGGCAAGAGGAACTCCTGGTTTGAAATCGAGGAGAAAGAGGCGATGTTTTGCATTGGGAAGGAGTTGTGACAGGGGATGAGAGGTGGGTGTGGAGCAGGCGGGGGCATTGGTGCTACTTTAGAGATGAGAGTGCTATGTCTATCGATAGCAATGTTGTGCAACTAATCAGATAAAGGAACTCGGAAATGGGAACTATTGGTATGAAGACAGGGGTATGCAGGGAATTGTCTTTGCAGAAACGTTCACGTTTAAGCATATGTCTTCTACAAATGAATGCCTGGTGTGAAAGGGGTTGTAGATGCACACACCTGTATAAAGAATATTATGAAAAGAGACTATAAATAGTTTTAAGTAACCTTTTAAGGTGCGGGGGAGGAAACGTAATCCTGGCACAGGATCACAAGTACCTATCCGTACTGAGAAGAAAAAGAGGATCCATAGGTAGGAGCCCTCCCGTCCCCTGCACACTATTAGTATCCCGTGTATTAACGGTTAATAATAAATCTAAAGTCAAACATAGGTATACAGTAATGTAAATAATTGGTCATATAATTCCAAAGCTACAAGGCGTTTCAAATTGAAGAATTTAATGGTGAAAAACCGTTTTCTTGAAAAAATGATATACATCAATAAATCTTCTGATGCTGAGACCAAAAATAAATGTCAAATGATATACAATATACTAATTTGTTTAGAACAATGTAAATCAAGTATATATACAATTACAACTAAAAAATGGCTGACGCGTTTCGGGATCCTGTCCCTTCTTCTAGAGCCAAGTGAATTGCAAACTGTAAGAGAAATAAAATGAACAAAACGTATGTCAGGTATTTTGACTAGTAAATACTCATAGATTAAAACGTTCACAAAGCATGTACTAGGGTAACGGCACGATCCATTCATTATATTAAAATACATGAAATCCTTTGGTTTATAAAGAACCACAATATATATTGTATGTACTGGGTCGATTACATATTTACCAGGAAGCACCTCTCCCAAAGAGGGAGTTGACAGTGTGACCAATAAACAATCTTTGCAGTCAATTTAACTAGATTCTAGCAAAGCTGAGGTAATCTGACACCTTAATTGTATATGTGAGTACTTCACAGGGGGTACCCCAGTGTAGTTGCAAAAAATAAAAAGAAGAGGTAGATACTAACCTACTTCAGGAAGTGTACTTGAAAAGGCAAAGTAACTGTTTCACGGACGTGATGTGTGGGGAACAGACTTCGAGCTTCAAACTGAATAAACAACTTCCCTGTCAAGACGGTAATCTAAATGTATAAAAAGCAAACTTATGCTGTATTAATGACATATAAACTAATGGGAACAGAACGTCATTTACAGAGTGTAATCAATAAGTAAAGGCTCTAAAATATATTGATAAAGCACTGTAAAGTTGAAACGAAGGAAAAAAAGGTGTAATCGAACTCGGAAAGTTAAACTCAGGTAGAAGGCATACCTCTCCTTACACGTGTTGTAAGGTACAAGATCGTTACAATGCTCTTGAATATGTTGTGGGCTGAAGGTGGTGCCCTGTGGTACCAAAGTCCTCCAGACACATGGGAATATCCAGTGCTATAGTGAGCACAGCCTAAAATGAGATAAATTATCACGTTCATTATAGTGAACTGTGCTAATGAGTGTGGTATTAAGGGAATAGCAGATCATAATAAGGTGCTGCGCGGAGGGTCTTGTGCTTACCTAATGCTTAGGTACGAGTGGTGCCAAAAGTAGGTAATCCAAAGTGCACAGGGCACGCAGCTCAAAGGCTGCGTCTTAAAATATCACTCGCGAGCCGAGTCTTCAAACAATGCACAGGATACAGGCTCCGGCCGCGGGTGGACAGATGCGAGCGAAGCGTGCCTTCTCAATAGTGTAGGTGGGCTGTGCTGTCGCTAGGGAAGCCAACCCAGACTACGAACTGGTGTCTAGGGGGCTGCAAGCAATGAACACGTGTTCGAAAGTAAGAGAAATAGAAAACGGACTACATAATCTTTACGAGGACAAACCAAGTAATTCAAAGATCGGTTTGGTGCATGAGCGCCATCATGGAATGGAGTAGAAAAACCCATTACCAATCCATGTATCGAGACGAAGTTGTAACCATGAGTGATAGAATAGTGAGTACAATGGACCTTCCCTAGTAGTGATATTAATTGGATGATTCAAATCAAGAATGATAAAATGTAAAACAAAATATGGGGTGAAAAGGCACCAGAAAAAGATTGTAAAGTGGTCACAATGACAGACGGTGCAGGTTGACACTCATTGTCAATATAATTGTTGGTGTTATAAGGGAATGACCCGATGTGGAGTAAATCTTATATGAAATATCTAGCAAAATTCAACTTAACCTACCATTAATTCAGCGGGCCGGTGGACAACTCCCGGACTTAACTACTTTTAACAGGTATTCCACTGAAAATTAATGTCAACATCAAGTGCAAAGTCATTGATGGATGATGCCAGTACGAACTGCATGCATTTGTGAACAAATACAGTAAGGTAATATTAGTATAATTAATAGAAACTCAACAAAAAGTAAAAACATAATCAGTCACATGTATTTCAAGTAAAACATTTTAAGGAAAACTCCTCATTGAGTCCTCTAGGGCTGAGAGTGTCCAGGAGATCTATCCAATATTTTTCTCTGCGTGATAGGGTTGATTGGTAATCACCCCCTCTATACGATTTCTTGACAACCTCCAAAACCATGTACTTCACTTGGGCTACTGTGTGTGAAGATTGTAAAAAGTGTCTGGCTAGAGGAGATTTCACATTTTTACATCTAATGTTGGACTTGTGTTCCGTTATCCTCTCTTTCACTGCTCTAGAGGTCTGACCAACATATAATTTACCACATGGGCATTTAATGGCGTATACCACTCCTGTAGAAATACAGGTGGCAAAATCCTTCAGTTTATATTTTTTGCCAGTCAAGGGGTGTGTTACAGATTCTCCCTTAATTACATTGTTACAGTGTATACAGGCTAAGCACGGATATGTTCCTTTTTTCCTTGAGCTTAACAACATCTGTTTTTCTTTCGGAGGCTTCTCAGCTCTCACTAGCTTATCCCTCAGATTTTGTCCTCTTTTGAATGCCATCATGGGAGTTTTTGGGAATAATTCTTGTAGGAGAGGATCACTATGGAGAATACCCCAGTGCTTCTTAATACATCTTCCCACTTGAAAACTCTGTCGGGAGTATTTAGAGATATAGAGTAACGGTGTTTCTTTGCTTTTAACTTTGGGGGTCAATAGTTGTTCTTTGCTTATGGCAGAAGATCTCTCTTTAGCTTGTGTCAAAACAGAGTGAGGATAACCCCTCTTCTCAAATTTATCCAAAAGTTTAGTGCACTCCACATCAAGTCCTGCTGGGTCGGAAATGATTCTTTTAAGCCTTAGGATTTGGCTATAAGGTAGACTGTCCAACATCGATTTCGGGTGAAAACTTGAGAAGTGTAATAAATTATTCACGTCAGTTGGTTTATGGTAGACATTCGTTGATATCCGGTTGTCTTTAATTTCTAGGCAGACATCTACAAATGAATGCCTGGTGCCTTATTTGTCACTGGGACCCATAGTACAAGGTCGGGGAACATAACTACTCTGAGACCCTTGCCTCTATCTTTGGCAGTGGTCGAAGTGGGCGGGCGGTTGGGAGCAGTGCTCCTCTACTTTAAAAAACACGTTTTACTGTTCCTATCCTTTTATAATAAAAATAAACCATTCCAGAAGGTTTTTTTTAAATAAAATAAATGAGTAGGAAGAAGTTGAAACTTGCACTTCACTGAACTCCACTGAACATTCCCTTACATAGCAGGTGGGTTTGTATGGGGGTTTGAATTGCGGGTGGGCGCGGCGTGATGATGGGGTTTGTGGGAGAGGTGGCAGGACAGCAGGGATCATAGGTCCAATACTTCCTTTCATACAATTCGACCACAGATCTTTGGGGAATGTTGAGTGTGTATTCTGCCCTTCCCAGCCATGAAGGTTTCCAGAGAACACTTGCAGGTGTGCCTGTTGTAATGGGCAGAGTCCAGGGTAGCAGTAGTACAGCTGAAGGCCAGCCTTTGAAGCAGCAGGTACTTGGTTTGCTGCGAGGCACTGTCCATGTTCTGTAAGAACAAGATGAGTGTTTCTGCAGTTTCCAGCCAGGAAGGTTGATAGAGAGCACATGCAGGGCTGCCACTTCCAACAGGCAACGTCCGTGTTACCAGTATCTCATACATAGGCAGTCTTAGTCAAACAGCAGGTCACTGGTGTGATGTGAGGCCCTGTCTAGAGTTCTTCTTTTTCCCTTCCCAGCCATAAAGGCTACCCGAGTGCACTTGCTGGATTCTGGTAACATTGGAGTGGTTGACTCCCTCCTTGAAAGCGTTATCTTCACCTCAGTGGCTAAAGGCGTTGTGCAGACTGCACCCCAAAAAAGTTCCAGTCAAATCCTTCTTCTTCTTCTGAAGTCCAATCACATTTAGCGGGGACTCACCCCTTATATAGTCAATTAATCATGATTGACAGATCCATTTAAAATCTTCTGTAAGGGCCCAATCCTGGCTTCAGTGACAAGAGTATCTCCTCAGTGATATTGTTCTCACAGTGCTATTTCTGCAGGAAGCAGGAAGGGGGCACTGACGTGCGAGTGGACCAAGAGATTCCAGGATGGTGGGACCCTTCTCATGACTGCTATTTCACTCCTGTGCTAATCTAACTGCTCCCTATACACTGTTTGGCAAGCCAAAAGAAGGACTTGGGCCAAAGGACACATTTGTATGTAGTTTATATTTAAATTAAAAGAAAACACCTCACTAACCCTGCTGCTTAAGGGGAGCTGCCTTCCTATCAAACTAAACTAAGGTGCTTGTCAATAGACCAAAATTAAAATTAGTCCTCAGTCCGCACCTATCCACTAAACTGGCCCGACCACTTAGCAAACCGTAAATGGAAATAGGCACTCTTGGTTCTTCCCATAGGTGTCTCTGGTTGCCCCATGAATCTCTCCTGGGTCTGAATCCAATGGTTAGAAGTAAGTAACAATTCTTCTCAGGAAGACGGTTCTTGTCAGTCTAGCAAAAGTTCCTTAATGTTTCCCAAAGTTCAACAAAAAGTCTTAGGTACCAGCAAGAACAGAATTACCCAATTTCCTTAGGTGGAGGGATATTTTCTTGATCCCTCTCCACAGCTTGTGTTGGTCTCTCCCCACGTGCCTTTTCTCATTTAGTCTCTCTTTCTCTCTGGACCTCAGTGACTCTGGTACAGAGTTTGGACAATTCTTCCTTCTTCTCCGGTCGCTCTTTTCTCTATCCAATTACTCCGATCTTGGCATCTCATGTACCTTCAGCATTGCAGGGTCTTGTTACAGTGAGTGTGCATCTCTTTGCCAGCGGTGGCCTTCTCTACAGCTTGCTGCTCTTGCTAACTGGACACAAGTGTTTTCTGTATTGCGCTCGTCTCGGGATTCTCTCCCATTTCTGCTCCCTATTTGGGGATTGAGGATTCACTCCTCTGTTGGTCCCTGATAATCGTGTCAATAAGCAGACACAGTGCCCACCACGTCCTCTGTGTGGTCACGCCTGCAGGTAAGCTTCGATTTGCTTGGCCTTGGCTTCTAAGTCCATGCAGATCTCAGTATCGGAATGGCAGCGTCTCCGTTTAGCGTTGGCCTCTCGATGTGCCACATTTCTACTATTCAACACAGGTCCGTCCCTCGCCTACGTACTCACCTTAGATGCTCACCTCTGTGTACTGTTTTTCTCTCTTTTGCTGTTTCCAAATCTGAGAGCAGAGTACCCAGACCTCCCTTCAGCACTTGATTCAGCGGCTGTTTGCTGGCTCCGGGCCCAGCATGTCCTCTGTTTGGTTGCGCCTTCAGGTACAGATCGCTTTGAGCAGCCTCTGCTTCTCAGGCATTGTGCATTGCTGTGCAGGACAGAAGGCATCTGCCTCGGGTGTCTGCTTCCTTCTGCACTACAGCCGACTCCGCTGTTTTGCGTGGCTCCTCCCCTCACTGACATTCTCATGCCTGAGTCTCGCCTCAGTGTTGGGTTTCTCCTCCTGTACTCAATGTTCGTAGACCATTTATTCTTGCTCCTGTAACACAAGAGGGCATACTGTTTACCACAGGTTTTCAAGCATGTGGAAAGTTCAGCATTATTTTGAGCCAAGTACATAGACTTATTGTGAGCACAACTTTGAGATAAACACATACATGTAGTGTCAGTATTTCTTAATCCCATGTAGGCAGATGATACCTTATTGTAGGAGTTCCCCTTGAGAATGGGAGTCCTTGTACCTTAAAAGGGAGTCACTCCCAGTGAGGTTCTGCTTTCCTAAAAATCTAGGAAGGGATTGGCTGAGCGGAGTCAGCTCCCTAACCTTAAACGAGGTGACTCTCCCTTGGGCAGAAGGGACAAATACCCTGGATTTGTCACACCTGTCTGCCTTACATCAAAGGGCCTGCACTCAATTTGCCACCCTAATGTGACCTCTCCATTTTCCTAGCAGGGTTGCCTTTGAAAGCCCTGGTTTCCATCTAACTCCCTGGGGGTTTATACAGCTCTCTTGGGGAGGTGACAAGCCTTCCCAGAGAGAACAGAAAGGGCTTCTTAGGAGGAACCCAAATTGGTTGTTTCTGAAACTCAGTCCCAGGCAGTGGTACACAAAGCTCTGACAGTTGAATGAGTCACTAGAACAGAGTTTGCCAATACAATGACATCGACATGGTTTTGGCCGGCATAACTGTATATTCCCATGGGTCACTATATATAACTAGATATCAACTGTCACCTGGCATGGAGGGAGTATAGTTTTATATTAAAAACTGCTTGTCACCTTCAAAGGGATTTCAGTATTTTAATTTTTTAAAGGCCAATGCAAATATTAGAATAACTTGGATGAATACATGCCGCCTAGAGATCTTTTGGAAGGCTTCATCATGTGGCAGATTTGGCAACCAAAATCCTATTTGGAAGTGTGGGTGAACAAATAGGCTAGGGCTCCTTTTCAAAGTGAAGTTGAACTTCTTCTAACATTCTCCCTGCATGGCAACTACTGATGCCCAGCAGCACGTGTATTGGGTGTGACTTTTATATGGCTGTTGGTAGGTACATTTATACACCCAAAGGCCAGCAGGCCTATCTGGGCACAAACCCCAAACACCAGTTTGTAAAACACATGCATTGTCTGAACGTGAGACTGTTTAGCAGATGTGACTTTCATGGTAGAATCCATTTACTTGCGCTCAAACAGATTTCTACTGGCAGATGGAAATCCATCACAGGCAGCATTGCCATGCAATACACGTGTACATTGTACCTGTGCCTAGAAATACATGCCAGTCTTGCCATAGTCAAACACTGTTTCACTGTGCCTATGTCCAACTAATTATTCCAGCATCTATATTGTAAAATGTAAATGATTATGGTGCCTGCCCGTACATATGTATGAACATAGTCTTATGCACATGCACTCCATGCACAAACACAAGTTCATATAGACATAGATACACACACACACATTTAGACATCAATGACACACACACAACCACTGTTATTAACAATTCATTTTTTTCCATCCAGTCCTGTGCCTTTGGCCCCTTTTCTACCTGTGGCGCACACAGGAAGTAGAGAGAGAGGTTTATTGACAACTTCCCTCCCAGGGTCCTGCATGTGCACAGTCTGTAGAGGGGCAGATGTTAGCAGATCTAAATAGACACCTTTATAGTCTCCATTGAGCTGGGCTCCCATGTGCCACCTGCTGCCTGCTGGGAAAGAGGACCTGCAGACCTCTATTTGGGGAGGGGTTCTAGATGAGGGCCTTTGCACCTTCAAGTACTATGTGAATTCTGCGACATGGGCAGCGTTTTGTGGGTGCTCTCGGCATGACTGAGAACATTGAGGGTCCGATTCTGAGCTTGTGCTAATGCTAAAAGCACCGCGAAGTACAGTCAAGTACTGTTGGCTGTGTGTGGACTGGCTCCTATCTCCTGTCTCCTGCCTTAACGTTGTGCTTGCTGTTGCACCGCAGTTTCACTGAGCCTGGATTAGCCCTGGTGCCGTGAGATCGTTCAAGCCCTGGAGGACGTCTTTGCAGGGAACACTTGGCCTGCCTGACCCTGCCTAAAGGAAATAGGTGTTTTTCGAGGTGGGTAGCTCCGCCCTTTTCCGCCGAGCGACGCCCATCTCATTTCCTTAAGTACCAACACCTTGGCACACCCCCGCCGCACACCGCAAAGTACCGCCAAGTACTGTTGGCTGTTCGCGGTTCGTGTTGCGGGGTGCAGAATAATTATTTTTATAACCTAGTGAGCCTGGTAGAGCACTATTATTATATATTGGGTCTAAAGGACAACTGCTATTGAGTACGTGAACTACGGACTCCCCAGTGAGTGAGTACTCGACTTGAATGCATGTTGGTACGTTCACGGTCCCCCTATTGTGATTTCAACCTATAACTTGCTGTAAAGGCCGGATACAGCCAACTGCACAGTTTTTTCATAAAAGTGGGATAAGCAGGCCAGAGTGTTGCTAATCTGTGTTATGTTTCATTTGGATGCATATCAGATGCTTTTCTAAGGTAAATTGTGGGCCGAGAGTTCTCGAACTTTGGGGATCCAAAGTAAGTAATATAGCGAGCTATTAAAAACAGAATCTCAACAGAAAGATGGAAATTACATTGCGCAATGGGGAAAAAATTAAAGACTCTTTTTTTAAAAGAGTCTCTAGGTACAAACTCTGTATCTATTAAAAACAATAAAAAAACAAACAGAAAGTCAGTTTATTCTGCCTAAACAAAAGCGCTCATTCCTTTCAATGTCAGTCCAAGTAGCTAATAATGATGCCGAAATGAGTCTCAATGTAGAGACTCAAAAAGGCAAAGTGGTGTGCTCTCTAAAAGATGCAAACGAAGACATCACTCATGAACCGTTTTCTGAAAAAGAAACCATAAAAGAAAAAGGTACACAGGATGTAGACACCCAAGTCAATACTTTCCTTCCGGCTGCGGACATATCCATGTTAGCACCTGTCATTATGGCAGATCTAGACAAAAGGGTACGCCTTTCACTGGGTCCATCAACACCAGTGTCCACTTTTGGACAATTTAGAGAACATGTCCACTTCCATAAACTAAATTTAAAAGAACATAGTAACCTTTCACAGAGTTTCTTTCAAAAAGGAGAGGAACCTAACTTGAACGGCCCATACCAATCCACTAGCTCGCCAACTTCAACCTCTGAAAAGAAACATACACCTTTACCGGAGAGGTACCTATCAGGGGATTTACAAACTTCGATCCCTGTTTTCAATAACAGTCATTCACTTGAAGTACCTATGCAAGCAGAAAGAAAGCTCTCAGAAGTATTAGAGAAAGACATGCAGGACTTCCCGGTAATTACCAGAATTCTCAACCTGTTAGATAAGGGGCATGAACTGACACACACTTTACTGAAGGAAATCAAAAATAAATCTCGATAAATTCCGAAAAACTAAGTAAAGTAGAAGGATACATCCTAGCGCAAGAAGCCTGTCATAAATTCCACTTAGAATGTCCTATAAGAACTGCCCTAATAGTCAAACAGGAAGGTTTTGCATCTAAAGCAGTCTCACAAAACTCTACAGGGACACAAACGAGTAATGATCCCCTATTGCACGATGGAATTCATAAATCATTTGCACACATGGTAAGGAACCAGCCTAAATCTACATCTATGGATGTTAAAGGGGAGTCGATTGATTTTATCGAAATTACTAAATCACAACATGAGCGACTGTTGCAGATTGAACAATTTTTGTATCAAACTAATCTTCATCTGCACCATTCTGAAATACCTCAAATGACGACACCAATAATATCCGAGTGCGAAACACAGAATCCTTCACCTGATAGCCCATCAGCGATATTAGAAATTATTGAGAAGGATAGAGAGTTGGAGAAAATTGCTGAAGATGCAGAGAACACAATTATCTCTGCTGAAGGCCCTTATCACATATCGAGAAGAGACAAAAAAACTATCAACGAGCATTAAAAAGAAGACATAAGAAAAGGGTGGATGACACTAGAACACACCAAGGCATGAAGCCACCCTCTGTAGGTGCTAAGAAAGGCAAAACACAGAAATAGCTTCTTACTTCAAATCCAGATGATCATGCCTTGAATTTAAGTCAATTAAACGAAGAAAGTAAAATTGTATTGCAAATTCCTCCACAAGATGAGAATGGGAAATCCACGGAGGAGGCAAAAAACCAGCTGATTGCCCACGAAGATCATAAGGTGGTACAAGTAATACAAACAAAAATGAAGGCATATTTTCCTGAAACACAAATAAAAAAAACAAGCAACTAAAAAAAAACAGAATGCCACGTAGAAAGTGAAAATCAACTCCTAATAATGGTAATTCACAAACTCTCGATATTGAATCGGTACCAAGTATGGCACTTAGACAACCCCTGACATCTTCAACCCTGGTACAAACATGTGTTGAAATGCATTCAATTCCGATGGAACAACAAGCTCAAAATGGATCAGAGGTATCATCAAACACCCAAGCTAGACAAAATGTAGCCATATCAGAGGTATCCTCGAACACCCAGCTAGACAAAATGTAGCCTTGTCCCCTCAAACGACCACTGGTGATAACCTGGAAGTAAAAGCTACTGCCACCCAATTAGAAATCAAAAACAGTTCCACAATACCTGTAGTTCCACAAGATCCATACAATTCAACAAACAACTCTCATGTAGTACCTGGTATTATTTGTCACAATGTGAATTCTCAGCCTTTGACCATCATTGAATCAACTGTTGTAGCATTCAATAACATTCTGGAGGCTATGAAAACAACTATTGGTTGGAAGAGTGATCCCACGATCAATGGAAAGGAGCGTATTAAACGCTCCTTCCTAATGAAATCCCTTTACAAAATTCCTTCTCTAAGAAACCTACTTTCTAACGATATCGAAAGCATCCGGCTATCTAATATAAACAATAACCGGATGCTCTCGATTTTGCTTTCTCCGATTTTTGCAAAATTGTTATGGGAACATAAATCTGATCTAATGATGTTGGGTCTAGAATTGTATGCATTCTATTTAGTGGAAGAGGCAATGAACTTCCTTGATTTTCAACCACCAACTATATTAACTGTAGGTAATAACATAAATCAGGCCACTTCCAATATAGATGCTTCAAAACAAATGATGGAACAACTAGCCTCTCTTACTACTGTACTAAATGCTTTAACTTGGTTGGAACCTTTGATAAAAGCTGCCTCCGTGATAAGCTCGACACAAGCACCTTCATAATTGAGAGAGTTAAAAATCATTACGTGGTATTGCTGCGGTTTCAACAATCTCAGAAAATGGTTGCAAACTGCTCAAGTAGACATGTTGCCACATATATTTCTGATTCAAGAAACCATGTCCATGTCTGAATTGCATTTTGATGATTTTATGTCGGTTGTACATCACGCAGATGGTAGAAGAGGTGGTAGACCTGCATGGGGCTTCGCTATCTTCATCAACATTGTACTTTCCTTTAAGGTGAATCAAATATTTTACTCAAATTGGTTGTTTTTGGTAGATGTGACAATAGACTGCCAGCATGGTCTTAATGTTTTTCTGATTTCACTTTATTGGAATCCGGCTCGCATGTCACTTTCACAAGTGTGCAAAAGATTTGATTCAATTCTACAGGAAGCTTACCAAAAATCCCCACAAGCAGAAATATTGATTGGAGGAGGCTTTAATGCAACCCTTATATCTGCTCTGAATTGTAAAACTCAGCAAAAACTGAAAATGTACTTTAGACTTACTCACGAAAAAGGAGAAAAGTGGGTTCAATACTTAGAAAGTTATGACTTGTATACTATTGAATCGGATGTTAGTCATGAGTCATACACATGGAAAAGAGGTCCTTATTCTTCGTGGATCGATTACCTTGTGGGCTATAAAATCTTATCTGGATGGATGTCTCTTTCAAGTACAACAGATCCTCTACTGGGAGACCACCTAATGATTGATTCTCTGATGACATGCAATACTACTAAACATACTTGTGATTTTACGCTAGCAATGATCCAAAGTAATAGAACCAGACTCTCAATTAACTGGAACATCAGCACTTGTAGAAAAATATCTTTTCTTGTTAATCGAGACCTCTGGACACATAAGAGTGAGATACCTAAAGAGATGGAATGTATCATGCAATGGAATCTAAAGATGATTTCATTTCATCTAAGATCCATTTCCAGTACACAAAAATTTCAAGAACATAATAAACACGCTACTTCTAATGGCTCACTGGACATTTTGGAGCTGAAACGCTAAAAAAACTTGGAATTAAGGAAAATAAGGAAGTCCTTTGTACTCCAGGATTTGAGTTGCTTTACAACTGCAAAAAACAAATACTTACGCAATTTAAAAACGATCTATCACGAATTCGATCGCAGATGTTACTGAAACAAAACCAAAACATGGTTGTAATGTTATGTAAAAGTAACACCAAAGAGATATGGAAGCATCTTAGACTTAGTAACAAAGATCAATACTTAGAATTCCATTCAGCAATCGACGGAGCAACCTGACCTCCTTTTTCCTGCACAAATATAGAATTCCCCCAAAATGTTCTCATGTAGAAAGTGCACCAATGTGTGACTACATTCCTGACACTTGTCCGTGGGACATTGAAGATATCTTGTATGCCATTAATAAATTTAAAGCGTTGAGATGTGCAGGCCTGATTGTTTGCCCTCGTGTGTTATTAAAGACGATCCTCTATTCTGGGCACAAATTTTCTTAGACAACTTTAAAACAATATTCCAAATCAAAAAAATTCCATCATCTTGGCTCACATCCGTTATAATACCTATCCATAAAAAGGGGCCCATTGATAACCCTAACAACTTTAGGCCGATAGCTCTAATAGACGTTGCAGCCAAATCATTTGCCATTTTGTTTTTGCAAGAAATAGAAACAGTGATCCGTAACTCTGATTGTCTAAGTATAGCCCAGGTAGGCTTTTGTAAAGCAATGGGAGCAACATTAAATGCAAGTATTCTTGCTCATCTGATTGCAGCTTGTAAAGCACCCGACAAAAGTCCTATCTTTGTGGCATCTTTGGACCTCAAAGCTGCCTTTGATTGTGTCATTAGAGGGATCCTATGGAAAAAAATGTTGATTGCTAACTTTCCAGCTCATTTAGTAACACTGGTCTCTATGCTTCATCACAAAACTAACTTTAAAATAAGAATAAATCGGGAAGGCACCCTTACAGACGCCATCCCAAGTTGGATTGGTGTAAAGCAAGGATTCAACCTGGCAGCGATACTGTTTAACTTGTATATGGCTGACCTTGACATGATTTGGAGTGAAAAAGAATCTTTTGCAGTGCATCTAGGAAATCTCAAAATATCATGGCTAGCCTATGCAGACGATATTTTGCTCTTTGATAGCACCCATTCTGGACTCTCGTATTGCATTAATAATAATCTCAGTGTCAACCCGCAAAAATCAAATATTATGATCTTTTCGAATAGAAAGAAAAGACGCCATTTTACATGGAATATAGAGGCAACACAGATAAAGGTGGTACCAGAACTGTTCTATTTAGGATATAAGGTTTCAAATAACATCTCGCTAAAGAAAGCTAAGGAACAGTTGATGGAAAAAATGCGACCGCTTAAAGGACAAATGAAAATGATATACTATAAATTTGTAATCTCTCATTGATCCCATTGTATGAATATTATAACAAGAAAGTTGAGGCGATTTTGTTATATGGGGTCGAATTGTATCTAGAAGACCTGGGACCCTTTTCGCTTGCAAGGGATCTTATGGAAGAATGCTTTAGGCCTGCCTTGGGGCCTCCCCAATGCCATCGTAAGACACGAACTAGGATTAACATCTCTTGCAGCACGCTATCATTGGCGCTTATATCCTGTACCCTCTACTTTAAAATGATAGATCCTCCAAGAAATTCTATTTATACAGAATTTGCCAAATGTAAATTCAAGACCAAATTCAAGGAGAGAATGGACAAACTCTTAGACAAAATCAATATACGTGCAGACAATCTTGATGTGAACATAGACAAAATGAAAAAAAAACTGTTTGTTGATGACTGGGCAGAATGTATATCACAAGTACAGTCTTATTCATCCTTTGAGCAATATGCAGTCTTTATCCATCGACAAAGTCCTCTCTTGAAATATTTACTGCTCTGCCCTGATAAAATGATTAGAAAAATATACATGTTATTTAGAATGGATCTGATTCCCACCAAAGTCAGAACCAGACATTGGAATAAGGATCACGATACGCAAGTCGATCAATCTTGCAGATTTTGTAAAGAGGCTTTAGAAACTTTAAAACATCTATTTTTATATTGGCCTTACTTTGAACAAATATGCGTAATTATAATGAAAGAATTTTTAAATGCCAATACGATTTTTGCAAGAAACTGCATATGGAAACATTGTATGTGGGGAGAGAGCAACACCGCCATAATAGCAACGGTTCGCTTGGTGAATTACATTAGAACCGAAATGGAAAAAGATTGTTTTGTGTTTTAAGACAATGTGATGAACTGTGAAGTGTATAGTTGATACCAAAGACTGATTTTTCAGTTTTCTTATGTTTTTAGATTGTTCCTCTTATGTGTTATCAAAAAATATATTGTATTGAAGTTATTTGTAAAGGTGTGTTACACTAAAAACAATGTTTTTAAATAAAAAAATAAAATGAAAAAAAAAGTAATGTGGGAAGCCAACATGCTCCCCTCCAGTGTCCAGCACCACCATTCCGAGGTGGGTGGAAGTATTGGAGGGGAGATGTCATGCTTTCTGTAGCAAAAGCTGCTACAATATCTCATTATGGGACAAATAAGTGCATCACTGTCTGTACAAACATTCCTTTAAAGGCTGCGCTTTTCTAACTCGCTAAAGTGCCCTTAATCTCTGAGCCATTAAGAAAAGTGCTGCTATTTTTAGACAGGGAAAAGGGTGCAGTAGAGGATAACAACACTGCAGAGGTGTCATATTGTATCTCCTTATTTTATGTGCAAAATCAATGCTTTTGAAAGGAAAATCCTCTTGCTGTGCCTGCCCTGCATTCTGCATTGTTTTTTAGACTGTTGTCAAGCAGTAAATCAGGCACATGCAAAAGTGCTGGCGTTGATGCAAGGCCGCCACATTATCACTATAACAGAATATGGCACTTTTAAGGAAAGTGTTCTTCCTTCAAGAAGGAATTATTTCCTGTTTCCATGCATCTCAGAATAAGGGCACGAGGGCCTATTTCGGATGCGGTGATCAAAGTGGCGTGGAATTCCGTCATTGTCCACGCTACAAATCACCACCCACATACTAAAGTGGGTGCAACAATTAGCGTGGAGCATTCGTGAAGTCCACATCATCACTGTGCAGTGTCTCGAGCTCCCTTCTGTAGTGACGTTTTCTGCAAAAGCACTAATTTTAAAACTTGAAGAAATCGGTGATGCCCCACGACCTACCCCTACCCTTTAAAATATGTGCTTTTTCTTAAAACGGTTTCTGCCACAGAGGAAGCAGATAGTTCCAGCGGCATAAAACAGAGAAAAAAACGATTTCATCAACACTAGCAGCACCATGAAAAGAAAACAAAAAAGCTTTCATGCCCCCACTTAGGCGGAGTGCGCTGTTGCCGGTCTGTCCATGCCGTCCTAGGAAAGAGCCATCTGCCCCTCCTCGGAAGCCCAATGCACTGCTCAGGTGATGTGAATACACAGCCACTGACAGCCAAAGTAGCCCAAGTAGTCCAAATAAAGCCCAATTACAACCTGGTAGAGCAATGTCAATGTTGCACATGTATGAAAGAATAACACACCACGAGTTGGGCGGAAAAATGTGTTAGTAACGCTATTACCGCTGCATTTACTGCTCCGCCCAATTCAGTATTCCAGGGTGAAGGTGCCGGTTTTAGGCCATATTCGGTGCTATTACCGATGGTGGTAATAGCGCCCCCCCGCCCCATTTGGTCCAATGGGCCCAGTGGGAATGGGGACTTACAGCCCCCCTCAACTCCTGATCCGGTGCAAATTGTGACGGACCGAGTTGCGGTAACACTAATTGCATTGGACGGTATCCCACCGCAATTAGCACCATGATACCACCCACCCCATGATAGAGCCCATAATCGTTTATGTGTCTGTGTTTTACTTACATATTTTAAATACATATGACATTTTCTGGGGTCATGACAAAAAGCATTGTGGGACTTGTAGTCTTCCGTTTAAGATGGTGCAAGAGAAGCTAAAATAAAGATTTCCTCATCCTTCAGTAATATCTGTTATACCATGTATTGTACCGGTCCCAACATATATCTAAAAGAAGATAAAATGAAAGCCAAACATGAGCGCACATTAAGAACAACTACACCTGATGCGACCCGTGGACAAGTGCATTGCAGAGTGATCTGCAATTCCGACTTCAACACCGAAAATGCGTGCTCATACCCTGTGTTTGATCGTTGCGAAGACTTTCAGTTACAATAATAATTATAGTATGGTGATATGTTATTTGTGTAACGCTTTTTCTGAAGCCCTGTACATACATAGAAACTGTTATATAAAAATACCACTCAACCGAAGTTGGTACTCATTTATCAGGATTTTAACCTACAGCCAGCAGATCATGCACAGATCGCAGCAGCACGCGCTCAACTTACTGAGCTCTCTTACAAGCCAAACGTTCATAGTACAATCTAAAGCTGCACTAGAAAACGTATTTGGTGCATTAACACCTCTTTATTTGGTGGTAACAGAATGTCTGCCACTATTACAGCACCACTGTATAATGTACATCAAAGTTGTGCTTTTACTGACAGAGGCCATGCTTTACGGTTTCACTGGGTTCTGCATCATTTAGCACTGCACGTTACCAGGTCTGTGTGCATGACAGGTGGCAATAGGAGATGTGGCTGAGCTGCCACACCCAGTGTTCCTAGGAGCTTTGCTGATCTCCTCGAGGAACTAGATCTGCCCAGTGAAGGCAATGCCTCTATACTGCTACTATGTCTGTGAGGACTATATCTTCCATCTCCAGGAATGGGGACTTTTTGATGGTTCCAACCACCATACATACGCTGTGCCTAGTCAACCAATGTCCTGAGCTCTGGTTTTAGCTGAGTAAATATGTTGCCTGGGCTATTCCTTCGGGAGACATGCAGACTTCTTGTGCCAGCTCAATGGGACAGCTACACCTGGACATCACATGGTTAACAATCCTCCACTTTGAAGGTAGTTCTTCCACATCAATGCTAGTAATCTTGTAACGGCAGTAAGGGAGAGGGTTAGTTGTGAAATGATGGAATGCCTGCATTCTTTTTTAGATGGAGAGGACGTTTAGGAGCAGCAACATCTTCAGTGTAATGAGGTAGCTTCGAGAGAACTTGATCTGAATCCCCCTTTGTGAAGAAAAAAAAAACAAGAAATCCAAATTCGTCACATGCATTGATTGCTTCCAGGAAGAGAAAAACCTCTTTTTAGCAAGAGAGACAACTGAAAGACATACTTGTGCCGGCCTAGTTGGTATCCGTGCCAGTGAAGAAGCATATGTTTCTAAACCTAAGCAATGATTTCAAATCAGGAAGAAGTGATTTCGGACCCCGGCAATCACTGCTTTGCAGTGATCAACCCTCTGTAGCCAAGCAGCACCACAAGCACCAGATTCAATAATAAGCCCTGTCTCGGGAGGTTAGCGCAATGGCAACGTGCTCGCCTTTTAAGCGTATTATAAAAAACCTATCATATCACATCATGCTGTTCTCCTGTATTAAGACTTCAGGCGGACTCCAGCCAATCAGTGGGATGCACAACATGCTTTATGCATCCTGGAGAAAACTTTGTGCCTCACCCGCCGCCACTGTTAATTCCGGACTGCCCGATCCCGACCCCTGCAGGCGGAAGGTGATCTTCCCGCCAGGTCTGACCTGGCGGGTTGAACACCTCCCGCCTGCAGGCGGAGGTGGAACCACCACCACCATCACGAGATGGTACCGGTGTTTCCACTTCCCCATTCTCATTGAGTCCTATGGGAATGGAGATTAACACCATTCCGCCTCTGTGACTCCCGGGACACCAGGGACCTCATTACGACCCAGGCGCTAAGTGGTTAACGGCGCCGTAAAAGGCTGTGGCGCCGCTAACCACTTGGCGCCTTACTACGAGGTCCCTTTGTTGGACCCGACCTGAACGGCTGGTCTGGACCAGCCGTTAAAGTAGGGACCCGCAAAGGGACCTCGCAGGCAATTACAGTACCACAATTTGCGGTACCGTAATTGCCGCCTTCCCCATTCCCATTGAGCCCTACGGGGCAAAAATGGGAATGGGGAAGGGCCATGGTGAAATGGGGAAATACCGCCCCACCAACCTTGGAATGGGGTGGTATTTCCCCATTTTACCATGGCGGACTTGTTACAACACCGGCACCAACCATGGTGCTAATAGCGCCATGGTTTAGCGCCGGTGTTGTAATGAGGGCCTCGGGGCTGTAATGTCCTGCTAATTCCGGGAGTCACTGAGGCGGAATGCTAATACGAGTCCGGCGGCAACCAGACTTGTTCACCAGGTCATTCATTTGATCTTGTGTGAGATGACCTCGATGTCTAGACCCTTCAAAGAGTCTTGAAACTTAGGGAATAAGACATGTCCTAGAAGAGTGCAGTAGTCAAACATTTAAAGTGCATTGGCACGTTTTAAATGTTTGACTACTGTGTCTGGATCTCATTTGAAAATCATTTACCTTCCATCCCCTCAATGTGACTTGCTTTTACTTAAAACCATCTTTTCAATGAAACTCCTTGGTTTGAGCATGCCATAATGTATAATTCCCTGTCATTTTAATTGTACTAACATAATAAACCGAGCCTCCATTCTTCCTAAACAAAGCTTTAAGGTATACTCCTGGCTACCAGTGGAAGGCGTCTCTTAATAGTTAACTGAATAGAGCTTGCTGTAACCCAGCTGGGGAAAATGTAAAGCTGTAAACATGGGGATGGGTGCTGGGAACAGTGTACTGGACTCGAGGGCGTCCATGTTTTGCCTAGCTCTATATACCTGTTCATGCAGTGTTGCCACACCACCCGGGGTGTACAGGAAGACTGACCGCAAATCAATATCCCTCTTGCACCTGCAGATTCTGCTATTAGGATGTCCTAATAGGGATTACCTGCACCACCCCACATCTGATGCAACCCTCTGGCGTAATCACTTGTGATCCCATTAAGAGCTTCACGAATGGTCACTCTCGGGAATCAGATTTATTAGGTGGTCCAGATGTGAGTGGGGCTGGATAAGTGAGATGCAGAAGGGTAGCTGGATTTGCTTCTCTCTGAAGTGGCTATGCCCCTCACGTGACCCTCCGTGGGGAGAAGGCAAGGATTCGCTCCACACATGTGGTTACCCTTTAGAGAAGGCTTGGTCGCATAGACAGCCACGTAAATCTGGAGAATCCTTGCTACCAGGGTGGGCTTCTGCAGAGAACGCCGTGTGAGCTGTGTGAGCGGAGCCGGTGGTATGGGTCGGGCTCTTACTAGCCAATACTACACATTGGGGAGAATGCTTTAGTCTAGCGTCCTTGAAAAGGAATTTAAAACGCTTTACATATGTGATTCATAGACAATTTTACTTTCTTTGACAAATAAGCTATTTTCTGTTTGCTGCACTGATTCTTTTTCCCCCCTCTTTGCTCTATCATGAGAGATACTTAAAGATAGATCTTAACTCAAATGTAAATCTTTTATCCCAACTGTCAGGGAAATTGCTCAATTATTTGGATGGAGGTTTATTTGGGTGTTTAACGCATCTAAGAAAAGATCCAGCCTTTCAGATGGGGCCTGTGGAAGTAATGAATGCAGGAAGCAAGTAGGGTCTAAAAGTCTGAGTTTTAACCTATCAGTATTTATTTCAGGGACCAACATAGTTTCATATTGTTCTATATTGCATCCAAAGGAGGCCATTAGCAACTTTTTCTATTTCCAAATCCTGTACCTTCCTGGAGTGGCATCATAGCCGAGGATTATGGAAGTCATACTGAACTGATCTGATGCCACTTGGGGGGCAGGGAGGAGGGGGTGGTAGAGCATGTTTTTCTGGCAGGTATACCAACTTGATTATGAGTGGCAGAAGGGTGGTGTTGATCCCCATTCCTGGAGCCCTTAGCCCTCCGTTGGGGATTTGGAGGATTTTGCACTGGTGGTAATTCTGCCTGTGCTAAATCCTCTGTTTCCTGTAGGTGCAAGTAGGAGGAAGACCCTCCAACAAGTGCTCCACATTACCCCCAAGCTTGGAACTGGTGGTGAGGGGAATTAGCATCACAGCACAAAGGCTTAGATGAGTAGCTGTCACCTACGTGGTGCATTTGCCTATCAAATTTAATTTGAAAATAATCAATCCTCTGCGGAAGACATCCCTGTAGCTGACAGCTACCAACCTATAATTCTATGTGTCTTTAGTGTCCAGTGATGCGAGTTATGCAGCGATACACAATGGAGCGCAACAAGCGACTTGGGATGCATTTGGGACGGTATGCAGTCTTTATAACGAATGAAAAAATAACGACAGTGTTTTCGATATTTTCATTATTTAATTTAAATGCACCAGTTGGGACATGGGTTACGGTCTTCCCGCGACGCACACAACATTACCAAAAATCAAAGTTGTGCACGAGAAAAGCGCAGCACAGCGCACAGACAGAGCAGCAGGCACACCTGCCCTTCTTTCACAATCCGGAATTTCTTCGACTGCATCACCACTGGCTGACTGGCTCTTGCTGTGCTAATAACTGGATGTGTGGACTGGCCCACATATAGAAAAGGGCTACATTCCCGATGGGGTGAGGGATGCCATCTGTGATAACTCGCTTATTTGAGAGGCTGAAACAGGGTCTCTGGGATACACCTTACCCCTTCCTAAATAGCACCCTTAAGAATCTTGCACTCTGCAAGCTCCTGGGTAATGGATATTTTGCACATGAATTCTAGGTCTGATTGCCTCTGTGCGTGCTTTGGTGATGTAAACATGGGAATGGGCAATACAATTCCCCCTTTTGTGGGGTGGGAGGCATGCCCCCATCTACATGAAGGAATGCCTGTCTTGTAATGTTCACCCACAAACACAGAGGTCATGCATTCATCCATAAATAAGGGACCTTTTTTGCATGGAATTTTAAATTGTGTGCCAATGACAGCAATGACATTTTCAGAGACTTGTCATTTGCATAATAGCTATTATTATCACTTCAAATAATAGTAATGTTTGTATTGAAATTAAAAATATGAAACACAATGTCAGCCCTAACAAAATGTGAATGTGTGTGACCTAGAGCTCACACACATCTCTGCAGCATGTCTAAAGCCAGTGAACTATGCTACCACCATTGCGGCTTAAGGTGAAGGCAGCTGGATATAAAGGAACAAAACGCACTAGCCAATTGCTACATGGAATGTGGAAATATTTGTCTCCAGGTGTGTTGACTTCTCAATATGGTATTCATGCTAAATCAGTAGAGTTCACTGAATCTACTAGGTACACTATTGTTTCCTGTTATTGCATTGGGCATTCTATTGTGGAGCACAACTTGAATGTGTTTTACTTATCTGGATTACAGTCTAATCACTTAACAGAAATACATTCTCTGTTGTGCTATTTTGCACATTAGCAGTGAATCATAATTAGTGCTTAGCATTTTTCTATAAAGAATTATTATACATTGCCAGTTTGATTTACCATGTGGTTTGGTGCTTAGGAGGTACGCGTTACTGAACAAGGAGCCCTAGAGTAGCTTTTGAAAGACAACTATGCAGAAAGCATGTATGATGGTGTAATTAAAGGTGGCATGGGGAAAAGATGTGTCTACTGCCAGAATGGTAAACTGTAGAACCAGGAGGCCATTGCTACAATCACAGATTCTGTACTTGACCAAACGTTTTTTTCCAATGCAAATCACTTTGAATCACTGTGTCAAAAAGTAGGCATCATCTGGAAGTGATTTTTACAAGAGTGTGTTAGAAGAAACAACCTCATTCATGCATGTTTAATAGACGTCCATGGGCCTCATTACGAGTCTGGAGGTAGCCATGCCATTATTAGCGGCATGGCTGCTCCCAAACTCGGGTCCGGGTCCCGGGAAATGGGAATTACTGGGCCATTCCAACCTCTGCGGGCCCGGTAATTCACATTCGTGGGACCCGGACCTGGTACATCCCCATTCCCATTTGAACCCCCATAGGGCTCAATGGGAATGGGGAGGATGCTAACAACGGTCCCGTTAATGACAGGATCGTTGTTAGCATCCTGTTCTGCTAGCGTGTGCCGCTCTGCATGTCTGGTCTGACCAGGCGTACAGGGAGGCCCCTCAAGCAGAACTCGTAATGAGGCGGTGAGGCAACAACGGCGCCGGTAGCACTACCGGCGCCATTGTTGCCTTACCGCCAGGGTCATAATGAGGCCCAACGTGGCTGATTATAATAGCGTCCATTTAGAAAGTGCATACCGCAGGCTGACTGTCTGTCACCTCACTCACAGCTTTGTGCATTGTGAGCAAGGCTTCATTCCTCCAAAATAGGTGGAATAAACAATACTACAAAGTTTACTAGATGGGTATGGGTATGGGATGGGGATGGAGACTTGGACAAAGCATGAAAGAGTATGATTATGGTTGACCTACATCCTGGAAGCTTAGGCCATATAACGGAATGGTTCTATGTTCTTTCATCGGCAGGTTTTTTTTCAATTCTTTTTGTACAATAATGTTTTACAAAAAAAAAAGCACAGATGTTGTTATATATTATGCGGGGATTTCCCCTAATCCCCAGCCCCTATTGTGCAATTGCTATACCCAACCCCCATACTGGTTATATTCCCTTACCCACCCCCAAACATTTTTCAATTTGTTTTTTATTAAAATATTTTCGCCAAAAAAACATCGGAAAAAAACACTGCAATGAAACACTGTTGTACTCAATGGCATATATAAAGATGCACCTCTCATTGTGCGCTATAGCTTTTATTCAATTTTTTTTAAATTATAAAATGCTGGTTCTCAGACAGCAGCCCACATCCTATCGCGCATGGAAGGAAATGGGCCAGAACAAGACGGAGCTGTGCTCCAGCAAAAACTGTCTTGCAGGAGGGCCTTTCCATATAGACCTGTGGCCCAAGTACCACACTGCCCCGATATTACTGACTATGCGACACTGCAGCCCTGACTCTCAGAGCTTGGTCCAGAGAGTTCCAGAGCACGAGGCCATTTTCTGCAAGGCCATAATTTCCTGAAAGATAGCTTCCGGTCAGCCATTGCGCAGAGAGGCTCGTCTGTATGTATCCTGGGTCCGCCACGTGACATGTAGACAGTGGAGTAACTTTGTTGAAAAGGTTGGGGGGGACATGACAACTGAAGGAAAGGGGTGAGGTAAAGGGAGGGCGGAAGGGTGACTCTGAGGAATAGTTTCGGCAGAATTGTTAAAAAAAATATGTTCGATTGGTAGATTTCACCGAATTCGGTCACCACCATTAGTTCGAAGCCGAAGATACCGAACATGAAGAGCAGTGGCTGCAGGGGTGGCCCCCTGAGCCCATGTTCAGTATTTTTGGCTTTGGCGGTTGCAGGGGTGTCCCCCGCTTCCTCAGCATTGGTGGCAGGGGACCCAACAAAAAAAAAAGAAGAAAGGGGATGCTGCAGCGTCACATCCGACCCGTGTTAAAGGGATGGATCTAACGCTGCAGGTTACAGGAGAGGCAGCGGATGGAGAAAAGTTAAGTGGCGGTTTGAGGGGACATGGGTTTGGTTTTTTGTACCGAGGTAAAAACGTATTCACAGCAAAAATGACTACGGTTAATTCTGCTGTGATTTTGTACGTCGGTCAAACAACCTAAATCCCTGAGGGATAATACTAAACTACTACACCACAAGAGTCCATTGCTGACGCTCTGTTATAACTTTCATAAGACTGGTGGCTTATCTTTTAAAATTCAATTAGGCCCCCAAACATCTTCAGCCAGCCTGCAATGCACCCAGTGACACAACATAACATTCATAAACTTAATTCCACTAGAACATACAAACAATGCATTATTTATAATTCATTCAGACACAAAAGTCAACACACATATGCTTACACACACTCTGACTCACACACAAATGCACCCAGCACCTCCATTGACATAGGGCCTCATTACACTTTGTGCGCTAAAAATCTCAAATTACCGGCATGGCGCTCTTAACGTGTCCGCCCTCGCAAAAGGGCGCTAATAGCGTACCATTACGAGCACGCGGACACGAGCATAGCGCCATGCCGGTAATGACCCTACCGCCATGCCGCTAAAGACCCCAAAAAGTCTCTTACCGCCTTCGAGGGAAGTGCAGATAGCCCCTCCGCCCTCACGATGCATGCAAATAGCGGTCACCGCTATTAGCGGTGATTGTTAAATTGCGGAACCGGAAATAGCGTCATCGCACAGGAACGGGAAAGAGCACGGCGGCCATCTTTGAAAACACAATCCATTGCCATCCTCTGCCCCCTGTACCTGTTTGGAGTAGCTTGCAGTTGGAAATCATCAGGGACACCCTCAACATGCCCAATGCATTGAAACATTGAAAAAAAACACCGACCGGCGGCGGAAAGAAAAATTCTCCTCAGAGGAGCTTATCATGCTGACCCAGACCCTAGCTGACAATGCCGCCGTGGTCTTCGCCTGCGACATGCGGCGGGAGACTCATGAAAAAGAAGGCAATCTGGGCTGAGGTTGCATTAAAAGTCAGTGTTGTGGGCACCACCACCCGCAATGTGCGTGAGTGCCGAAAGAGGTGGGTTGACCGGAGACTCCGGGTGAGAAGCATCCTTGCCGAAAACCACCAAATTGCCACAGCAGGTGGATCTGGGTCGCCCATAAAACTTAAAGTATGGGAGGAGACATGCACCAACCTCATTGGTGTGGAATGCATAGAGGGAGTCAGCACGATGGAGCATGGCGTGGCAACCACTTCAGATGGAGGTGAGTGTGCACATGAAAGCATGCAATGTGAATCTACTGGTCCCCTCAAATGTGAGCCCAGAATCACCTCATGGATGGGCAAACATCTACACATGCATCACATCCTGCCCATGTCAGTGTCAGACCCAAACACACACACATGCACACATCACCAGAGACAAGTGCCACACACAACCATGCATGGATGAGCCACTGCACTGACACATCACCTGCATCCTTTACAATGTAGTCCAAATGCCCACAACTGCATCATTGATGTATACTGCATAAGTACATTGAACCGTAACCAATGACATCCCCCTTCTTGTCCCCGACAGGCTCACATACAGACAGCGAGGATGCTGGCAATGGATCACTAGCACCCCCTGCGCATAAGAAACAAAGGGCTTTGGACACAGAGGACACCCCCACAACCTCAAGTGGCAAAGGCAGAAGGGTCCAGAAGCAGAGTGCGAAACATCGTTGGAGTGCCACTTCCAAGCCACAAGTTGCCACACCACCAACAACTGCCCCACCTCCGGTGGTTAACCCACCACCACCGATCCCGGCCACAGAGGGCCCACCCTCAGCTTCAGCTAGTTCAGCAGGAGAGGCGGCAGCCACTGCCCCACTATCAGATGTGGAGGACCCCACCGACTTCCACATGGAGATGCACACCCCAACCCCCCCTGAAACCCCCAAGCCATCACCTCAGCACACACCTGGGTCCAAAGTCACTGGCGATGAGAACATGGGAGCTTTTAGTAGCCCCCCGGTGGCTTCATCTGTTGACCTGGTCACATCACAGGCCACAGCAGCCACACCACCAGGACCCAACACTGCCCTCGACCTGGCCAGCATCAGCCAGTGGCAACAAGAAATAACTGTGCTGGTTGGGCAGCATGTTGAGGAGGCTGCCCGTCTCAGGGCAGGCATCACGGAGACAGCAAGGCACTCCAGGGAGGGGATGGAGACATGTACAGACAAGCTGTGTGGGGAGATAATCCGAGTCAGGGAGGTCCTCACACGGATAGCGGACGCATTGGACCACCAATTCCCACCACCACCACCAGGACAGTCTGCCACATCCTCATCTGCCAGTTCGAGGCAGACAAGCCCCCTCCGCCGCTCCTCATGCACCACCAGGCGCACCTCTAGTCAGCCTCCCAATGCTGGTGTTGGCAGTAGCCAATAGGGAGTGCATGGTGAAGCCTCCGCGTGCATGGCTGGAGGGAAACATTTTGCAAGACACATGTGGAAATGTTTTGGGGGTTGGGGGGAAGGGTGTTATGGGACTGTTGTGGGGGTTAGGGGGAAGGGTGTTATGGGACTGTTGTGGGGGGGAGGGGAAGGGTGGTGGGATGTTTGGGGACATGCACATTTTCTTCTTTACGTTCCTTAATACACTGGTGTTTGAACAAAACACAGGCTTGTACTTCTTCATTGTGTATGTGTACTTTATTGACGCCAGGGTCCATTGTGCGCTTCCAAACAGACACCAGTGCACTACTACCCATATCCATGTGACAGTACGAAACCATGTTACTCAGAATATTTGGTTGATCAGATGCTGTCTCACAGCATGTCCCTCCTGGCCATCCCCTCTTGCATGACCTGCATCCCCTTCACCTCCGTCCTCATCACCATCATCATCCTCATCAGGTGCTTCTATTTCAACGTCAGGGGGCAGTGGCACATTCCGTCTGATACACATATTATGCAGCATGACACATGCCATGGTGATCTTGGCCACCTTCTCATGGCCATACAACAGAGCGCCACCAGACCTGCTAATGCACCTAAACCGTGTCTTCAAAAGGCTAAAAGTCTGCTCGATCACAATGCGGGTACGGGTATGTGCACGATTGTATTCCTCTTCGTGCCTGTTCTGTGGGTTCCGTACAGGGGTGAGGAGCCACCTCTACAGGGGATAGCCGGCATCACCTGTATGGGGGGACGAACGGGGTCCTGTTATTGTTCAACTCAAGAGCGGCCTGTTCATATCACACAAATGGACTGTGTGGAATGATTGAAGTACACAATTAACAGCATACATACAGATGGTCTGTGTGACTGCAAAGTGCAAAGGTGAGCTCGACCATGCAAGTAGACATGCCCCATGAATGCCTCCAACAGTAATTGACATGTCCTGGGTGAGGCCAGGTCTCAGGTGTCCCTGGGCCCAGGCAGATTTGGTACCACACTGCTGGTGTGATGCCATTCCAACATTGATGTTGCCATGCTGAGAGGCATCACTTCAGTGGTGCTATAGGTGTGTGGTGCTATGCTAGGGCTAGGGGTGATCCCTTTGCATGCTTTCAAGGGCACATTGCATTATTGTTGTTGTGCTGGACTAATTCTGTATGACTATCTTGATGGCATGTATGACATTTGTGTATTTGGTGGCGTGGAATGTTGTGCAATGTGGATGTGGATGGATGTATGAGGTTTGTAGACCTGGATTGTCATCTATGTTATGTAGCTTATACTTGCATGTCCGTTCATCTGAAGTATGTTGCGGGCTTACCATTGGCATACATCTGTATGTGCATTCGTCCGACGGACGACAAGCTACACCCATTTCGATTATGTATCTCTCCCCGCCCCAATCACACCCAGTTGGAGTATGTATCTCCCCCCCCCCCCCCATCACACTGACATGTGCTTGTCCTGCAACTCACCAATTAGCCAGGAACGTTGTCCGGCTTGTCGCTCGGTGTGGCGTGGGATAGTTGGGTTCCGCAGGACCATGGAATCATGGGTTGATCCGGGGAAACGGGCACAACAATGTGTGATTACCTTGTTGGCATCACATACCATTTGGACATTGATGGAGTGGAATTGCTTCCTATTTTGGTAGACTACTTCATTGTGATGTGGTACAACCAATTCCACATGGGTACAGTGGATGGCCCTGATGCAACTTGGGATGCCTGCCAGTGAATAGAAGCCAACTTTGGTGTTTGCAATCTCCTGGGCAGTCCGTGGCATGAATATGTGTTCAGGTGCATGCTTCAGGAGGGCATCGAGTACCTTGTTCAGCGTGCGTGAGAATATTGGTTGTGAGATGCCATGCATCTGGCCCACTGTATGCTGGTAGGTGCCTGTGGCCAGGAAGTGGAGCACAGTCACCACCATGAGTGGAGGGGGGATGGCAGTTCTAATGTCTGTGAGGCTCACAATGTCGTTGTGTATCATGTCCACGATGCTGGTGGTGGTATCCCGGTCCAGACGGTACAGGGTGTGCATCTGCCCTGGGGTTAGATTGAATGGACTGGCTCTGATCCTGGGGATTGGTGGGTGCCTCTGTGGTATGATTAGGTACTGTGGTGGTGCTTGCTGTGGCTGTCTTGCCCTCCTCCTCCTCCTCCTCCTCCTGCGTCTCCTCTGTGCTGCCTGTTGTTGTTGCTGCTGCGCTGCAATCATGTCCTCCAGCCCATGTAATGCTGCAAGTATTGGAACCATCTTGGTGTGTGAAGGGGTGTGGTGTGCTCCTTTTGGGCTGCCAAAGTGTCCATTGCCTCCACCTGTGGCAGGTAAGAACACTGCTCAGTTCTATTGACGGATGGTTTGGTGTGGCGGTATTAGCGCTAATAGCGGTGAGCCGGGTCGTAATTAGCATGGGGATTTAACGTTACCGGTATTCCATAACTGGTAACGTTAAATCCCTACCGCCTACCGTGTAATGAGGCCCATACACTGTGTGCACACAACATTTATATGTACATTTACATTAACACATGTAAACAGTGGCGCAACATCCATTGACCAGACCAGCTTTTATCACCCCGATACCTGAAATTTTGGGCTACGTTGACTTGACCTAGCTGAACTATAAGACCCAGCTGAACTATAAAGCCATGACTGAAAGGACCAGATTAACTGCAATGTCAGCATTTTGCCTTCCATTCAGAGGCATAAACCATTGGTTAATGCAGTGCAGTGGGTGACCAAGTATAATTGGTATAGATGTTTTAATGCCATATATCTCCAAACTTGTGTTCTGCACAGCACCTTATATGTCTACGTGCTGATAGATTTTTTCTACAAGATTCTGACTGATTCAAATTAAGGTATGTTTTCCTGTGTTCGAATGGCTCCAAGCAGTGGGGTACCGAGCGGGAGAGTCACAAGGGTGTGGTCAAGCTGCCCCCCGTAGCTCTTTTAAGAGCCAGACCTGGACATTTGTCATTGGGGCACCTCTCCCATTTGGTACCTCCTGCTCAGCACGCTCATTGTCCTGGTAGCAGGACTCCTTACCTGTTCCGAATGGTAGAGATGTCCCGCTGCAAGGACAATGTCCCAAAGAACTCTGGGCAGCAAAGGGGCCTCACGTTGCTCTGTATCAACAGAGTATTACAATGTGAGCCATTAGGAACTGACGGGAGGGAGGGGGTACTTTTGTCCCTTTAGAAATGTGAATGGGAGGGAGTGATCAGAAGTGAGAAGGGTGCATAATATTGCATGCTTTATGAAATAATGACTATGGCTTTAAAACCCAAGGAGTATTTGTTAGGCTCACATTAATCGGCATGATGCTATTGTGACTTTGCATGCAGAATGGGGAGAATAAAACTAAAGCCATACTCCCATTGCGTAACATATTTCTATGACAATGTATATAGTGTATGGCTAGTTTACTATGAAAGGCTAGTTTATTATGTAATGTGGTTTGCTTCCAATGCATTTCAAAAAATAAGTATATGTTATGTGTATTATATAATTAATAAGCACATGAAATATGAAGCAAAACCTTAATAAATATCTATATCAACTAAGCCTGGAAAGATGTGCATGGTTGCATACGTTGTCCACATCCCAGTTTCACCATTTAACTAAGTGTGTGATCCTGAGCAAATGATTTAATCACATTGCAGCTCTGTACGTGATTCTGATTCACTTCAAAGCTTATGCTATTGTATCATGCTATTATAATGGACAAGCCTAATGACTATAGAGTTGCTCCACATATAACAATAGTGCAATTTAGGTATTTAGCACCACAAAGTTATTTGTCACTTATTTATGGCAACTTATTCTAAAGTCCCTTCCATGGTGCCTCCAAGTATCGAAAAATGATGATGCGCCTTGCAATGTCCTTTTCTGCGAAGTAACTTCTGTTGGTGCAATCCATATGCTAATTAGGAAGTCTGCATGTGTTTTGCCTCAGAGGGCTTGGACATAGCTCCCCAACAAACATACACAAACACAATTAAAAAGTTTTTTGTAAAGTACCTCTGCTCTGCTTTCAAATGCCGCCCAGGCCACGTCTCATGTTACACCGACCTAAACTCTTTGCACTCACGCCCCTCCAGACAGAAACAAGGAAGCTGAATGAGCTTCCTAGTTCCTGTCTGTGTGTCGCGCAAACAGGAAGCCGGAAACCGATGCTCTGTGCCGCTGGCCCCCAGACGTGCTGCTGCTAGCATGACAGCACAGGCGCTAGGCCCTGCAACGCCCAGTTCAGAACCTTGGTTCCTGACTTTGAGTCAGGCCAGCCAGGGTGAGGGATTGAGCCATGCAGGGCATCCCAGCCCTGAATGTGTTGCAGTGCGGCTCCCAGGCATCGCTGCATTATGTAATGAGACAGCGCAAGCCTTGCTGTGCACCCCAGCTCGGCTCACACTGTCCATAATTGATGATTGCGCTCCCCCTGCCCTCCCTCCAAAAGTTGAGGGAGACAAAAAGGCATGCCACAGAAGTTGGGGGGGACAAAACCCCCATCCCCTCCCTATAATTACGCCCATGCATGTAGAGCGTTACTATTTCCACCACCAACGACCACGGTTCCTGTTTTCTTTCTGCTCCGACAGGGAATACTGTTCTTCATCCAGGAATTTGGGTGGTCGATACGTTTCGAGTTGTTGGTCCGTTTCCCAGATCCGTGCTGTAATCGGACGTGAACAAACAGGAGCGCTGCAGAGGTGCTCAGAGCAAACAGCGCGCAGAAGAACCATAAAAAGTGAGATGAAAACGAACACAGTTCAAGACTTGATTGTAAACAGAGATGGAGCAGTGATTTTCCAAGCAAAAGAAAGCCCGCTCTTGTTGGCCTCATTAACATATTCATTGCTGCTGACAGGGTACACAGACATCCTAAAGCCAACATTTATTAACTCGTTTCAGAAACAGATTTTTTTCTTTAAAAAAAATGAATATTTTAGGAAATGTATTTTCTTAGTGGGTTCGATGATGCAGTCAGAAAACAGCTGAATTTGATCTTCTTTGTAAACCTTCAGATTAATGTTTAGGATGCGTGTCTACATAATAAGAAGGTATTTAAAACATATTACCTCCACGTCCACTCTTCCTCGTCACAGTACTTACCTCATGAGGCCCCTGCCTTCGACACAGGACCTTCTTCTATTTCTTTAAATCCCTATAACTCCTCCCCCATATCCACGTCACTCAGTTACATTTTTCCTGCCTCCGGCAGGTTGGACTTTTTCTTCCCGGTGCAGGGTACCGGGGAGTTTCGATTGCTGGCCCCCTGGGGTGTGGGGGGCGTTTTGTGGCGCAGGGCCCTCGGCTCGCTCAGGTACAGCGCTGCTCCTGGGCCCCCTACGGGACTTGGGTTCACAGTTGAGCCGGATTGCCTCGCTCGGTTCTTTGCTGGGCTCCGGACCGCAGCGTGAGCCTTGTGTCCCGGGTCCTGTACGGCCCGGGGGAAGGTAAGGAGAGGGGAGGACTGGGCTTGATGTTTTCCCCTCTCCTCCTGTTTTGGCCATCTTTGATTCGACAGGCCGTTTCCTCGCGCTCTGTGTACACATCTTTATTGGAAATGATGGCAAGCACTTGGCAGTATGGGCTAGCCTTCCCTTTTGTTGTGAGGCCTCTCTGCTTCTTGTCATGGGGTGACAGTGGCAGAGAGTCTTTAAGAGTGCGGGGGCTCTGTTCTGTCGCAGGCATCTCACATTCCACCCACTCCTCAGACACACACAGCACAGGATGCACTGGATGTTAGCTGCATTCTCTGGGGAAGGTAAGGAGAGGGGAGGACTGTGCTCGATATTTTTCCCCTCTCCTGCTGGTATGGCCATCTTGACTCCTTCGACAGACCGTGTTCCTCGTGCTTTGTGTGCACATCTTCATTGGAAATGATGGCAAGCACTTGGCAGTATGGGCTAAGCCTTCCCTTTTGTTGTGAGGCCTCTCTGCTTCTTGTCGTGGAGTGACTGTGACAGAGATTATTTGAAAGTGCGGGTGCCTCTGTTCTGTCGCAGGCATGTCACATACCACCCACTCCTCAGACACACACGGCCCAGGATGCACCGGATGTTAGCTGCATTATCTGGGGGAAGGTAAGGAGAGGGGAGGACTGTGCTTTATGTTTTCCCCTCTCTTGCTGGTATGGCCATCTTGACTCCTTCGACAGACCGTTTCCTCGTGCTCTGTGTACACATCTTTATTGGAAATGATGGCAAGCACTTGGCAGTATGGGCTAACCTTCCCTTTTTGTTGTGAGACCTCCCTGCTTCTTGTTGTGGGGTGACAGTGGCAGAGAGTCTTTGAAAGTGCGGGGGCTCTGTACTGTCACAGGCATGTTACATACCACCCGCTCCTCAGACACACACAGCCCAGGATGCACCGGATGTTGGCTGCATTCTTTGCGTGCTACATGTGAATAAGGCGCGGATTTGGACACGTCTGCAAGGGGCCAGAAGGGTACCGGCCTGGCATAGTCTACACTTCGGGTTTGAGTCTCAGCGGTGCTGACTCGGTCCTTCATCCTTCCTAGACGATCGCATTGGTACCATTTAGAGCATGGGGCTACCAGCTACTGGATACAGGGCTCAAGCCACCCCTCAGGCATGTGGTGTGTTTGGGTCTGTACTAGCTATGGACGCAGACTCCTTGTCCTGTCCTCTTCCTCTGAACTGCGTGAGGGAAGGTCAAAGGAGTTGATTTTCTTTTTCCTTGTCCGGCATGAAATTATGGAAAATGCATCCTGGAAGTAACGGCCATGCAGGGGGTTCCCAGTGTCTCTTCTTTTAGGGCCTAGGTCCTCCGGTGCCGACGTGTTGCTTTCACGCCTACTCTCAGACTTGTGGGAAGTGATAGGGCACATGGTGGCACATGTCTGTGCTTAGAGGGGTTCTCAAAGCCCCTGGTGCCGGTGGAGGGGGATGTCACTTCAGGGGTTTTTCCAGTATAGGCATACCCCAGGTTGGGGGTTGCCTTTGATGTCTGCTATCCGGGATGGATTGCTTTGCCCCTCTTTGTGACAGTACTCTGCCCGTTTGACGCCAGCCTGGTGGCTCCTCTGTCGGCTGAGGGGGCCATGGTCTGCTGGACTTCTGGGCTGTCCTGTATCTTCCTTTTGATAGGTCGGATCTTTTTGTGGGCTGACAAGCATGCTGTTATATTGTGGCGCAGGCCTGCTTCAACGTCCTGTGATTTTCCTCTGGTGCAAGTGTAGTGACTGGCGGTTTTTCCCTGGCTCCTCGTCTCTATCTTCTCGGAGGTGTATGAGACCGGTGGGGTTCAGCTTCCTGGGTGATGGGCTCCTTCCGGAGGGGGGTATCAGTTGCCGCTCCTGTCTCCTCCTGTCCAGGTTTGCATTGTTAGGACTTTTGTACCCAGCTCACGGTCCAAGTAGTTGGCCATGGGATCCGTTCTCTCTGAACGGTTGTTGTGGGTTACCATCTTGCCCGTTCCTCTCCCTGTTCAGGGTCAAGTTTTCTACTTACGGGTGTTCCTGGTCCTTATGCCTCCTAGGATGTGTCACCTGCTTATGGGTCTCAAGACCCTGCACTGCTTGTCTGGACGTCTGGGGAGAGCGTACTCTGGATGTTGTGCAGGGGGGGCTCTTGCTGGCTGTTCTGGGCTGGGTTCTCAGAAGGCAGTATGTCTCAGCTCGCCTGTTGCTGAAGTTATGGGGCATGTGGCGTCCGGCGTGTTTTCCGGTTCCTTGAGCCCGTCTTCGGTTACGTCCCCATGTGTCTTTATACTCTCTCCTACTGGCTCCTGACGTCTCAGCTTTCGTAGTTTTGTTTTCAGTGTCCCCAGCTCTGCGAGTCTCCCTGCTATGGTGGCGGGGGTTTCAGGTCTACAGGCTGAGGTGTGCATGGTCCTTCCTCCTGTGGCCTCTCTTACTACCGACGACAGCAGCAAGGGTCTATATTGGGGGTCCTCTCAGCTCAAGGGTTGTGAGATCTTGGGAGAGCCGGCGATCATCCAATTGGCCAGAGTTGTGCAATTGTCCAAGCTCTGGTGTACTTTGAGGAGTTGCTGGACGGTCGGTGGTTTTGGTCCGATCAGACAATACGACAGCCTTGGCATATGTCAACTGCAAAAGGGGTTCCGGCCGCTCCTTGAATGCTCTGGCAGCGCTGATAGGCACCTGGGAGGAATCTTATCTGGTGTCTCTGCTGGCCTCACGTATCAGAAGGGTGGACAATGTTCAAGCGGATCTTCTCAGACGCCGTTTTTCACTCCTCTGCGGAACTGGTCCTGTTGGCCCAGGTCTTTGCGGTGACCTGTGTCAGATTAGGGTCCCCGGTTCTAGACCTGTTTGCATCCCCGGCCTCAGCAGAAGTTCCTCTCTTCTGCTCTCGGTTTCAGGCAGGGGGGGACTCGGGGATGGACGCCCAGCTCTGTAAAGTGGCCTTGGGGTTTTTCCTTTATGCCTTTCCGCCTATTCCCCTTCTGCCCCGGGTGGTTTGGCGCATCAGAGTGTCCAGGGTGACTGTGTTGTTGTTAGCTCAGTTTTGGTCCCGCCGGAGTTGTCTCCCCTTTCTGTTGGAGCTTCGGTGGCTGTGTCCCCTTCAAGAGAATCTGCAGTTGGAAGTCCACCGGATACAATGGGCAGTGTGGCTATTGCTCAGTCTAGGTTGATATCTCAGGGGTTCTCGGATCCTGTAGTTGAGTCCATAATGGATGCTCTACGACCCTCCACTCAGAAGGTGTTCGGCAGGCATTGGAGCCATTTCCGAAAACTGGTATGGGCGGTCTGGGATCCCTTCCCTGCGTTCTGGCCTCTCTGCTATCCTTCAATTCCTCCAGGAGGGGTTTTGACAGGGGCCCGGCAGTTTTTTCCAGGCTTCACTTTCAGTGGGCCTCCATGAAATTCCTTTTGGGGGACTCTGATGGTCACTTGGATGGGGAGGTGTTGGTGGGGGAAGTTGCTCCAGGGTTTTTCTTCTTCCCGTCCTTGTGCTGATAAAGGGCTTCCCCCTTGGGATCACCCTCTTTTATTATGGTTCCTTCAAGGGTGTCCTTTTGAGCCCTTTTTCCGAGATTGATATCAAACCTCTTACACTGAATCTGCTTTCTTATTGCCCTCGCTTCTGCCCGTAGGCTTGGGGAGATTGGGGCTCTCTTATGTCACCCTCCTTTTCTGCGGGTGCTGCCAGTCTCGGTGGTGCTTAGGTGTGGGCCGAAGTTCCTCGCTTAAGTTGTATCTCGGTTTTCACACCTCTCAGGATCTGGTTCTCCCTGACTTCTTTCATGATCCGAGAATGCCTAAGGAGGTGGCTTGGGTTAACATTATGTCCGGCGGGCCGTGTTGGAGTATTTTGCTAGGTTTCCTTTTTTTCCACCAATCTGATAGTCTTCTGATTGCTTGTGGTCCGGCTGGGGCTGGACATAACACATCTGTGGTTTGCATTTTCCGGTGGTTCCGGGTTGTGATCTCCAGGGCCTATGTGGCTTCTGGCCTGCCTGTGCCTGCACACGATCAGGGGCGGTCCGCCAGGTGTTTGGCGGCTTCCTGGTCTGATGCAAGGAGGGTTTTCTCGGCAAGAGATTTGTATGGCTGCCACCTTGGCTGGTCTAGGCTATGTGTTGAGTTTCTCCCACTCCAGGGTTGGTTCCTTCGTGGTTGGAGTTTTGTCTGTGGGGATGTGAATTAAGAGTTATTGTGGGTGTGTTTTGCTGCACTGTTTTTGGCTCTGTGTCTCATTGGGACCTTTTCCCTGTTGCTGCTTTGGTATACCTCATGAGGTAAGTACTGGGATGAGGAAGAGTGGATGTGGAGGTAATGCTCTGATTACTTACTGGTAATCTTCATTGCTCCCGGTCCTACTCTTCCTCGTCACAGTACTGACGACCCTCCGCACCCTCCCTGCGGGGAAGGTCCCATGCTCCGGCTTGGTAATATGAAACTGAGTGACGTGGATGTGGGGGAGAAGTTATAGAGATTTCAAGAAATAGAAGAAGGTCCTGTGTCGGAGGCAGGGGGGTCTCATGAGATAAGTACTGTGACGAGGAAGAGTAGGACTAGGAGTAATGAAGATTACTGGTAAGTAATCAGAGCATTAGTACCCGGCGAGAGTCAAGCAGAATGCAACACACATTCTGATTGGCTCTCACCGGGTCCTTACCCGCCTGAGAATCCTTTGATTCTCGGCCAGGAATCCAGCGCCTTGTCCTCGGCTGGGGGGGCTTGGCAGCCCCTCAGCCACAGGGACCGGTGGAGGAGGAAGGGGGGCACTTTGGGGTTTCACATGTGGGAGAAGGGGGTGCAGTGGGATGTGGACGAGTTGTTGGCTGTGACGGGCACAGATTTGATGAGATGGCCGAAGTGGATGATGGGGTCTCCAAAGGTGTGTTTGGAGTTGGCGAATGTGGTGTCGAAGAGGCGGGGTTTGCAGGGTGAGATCAAGGTTTTGGGTCAGGCGTATGTGGTAGGGAAGGAAGGATGTAAGGTGTTCACGGATGGTTCGAAAGATCCTGTGTCTGGGAGAGTGGGTATGGCATATTATCTGGAAAGCACTGGGGAGTATAAAGTGGGGCGACTGACGAATGATGTCTATATTTGTACGGCTGAGTTGGTGGCGATTGCATTGGCGATTGATAGGGTGTGCGAGTTGGGGTATGTGAAAGTGGTGGTGTTCTCAGATTCATTGAGTGGGTTGCAGGCGATTGTGGCAGGGGATGGTGATAGGAAGGATGTGATTTTGGACATCAGGAGGAAGATTGATCGGTGTGTGCATGGGGGAATGGATTTGGAGTTGGCGTGGGTCCCCAGTCACAGTGGCATTTTGGGTAATGAGTTGGATCTGGCGGCTGGTGAAGGTATGAGGAGGGGAACGGTTGATGTGAGGTTGCCTTTGAGTGTGGATGAGGTGTAGGCTGTGGTGGTGAGACGGGTCATGGATGAGTGGCAGGAGAGGTGGGGGAGTGGGGTGATGTTTGGTGTCCGTGGGAAAGTGTCGGTAAAGGTGGATGCGGGGAGTCTGGAATGGAGGAGGGGGGAGGAGGTGATGCTGAATCGGTTGAGAATAGGACATGTGGGGCTGAATGACTGTCTATATCGAGTGGGGAAGCGTGAGTCGAGGGACTGTGCAGTATGTGGGGTGCCTGAGACTGTGGGACATTTTCTGCTTAGGTGTGAGAGACATGTTGAGGAGAGAGAATTGATGAGAGTTCGGATGTCTGCGCTGGGTGTGGCTGAGCTGAGTGGGAAGGCTTTGCTGGGAGGTGATGGGTGAGAGGCAGGAGGAGGAGCAGTGTGTTGTTGGATTTTGTGAGGCAGACGGGGTGGTGGGAGGAGTTATGAGATTGTGAGGGCAATGTGTATGACTGGTGGGGGTAGGTGCACATCATCCTATTGGATGGGGAAACACCTGCGTGGGTCCGCCCACACATTCAGTAATTTAGAAGAAGAAGAAGCCTTTGCCCCCCCCCCCCGCCTGGGACTCAAGTAAGGTTTTTTTTTTTTTCCCTTCCCTCCCTCCCACCTCCCTACTCCATCCCACTTACCTTCTTGCTCCTGTGTCCATGATCGGGGACGATGGCAGCCTCCAGCAGTGTGGAGAATTGGAGCGGGGCCATGCCCGCTCTGTGCCTACCTGCTGGGGACGCAGGTAGGTTTTTTTTTTCTTTTTTTTTCTACCTTCCCCTCCCTCCCTTCCGCCCTCCCAACCCCACTTACCTTCTGCTTCTTTTTTTTTTCGGGAGTGGACGCGCTGGAAACGCTTCTGTTTCCAGCACGTCCGCTCCCGATGGCCGCCATGGAAATGGAAAACGGACTCAGTTTTCCCTTTCCCGGCAGCCATTTTCTTGGTCGTTTTTTTTTTTCTGTCCCGAAACGCTGCGGCTTTTCGGGACAGAAAAAAATGCTTTTAGTGCCCCGGTCATGCATATATTGCGGGCCAGGGTACTAACAGCAATATGACCCTCGCGGCGGGGGCATTACCGACTCAGGTAATGCCCTGGGGCCTTCGTTATAACTATGGGCCCCTGGGCATTACCTGAGTCGATAGGGCCCCCGCCGCTTGGGTCATATTGCTTAATTACAAACTGTTGAAGTAGCCTTCATTTGTGATTAAGGACTACCAAACTACCCCATGTTCTTGACCGGAGCTCATCAAAATCTTGTTAGAGCTTCCACAAAAACCTATAGGTCTTTATATAACTCAATAAGAAAATAAATGTCATATAAATGTATCGTATTGGTCTCAAATCCCCCTTGTTTGGCTCTAGTTTTTATAAGCTATTAATAGGACTCTTATAATTCATTTTTCGGTGGATCCCCCTGAGTTATACATCCCAAGCTTACCAAGTGGGATGCAGGATATTGGTTGGGTGTTTGAGAGAGGGTGACTGAAGCGTCCCGCAAGAATATTTAATTGGGCATGTGTTCTAAGTTAAACAAGGACTAGCGGGCTAAATAACTAGGGGTGAGGCGTAACACACTTGCCCATGAATCTGTGTTTAATACATGTTTAAATTAGCTGGAAGCTACTAGTGAAATTAACAAAGCAACAAGATCAATATTTAATAGTTTCTGGCCTTGCCTTGAAGCGCTTTGAACCACTTCACTTGTGTAAAAGCGCTTTACAAATAAACAATTACAATTAAAATTACATTCATAAATTCCACAGCCTTTATAAAGACCCTTGTGGGGTCGAAACACGAGTCGGCACCTTAAGCAACAATAAAGACCTACATGAGAACTAACCTAAAGAAAAATCTTTTTAAAAAAGAATTGTTATTCATTAAATGTGACAAAGCATGTACAGGATGTAAGCATTAAGCCGCAAGATGCATTCACATTAGTGACCTGAGGAAATGGTATGTCTCCACTTCATCTCCTTGGTACTTACAAGTGTTTTTAGTGCTTATTTGGAATGATTATAGGATTATATATGAAATAAATGCTGTTTTGAAAATAGTGTTTCACCTGTAAATAAATAACAATAACCAATATTAATGGCTTCATATTTTTCTGCCAGGGTTAAATAGTTATGAAACAAAGAGAATAGCTGTTTGCCATTGTCTCCATCTTTTGTATGGAAACATCACTTATTTTACTGATTCACACATTTGCATGTCAGCATTGCTGCCACCTTAACTGACAGAATGATCTTCGCCCGCTAAGTGAGACATAAAATGTTTGCACCAAAAAGCGCAATCAAGCTCGAGTTTCTATCTCCATGACAACAATGGACACAATATCACACACAGGGCTAGACCTGGCCTGTGGACCAACCACATAGTGAAACTCAACCTTGAGTAAGAGGCTGCCTGAACACTCTGATGCTCTTCCCAATCAGTCTAGTGTTGATTAATGCTTAGTGAATTTAGCAGTTTAGTGGAGGCCTCTGGTGGGCAGATAGCGTTTGCCATGGTTGGTGACTGGGGGAGCGTTGCATAGATGACGAATGGGGGGAGCGTGTGGGATGATGCTGGCATAGGGGGTTGGTGAGGGTTGCATTGAACGGGTGATGCGCATTGTGTATCACTGCATGGAGTAAAATAGGCACAGCACAGGGATCTCTTTTACTTTGACTTATGTCAGTGGTGAATTAGGTATCCAGTGAGGACATGCAAGTAATATGAGAGCCACGTCATCAGGAGGTTGATCTAAACCTAAGAGTGGGCGCTTTACCAAAGGCCAACCCTCCACAACCACCTTTAAGGGCTGTAATGGGTCATCTCTCATATACTATATTTTTTTCTCAGGTGTTGCATAGGCTCGGGTAGAACATTTCGAGATTCGGACGAGAATAGAGATTGTCCATTACTCCTTGAGTGCACAAATGAATGGCCACGGGTTAAGGAGTGCTAAACACATAGGCCCAAACATGGCCACATTTTGACCATAGGAGGCCACGCACGCAAATCAGTCAGGTGGGCAAATGTGTTGAAACAGGATGTTAAGCCATTACATCAATCGTCTCGAATATACCATCCATCTGTGATTCCGAGTCTAATGATTTGCTAGCATTGTAAGTATATGAGATTTCAAAGAAAATCTGCTCCCTCACTTTTCTGTATCTAAGGGAATGATTAAAAAGAAATCTCTTTGCAAAAATGAGTGGTATGATGGAAAGTGCTGAGAGGCCAAAAAGAAAATCATGGCTGGCATAGACGCTAAGGAGGGTGTAGACAGAAACAAGCTGTGCTGGGCTCGTTCACAATATAAAAAAATAGAACTCTCCAAAAAGAAAAAAAAAGAATGCGTGCAAGCTAAGTTAAGTGGAGATCTATGTCTGAAGCCCTACAAAATAAAAATAATGTGCTCTTTTGGCACCTGGTAACTGACAAGGATTTGAAAGGGGAGCAAACACTCAACTGCTGCATTGGGGCAGAAGAGTGCAACATCATTTTGACAGCATGTACGGGGGTTTGAAGGGTGAAGTCCCCCCACCATCAATCAACCGAGGGGGAGGTCCATCGATTGTTGATCTGCTGTGCATTACTATAGGCGTCATAGAGAAAGCAATCATCTCTCAAACAGATGGCAAATCAGCTGGCCCCGATCTCATCCCAGCAGACCTGTTTATGCATGACGTGGATATTTGGCCCCTGTTTTGTGTAGGGTATTTAATGCAATTATAAGGAAAGGTGCAATTCCAGAAACATGGTGTATGGCCACAATAATTCTATTGTACAAAAAGGGTGGGAGGAATCACCTGGCCAGTTATCACCCGATACCTCTCCTTGATAGTGCAGGCAAACTCTTTGGGAAGATCATTTTAACGTACTTACAAGATTGGGCAGAAAGAAATAATGGTATAAGTGAAATTCAGGATAGCTTTAGAAGGAATAGAGGAACCAAAGACCATTGTTTTTTGCTTCATATTGTGATCCAGAAATACACAGTTTTGAAGCGAATGAGACTATATGCTGCATTCCTCCATTTGAGGACAGCGTTCGATTCAGTATCCAGGGAAGCTCTGTGGAAATTGCTAACTTAACATAAAGCTCCAGCAGATTTGATCTGGATAATTAGGCTCCTCTATTCCAGAAATAGCGCCTCTGTTTGTTATGGTCTAGGAGGTGAAAACACCACAGCTTTCGATGTAACGAAGGGAGTGAGGCAGGGATGTGCGTTGGCACCTCTTCTATCTAACTTGTATATACAAGAGATAATTGACAAACTGCTAGAGGAGTGCCAGGACTGCCCTAAACTGGCCGTGGATAACTACCCCGTGTTATTTTATGCAGACGACGCAGTATTACTGGCCACAATCCCACAAGGTTTGGAAAAATCCCTGGCAATATTCGTGTTCAAGTGAAAAGAGTTGCAATTGCATTTGAACATTGAAAAATCAAAGCCAAAGGTGTTTAAGCTCGATTTGCAAAATCTAGGCCCCTGGTGCTAAAGGTGAACGAAACCCAATTAGATCAAGTTGAAGATTGTGACTCTCTCAGGGTACGATTCCAAGAATCGAAGGGATCGGTTGCCCAGGTGAGATGCTCGGTTTCTATCTTGAAAGAATTCAGGGGTTCCATTCAGGCTGATGCAAGTCATGGACGAGGAGCAATCTCACCAGCATTAACCTTATATGGAAAGCAGGCTGTTCTGGCTGCTTCATATGGGACTGAATTGTGGGGGTATGCTAACCTTGTAAAACTGATATCAAGTGAACTAAAGTTTATTAAAAAATTGGTTTTGTTACCCAAGAGCACTCCCTCCGCCTTGATACTCCTGGAACTTGAGGTAACCCCTGTGGGTGCCCTGGCGTCCATTAGCCCAGCCCTCTTTTGGTTAATATTTTGGAACTAGGAAGGGTTGGAAAAATATAGAGACGCCTTTTGCCATGTAATGTCTATGGATGTAGGGAAGTCAATCGACTGGCTCTGCCATGTTAAAAAGACCCTCTTTGAAATAGTGGCAGGTAATCTATGGGAAAATACTAAAAACCAGCTGATCGGAATAAGGAAAGTTCTAAGGGATTGTGTGGCCCAAAGAGCAAGGGACCAGTTGGAGGCTGGTGCAATGAAGTTAAAACTTACCTTAAACTCGTGACCCCTGGCAGAAAACTTTACTTAGACCTAATCACACCTTCGTATGAAAGGTCCCTATACATGCAAGTGAGATTGTGGACTCTCCCTGTGGCTGGCTTCACGCACACCTGGAAAGACTCAGATTCGGACCAATGTATGATATGTGGCGAGGCATCTGAGTCAACAATGCATTTTATGTTGATGTGCGAAAAAACAAACTAGCTGTGGCGTATGTACCTGAAGCCAATACTGAAGGAGGCTGGTATGAGGGACATTGGAACAGCAATGATGTTTTTGCGGCAGAGCATTCTGTCCCATGTAGTTCTTGCAGTTGCTCGATACACTCGTAGGTCTTGGTTGCTAAGAAAGAAGCTGTTAAATTCTGACATCAACTGTAAATAGATCATTTAAGTTAATGTCGGAGGCTGCGAGCAGAGCTCTCCTCTGTGCTTTGCTACTGAAGTATACACATTTATACCAATATTAATTTTATACTGTTCATTTTTATATGTATTTTATGTACTGACTTGAAGGTTTTATATAGAATAAAAGTGTGTTGACCGACTGACTGATGCAGTCCGTGCTGTGGTGCTTGGCATGAAAAGGGGGATTCAGGCATCCCACAATTCATAGTTGTTTCTTATGCCGAAGACTCACATTATATTTGGCCAGTCACATGCATGGAACAAGAGAGCAAATCACTGATGATGTGCCTGTCTCTTCTCTCTGCCTACAATCTATTTCTAGCAAAGTAGGTGCAGTTTGCTCACTGCTGTATTTTTTCCTTGAGTAAGCATGAGACGGATACAGGCAAATACGTGAACTGTCGGCTTGCCCTAGCCCCAGTCTTAAACCCAATTTTCAGTCTTTGACAGGCTGGGGATGGTAGGCCCACACCCACTTAAAGTACTAGGTGCTTGAAGTTCTACTTTTCTGAATAGAAAAGTAGGACATAGTAATGTAGCACGTTTGCACTTAAAAGCTAGGACTGTTGGCCATCACTCATGGGATGACTAGCCTTCATTTACTGAGGCTAGTTGTATGGTTTAGGACTGTTGGCCATCACTCATGGGATGACTAGCCTCCATTTACTGAGGCTAGTTGTATGGTTTAGGACTGTTGGCCATCACTCATGGGAGTGAAGAGGAGGTCCCAGACATGGCCTGCACCCCTGCCCCTCATTTCGAGGTACCAGGAAAGTACTCGCCGAGGTATGTGACGTATGAGGAGCAGATGAACCAACAAAGAGCTGCACTGGGACTATGCCCAGTGTACATTAGAAGAGCTGCACCTGGTGAAGAGCCCATAACCAGACAGCCTTGGGCAGCACGGTACCCCATTAGACAACCATACCAGCCGCTGATACAAAACGATGAGTATTTACAGACTGTCCATGAGGAGACACAAAGATCCCTGATGGAAGGCAAATGGTAACGAAACGAGGGCCTGTACAGACTCGCACATGGACAAAGTTAACACGCCAGCGCGAGCAGCCATGAAAATAAATACAAGAGACACGAAAGACAAAACGGTGCTGAACCGTAAAAGAAACATAGCTGTGAAACCAGATGGAAGAATCGAACCAGCTAATGTGTGTAAATAGGCTTAGAACGCAAGAAGTTAAGAAATCGATACGGCTTGCAATGCTTAGTAGAAGAATAGAGCAGCAAGCGCCAATCATATATCTACCTCAATAAGGCACGATATACAAGTGCAACTCCATTTTGTAAAAGCAGAAGTACACCCAGGCGGCCGAGGCCTAACAGGCTAGGTTTCACATCCCAGCCGGCCTGGAGAAAGAGCGGAATTGAAACTCAACAAAGGGCAGATTATACCTGGGAAATCGAGGTCAACCTAAGAAAGGGAGGAGAGCTTCAGCGAAGAAGAATCACAGCTTCAGAGCATACCAGCCTGCCCCGTGAAGGTCAAGATAAGTAGACCCAGGAAGGTGGTGGGGCAAAAAGGAGAATTAAATACACTAAAAGCTGGAAACTGAAGCAGATTCATGGTGAACTAACACATGACCAGCCAGGCGCGAAGAAGTACCACCGCCTGATGTCATCCAGAACCCCAGGATGCCATAACTTTTCCCGATAAGAGACTACAGTTTCGAGGCCATCCTCCGCCAACTAATTGACACATCGACCTAAACACTGATTGATGGAAAGGAGGCAGGGTGAATCCTGGGGCACAAGGCATCTGGGGGTCCATTCTGCATGCTGCTAATTAAAGTGGAGATTTATGTTTAGGGGTGTCACTTGCCCAATCACAATGGACCATGTAATCTAGGGTCCTATAGACACTGTAACCAATAGGACGTTGTACTCGTAGTGACGTCAATCATGTGTGATGTAGAGGGATGGGCGTAGACGCCCACCTGATAAAAGTTACCCAATCCGCATGCTCGGTTACCATATACAGACATAGCACCTATACTTAAGTTACCTTTCCTAACCAATTATATTGCATGACGAATTTGTAGAGTTAGACGTCAGTGATGACGAGTTTTGCCTATAACAATGGCTGTTTGACTGAAATTCGAGGAAGTTGGAACGAGATAGGTGATCGCAATGCTACTGATTTCCATTTGTTTCTCTGTTTGATGTACTTGTCATTAAACAGACTTCCCTTTGCCAAACTACTGAGTCATCATTATTGAGCCATGTTGGAGTAAGTGAATCCTGCACCCCCATTTCTCACATGGTGCAGCTATCTTGTCTTACAGGTACTAGAGGGTGCGCACTGATCTATGGGCCCATCAGTGAAAATCCCGCTCCTCTGTACACTTGGTAGCGTGAGGATGGTTACGGCCATTGATTATTGATTATATAATATTAAGACACATTTAGACTAACAGCATGAAGTAACTCTAGGCCTTCAGCAATATCACAAATCCTTTTGCCATTCCGGCTGAGTAGGCTGAGAAGCTTCCTGTGGACAATGATAGAGTAAACTTCAAAAACTGCAGTGGGTCTGAAGGAACCTGCTTTCCAAGCATAACCCTTCTCATTCCCACGGGCAGCCAATTGGACGAAAAAACCTTAAAAGGCTGGAAGAGGAAGGGGCGGTGATCCCGAAGTCCCAGAGAGGAAAAGATGCGAACAGTGAGTGAAACAATAAATTCCTTACTTTGGCAAATATCTTGTAGGCATTAGAGCAAGTAAGGGAAAGGTAACGGTGGGTGGCGGAGAAAAAATAAAATAGTTAGAAGTCGAGAAGTATAGTATACGATAAAAGGTGATTAACGGGGGGAAACCCGAGATAAAAATGAAGGATTACCAGGGGGGACACCCGAGATAAAAACAAAGGATTACTGGTGGGGGACACCCGAGAGAAAAATGCGAGGATACCAGGGGGGCACCTGAGATAAAAACGTAAGGATTCGCCTTGTTCCTGCACTTTAATACAGCGGTCAGAAGAAACGTGAACTCATAGCCCACATAATGGGGGACAATTAGTCTACGGTGACGTTTAAAGACGCATCAAAGGAGTTTGTTTAAACTCCATGATGGGGTATTGATTAGAAGGCAGGTGTATGTATGACCAGCTGGTGTCTGTCTAGTCTGTCAACAGTCTGTCATATGTGTTCTGGTGTATGTCAAATGTAAATGAACTGTGTCATTGATTGTTTGAAATGTAATTTGGTTTTTCGCCATTCTGTAACTAAGAGGGAATCGCCAATGAATTGATGGTTTTCTGAGTAAATTGATAATATAAATTTTTGTGGCAGAAGACTGGATTGGCGCTTGCGTATTTGGTGCTCGCTCATACTATTGGAAGGATAAAAAGCTGTATAAATATTGTTGGTGACGAAATTAAGAATGGAGGAAGTTACTCCACTCGCACATTTGTGCACGCAGCTACCCAAGCATGCACCTAAACTCAAGAAGTACAGCACAGAGTGGGTTAAGGGTACCACCCACAAGATGTTTATGCCTTGGCCACAGAAGGGGTCACTTTCTAAAGCTGTCTTACAAAATATGATGACTTTCCTACATGCCACATATACCGGCAAGAAGTTAGAGAAACGCCTTGCTGTTCTCGAACTTTGGAAGATGTTCGAGCAGACGAAGGAGGAAGAGTCACCCGCAGACTGGATATTAAATGTATGTACGGAGGGGGGTGAGACGCCTATTGCGCCACCAGCCCCGCCTGGCCAGTGATTGAGGGAAGTAAGTCAGAGGGTCTTTACCCGCTAAGAGAACTAAAGGCATCCACGGGGTATAGCAACCCTGCATATGAGTCACCTACGTGCAGTAGTGACAAAATCAAAGAGAAGGAGCAGGAAATCTGGACTCCGCAGTCCAGAGGGACAAGGAGAGACGCAATGATGGAAAAAAGGATCAGGCACAAACAAGTGTGCCTCTCGACAAAGAGAGAGAGGGAAAGAAGTGGAAAGGAAGTGATGAGATAGAATTCGCAAAAGACGAATGGATGGGAGGACAGATATTATTGAAATTAGATGTAAACGCAGACAAAGGGCACGAGATCTTGAATATTTGGAGCGGGAAGTTATAAAACCCAATCCTACAGTAGAATGGGAAGACATAGAAGAATTCTTTCCTGCAAGCGATGTGGTACCAGGTACAAGCGGGACAAGTATTGAAGAGGCCTTCGACACCAGAAGCATCGGGGAAACAATTGATAAAATATATGGCGAGATGGGGCTGGAACAAATTTCCCAAGGGGGAAGGGAAGACGAGCGCTTAGAGAGCACTCAGCTATATGACACTGAGGATGTCACCCAAAGTAGTGGGAGCAGGGCACTGTCCCTAGACAGGCTGGAGATCAGGCAGAACGAAGAAGATGCAAGGAGTTGCGTAAACTGGGATCATTCAGAATCCGACTCCGGTGGGGAAACGGAGGATGAGGCACACGAAGAAGGGAGGCGGCGTGAAAAACGGCTCCCAAGGGGCCAAGGGGTACGATGGTCCGATGCTAGCACATCTGAGCCCAGGATATCAAAGCCTGCCATGGTGCATGGCCAACATGAGGGAACTCCCCACGGTCAGGGGGGGAGCCAGCACCTACCTATGCAGACAGATTAAGGGCATTGCCAGGTAGACGGCAAGGCGGGAATGCTACCCCAGCGGTAGACAGGAGAGCTATGGGAAGAGAAAAGGAAGACTGTGCATTTCAATTCCCGCTGCTAGAAAAGGGGGGAGCAAGACAACAATATATTCCATGGCCACACATGGACCGAGAAAACTTGAAAAACAAGCTTCCAATGCTGACATCGGGAGCTGGGAAGTGGACACATGAGTTAGAGAAAATGACGGGGGGTCACCTTAGCTATAGAGGTCATTAATGGCCTCCTGATCACCATACCTGGTGAAAGAGCTGACAATGTATGGAAGCAGGCCGGGTACCCGAGGGTAACAATAACTAACACCTCCCATGACGGAGTGCCATTCAATAATTGTAAACCTTGGAAACAGACAACATACCTGTACAATACTATCAGGATTTTTTCTGTTTGATTTTACCCTTCCAGACCTTTATACTGGGAACATTAAGGACACACTCCTTGACCAGAGCAGCACAACAAAAAGGTGTTTGTATTGGATTTTTTCCTGAGACCGTGGTAGGACAGGCAGACGCACCCAGGTCCTACAACTTTGCTGCTAACACTAACCGTATTTCTGGTTATACTTTTTCAGCCTATCACTCCTTTACTCCTTTCCTTTCTGCATATCTGTCGCTCTTTGGACACCACCGCTTTGACTTGAAGGCATCTTTTTCTATGATGAAATAACAGATTAAGCTCAAGTGTGTGTCACACCACACCAATTTGCTGTATATGTTTTGAGACTTATATGTTTTTGTTGTTGTCTATTCACTGGCTTCTCCTTGTTGATTCATCACTTGTTGATTGCTTTACATATATTAAAACGTTTGTTATGTGATACTTGCCTCCTTTTGGTATCTTACATATTGTGTCAAGAGGATTTATTGTCGTAAAATAATGAACTGTAGCATTCATTGCTTAAAAATTGAGCTATCTAAGGGAGCCTTGGGAATCAAATGACCCCCGTCTCAGCTCTAAACCCCTGGCACAGCGATACTTCCTTTTTCCATGATTTATAATTCAATAATTGTAGAGCAGCAGTGTGGAAAGTGCTGCAACTGCTGTACCCCGACACTTCCGATATGGGAGCTATAATGACTCAGAAAATGAAAGAATCTGAAGATCCGTTGATTTATATCCAATATTTCAAAAAGACGCGTGTGTGCTCGAAACGCATGAGTCTTGGTCAAAATCTAGCCCTGTATTCTACCACATACTGTGCCAAGGGTTGCCTGAACCGGTGCAAAAACAGCTCAAGAAATTGGTAGGAATAGAAGCCAAGCCATGGGCCGAAATCCAATTGACAATTGCACACTACTGCAGATTGTTGCAAGAAAAGAACCGGAAAAAGGAGGCAACTCATAAAGGGGAGGAAGCAAAGCTGGTGCGAAAGAAGCTCTCGAAGTACACTCTCGAGGGAGCCATGCTGACCAGCCCAGCTGAACCAAGTGCGCAGCAAGCGAATAACCCATCGCAGAATAACCAGGGTAATGCGGGATTTCACCCGAGGGGTAGAAGATTTAGAGGAAGATAATGGCAGAGTAACCAGGGAGGTTTTCAGAGTAACCAGGGAGGTATTCATAGTAACCAAGGTGGATTTCAAAACGTACAGATGGGCAGTCTAGCCATGCCATATGGGCAGATGGTCCGACCACCGCCAGTATGTTGGTTGTGTGGAATGACAGGACATGTGGCACGTATGTGCAGAAACCAAGGCATGTGGCAAAATGGCCAAGGAGTGGGAGCAGGTATGGTGAATCAGTCGGCCGCCCCACAACAAGGCGGTGCACAGAGTCAGACAGTGCAGCATCAGGCGACAAGCTTGCAGCAAGGTGCACAGCATGGGGTTCAACCCTCAAACATGGGGAACTTGCAACAGGGGCAACCCCAACAGGCACCGCCGCCAATGCCTCAGGGAATGAACGCTGGAGGGGGAATCAACCCTGGGAATGTACTGTACAAGCGTACAGTGGGCCGAACCTATATATAAAATAGGACAGCTCACGGGGAACTCTGATGTGCTCTAACCTATCAGTGACACCAGACCCTAACAGGGAACCTAGGGTGAATGTCGTCATAGGGGGTAAGGAATATTCCTTCTTAATTGACACGGGTGTGGCGCGCTCGTGCATATGAGAAGGCAAGTTTTCCTTGTCCGGCGAGGCCATAGATACTCAGAGTTTCACAGGAGCTCACAGTACAGTTCCCTTTACAGACGCGCTCCCAGTCTCTGTAGGAGAGTGTGAGATGAATGTACCCTTATTGTATTCTCATCAGATCCCAGTAAACATCCTGTGTCGAGACTTGATGACAAAGTTGAATATGACAATCTCGTTCACTGAGAATGGCATAGTGTGCTCCACTCCAGGAATGCATTATTCAAACGTGTGCAAAATGATCAGAGCGTACTCAGGACGTATAGCCATGAGAGCTATACCGTTAGAGCCAGAAGTCTTCGCATATGGTGTGCAAGTGCTCATGGCGGGATTGCCAGGCCTCGCAGATACAACTATGAGGACACCTGATGAGTTCCTATCTAGACCTAGAATACCTATTCATGAAGAAGAGGGACAAGTATTTCCCTTGACGATACACACTGCTACAGTGAGAAGGAAAGTAGCACTGGTTGAAGGGAATGATGACGAAGGCACACAATGGTGCGCAATTATGGCCATTGAAGAAGGGTATCGAGTGACTGACGTCACCGATGACGATCTGTTCGAAGAACACCCTGACTTAGAAGAAACAAGGGTAGAAGTAAGTCTTATATTCTGGGTCAAAATGATCAAGCGACAAGTGCCACAGAGAATGATGTTGTCTCTGGTACGTCCAGAATACTTTGAGGATGACATGGCCCAAGTGCCTGTCACAGTATGGACTACAGGGCCCTATGACGTAGGCCTCCTGAAAGGGGCAGGAGAAGTGAAAATCAAACTAAAACCAGGAGCAATTCTACCAAGAGAGCAACAATATCCCATGTCCAGAGAAGTGGATGAAGGGATCGCGAAGACAATTTCCGCCATGATGGAGCAGGGCATCCTAGTGACATCAGAATCACCCTGTAACACAGTGATTTAATCCAAGATTTAAGGGCATTAAATTATATTGTTGAAGCCGGGTTCCCTCTAGTCCCTAACCCATCTACAATTCTATGCAATATACCCGCTGAGGCAAAATATTTTACGGTGATCGATTTGAAAAATGCTTTCTTCTCAATCCCATTACACCATGACTCGCAAGATCTGACATTGTTTACTCTCAGACAAATGCACCTGAAAAGCACGAGTTTGCCACAGGGGTATTGTGAGTCTCATCCATTTTTAACAGAGTCCTGCAAATGGACCTAAGCAATATTGCGGTGGACAGTGTTGTTTTGCAGTATGTAGATGACATTCTGATCTGCAGCACCACTGAAGAGCAATGCAGGCGCGACTCTGTCCAGCTACTAACTATACTGGCTGAGAAGGGATACAAAGTTGATAAGGAAAAGTTACAGTACTGTCAACAGGAAGTGTTGTACATAAGGCAACTAATCTCTCATGAGGGGAAAAAGGTAACCCCAGAGAGGGCTGAAGCTATCATGAACACGGCTAAGCCACTCACGATAAAACAAATCCAGAGCTTCTTAGTCCTGTACAATTATGTCAGAGCATGGGTCTTCGATTACAGCTCGTATACCAAGCCCTTGCTCCAGGCCTTAAAGAAAGCCCAGGCAACTAAAGAGAAAATTGAATGGACTGAGGCAATTGAAAAGGTGTTTGCGGAACTCAAAGGGGCGATTTGTAAGGCCCCAGTTCTCGGGATTCCTAATTATGCAGAGGAATTCTACCTGTTCTCACATACCGATGGCAACTTTATGAAGGCAGTACTCGCTCAGCGAATATCACTGGGTACAAGCCCCTAGCGTATTACAGCGGGAGTCTGGACCCGGTCATGAGGGGCCACTTCCCATGCGAACAAAATCTAGCTGCCGCCGCGTTCGCCATCGAGAAGGCGTCATCCATCGTGATGGTGTGCTCCATGACATTGTACGTTGAACACTCACTATTCGCCATACTAGAGAAGCCAAAGGGCACGCTGACATCACAGAGAGCATCTGCCTATGAGGCGAGTATCTCCAACCCATCGATCAAAATAGTCAGTCACAGAGGGAGAACCTATCCACAACTGCGCAAATTATGAGGAATTCTATGATGAAATCCCCAGGGTAAAGGAAAATGCCCTGGCAGGTGGTGAGATCGTGTTCATTGACGTTTCATCAAGAATCGACCAAGAGGATGGGCAAAGATACACAGGTGTGGCCGTGGTAAAACACCTAACAAATGGAGAGTTCCAGGTACTCATCAGTGCGCGAATACCATCTCACTATTCTGTGCAAGCTGCAGAACTATTGGCGCTGATACTCGCCATCGAGAATCACACAGACCAGTGAGTAACGGTGTACAGTACTCTGCCTATGTGACATCTACCGCGCACGCAGGCCTAGCACGCTGGAAAAGGAGGGGCTACCTCCGGGCAGACGGCACGCCAGTGCACCATGCAGCCTTATTGGACAGGCTTATAAAAGCACTACAGCTCCCAGTGGGCATAGCGGACGTGAAATGCACCGCCACACCAAAGGGACAGAATTCGTGTCACGTGGAAACCACGAAGAGTACAGGGAAGCCAAGCGCATGGCATCCAAGAATGAAACAATCATGGACGTGGAGGTGGCACGTACCCATGAGAGGATGATGGTAGCACGAGCCACACCTGAGGCCTATAGTATCATGGGGCAGACTCAGTTAATGGAACTCCAAGGGGAGGCACCACAGGAGGAGAAGAATTTGTGGAAGCATCGAGGATGCTCTTTAAGCCCCTATGATGGTTTGTGGAGGCAAGACAGCACTGGTAAACCAGTAATGCCTGTCGCCCTACTAAAGGTAGCATTAGAGCAACTGCACTACCCTATCCATATGTCAAAAGAGAATCTAGCTGCAACGCTCGCAGAAGACTGGTTCATGCCGAATTTAGCAGAGCATGTTGCATTTTTCATGGTGAACTGCATAATCTGCCAGCAATTCACCTTCTGGACACACATTAAAAGTAGTGAGAGGAATCATCCCCAGGCCAAATGGGCCATTTCAGCACTTACATATCGATTATGTCGATATGATTCAAGTGTGCAATGGGTACAGGTATTTAATTGTGGTGGTGTGTCCTTTCTCTAGATGGATATAAGCCGGTCCCTGTACACACCCCGACGCTACCGGTGCTGCCAAATTTCTGGTGAGGGAAGTGTTCCCTAGATGGGGGTGTGCGAGGTAATGAGGTCAGATAATGGGCACACTTCGTAAATTCAATTTTTGAACAGATTAGCTTGTTGCTTGGTATGAAACACAGGATCAACGGCTTGCTAAAAAAGAGGATAGCCAAGTTGAAGCTCACATTTAAAAAGGGATGGCTGCACGGTCTACCACTGGCATTGTATGCACTTCAGAACCAACTCGGCTCCGACTATCATCTCACGCCGCACGAGATAGTTACAGGCAGAGGGATGAGGACACCTCTTACCCCTGAGATAGAGCTAGATGTGATGCCCAGCCAACTGGAGAGGTTCTGGGAACAGAGATGCAGGAGTACCTGAACTGTATGACATCCAGCGCCTCTGTCATTTCAGTCCAGCTACAGCAATGGCGAAAAGGGGACAGCGCAGCACAAAGCACATCAGGAAGTGCTGAAGCAGACACCGCGCAAGGTCTACATGCACCCCTCGTCCTTCCTGGTGACACTTTGCTTGTGAGGAACTTTACCAGGAAGAGGTGGGATGAGCCACGATTCAATGGCCCTTTCATCATGGAGGACTGCACACCTTCCACCATCAATCTCCAGGGCAGAAGGGCATGGATCTTCATAAATGACATTAAACCTTATATAGGGGAAAGTCCTCCTGCTGCATCCAACTGCGAAGAAACCACAGACAACGGGGAAGAACCTCAGCACGTGCAGACAAGATCTATTGTGAGGAAGGACGCTTGAGCAGCAAAATCAAGGCAAAGAAACTCTGTTTTAAGATTGTGACGTTCAAAACTAGACAGGCTCTTGAGAAAAGAAAAGTGAGAAAAGGTGATAAAGGACAAGAAATGGACACTCTGTGCATCCTAGTTGCAGGGTAAAGAAAAGCGCATCCGAAGGCACAATAACATTGATAACACAAACTTTTGAATCAAGTCACAAGCAGTGTAAAAAAAAAAAACAAAAAAAAAACTGATAACTACAGACAAGACATTTCTTAGAACTCAGCACATTATCCTGAAGCAACCAGTATCGAGACTTTGTTCACAGAACCTATGGTAGATCCCAGCAGAAGTCTCAAGTGGGATGTACTCACCTTTGTCCAGCTAGTGGTGTTATTTTATCCATCACTCATAGGGAGAGAAACCAGTGCCATAGACTTTATTCAAGATCCAAGAAGGTAATCAGGCAACTGCTGACCGTCATCACAGAGGTCTTCGCCGAGTTACCCGAGCACAGTGAAAAAGACACAAATGCTTCCACCGCAAACAGACGTTGAAGAACTCACCTTCACGTTGTTCTTTCGCATAATCGAAATTTGCCCAGGCCTCGTTGGAAGAACGACTGATACCCACACATTCATCAGAGACCCAAGAAATATCGAACGATTAAACCAACTGTGGACCAAACTACACTATCTAGTGGCAATCCACGCAGCAGGCCAGTGAAGAGACTGTTCGAATCAAACGAAAAGCTTGTGATCAGGACACAGCAAAACAAGAGAAATGTCCCTGTCGCCCGAGGAAACCCAGCTGGCTCATAATATCTTGTTCAGACTAGTCACAGACTATCCAGAAATGGTGGAAAGGCCTGCAGATGTTGACGTCATCACCTTCCTTAGAGATCCAGCCAACCTTGCTCCTATGGGCACACTTCTCCACGGTATTATGCTCCAGGTAGAGCTATCTAACTTCCAGCGAGAATACCTAAGGAGGTTTCAGTGACACTTTCCGCCTTGGGACAGATCGAGGAGACAAAGACACAGTTCTTCAACTTTCCTCCAAGCGACAGATCGAGAATAGCAGAGATGAGGACTGCACCATCTTGTTTGATTTTGCTCCTATTTTTCTTTAATTTTTCTGGTCTTATTTTTCATTTTTCATGTTTACTTGTATTTTTATTTTTGTTTTTATTTTTACAGTATTCTATTTTTGTGTGATTTTTAGCAGTTCCATCTTTTCATTTTTTCGCATTGAACAGGTTCCAGCAGGTCCTCAGGACCTAAGCAAATTCACAGAGTACACTGAGAGCTCACCTATTATAGATATGCATAATGAATGTGATGTGCCAAAGACGTTAGTCTAATCTTTTTCCATAGTCTAGCAAAGGAACTGTACTCCCTACCTAGAGACTACCAGCATCACCCGCAAGAGGGGGGACACTTGAAAAGCATGCATCACTTTAAGTATTAATGAACTCTTGAGCTACGAGATCTGAATAAGAAAAGAAATAAACCACTGACTATGGACTTGGTCGAAATGGGGGCCCAGAACAGTAACTTAGTTCTACCACCAGCAGAGGGGCGCCCCCGCTTCCCGGGAAGGAGATGCTGCCAGTTGTCTTACAAGTCCATCATGTGTATATGCCTAGTAATTATTGTTGTGTTTCTATCCTTAACTATCAGAACTGCTTTCTTTATTGGTGCACGGAGCATCCCAATTTCAGTACAACCACTAGATAGTGAACACCTGGGTCCCACGAAAGCACCCAGACCCTATATAGTGATTCCTGTTTCAAGAAAAGCTGATGGTAAAGAAAATGATCTAAAATTAAATGTAATTAGCAGTGATACATACACACTTGAGGTGATGAATGGAGAGAAAAGCTGGAGACAGGGTCAGCACGGAATGAGTGATAATGTAGCACTGACCACGGCACGCACCCACACACTGAGTGCACACGAACAAGGGCAAATGTCAATGGCTACAGGGCCTCAAACCAAAACAACAGTAAAAGAGAAACTGCCTACAGAACGAACAGCTCCAGAAAATAGCGGAAACAACCAAGAAGCATCAAGTGGAAAACCTAAGAGAGAGGGAATAACAAATGCCCTCGAAGCAACTGAAGCAGCCACGAAGGAACTCACCGAGAAAACACAAACGCTAGTAGATCATTTGTTCCCACTCAAAGTTAGAGCAGAGATGCTACATGAGGAGCTGAACAATAAAGCCACAGAGACTGTAATAACGAGCACACCAGCTCCAACGCAAGGAACAAGCACCAGGCCCACGACACAGCCATGCGTTGGGAAGATGGTGAGCCAATGGTGGTTGGAGGAGGTCTACAAAAGATTGCACAAGGGAAGAAAAAGAAACACGAACCCTTCTCCTACTACCTCGGTACAGGTAAGGAAACCTGCCCCACCGAAGATCGTACCTGAGAAACTACCAGGGCGGAAAAGCAGCACAGACGCATTTAGAGACATAGTCATAGCAAATTATAGAAAAACATTAGGGATCAAGAGAAGCCCGCATGAAACCGACAATGAACTAAACGATTACCTGGACAGCACAGCCCGTCTCGGAAATAATATTTGGTACCAACACATGAAGGAAGTTGGAAGAAGGCAATCAGAAGGGGAATGTTTTGTCTGTGCACTCCTGCCTCACAGTATGGGCAAATCCAAAATCTTTGTGGCAGTAGAAATTGATGTTCCCACAGCACACTGTATGTCACACGTAGCAATGTGCAACACCAGAGGACAGTTTATGGGAAGAGACGCCTCGCTGATATTGGCCAACGAAAAGGATTACCCAGATGAAGATGGCTTCGTCCATGACATTAAAACAATAAAGAGGGCGCACACCAAGAATCATGTGATCAGTTATGAGAACCCTGACGTCAAAAGATCAGCAATAAAATGGGAAATAAACCCGAGACTGAACGTCCAAGGAAAAACTGCAGAAGAGGCTAAAATCTGGAGGAACAGAGGCCAAATGCAGATCTGGAGGTCAGGGGTTTCCCCAAATGGATGGGAAGAAGGAGTAGTAATCTGCCGAGCTTGGATAGTGCTTGGAGCCTGCCAAGAAGCAATAGAAAATTCACAGAGGTTATGCAAACCTCTATGGCCAAAATTGGTAAAGCTATTAACGTGGGTCGAAGACAGAGGAGGACCCCTGCAAATTGTACCACTGTAAAGCCCGAAACTGTGCTTCAGAAGTAATGGCACGAGAAAGATGGGAGAGAATCAAAACTGTGGACGAATATATGAAGCCCCAGGAATGATGCAAGGAACCACAGTCATAATGGACCATTACTGGGCGCGTGGGTCCAAGGCATATATAAGACTACCGAAGAATTGGGGAGGCCTATGCACATTGGTGAACGTCCACGTTCCTGCACTAGTGATCCCTAAAAATGACCTGAATTTGGAGAGTTTCCCGAAAGCAGATGCTCATCTAAGAAAAAGAAGATCTGTGGAACTGATTTCGAGGATGAAGAGAGAAAATTACTTTTCTGCCAAATCAGAGGAAGCCTTTTATGCGATCCCCTACGAACCCAGGCTGTTTAGCCTAACCTCTTCAGTATTCACAACAATACTCTTGCCGCACATCCAAGTTGGTTCAAATACTAAGTGGTTGCAGACAACCAGATGGGAGTTACTGCAGACCATCAATACCACCATAAAAGGATTCAACACGATCAAAGAAGAACTAAGGGCAGTCCGACTGATGACCCTCCAGAACAGATACGTGCTTGACATGATCGCTGCGATGGATGGAGGTGTTTGCGCAAAAATCAGAGTATCGTGTTGCACATTTAACCATCACACGATGAAGAAAATGGAACCCTAACAGAGGCCATAAGCATGTTGACAAATCTAAAGAACCAGATGATTGATGAAACGGATGAAGTGGATGATGACAGCTAGTTTGGTAACCTGTTCTCATGGGTCCCACAATGTATGGCGGATACATTCAAGTTTCTGGGAGCCCTGCTAGCAATGATACTAGTAGGTTTCTGTGTTATCAAGATAATCATCACACAGTGCCAGAAAACTGCAAAGAAACCCATTGGAATGAAAATCATGGTCGATGTTGAACTAGGGTGGAAGCACAGAGACCTGACTGATGAAGAAATAAGAGACTTTGTGAAAGCCAGCGAATTTGTGCCAGAAGGAACAAAGTTTACGTATCCCAGGAAACGAAGAAAGTATGAAGGAAAATGGATCTATTGCTGCCCAAATGGACAATGCCAGCTAATGACCTGGAACAAAGACGAACATGTGAAAACAGCAGGAAGCTTGAAAGGTGTGATAAAAATATGGACTCCAAAGACACACACATTCACACCATCTTGTACAAACCCTGAAGATGACGAACAAGACACAGAAGAACCAAAAAAGATGAATCCAAAGGAGGAAGCAGAAGTGGTCGATGAACCGACCAGAGGGGGGAGTGTAGCGGAGGTCCCAGACATGGCCTGCACCCCTGCCCCTCATTTCGAGGTACCAGGAAAGTACTCGCTGAGGTGTGTGACGTATGAGGAGCAGATGAACCAACAAAGAGCTGCACTGGGACTATGCCCAGTGTACATTAGAAGAGCTGTGCCTGTTGAAGCGCCCATAACCAGACAGCCCTGGGCAGCACGGTACCCCATTGGACAACCATACCAGCCACTGATATGAAACAATGAGTATTTACAGACTGTCCATGAGGAGACACAAAGAGCCCTGATGGAAGGCAAATGGTAAAGGAATGAGGGCCTGGACAGACTCGCACATGGACAAAGGTAACACGCCAGCGTGAGCAGCCATTAAAATAAATACAAGAGACACGAAAGACAAAACGGTGCTGAACCGTAAAAGAAACATAGCTGTGAAACTAGATGGAAGAATCGAACCAGCTTATGTGTGTAAATAGGCTTGGAGCACAAGAAGCTAAGAAATCGATACTGCTTGCAATGCTTAGTAGAAGAATAGAGCGGCAAGCGCCAATCATATATCTTCCTCAATAAGGCACGCTATACAAGTGCAACTCCATTTTGTAAAAGCAGAAGTACGCCCAGGCGGCCGAGGCCTGAATGGCTAGGTTTCACATCCCAGCCAGCCTGGAGAAAGAGCGGAATCGAAACTCAACAAAGGGTAGTTTATGCCTGGGAAATCGAGGTCAACCTAAGAAAGGGAGGAGAGCTTCAGCGAAGAAGAAGCACACCAGCCTGCCCCATGAAGGTCAAGATAAGGAGGCCCAGGCAGGTGGTGGGGCAAAAAGGAGAATTAAATACACTAAAAGCTGGAAACTGAAGCAGATTCAGGGTGAACTAACACGTGACCGGCCAGGCGCAAAGAAGTACCACCGCCTGATGTCATCCAGAACCCCAGGATGCCATAACTTTTCCCGATAAGAGACTACAGTTTCGAGGCCATCCTCAGCCAACTAATTGACACATCGCCCTAAAACACTGATTGATGGAAAGGAGACAGGGTGAATCCTGGGGCACAAGGCACCTGGGTGTTCATTCTGCATGCTGCTAATTAAAGTGGGGATATATGCTTAGGGGTGTAATTTTCCCAATCACAATGGACCATGTAATCTAGGGTCCTATAGACACTGTAACCAATAGGACGTAGTACTCATAGTAACGTCAATCACGTGTGATGTAGAGGGATGGGCGTAGACGCCCACCTGATAAGAGTTACCCAATCCGCATGCTCGGTTACCATATACAGATATAGCACATATACTTAAGTTACCGTTCCTAAACAATTATATTGCATGATGAATTTGTAGAGTTAGACGTCAGTGATGATGAGTTTTGCCTATAACAATGGCTGTTTGACTGAGGTTCGAGGAAGTTGGAGCGAGACAGGTGATCGCAATGCTGCTGATGTCCATTTGTTTCTCTGTTTGATGTACTTGTCATTAAACGGACTTCCCTTTGTCAAACTACTGAGTCCTCATTATTGAGTCGTGTTGGAGTAAGTGAATCCTGCACCCCCATTTCTTACATGGTGCAGCTATCTTGTTTTACAGGTACTAGAGGGTGCGCACTGATCTATGGGCCCGTCAGTGAAAATCCCGCTCCTCTGTACAGGATGACTAGCGTTTCTGTACTGAGGCTAGTTATATTGTTTAGGACTTTTGGCCATCACACATGGGATTACTAGTCTTCTTGTACTGAGGCTAGTTGTATTGGTTAGAACTGTTTGTCATCACACACGGGATGACAAGTCTTCATGTACTGAGGCTAGTTGTATTGTTTAGGTTTTATTGTTTAGGACTGTTGGCCATCAATCATGGGATTACTAGCTTTCACGTACTGAGGCTAGTTATATTGTTTAGGACTGTTGGCCTTCACACATGGGATAACTAGTCTTCATGTACTGAGGCTAGTTGTATTGCTTAGGACTACTGGCCATCACTCATGGGATGACTAGCCTTCATGTACTGGGGCTAATTTTATTGTTTAAGACTGTTGGCCATCACACATGGGATGACTAGTCTTCATGCACTGAGGCTAGTTTTATTGTTTAGGACTGTTGGCCATCACTCATGGGATGACTAGCCTTCACATACTGAGGCTAGTTGTATTGTTTAGGGCTGTTGGCCATCACCCATGGGATGACTAGTCTTCATGTACTGAGGCTAGTTGTATTGCTTAGGACTGCTGGACAATCACACATAAAATGACTAGCCTTTATATACTGAGGCTAGTTTTATTGTTTAGGTTTTATTGTTTAGTACTGTTGGCCATCACTCCTGGGATGACTAGGCTTCATGAACTGAGGCTAGTTGTTTTGTTTAGGACTGTTGGCCATCACACACAGGATGACTAATCTTCATGCACTGAGGCTAGTTGTATTCTTTAGGACTGCTGGCCATCACTCATGGGATGACTAGCTTTGATGTTCTGAGGCTAGTCTAATTGTTTAAGACTGTTGGCCATCACTCATGGGATGACTAGCCTTCATGTACTGAGGCTAGTTTTATTGTTTATTATACTGAGGTCATGTCCCTTCCTCCATTTCATTTTTAATGTAATAGCCTGCTGAAAAATGTTTCTTTGACATATTTCCTGAAGTGATACCTATGTTTGTATCTGTGTGTCTCTCAGTTAGGCTGAAAGTCCCATTGCAATCCATTGGCATTTCTGTTTGGTTTTCCCCACCCATTTTGCCTGTATTTTCCTCCTGCTGAGTCCCCGGCTTAGGTCTCATCAGTGATGCAAATATTGTATGTTGTGCCCCGGGGCTGATAAATCCGCCATGACAAGGACACACCATGTACCATATTACCCTTTGCCAATTTCACCTCACAGCTGGCTGTGCTGGCTGCACTGGCTGGCGAAAGTCTTTTGTAATTCGAGTGGGGTAAAGCATAGTATGCAGTGCCAAAGGTAGATATTGTCATACAAAGAGTGATTGGGAAACCCATGTGGCTGGGTGTGGTCATGGCTACTGCCTGGTGCCTCAGAAAGGAAAGAATACAATTCAGTTGCAAGGTCCAGCTTTACCCAGTTAAGAATGGTGTATGAATTCAATCATGAATCGTCACCTAGCCAATGTCACGATTTATTGGGCGGTCACTCTCAACTGAGGGTGTTTTCCCGGACTGGCAAACTACAGGTTTGCCAGTGAGGGGTTCACTGATTTACCTCCAGCCAAGAACTGGAGGTAAATCAGGCCTCCATGGGCAAAAAACAGCTGGTATTTCCAGCACCAGAATTGCTGGTGCCGGAAATTCTGGCAATCCCCTCCATGGAGTTCTATGGGATTTACCACCCTTCATGCCCAATTTAGAGATGGGAAGTCATCACATCAGATTTCTTGCAATTGAAACCCATAGAAACATGTAAAACACACAGTTATTGCTTATTTTGTTACCATGCTCTTTTCTCCCAGCAAGCCACACCCTCCAGGCATCAAGCAGATATGGCCCCTTTGTTGTGAAGTCAAGGTACAGGGAAGGGAATGCAATGGAAATATTGTTTTAGCTTTTTATTTGAAATGCAAGGTTTGGGAATTAACTCTCATGGAAACAAATCGCTTTTCAACACACAGTAATGTGAAAACAAGACTTTGAGGATTCTGGTTCAAGAATAAATGGGATAAAATAGGGAATTTCGTTTTGCACCACTCATACAAGGGAAATGCAATAAAACATCTTTTCTCCTGGCAACGTTTACCCTGATGGCCTTGATAGCTCTTCTTGCCTCTCTGCTAGTTGTTCCTCGCAAGAGTCCAGAAGTAGACTGCCTCCAGGAATAGAGTGGAAAACTCAAAAAAGTCCAAAAAGATCTTCTCAGATTGAAAACTGATCTCTTATAGGCCTGATGACGCTCGCATATTATATTAATTCCCACGATATGGATTGGCTAGCTCTCTCCCTCCATCTCCCACAATACACGACTACTGACTGCTGATAGGACAAGGAGTTAGGAGGTGTGGCTGATGAAGGCTGAGGGAGGAGAAAGATTCATCATCCCAGAATGACAGGTGGGTTTACCTTTTCAGTGTTCTTAAAATCTCACACCATGGCAGCTACCTTAATCTTTCTGATAACAGCAGGCAGATATATATATATATATTTGAGTTATATATTTTATGGCGAGCCAGAAAATACTAATCTTATTTTGGCACAACCTCGCTGGGAGTGGCTATCATTGCTCCTGAGCCGAAATAGTTTCAAATCTGACAATTCAAGATTCAAACCTTAATTTCACAATCCATCACCACACCAACTTTCCATTTCCTCAGATTTATGAGAAGGCCAGAATCATAATTCTCTTCATAGCCCAAATTGTATACATCACACAGAATGCGTATTTACATGGTACTGGCAGGCTTCTTATCCCCTTTAATATGAGTCTGGGATGAGCTCACTGGGATACATGATTCACTTTTTATTAAAGAAAAGGTGGCCCAATGTTAATCTATGGCAGGGCATCACCTGGGAGTTCATAGTTTCATATGTAGCCCCCACTTTTTAAAATGTCCTTTCTCTTCTGTGACCTGACACAAACGTCTGCTTATCAGCAGTCTCTGTTCCTACACAGTGTTTGAAATTCCCTTAGTGGCTCTGAAGGCCATTTCTTGAGGTCGAGTCAGCCCTAAAAAGGTCCTTTCTGCTGGCCACTAACTAATTAATGGGGAGGCCTGACCTAAAAGGTAATTTCTTCTGGCCAGCTTATCTGAATCCTCCACAATTCCGATCTAATTCTTTATATTTCTCTTGCATTTAACTGAAACCCTAGCCTGTTTTCCCCTAGAGGGCCCCAGCCAAAGGCCCTAAGGTCACAGTTTCAATTCAGTGGAAAGACGCAAGCTGCATCCATACTTCTGAAAGTACAGCTTTTAATTCGACAAGATGTGTTTACATGTAACATTTAATATTGCATCTGGGCATGTTGTTTACAATACAATCTTTCTTTACATACTGTTAGAACAGATATATGTTAACTTTTGGTATTATTCACACATATGCCGCAGTTACATAGAAACCAGTGTTCATTTTTACAAAAAACAAAATAGGCATTTCCCTTTAAATGTTGTCATTTTATATGATGAAAATAAGTATTTTTATTATGAGCAAATGCAAAATGCTTGGCTTCACTTTGGATTTCTGGATCACTGTCTTGTGCTGTATAGAAGTCAATGTCACATGCTGCTATCCGTCTCTTTAAGTTGAAATTGTAATTTTTCAGCATTTCCAGCCAAACATGTCTTTTCCCATTCATGGGGCATTTCTAGCTGCTTCTGGCTCTCAGGTAGATTCCCTTTGATGTGAGTCCCTGTCCATTTTAGTAGAGTTGAAATAGGCCAATTTCCTTTCATTTCACTAGGCCTCATTGTCACGAATCACTGTGTTGTGCTGGCTTTTATATTTCAATGGGAATCTCCATTTGCCAGCTTCACTCTCACAATAGGGGTCTAGCATGGCCCCTCAGTCTCTCTCACTCTGGGGCTGTATTTTCACCCCACACCAAAAGGATGAGTAGAATCCTGTAAAAAAAAGGAATAACTTGATGGTTGACTGCCATAATGCGTCATATTTGCTCCCCTGTAATTGGATTCCTTGTCCAACAGTAACACATCTTAAAGTTGGTGGGCCTGTTCATTAACCTGCAGAACATGGAAACAAGTTTCCAGTTCCTAGATGTTGCAGGTTTGTTATGATAAGGCCCTGCCTAGACTTGAAACCTACCAATAACATTTGTGATGTGAAATTCTCCCAACAATAACCAGATAGAGACTAGGGCCCTCATTACAAGTTTGCCGGTCCAGGAAAAATGTCGGCAAAAGTGCAGGTAATTCCGTGACCGTCCCTTTTCAACAGACTGGCAAACTACAGGTTTGCCAGTGGAGGGTTCACTGATTTACCTCCAGCCAGGAACTGGAGGTAAATCAGTCCTCCATGTGCAAAAAAACAGCTGGTATTTGCAGCACCAGAATTGCTGGTGCCGGAAATACCGGCAATCCCCTCCATGGAGTTCTAAGGGACTTGCCACCCTTCATGCCACCTGTAATATCCTGGTGATTCCTTCGTAATATCAGGCGGCAGAAATGGTAGGTCAGTTTGCCAATATACTAGCAAACTTGTAATGAGGGCTCTAGGTGTGCTAACCTCTTCCTCTGAACCTCTAGGACAAGTCAATTCACAAGCTCTCGAGATTACCGTGCCCTCAGGAAGCCTTGCTGCCCTGTCCCAGCATGGACCACACATAAAAAAGTGAGTGCACTGGACAGCAAGTGCACTGGCAACTGACAGTGTTCGAGCCTTGTTGATACTGTAGTACTAAACCACAAAGAAATCTAAAAGGGAATGACATTATAAAGTGGACATCATTGGAAACTTCCATTACTACAACTCGTCCACCATCAACCTGGACAGCTGCTCATTGCTAAAGCTATTAGAGCGAATTAATGACTCTTCGCCAAAATTTCTACAGACACTGACCCGATCAACACAATCTGGGGAATTATACCATTGATGTCCATACCGCTATCTGATTAATTGAGATAATGGGCCTCATTACAAGTGTGCCGGTCTGGAAACAATGGTGCCGGTAAGCCTACCGGCACTGTTGTTTCCGGACCGGCACAGTACAACTCTGTGGGCGGGTGCCGTCCCTTGGCACCAGGAAGTCAGGTGCCGGTAATTTTTCGGGTCCGGTGGTAACCCGCCGTTAGCACCGGCAGGGTTACCACTGCACCCATAATGAGGCCCCATATGTCCTTTTGAAAACAGATGCATTTTTCGGAACTTTGCTTTTTCATATGAAATGTTTGACTTACAAAATTATTTCCAGTCTTAACTGCAGTTCATTTAGACTTAGGCTGAGCACCCAGATGATTTGTGGAGAGTCTGCTTTGTTTTGACCAAGTTTCCTAACCTATGTTATGTATTCATTGATTTATTTGAGTTTGTATACAAATTTGCTTGTTAATGTTAAAGGACATTTATACCGTGCACTATCACCACTGCAGTGGTCCCCTGCAGCTCTGGCTGATCTGAAAGGTAAGAAGGTACGGAGGGTTAGAAGGGGCTAGCGGGATAAAGGTAGAGCGATATTGGTGATGCCCTGTTGGCAGCTGTTGGCAGCTTCAGTTCGGTTAACACCATTCACTGAGCATGGGTGTGATTTACTGATCAGTAGACTCCCATGTGCTGTTGTGCGAGACTATGTGTTGTTTGTTTTGTTGTTGCAGTGTAGTGAAGTGCTTGCCGTTTGCTGTGTGAGAGAGTGGGTTTGATTGTTAGGGTGTGAGAGGCGTAAGCGGAAGATGAGGTATTTTTGCGGATGGGTTAGCAGGCTTACCACATTATTTAGGCATCTGTGTTGGGCGTCTCTGCCCATGCTGTCTGCAGGAGCGTTCCTTTGGCAGTTCATTCATCTGGTTCTGCCCAAGGTGGTGGCATGTCTCTGTGACTGTCTGGTGATCTGTGAATGGGAAGGGGGCAGGGGCTTGCCCTTCCCAGGGTTGCAATCACTAAGGTTGTGGATTGCGCTTTGGCTATCAGTGGGGTCTGCCTGCCCTTGCCTCCCTGAGCTCCTGGGGTGCGGTCTCCTCCCTCCGAATCCAAAGGGTTGCCTGTTTGGTTGGGTGCTAGATAATGATTAGTGCTCCTTCATATTCAGCTACGGTCCCTGTCTCTTGGGCTTTGCCTAGCAGAGGGTTTTAGCTTGAGAGAGGGTCGGGAGAGGGTGAATCCTGGGTTTTCTCCTTCACTTGCTACTTATTGCAACGTGCACTTGTTTCTGGTGCATTCTATTTCCCCTCTGGTTCTGAGTTGAGGAGAAATGTTTTGAGTAGTTTCCTGAATGTTAGGTGGTCCTTTGTATTGCCAGATGGGAGAATGAGGATCCGCCATGTTTTTTTATTGTGTATGGTTTTGGTTCCAGGCGGATGTTATGGCTTGATCTGAGTGTTCTTGTCGGTTGGTAAATGGTTACTTTCTTTTGTAGGAATTCTGCTCCTTGGCCGTGGATTGGTCTGTGCGTTATGCACATTGTTTTGAAAGTGTTTTGTTGTTTGATTGGCATACAGTGTAGCATTTTTAGCACTGGGGTGATGCGGTCCCTTCGTGATAGTTTAAGAAGGAGTCTGGCCACTGCATTTTGGATATGTTGCAGCTTCTTCAGCAGGTGTTCCGGAATTCTGAAGTAGAGGCTGTTTGCGTAGTCAGTTCTTGACATGATGAGGGCGAAGATTGTCAGTGTTTTATTTGTGAAGGACAGGAACAGTAGGATTATTTTTATCAAGTGTAGGAGGAAGAAACATTTCTTGATTGTTGCGTTTACTTGTGGTTCTAATGATAGTGTGCTGTCAATTATGATTCCAAGGTTTTTGACTATTTTCGATGGTGTGGGTGCTGTTCCTAGTTGTGTGGGCCATGGGATATAGATGTTATTTTCCAAGTTGTTGGATATAACAAGGATTTCTGTCTTGCCTGGGTTGAGTTCGAGGTTGTTTGTGTCCATCCAGTGATAGAGTTCTTTGAGACATGTTCCCATCTTTGTGGTATCTTCTTGTCCTTCTTCGATTTTATAGTTGATTTGTGTGTCATCTGCGTAGTTGTAGCATGTGAGTCTGTGTTGTTTGATGATCTTTATTAGTGGGTTCAAGTAGACATTGAACATGGAGATAGGGATGATCCTTGTGGTACTCCACAGTTGGTTTCCAGTGGAACAGATTTGAAGGGTTTTAGCTAGACAGTTTCCATTCTGTTCACTAGGAGTGATTTAATCCACAGTGGGGCTAAGTCTGTTCTTCCTATTTCTTCTATTCTCTTGATGAGGATCTCATGGTTGATCATGTTGAACGCTGCAGAGAGTTCGAGTAGTATCAAGGCTGAGTTTGCGCTGGAATTTGTGTTTGTCTTTGGGGCATCCCAGATAGACAGGAGTGCCGTTTCTGTTTCTCTCACGGGTTTAAATTCGATTCGTGCCTGGTCCCGCAGCTAGTGCTTTTCTACGTGTTGCTGTGTTAATTTTTAGACGTAGCTCTCTAGCAGTTTTGCTTGGTAGGGGATGTTTGAAATGGGTCTTTAGTTGGAGAGGTCTTCAACGTCACCTCTTGTGTCCTGGAGGAGTGGTTTGATGTGCACTGATTTGAATGACTGCTGTACTTTCCCAGTTGCAAGTGATAGGTTAAAGAGGTTTCTGTAGCATTCCAGTGGTGCGCCCTGTGCGAGGATTGATTTGTAGATGTCTGGAGGACAGGTGCCCATGGGCAAGCCTGCTTTATTGCTATGTCTTACCAGCTTGACGAATGTCTCTGCTGATATTTGTGAGAAGCTTTGGAGTTTTTTCTGTGGTTCAACAGTTGGCAGGGTTGGATGTGTGTTTTGGTTGACAGGTCTACTTTGTATGATTTGATGGATGTCGGTGATTGTATTTTTGAAGTGGGCCGCAAGGTCATTGCACAGTTTCTGTGAAGGTACCAGAGTGCTGTTGCATCACGGTGGGTTCCTCATTTCATTTATGATGTTGAACAGTTCTTTGTGGGTCTTCGCAGCTTTGGTGGTTCTGTTGTCATAGTATTTCTTTTTGGCCTTTTGAATTTCCTTTTTGTAAGATTGGATTTGTCTTTGATATTGTGATCTTGTTGCCTAGTCGTATTCTTTCCTTCATTCTAGTTTGAGCTTCTTGTTCTTCCTTTTCATGGAACTCAGGCGGGGGTAAACCATTTTGCCATTGCTCTCTTTCCTGATGGGGTGAACGGTTTTTCAGGGAAGATGCCGTCGATTGTTTCAGCGATCCATATATGAAGTAGTTCTGTTTTTCCGTCGGGGTCGGCTTTGTCCAGGCTAGTGGTTGGGGGTTTTGTGAATTCAAGTTGTTCTATTAAGTTGCCTGATTTGATGGTCTTCCAGTTTTTTTTGTGGTATTTGGGAGTTTATTCAGCAGTTTGGCTGCTTTAGTTGTTAGCTTGATCACAAATGGAATGATGAGGTGATCGCTACAGAGTATCTGTGTTGGTGGTGCAGTGGTGAGAAGGTTTTTGTTTGCTAAAATTGTGTCAAGTGTGTGTCGCTCCTTTAACCTGTTGTCGTAGTTTGTTTTTAGTTTGCTAATGTTGCCCTAATATTTGTGCATTAAATGCCAAGCATACCCTTATACAGCTTATAGTGTACTACTTTCATTAAATAGGAAGGAGAACCATACTGTTGATGTCTATTTTCCCCATTGCCTACTCTGAGGGGGTCTAGGTTTGAGTTCACAATGCTGAAGCTGCATCCATATTTCTTCTTCTTTTGCAACTCTTCATCTCTAGGGTCTCCACAGCTGTATTGCTTGATTGCTGCACTGGCACCAGGATCCTGCTAAGCAAATCAGATGCTCATCCATCACCTCCATGGTTTTCTGTGCAGCACTAACCTGCAGTTAATTGAATGCAGATCATTTTGTCTATGCCTGGGGCAATTTATGATAACTGCCTACTACCTTTAATGCCCTAGCCTTACAAGGTAAAGACTCAAGAACACTCCCCTCAAAAACCTGTGACATTCTAGACCCGAATAACTTAGTTGTAGCTGCACCAACACTCTTAACTGCCGTTTATGCGATGTAAAGTATATTTTCATTTATATATACTTGTCTTGTAGTGAATTTAAACATTACCTTATTTAATGTAATAGTGTGCTTCCACATATTCCTTTACACCGTGCTCCCCTCCTGAGAGCTATCTATAATTGCTCGACCATAACTACTTCTAAGTGAGCCAAGGGGCTAACCTAAGGGATAGCCTGCTGCCTAGAGTTTGAAATGTTACACCAGATGCTAAGTCTGGGGGATTCGTCCTAAACACATTATCTGTGTGTGTATTTATACAGATGTGTTTGTGCACCACAGTTTCGAAGTAGCCTGGGGACATGCGCGATAACTTCAATCACTCTTAGCTAATTAATTAGTGCCACATTTCATTTGACTGTTGACTAAAATACTAGGACTAGCTGAAGGTTTGGCGCATTGCATATCATGTTGTTACTGAAATAGTGCCCATGGTTGAAGTGTGTATCTGTTTGATTTTGTGTGTCCCCTTGTATTAACCTGGCTTTGTTTTTGTGTGTCTATTCATATGTTTGTGTGTGTATTTTCGTTTGTTTGTGTTTTTGTGTCTTAAAAACAAGATCCTGTAATTTGGGGTAGATCGTAGAAATATTGGCAGCATTCGACACCATCGATCATGCCGTGCTGTTGGACGGGCTCCCCTGGTAGGCATCGCCGTCTCTGTGCTGGCCTGGTCTCACTCCTTTCTCCCTGGGCTCCCACAATCTCTTCAGCTCGCCCCTTTCTGCTCAACTTCCTCGCCCATCTCCTGTGGGGACCCTCTCCTCTTTATTAATATCTGTATTCAGCCTCTGGTCTTGCTTAACCACTCTTTTCGGTTCAGGTGCTATTCCTACATGGATGATACCCAAATACTGATCTGTCTTGATCTTTTTCAGCAGCACACAGCAGCTCATTGCTAGGTTCGCTTTTTGGCAGTCAACACCTTGATGAGCAATAACTGGCTTCTTTTAAATGGCAACAAAACCGAGGTTTTGGTGGTGTGTCTGGCTTCAGGTTCGTTCTTATAGACCACTGACTTCCGGCCATCTTCCCTGGATCCTCTGCCCAAGCCTGCCCAGGTTGTGAAAAACGTAGGCATTTTACTCTCGTCCGCACTGTCCTTTGAGCCGTAGGTCAGTGCAGTATGTTGGGCTGTTTATTTTAAGCTAAAGGTCCTGCGTAAGGTGCTCCCCTATCTCCCCCCCCACCTTCACTCAGTGGTGATATCCTCTATGGTGTTGGGTTTGCAGGTTTATTGTAATGCTCTGAATCTAGCTCAGCCTCTTTACCTACTTTGCTGCCTAAAGGTCCTGCAGAACATTGCAGCCCGAATGCCAACTGGTGTTCTTTTTTGTGCCCCTACCTCCCCCATCCATGCCTCACTGCACTGGTTGCCGGTGGCAAAACGTGTTGATTTGAAAGCACTTTGCTTGGTGCACCAGCCTTCTATGGGCTAGGCCCTGAGTTGCTTCAGGAAAGATGTCTTCCGTTGGTTCCCTCTCGTTCCCTTCGCTCAGCTTCTCTGCTTCCGGGCCAAGTCCCCGTATTCATTGCTCGAGATTGGGGAGGGGTGCCTTTTTTGTGGTGGGCGCTAGGCTTTGCAATTCACTCCTGCTGGCCCTGCGGGCCACTCAAGATCACCTTCAATTTTGCTGCACCTTGAAACCCCTGATAGTATTCTTTCTAGCACTCTTATGTGTCTGTCTGTTTGTTTTTCTCTAGCCTGCCTCCCAGTAGCGCCATGATGCCCCAGTTGGTGAAGGTGTGCTTGATAAGTTATTAAATAAATAAATAATATAGATTTTAACATCTACCTGTGTATATAAGGTGTATGATTATAGGGAGTTTGGCAGTCAACCTCGAGGCTAAATAGAGTGCCAGAAATTGCTCCATTCATGAATGCACGTTTCCAAAATTATTGGTAGGAATTGGGCCTCAATCATTATTAGTGGGGCACATGTCAAATTGTCAATACTGAAAATAATGCTGAGGAACACCCATAAGGATAAACCACGTAAAACAAATTGTGGAGGAGACGATATGTTTATGAAAAGAAAGAAAGGTAATGTTCATTATTGAAGTAAGAAAAATGTATAAATTTGTGGGTATTGTAAGGAAGGCATGGTATCAAAGTAAGACAGACACAAGTGACCACAGTTCAATTGTGTTTATTGAACTTTATCAAGGGTGTGATAAACGCCTATCTAACCCTAAATCTAAGATAGGAGCAAGCTACAACCATCAAATAATAATAATAATGCAGTCCTATTGGAGTCTTGTCAAAATAAAAAGGGACTGCTTCAGAATATTTAAATACTGAAGCAATTTCTCAAATTCCTGTTGTGAAACCGACAGTTTCCCTTTACAATTCACTGATTTGTTATTTGCGGGCCATGATATTATCTAACAGCCCTCTATTGTGACAAATCTGGTAATTCATTTTCATTGGAGGTGACTCACAATTTCTGCACTCTTTTCGCATGTGTCTTTCAGCGCAGCCAACTACATCGCTCGCTCTACACTGGCCTGTAGGTCGGTTTTCGCCTTATGCTGTAATTGTTCAATGAGTTTTTTTTTTTACTTCAAATATTTGTCGTTGTTGTGCTTTACCTTCTAACTGTTTGAGTTCTTTCCAGGCCTCATTCAAAAACTCAGCACAAGATTCAGCACACAGACCTCCCTATGTTGCACTCTCACTTCCACTAACTGGAAGTAGAATTTTTTTTTTTTATTTATTTTTATACGGTTTATACAAACCTTTAAAAAGAGAACAACAAACCAGAGAGACCAAAGAAGCGACACTCAAGCAACAGCTGACCTCGAGTTGAACCCCCTCCATATATCTACGAATCTCCTTTGATTAGTCCTTTTACTGTTGCGAGTTATCATCATTACGCAGAAAGTGAGAGTGATATCTCCTTGGAGTGTCATTGAATATGGGATTCCGAGACTGCTGTTTCCAAGTCTGCTTTTAGACGTTTATTCAGTTCGTCGAGAAATGTTATTAGAGCAAACATCAGTGGACGGTTAGATCCTTCGAACATCCCTTTCCACCAATCATCCGCACACCGTGTCTGTACTTTTGCGAACACCGGACCAAACATGCGAGTTCTTAGTGTGCGTAAGTTAGAACAGAAAAGCGTAAGATGTTTCAACGTCTTGTTTCCGGTTTTGCAAAAGCGACACAATAGCTCTGTAGTAGAGTTGTGTACATAGCGGCGTTCTTTAGTGTCCATTAAGTTTAATCTAAATCTTAGATAGGTAGATCTGGCTAACGCATTAGGAAATTGCATCAAATAAGCTTGCAAATTCCCGTGCGCTCTGGCCTCTCCTGGGACATCAGCCATCATTCTGATATTCCGTCTTTGTTCACATGTTAGGTGCCAGTTCGTGCTCCATACTTTTTTCTTCGCTAGCATCGGGTTTTCCAATAACGTTGCTAGCTTAATGTCATACAGTTCTAGTATCTCAGTACAATACTTTTTCCACAGTACTAAGGTGGTACAACCGAGATCCTGTTTTGTTTTTAATATTTCGTACTGCAGCACAGGTATATTTACTGAGCATTTCCTAAAAAGGCATAGAATGTTCCAACTCACCCTGGTGTGGATAGATATTAGCCCCAGTTCATATCTAATACAGACTGTTGGCGTGCCCCGGGGTAAGTGTAGCACTCTTACCCAAAAAATGTTTTCTAGAGTATTCCAGGGCTTGTGGGAGCATCATAGAGCGTTTTCGGCCCCATAAATTATCGCTGGAATAGCTTTTTGTCGATAGAAGTCAATTGTCGGTTTTAACGAAAATTTTCCAAACTGTCTATTAATGCTAATTGTCTGCATTTTGATTTTGCTACATCTGCCTAAGGTGCATCATCTAGTTTGGAACTTATTCTCATGCCCAGATATCGTGTGTCACAGATAGTATTTAACTTGGTCTTTTCAATATACCAATTTTGTTTCCTTTGATTTTTCTTCACAGTTCTTAAATTTTGGAGTGTTATTGTCTCACACTTTTGCTTGTTAATCACCAGTCCGTGTCGACGCACATATATTTCCAAGGCATCCAGTTTTCGTTGAAGACCGATATAAGTCATGTCTAGTAGTATAAGATCGTCCGCGTATACAAGCCAACTTACATGAGTGCCGTTCATCTTTGGTGGAAAAGAGGAGATTTCACTAAAGGCTTCTCCTACGTCGGACAAAAACAAATTAAAGATTATTGCGGCCAGAGGACCACCTTGTTTAACGCCTTTAAAGGTTTTTATGGGCTTTGATAGGGGCCCCTGCCGGTCCAGACGTATTCTGATGTTTGTGTTAGAGTGCAATTCCTTGATTGCTTCGACCAAACTTTGAGGACAATTCCAAGCTCTTAGTTTTTTCCATAGAATTCCCCTATCGATGCTGTCAAAAGCATGGGAAAAGTCTATGAGGGCTAGATGTATTTTTGTGTTTAGTCTTATTGCTTCCATCTTAAACAGATTCAATATTAGCAAGTTTAGACCACACCCGACGCCCTTCACAAACCCAGCTTGTCTGTGATCGATATGGTTGCTTTCGCCTGCCCACCTTACCAGCATCTGTTGTAGTTGTGTCGCATAGATTTTACCAATTACGTCTAGCAAGGCGATAGGTCTATAGTCCCCAGGGTTGGCTCTGTTGCCTTTTTTGAATATTGGCACCACTATGGCACTTTTCCACGATGTTGGAGATAGTCGCTTGTCAGCTACTCTTTGGAACAGGGTCATGCAGAAGTCGGACCAAGCCTCTGGATTGCGCTTGATGGTATAGTTCGTGAGGCCATCAGGGCCTGGTGCTCTCGATCCGTTAGCTCGCTTTATTGTGGTTAAAATGTCGTGGCGATCAAACTTTAAGTCCCAGATCACCAGATCTGAGTGGTCATCATCTTTCACAGGCCCATTCGCACTAAACATGTTGGTATAGAAGGAAATCCAAGTTTCTTCTGAGATAAGGTTTGCCTGCATAGAGACCTGCGGAGCAAATTTGTTGTTTATAGTTTTCCAAAAGTTCACAGAATTTTTGTTCCGTAGGTTTGTCATCATAACCTCCGAGTCATTCTGAAACATAGTTGCTTTGTAAAACTTGCACCAGTTCTTATACGTTTGTTTGATTGTTTTTTTCTTTAAGGCCATTGCGTCTTTATCCACGGCCACTATGTTTCGCAGATCGTAACGCATCAGTCTTTTGCGCTGTTGCATCTTTAGGTCAAAGCTATGTCTGTGTTTAAATTTTTTATTCTTCAGACCTTGTTTATGTTCTGTGAAGTCGGTCAGTAGATGACAGTATTCGACCTCATTGACTGCTAAGTTTAAATTGGACACAATTTTGTTTACCTCTGCGTCTGCAAGTTCATGCCGTATTCTGCACGAGCGAACTGATACAGGCCATGGCCAATACTCAGGCAGTGTCATACGTGATACGTTTAGATTCATTACCACCATCTCATGGTCACTATAGGCCATCGGTTTAACTTCAAACCTAGTTGTTCGTAGGTGAAGGGCCTCTGACACAAACATGTAGTCCAAAACAGATTGTTGATTTAGTCTGCTCCATGTTGCGCTCGCTGGGATGTCACCTGTCACGTTTCCATTCAGCATAAACATGCTTCTAGCTTCCATTTCCTGACGCCATTTTGTCGCTATTTTTTTGCAGACATTGGTTACTACTTTCCCTTCATCTTTCAGATCTTCACGCTTTAAGCAGTTTATGTTAAAGTCTCCACAAATCATCAGATTTGGAGTGTCTGTGACTTCAAAGAGGACGTCTATTAGAGTTGTTATTTGATCAATGAAGTGTAGCGTTCCTGTCATGGCATGATTCCAATAGATATTAATGATGTTCAAAACATCTGATTCTTTATTAGTGCCGTTTAGGAGTGAAACCTTAGCTGTCTGAATGAATGGTGAAACATTAGTTGCCGAGACAATTCACAGGCCCGTCGCTTTTCTTGCCGCAATCAATAAACCAGCCATTGGTCTTCCTTTGGCTTGTTTTATTGCGGGATTAAGTACAGTTTCAAAGTCTTGCAAGGTGGGGGTGTCTGATAGCCACGTTTCCTGTAAACAGATCAGGTCCAGGTCTTGTGTCCAGGATGTGTGAAAGAGGTGACTAAAACCTCTTGTATTCCAAGATCCCAGTTTAATTAACTCTTTTTTATCGGACACCTGGCATTATAGATTTGACTTACCGCTTAAGGCAGCCGCCATCCAAGCCCATTCGTTCCTCTCGTTGGTCTTTTTTGGATTGACCTCTGAGCCACCCGTAGCAATAGATGACCCATCAATTGTTATTTGTATTTGGCGACCTTGCTTAAGACGTACTTCTTCCTTGTCGTTAATCTTAGGGGTATTTTTCTGTGTGTCTTTGCAATTATCTTTACCATTTATTATTTCAGGAGTAGATTTGTTACACGCAGACCTTTGGACAGTCAACTGTGGTTGTGGCATTTCTTCATCACCTTGGTCACAGGTCCTATAAATGTCAAACCCCAGTGATAGTAAAATAGAACTAGCTTCTAGTATGATCTCGGAGATTATTTTTGACTGCATATGTAGAGTCACTTCGTCGCAAAATTCCACGATTTTTAAATCGTCAGAATGAATCGTTCTTAGGCTAGGAATTAGTTGGAACAAATACAGCACATTGTGACGGTTTAGAATCAAGTTGTCCACATTTTCGATTCTTTCCAAAGTCACTTTGTGAAGACTGAACCGTTCTGTTTTATCCACTGATACTTTCTGCCCGTTCTTTCGCAGACCCACATATCTCTTCGTGTTCCTGCTTGGTGTCAATTTAGGAGAGTTGGTGGCAATGTGTAATTTCTCATGAGGCAGCTTCATAGCATTTCCTGAGATCGCTACACATTCAGCATGCTCTCCATTAGTCAGATTATTCGACGAGAGAAGTGGCGAAGTTTTCGTGGCGTTTAGTACAGTACTGAATTTAGATAGCCTGTTTCGTTTTTCCTCCATTGTTAGAAATCTAGGTGAATGAGCCACTGCCATTACAGCGCTGATGTCTGCTTCTTCAATAATTATACAGATGCACTGATTATTTTGGGGTTTCACTTCCTCTTGTTTGATCTTCCCATCATCTGAAAAACACTCTTCTTCTGCCATTTCTGTATTAGACTTTGCAGTCTCCAACAGTTCGATAGCCTGGGACAGTGCGTCGTCGTCATATGTTGACAAGTTTATCTGTTCGGGGTGCTCAGCCGCCTGCTCTTCGGTTGACTCCACGTTATTCTCAGGTTTGTTTTTCTGCAATGAGGCAAGCGGTCGCTCATTCCAGTCATTTGTGTTCACAGTGACGTTTACAGTTTTCACATTGCGCAAGAATTTTCTTGAGTTGTTGGTCTGTTTCGTTTTTTTCGAAGATTGATTCTTTGTTTTCTTTGTCGTCTGCTTGTTGACAGCCAAAGGTGCCAGGGTTTGACGTCTCTGCCCCTGTAAGTTCTTAAAGATGTCAAATACAGTGGGGTGCTCTGTGTCTGAGTTAGTGGCTGCTTGACCAGAGCTAGGTACATCTATAGCCAGTGTCCTTGGCTCAGCAAGTGATGTAGGAGCGGCTCAGATAGAAGCCCCTGCCGTGTCTTTCTTTGCACACCTCTCGTCAAGTGGTTGACTACCCACATGTTGATCATCTGACGTTGAGGCAATCTGGGGGTTTACGAGAGCCGGATTGTCCGCGGCCTTACTAGCGCTCAGTGCTTCCTCAAACGAGCTGATTTCGGTAGGCTTTTGGGATTTAGCGTCTTTGTATTCAGTACTCTGGCTTTGGGCTTCCAGTGATTTGGCTATTTGCTCTCAGGTGATTGTCGTAGCCTTTGTTTTATTCATATCTTTGTCACTCGTGTAGTCAAGTACTGTAATGGGTTTATTCGTCGTGGTTATTAAGATGTCATAATTACTTGAAGCCTCTAAATCCATCGGCTCAGTGGGGCAAGCCGCACTGCCTGTGCAGCGGGATTGCGTCGCTACCTCTGTAGTGTGTTTGTGTTTGAAGATACTCAACGCCTCCCTTGCCACTTCTGCCAGGAGTTTTTTGTCCATGTTATTGTTTTTTAGTTGAGCCGTTATTGCAGTCATCATGTGATCTTGCTTAAGGGCTAGGTCATGTTGAGCAACTTTTGTCAGGTCGCAATTTGATTCCACGGCTACTATTTTTGTATTCAAAATAGCGACCAATGTTGAGAGATCTTTAGTGTTTTCATTTAAATGTTCATATAGCTTTGTGAAGGGGGCCAAGGAAATGGCCATGGACGATAGAATGGTTGCTTGAATATCACTTAGCCAATTGGTATTTTTTACAGGGGAACCCTGTTGTGATCTCGGACTCACCTTTCACGCGTGGCCAATTTAGTTCTGCGACCCTTTAAATAAGGTTCGTCCACTGAAGAGTCAGTGGATACAGGGGAGGAAGTCGAATCTTGTGTGTCCAGGTTAATGTTTAAATTGCTGTTCCTGGGTAATCTTTCCGCGAAGGGCGATGACCACTTCACAGTGCTGTCCCATTTCGATTTTTTTCTTTGGGAACATCGTAGGCTTTCTGTACTGCTTACATCTCTTCTTCTTCGTTTTGTAAGCGCCATTCGTTGAATAGTGGTGAATAACGACCGTTCTTCACATATAGAGTTGTCCAAGTGTGAGTTTCCTGTGCGTTGTGATGTAATTGTTGACGTCATGTTTGTGTCGAACTTCAGAGCACGTGCTTTATTAATCCGAGTTAGGTCAGACAGAAGTTTGTTTACTACATCAAGTGAATTGCGACGATTTTCAATTACGTCCTGCTTTCGAGGTGTAGTCAAGAGCCTGTGGACGTCAACATTTGTCGTCTTATTTGGCACTGATGTGTCTGTACTTGGAACATTTGAATACGGTAAAAACACCTCCTCATCTAAGTAAACTAAAGCGTCGTCGTTGAGTGTCCGTTTTGAATGTGCTTTATCACTTTGGCTTTCCATTGTGCTGTAGTACACTGATCTGGTCTTTAACGGTCCTGCAGATAAGGTGATACTGAGAGAGTCTGGCTGTATCACGTGCATAGATTGTGTGCCAAGATCTTGTCGTTGTGTTTGGTTAACAGGATCTTCCTGTTGTATACCACTCATCTCTGTTAAGGTTTTGTAGCAGGACAAAGCTAGTGTCTTTAACGCTGGGACCTTGCGTTGTCCAAGGATAGCAATTTTGCCATGCTCGTCACTACTTGGACTACCAGTAAGAGTCATTTGGCTACAGTAGCCACTATTTCCACATTTCCCCTCCATTGTTTGTGTATTTCCAATTACAACAGACCCAGCGTGACAGAAGGATCGAGTGGACCCTTGCTCACAAAGAGGGTAAGATATGTCATAATCGACTTCTCCTGTTTGAGTCACGTTAGCAATAGTTAAATTCACGCCATTCACCAGTGTGTGTGGGCATGGGGCAGAATTGTGAATAGTGACCGGGGCTGACGTCACCGGGATAGCATTTACCTTTGAGTTTTCATGGATTCCTTTTGGCAACGTAACACTTGGACTTTCGTCATCCATCACGTATGTGTCACAACCATATATTTGTAACGGGCTACTTGATGGTGGTGTGCTTATTGGATAGCTTACCTGATCTGCAAGTACGTCAACCAGCTGCGCCAGTTCTTCTGTGTCTTCCCGTGAAGGCGACAACATAGTCCAGTTTTTGCGTTGGGCTCGGGTTTTCGGCCATTTAAGTGGACTTTTCCCAGATATTTCAGTTCTGCGACTCATTCTGGCAACTTTCGCAGGATTGACGGGTGCGGGCTGCGACCAAATCAGACTCACTTCCCTGCAACCGGCAGCCCCTGGCCTGGCCGCACTCCACGCACAACAGCACAACAGAGACGACTCGTCCTTTCACCGAGGGCTTACGCCGCAAGGGCGTTGAGGCGGCCTTGATAAGGGCGGCTGCAGGAGTCAGCTGACTCCCCCTTAAAGGCACACGCACCTCGCAGTCTTAATCTCAGTAGGTGTTGCAAGTAGATGTTCTAAGGATTTTCACAGCGTAAATGTTGTCGTTATCGTTAATCCACAGCACAATTGCAGCAGCACAAGAGAGACGACTCGTCCTTTCACCGAGTAGAAATACAAATAAGCTGTGAGCTGGGCCATTTGACTCAGTTCGTCATGAGAATTTGGGTCATGTAAAATAATGCTTTGTGTAATATTTCATCTTCAAGCCAAATGCTCACTGAGGTAACCTCTTGAACCATTTTGGTTTGCCAGCTCCCGGCTTCGCCCTCACCCCATTCTTCTCGAGTGAATAGCTTATCCAGGTGATGCTTCCTGGCATCACACACTTCTATGGTAGTCATTTTTTATTTTTTGCACCTTTGTAAAACTTTCTTTGCGCAGAGGCAAAATCACCCTGTTCCTGCTTGATTTCCAGACACAATGCCAAATGAAAAATCACGACCAGCCTGGAGAGAGAGACTGTCATATGGCAGGAGGTGTTGGACAGGGTGATGGCTTTGGGGACCGTCTCCTGCATGAAGACACACTGCCGGAATTGCTGGGATGATCTATGCCTGAGGGCCGGAACAACATCTCCCAGCACAGTAGGGAGACATCTGGTACAGAAGGAGGAACAGTGGCATCCCTCCGCTTCATTCTTGGGAGGAGACATGCAGCTCAATCCTGCACATGGAGGGCATTGAGGGGGCTGGGATGGCAGAGGCAAGAGCTGGGACCCAAGGTGAAGGTGGTAGGTACAACAAACCCCATGTAAATACAAATATCATCCCCAAGCACTGAACCACCTAATGTGCAAGTGAATTGGCACAACACATGTCAGTCACAGCAAATGGACAGGAGGAGAGGAGGGGTTGTTTGGGGAGGACGGTTGTTTGGGGAGAGGGTTATTTGGGAAGGGTGGGAGGAGGAGGGTTATTTGGCAAGGGAGGTGTTCACGGTTGCCACTGTTCACGTTACAATACAAAACATTTCACTTGAAGCAATAACTGGACATTCCTTTTTTCAAACAAGTGTCTACTGTGATGGTGCATGATATTTACAAATGTGCAAGAGGTGTGCAGAGTGGAGAGTAAACTTAAACAAAAAAATGTTCTCAAGTAGTTCTTGGCAGGCCATGCATCCATCCCTGGCCTCCATGCGCTCAGGGTGCACATGCATGGGACTGAATGGTGCTGCATCATCATCCTCTGGGGGAGGCATGTCCAGATCTGGAGGCAGAGGTATGTTGCACCTGACGCATGCAGCATTGTACCGGCTAGTACTATCTGTCGAACCTTGTCCGGCCTGTACATCAGTGCACCCCCAGGCTGGTGTAGGCATCTACATCAGGCCTTCAAGAAGCCGAAGATCTGCTCAATGGCCACCCTGGTCCTCACCTGGGCCCTGTTATATGCCTTTTCCTGCCAAATTCGGGATTCCTCATGGTGTTCATCAGCCACGAAAGCAGGGGGTTTCAAAATCACCTACAAGGGGGAAAGGCACAGATGTGAGTCATGATGCCCGGCAGTGGTATTGCCTGTCATGCGTCATCTCAATGGTCAATCTGTGCAGTCATATTCCATTTCACATTGTGCCACACTGTTTCATCTTTCAGTCCTTGCATGCATATTGCAATGCCAAGGTGGTTGTCCAGTCTGACATGGTAATACAAGCAAACAGCACACGACCAACACACATTGCATTTTGGTATCTGACTGTGAGGTCGCCATGTCATGGGGGTGTGGTCTGGGTCTCTGCATTGCCACTCTGCGTGGTACCGGATGGTAGTTTAGGTCACATGTGAAGGTGGTCTGTGTGGCATCCATGATGTTGTGTGTATTACTTGTGAACGCAATGCATGCCAGATCTGATGGGAGGGTAGTGATCCACACTAGTAGTTTGGCAGTGTCTCATGCCATGTCATTGGGTGATGCGACTTATTGGATCACCATTGGCAACATTGATGTTTGTTTTCCCTGTACTCCAGAGTTTATGCCAGGCGTGTGTGGGCCTGGGCAGCCTGTTCCATTCATGTGCGTCTCATTGGATAAGCATAGTTAAATGTGCATCACAGTAATGTCTTGTCCCTGTGACAGTACGCAGAGCTTGGTCTTTGCTGTTGTTGCTTTCAGTCATCTGCAGCCTTGACACCGGGCTCTTGGGTGTGCCCTTGGATGTACATTTGATTCCCTTAGGCAGCCATGTCAAACCATTCACTGCCATTGCATGGGGGGGGGTTATATTCTGGTACCTGTAGTGTATTGCGTCTGGTTGTCCTGTTGGGGTTGGATGGACCCGGTCTTTGACTGATGCATCCCCAGTCATGTGCTACTCCTGTGTGTAGTGACCTGTCATTTGAGGGGTGCTTTGGTGTGTCCTGCATGTATAGGGACCATTCCAGGCATGCATCTGTGACATGTTTGCCCTCCGCCTTTGCCTGTCACTCATGCTGCAAGGTAGATGGGATTTTACATGTACTCACCCAACATCCAGGTCCTTTGTCCTCTGTGACGCTCCATGTAGGCCAGCAGCATGCTGTTAGTATCAGCCTGCCAGTGAGGGCCCAGGGTGTGGCCCTTATGCAAGGGAGCACTTCACGCCTCCGCCTCACCACCTGCATCCCTATCATAGTCATCCACACCCTCCTCTTCTCCTTGGCCTCCTGTTGTCTCTGCTGCTACTCCAGCCCTTACAGCTGTGGATTGTCATGCAGCACCTCCAGCTTCATGTTTGCGATAATGACTGGCAGTATGTTTAAGTTGGGAAGTGTTTTTCGGGAAGGTGTGGCCTTTTGTACTCTTCCTGTGTGCAATGGGTGCACCTGGGTGAATTGGGTGCACCTGTGGCCTTACTTCCTTCACCTATGTCCATTTACCGGCTGCTCTGAGGCATTGTTATCTCTGCCTTCATGTTGCTGTTATTCCCCGTAAATATCAACTGGTGTTACCGGCAAATCCAGTCTCGTAATATGCAGGCAATACCATTGTGCCTGTATTACCTGCACAGGTTTCTGGCACATCCAGTATTTTTGTTGCCGGTATTACTGGTGTTCGTAATTCCAGATGAGGTGATACCATCGCCGGTGATTCCGGCAACTGTGTTCCGGCAAACTCAGACTTGGCCGGACCGGGAAAAGTGCTCGTACAGAGTATTTGCAGCACTTTTACCGTATATCGGCAAACTCGTAATGAGCCCCAGTGACTTTAACATTGCTTCTGAAAGCATTGTCTGTGAACCTTTTGTTTTCCTTTTTCTTTTCAGGGGTAGGTTACAGTGCTTTTGATTAGTATGTTAGTGTGTTTGCAATTTTTGTTTAATTAGAGTCGCATATGTACATAGTACCTTGGCTGGATATTCTTGCACCACAGTGCTATTGTTGCTTGGACTGTTTCTGTGCTAGCTCACCTCCCTCCTGAAGTGCATAGCCCGCCCTCTGCCAGTGCTACCCTAAAAGGTAAAGGAGCTACACCTGTCGGGCTGTGTCTGTTTCTCCTTCATGATTTAGATTGTTCCTGGGTTATTAGTGTGGGGCTGAGTAGACGTTGGAGCCATTAATCATACATGTACTCCTGCTCAGCAGTTGTCATTTGATGGCACTGGCACTTGCCAGTCCCGCCGCCTCATCCTCTTGCATGTTATCACAGTTTACACACTCCCACTTGGGTCCTAAGGTGAGCGCTATTGTCTCATACCTAAAGTTGAGGGGTGGCACTCTAGGGTGCTTGTGCACACCAGTGTTCTATAGGGACCTGCAGTATCAGGCACATGTGGGCCATTTGAAAGATGCTTTTTATATAAGGGGACCTCCATCGGACGCTGCCCACACGCACTTGTGGAATCAAGCAAACAGCAGAACTACTTTTCAAAGCCACGAAGGTCATCCTCCTTCTACATAATGGCAGAGCACATGCTCTGTATGTTCTAATGGCATTTAGTGGCAATGGTTCTTGGTCAGCACCTCTGATGGGCAAGTGTGGCTTCAGCTATAGTCAGGAAAATGAATATTCCAGATGTACCCACTGCCTCTTATATTGTATGGTGCACCTCATCTATGGTCTCCTGGTTAGCTTTGCTAGTCACTCCAGTGCTTGATGGGTCACAGCATGTTAATACTCGTTATGCACCACGATGCAGCACTGCATACGTGCCTTCCGGTAGTGCCTGATAGGCTGATAGGCGCCGGTTCCCAAATACGGGTCGCAAGTGGGCTCAACAGCTCTCTGCGCTCATGGATGACGGGCTCGAAGGTTTCACTGGTCGCCCCTTTTCCTTGCTGCAGGTGTGCTCACTGGCTCTCTGCAATCCCCATTAGTGGATTGAGTGGGTTCATATTCTCCATTCTCCATTCTCCGGACTCAATGTGCTCATGGTCCGGGAGGATAGCACAAGGGCAACGTGGTCGCCTTGGAACAAGACAACGCAGAGCAACACAAGTTCGATCCCCGTATCTGCGCTTAGAAACCTCTGGGCATTAAGCGCATTATAAATAACTAATCATATCATATCACTACACAGCTCTTCAAGGATGCACGTGATTGACAGGGAGGGCATATGCTCTTTTGGGGCTGGGCATAACTAAAGGTTATGGACTCCTTCTGTCCCCACAGCAGGTCAAGTCTAGTTCACTGCCATGTCTACTAATCAAAGATGCGTGCAGTGATGGATCTCGAATTAGGCTTTGGGAAAGACAGAATGCAGCCTTTATGATGTGTAATTCGGGTCATCAGGCTACATGATGTAGCACGAAGGAGTCTTGTAACTGCATCCACTGGTCATACACCCATCCTCGCACTCAGGGCCAACTGGCATGAATGGAGCATTCACTGAACTCACACAGTAGGGTTTCATGCATCAAAGCCTTCCATTTGATGGTCCTATCCGCCAAACAGGTCTCACACGTTTAAGGTGCAACAGAAAAGCAGCGTGATATGACTGTGAAATATGGCTCATTACGCTCACACTTGACTTTTCACCTAGACCAGTGATTGTGACAACATAGGGTGTCAGCTGTGATGTACTGGGTGTATGAAAACAGAGAGGCAGATTAGAAATTAATATATTTCATTATTGGCCAAACAGGCCAATTGCCCTGAAGGACTGAGTTACAGTCCTTCAAGTTTCGGACATGTGATTGATTAAGTCTCTACCCAGCTCACTTCTCTGTGAAACACCACTAACCAAGCCTACCTATAGATCACTCCACTTCTGTAGAACATGCATGTCTCTCTGTAATACTGAAATTCTGCCTTAGATGCTGCACTAAATTCCATTTACTTGTTTAACCCTTGAAAATTAACCTTGCATTTGCCTTATAGTAGATCCCATTATCAATAGATGTTCTTAAGATGCATGAATGGCTAAGCTGTGGAATTTAAATATGAACAATTCCGGGACCAAATCATCGTTCCGGCCTTTTACACTTCATGTGTTCCTTAGCACTTATCGATATTTCCATTAACTCCACAGATTGTCATTTTGTAGAATTTAAACACACTTGGCTTTTCCCTATATTTCCATTTCTCCTGATTGTCTTAAACACAGTTGATGTTTTGCACGCCATGTTCCATGCAGTGGTCTGCCAGCTAGGCAGAGCTCAGTCTGGCTCGAACTCGACCTACGTTTCAATCCATCAGCAGCCAAACTAGATCTGGGTTGTCTTATGGCGGACGTTTTGTTCGCGGGTGGACTGCCCGCAGTGTAACTGCTCGGGTCCCCATTTTGACCATTCAATAAAAACGGACGCTCAAGCAATTTTTGTCCCCTGCCGCCAATGTTAAGTATGCGGGGTACACCCCCGTGACCCCAAACACCAAAATACCGAACATGGGGAGCAGGGGACTCCCCCACAGCCCCCACTCCTCATGTTCGGCATTTTCAGCCGCGACCAAAACGCTAACACCCAAATCGAACAAAACGTCCATACAGACAGTTTTTTTTTGAATTGGGTATTTCCGCCAAGACCATCTGCTCACCCAGAAATAATGTATTATGCCCCTTTGTCTCATGTTCTGCATGTCTTTATCCATTTCTTACTTTTTCTTTCTGTCTCTTGTGCTGACTGTGGGGTACCTGTTGTGGGATTGAACGGGAGGGGGTGGGCGGAGGGGGGGGGGGGGGGGTAGGTGCGATAGAAGGTGAAGAAAGAACCATCATCAGCTGCATGGAGAGATTGTAATGGGGCTCAACACTGAAACCATGACATGTGATTAAATGCATGGTCATTTGACTCTGTTATGCTGAAATAAGCACCCTCTAAGCCTGCATATTGAAATCTGCAAGTGCAGTTCCTACATTTTACAACCAGGGGACTTGTTCTCTTGGGCCCTCATTAGGACCTTGGCGGAGGACCATGGCGCTATTAGCACCATGGTCCATGGCGCTAAGCTGCCAACTCCGCCATGGGGGTTGGCGGACTTACCGCCCCATTCCGAGGTTGGCGGGGCGGTAAGTCCCCAATCCCCATTTACCCTTCCCCATTCCCATTTCTGGCCCCATAGGGCATAATGGGAGTGGGGAAGGCATTAATTACGCCACCGTAAATTACGGTGGCGTAATTAACAACAAGGTCCCTTAGCGCCATGGATTTTAATGCCTGCTAAAAGCAGGCGTTAAAATCACCATGGCGCTAAGGGAACTCGTACTCAGGCGGTAAGGGGCGCCATGGTTTACGCCGGCGTAAACCCCTTACCGCCTGGGTCCTAATGAGGCCCTTGGTCGGTTCCAGGTATGCATGGAACTTAAGCTTTGTCATTCAGCATGGAACTTGCCGGCAAATACTGGGTAGAGCACCTCCGTTATTTGTCCTGCAGGTAAATGCTGCTCAAGTGATCCTCAGCAAGAAAGAGGCATTGGCCCTTCCTGCTATCCGATCTTCCACATATCAGCGGTAACACGCGTCTTTGCATGAATGGTGATGCCCTCGTTGCATGGTGATGGCGGCCTCGTGATAGGGCACAATATTATCTTCTTGCCGCCAATAATTATAAAGTAGCAGATCCCCTCCCACATATGGGGCCTCATTACGACCCAGGCGGGAAGTTACCGCCTGGGCCGTGACTTTACCACCATGGCGTAAACTACGTTTACGCCATGGTGGTTGGCGGACTTACCGCCCCATTCCGACCTTGGCGGGGCGGTAAGTCCCCAATCCCCATTTACCCTTCCCCATTCCCATTTTTGCCCCATAGGGTATAATGGGAGTGGGGAAGGCGTTAATTACGCCACCGTAAATTACGGTGGCGTAATTAACTCCATGGTCCCTTAGCGCCATGGATTTTAACACCTGCTAAAAGCAGGTGTTAAAAGCGCCATGGCGCTAAGGGACCTCGTACTCAGGCGGTAAGGGTCGGCACTGTTAACGCTGCCGTTAACCCCTTACCGCCTGGGTCGTAATGAGGCCCATGGTCTCGTGTATCATGTATGTCTGTATTTATTCGGTATCGGAATGGCACGGCCCTATACGTTGGCCCTTTGCTAAGCAGATTGATATGGGTTGCACTGCTCTGTTGGACATCTTTCCCTGCTCTTGGTAGCAAGGCCTCGAAAGCAGATTGTAACATTGCTGCTGATGCAATGCTGGATGGCGCAACGATCAAACGCATTTTTGGTCTTCCGTAGCAGGCTGCGTAAGCTTCAGTCTTCATGCCTCAGCTGCAAATTTAAAACATTAGAAATACTTAATCAGTCAACAGATTCTAACAACTCACATAATAGTCCAGTGCTATTTGGCCCCTCAGCACACAGGCTCCATGCTTTCTGGGGTCTACACATATCCATGTCTATAAATTTACAAAGTAATGTACAAATGCGAAAGCTAAAACTAGTGGCTTTGTCTAGGCTCGATTTTTGGGGATTGTGGCTGGTCAAATGTGGAGAAGCTTCTGAGTGACGCACATCCTTGTGATATGACAGATGAACAAGTGTAGGATCTGTCAAGACACATGGGGCCTCATTACACGGATGGCGGTAGGGATTTACCGGTACCAGTAAAATACCGGTACCGGTAAATCCCTACCGCCTTACTACGAGGTCCCTTTGCGGGTTGGGGGATTTAACGCCTGCTTTTTGCAGGCGTTAAAATCCAACCGGCTAAGGGACCTCGGAGCTAATTACGGCACCGCAAAATTGCGGTGCCGTAATTAGCGCCTTCCCCATTCCCATAGATCCCTATGGGGCAGAAATGGGAATGGGGAAGGGCAATGACGGAAGGGGGATTTACCGCCCCTCCAACCTTGGAATGGGGTGGTAAATCCCCTTTCCGCCAAGGCGGTGCCGGTATTTTACCGGCATGAGCCATCGCGCTAATAGCACCATGGCTCACCGCCTACCGGGTAATGAGGCCCATGGTCTATTTATGAAGAGTAGACCGGGAATGAGTGTCATTAACTTCTATCACTGTCTGTAGTGTTTGCTATTTTATGGGCTGACGATAGCTAACATATAGTTTATTTGGAATGTTTTATCTTCCAATTGGTTGTGCCATAAGCGTGGAGAAAGTATTGAGGACCTGCGAGTTGATGAGTGCATCAACTCTTAACAAACGTTTGGAGTAACTGGGCGAGGTAGGGACATCCACTAGTCATCAGTCACCTCAGGCCCCTTGAAAGGTGGGACAGCAATATTTGGGTTACAGTAGCTGGACTTTTGAGTGGACAAGATGGAAAAATATGGCCGCAGTCTAAAAATCAAGTAGCCATTTGCTTTAAATGAAAAATGATGACAAAATATAAAAAAAACTGTGAAGGTAACATACTCAATGCATCTTAGTTCCGGCTCCAGGAAGTGTAGGATGATGGATTGCACCTCAGCCTCCTTCATACATGATATCAGGTCTAACAAAACGGTTGAATATGTTTACTTTCATATTTCCAGTAATCTGATTGGTCCTTGAGCCACACTCCGTACAATGCTCTGCTGCTCTCGGGCCGCACTTACACAATAAAAAATTAAATAAATAAAAAGTGTACACATTGCGCGTATAGCGCTGAGAGCCGAAAAGGCAGGGGTTAAATAAGGTATATATCTTGAGTATGCTACAAAATGCACTACTTATACCCAATCTATATTACATGGACGCAGTAGCGTCCATGTAGTTATGGTTAATTTGGTGTTTCCATAGGAAGAGCATTTTTTGGGTGGCTTATAACTTCGCTCCCTCTGGACGAATCCTCACCAAACTTTGCAAAAAAAGTATATGGCCCACTCTGAATTTTTTTTTACAAAGTTTGGAGAGGTTTGGTCCAGGGGGGGCAAAGTCATAGGGGGGGTCCCAAAACTTTTGTTTTTTCCCATAAACATAATGGGAAAAAACTTTGCGCACACCAACAGCCCAAACTGCTAGATGGATTTACACCAAAATTCCGGCAGGAGCGGGGGCTTAGTCCCAAAAGCGTGCTTTTGCAAATTTGGTGTAAATCCGTCCAGTAGTTTTTTTTTAAATAACCAAAATGTAAGGCAAAAAAATAGTGATAACTCTGTTCGCTCTGCGGACGGACTTCCCAGTTCGCTCCGCGGACAGTGCCCTGATTGGCCGAGCGGCTTGCGCGATGTCCGCGGACTTCCGGCGTGTTCACTGATTGGACGGCGTGGGGCATGTCGGATTTTTGGTGGCGCCCGACATCTTGCATTCGCGGACGACCGAGGACAGCGAGGTGAAACTTGGTTTAAAAATTGTATTTAGTGGAGTGTGTTGGTGTGTGAGTGTTTGGGGAGGGTGGGGGAGTATGAGATAGGTGCAATGTTGTATTTTTTTTATGTGCTAGATGCTTTTGTTGTGTTCGATTTGTCTGCGGACAACACGGCTGTTCTGAAATGTTCATAAATAAACAGAATGGATTCGGTGTCAAGTTGAAAGTGTTCTAAGAACACTCATGGGGTCCTTGAATGTTCGCAGGGGGTGTCCTGAAGACGTTGTCTGTATTGTTCGTTGGCAAGCTGAAAGTGTTCTAAGAACACTCGCGGTGTCCTGAAATGTTCGTACATAAAGAAAATGGGGGTGTCCTGAGGACGCTGTCTGTATCGTCCTCTGGCAAGTTGAATGTGTTCTAGGAACTTCCTTATGTCCGCGGACATTAAAATGGTTGCAATGCTTGAATCTATGGGTGTGATATGCTGCAGTGGTTGTGGCCAGGATATAGAATGTTGGGTGCATGGCCATTTGGCCATGCACCGAAGACTCTATGCCCTAGCCACAACCACTGCAGCATATCACACTCATATGCCATGCACCCAAGAGTCTATGCCCTGGCCACAAGCACCGCAGCATATCACACTCATAGTGGCTTATAACTTTGGGTCAAAAACAAATTTATAAGGAACAATGTTATAAACCAGTATGGGTGTGATATGCTGCGATGGTTGTACTTATCATGTTATGCTTTCTATTTGGTTTAGTAACGGGAGTCCCTGTTTTTCTTGTTCATTTCTATGATAAAAGAAAATAGCATGTTAGTATTAGTATTTTATAAAGACTTATTACATTGTACAATCAACATTTTCTTCTTTTTTTTTAACCCTCATATTTAGTAGATGACACACCAGAGTACTATGCAATTTGCTCAGTTTCTGTGTTTGTTGCTAAAATCATTGGGTCTGTGGGAGAAAAAAAATCCATGGTGGATTAAAAAAAAACCTTTTTCTGTTATGCTACAGTTTATTTGTTTGTTTGTTTTCAGTGTTTACTTGTTGTTTCTGGCTAATGCTTTATACATTGGATTGTTCTAGTTTTTGGGAGCAGTAAGATATTAGGTATTTGTTTGGATATTGTAAAATTTTGGAGCAGTTAGATACCAGTAGGCGTATTCGAACTGTCTATTTTTTTCTCTATTTGAGTGGTATTAATTTATCTGATTAGTTGTTGTAGCATCTTTGGCCAGTTAGATAGCTTTTGGAATATTGTGACAGTTTATATTTTTTTAATACAAGTGTACTTAAGGTTAAAGTACAGTTTAGTTATCAAATTTTGGTTTTAAGAACATCAAATAAGCATTTGTAAGATTTGCTGGTAATCTCTGCTTTAGAGTAATGGTACTATCATTACATTCAAACCATCCACATTTCTTTTTTATATATGCAGTGTAGTGCCCTGAATTGGTTGTGGCTCCTGCGTGGTAGATTATACCTATTGTTGTGAAGGTTTTCCTACCAAATGATATTTGACCATGTGTGAATCCAGTCAGCTTGCAGTTGTTTTTGGTACCATCTGCATTGTAACGTAGAAGCATTAGTATTACGTATTTACTATGTGTTTGTATTACTAACGTGGAGCAATTATCTAAATTGCAGGTCGAACATAATCTACTATGGTTTGCATTTTGTACAAGTTGCTGAAATGGAATGGATTCACAATTAGCTATTGATATATACACAAAGCGTTCATTGGGGATTTGTTCTTGTGTCACATTGTTGCAGAGAGTGCATGTATGTTTCCACATGTATGAAATCTGGAAGATTTCATTTAAAGGTATGTTTTTGTTTTCCAGTACTAATAGTAAGTACATTAGAAATTCTTGTGGATCTTCCTGTGAGTTTATAGTGAATTTCACCATTCCAGCACAGTAGTCCAATTGTTGTCTTATTCCATAAACACTATACGTGTTGTCAGGATTGTTTGCTGCATTTCTGTGAAGTACTAACATTTGCAAACACAATGGGTCTGTACTGTGTAAGTAAATGTTCTCAACAATTGGTGGTAATTGAAATAGAATATTCATTGCTACATTTGCGTAGCAACTTACACCAACTATATCTGAGAGTTTAAATGGACCACCTAGTTCTGGTTCGGACTGCTTTTTTTGGAGTGCGTCTTCCTTCTTTGAAGAAGTACCTGGTTTACTTTCCCTAATTGATTCTTTTTTGCTTGTGGCACTTGATGAAGTATTACTTTATTTTACTCTCTTTGGAGGATTTGCAGTGACATCCTGTTGCTTTTCTGTTTGATTTATTTTTCTTTTATAATGTTTTACTTTTTGTGGAACAGAATATGTGTTTAGATGGGGAGTGTATAGTGAACAAAGTCTATTGTATTCTAAAATGCAAGGAATATCAGCGTTTAATTTACTTGCATCAAAGTTGATTAGAAATAGACCGTCAAGTGTACTTAAGCGTGATAGTGCTACATAGCTCATGCCTTCTTTAAAGACTGTGTTACCAATGTCTATCATTGCTTTGTCTAGGGTAAGACCTTGTGATTTATGAATGGTGACTGAGTATGCAAGAGTTAGAGAAAATTGTTCTCTGCGTACATACATGTCTTTGAAGAGAAGGAATCGAGCCGTTGAGCGTCCTATTCTTTTTACTTCTGAAAGTTTGTCAAAGAGGATATTGACAAACTGAATTTTGTTGTCACGTGGGTATGTTTGAAAGCCAACAACTGTACCCAGTGCTCCATTAACTAGTCCTTGGTCCACGTCAAGGTTACGTTTCAGCATTACTCTGCAATTTAAGGATAATTTTAATATCTTTTCCAAGCCTGCTGAGTTTGAGATTGATTTTTCTAAACTATTTAGTCTTGTTGTGGCTTGGTCACACATGGGTAGTGTCATTCCATGTACATCTAGTTTGTCTGTGGCGCTAATTTCCATTATTGGTTGCATTTCTTTACTTAACATTATTTCATTGAATTTGAAACAGCTTGCAAGAGTTGGCATTAAGGCCCTACAATTGACATTTTTGTGGGCTAATTGTTCCATAACATCTGTAGCACATGCATTATCACCATAAAGTGCATGAATGTGCCGGGTTTTCAATATTGCTTCTGCTTCTTTAGAAAGTATACCAACTCTGATACTTTTTAAGATGTTGGCATAAGTGAGATCTGCAGATTGGCACATGTTTTCTGTTAATTCTCTGTATTGGAAATGTTGCCAAAGGTTGACATTTCCAATGCTGCCAACAGTTTTACGGCAGAGTTTGTGTCCTAATGTTTTAAAAATAGGCTCACCTTTTACTGGTGTCAATTGAAGAAGATCTCCGAAAAAAATGTGTTTTCCTGCAAAGTGCTCTTCATAGTTTGTTTTGAGTACTTCTTGTAATCTGAGGTGAATCAAAGCCAACATTAGGATGGACACCATGCTCACTTCATCTATTAGTAGCATTTTCATTTGTTTCAATACTCTGCATAGTTCCATTGCAGCTTCTGCAGAAAGTTTGTAATAATCTAATTTGTTTTGGTGTTCTACTGGCAGGAGTAGTAATCGGTGTAAAGTGACACCACCTATGTTGTAGGCAGCTAAACCTGTGGGGGCAGTGACAACAGCTGACAGTTTGTTGTTTGTCAATTGTTGAAGGAACTTACTGATGATTTTGATTAGGAATGTTTTGCCAGAACCAGCTTCACCACTGACATACAATAGTATAGGTTTGTAATTTTGACAGGTGCATTCTTTGTTTTCATGTTGTACACCATGTGCAATTTCTTTTGTTACTTCTTGAAAAATGCTACGTTGCTCATTGTTTAGCTTTGATTGTAGTATAGTTAAGTCTTCTTTATCTTCATACTGACACATGGTATTTTCTACTTCTATCATAGCTAATTCTGCCTCATTTGTTATTAGTGGGTCTCCCAGTGGTTCATGGCTTCCTGTGACAGAAGGTTGACTACTGTCAGGAGTGTCCTTATCTAGTTGGGCCTGGAGTTCTTCTTTGAGCTGCTGTTCATTGTGCAACATTGTTTTGTACTGTGCAAAGTTTACATCAGTTATACTGCTTTCATTTGCTTTGAAAGCGTCTTCATATGAGTCATAGTTATCTAGTATTTCTTCTTCTTTTCTCCATGGTTTAAAGAGTTGTAGCAGGGACATGTAATATACTTCTTTATGTTGAGGAGTCTTTAATGATAATTTGATATGATTAATTAAATTTGGCTTGGTGAGTTTTACTAAGCTGCCTTCACAGTTTGTCACTTTGTATTTACGGTTTTGTTCATCAGGTTTTATATTATTTTTGTATGTGTAGTTTTGGGCTATGTGGTATAGACACATGGTTTCCAAAGTGGTACTCCTGTTTATGTAGTATGTGTCCAATACATTGTTTTTTAAAATGTCTTGGCTGTTGGGATCATGTTTGGCTATTGTTTCTATATCTTCGTATGATTTTAGAACTCTTTCTCTAGATTTAGCTGGACCAAGACTTAGCCATACTATATTTTCAGATTTACCATACAATGCAGTACCAGTTAATCGATCAGCTGCTTCATAGGATCCACATTCTCTATGGGACAGTATTTTTATGCCCAAGCTGTATAATTTCTGAGACACTGTTTTATCTGATGACAGGTCATTCCAGAGGTCTTGGAGCTCTGTCTTTTCTGATTTGGTTAAGTATGCTGTGACATATCGTGCAACTGCAGTAGAATTGTCTGCAATGTACTGCACATCTATGTTTGCATTCCATAAGTGGGCAATGATTGCATTGTAATCATTGATATATTTTTCTTCTTCTTTTCTTTTTATGCAATATGTATTTTTAGGTGACTTACCTTTAACACTATGTCTAACTGAAGACATGAGGTTGTTCACTTGACCTGCATTTGTAACTGGTCCAGGGAAACCAAATCGGCATTTGGTGTAGTATTTCCCTTTGTTTGTGTATTTGCGACGACAGTATTTGCCACATTTGTGTCTTTGGAATTGTAAAATTTTTGCATGAAGATCACTATTTGTGGATTCTGATGGAATTTCACAAGTGACATTTTTCAATAAACTGTAAAATAGTGGCATCACTGTCTTGACCAAATTTAGGAGCATCTTTAATCCATAAAAGCATGTGGACATGTGGTGCTCCTCTGGCTTGGTATTCTTTTCTCTAAAAGAGTTGCATTTCTCCAAGGGGAGGAACAGTTTTATTACAAATAAAATGTAGCATAGCAATGAAGCGATGGTGAAAATATCTTGAAACATTAACAGGATCCTGAGAACAAAGTTCTCCAGGTGTTAGTATATCTATGTTTGTTTTGTTTTCGTTTGATATACGTAGGAAAGCATGTAACTCTTCCCATGCATATTCTGCACAACTTAATGTAACAAACCAAGTGGGTGGGCCAAGGTTTCTGATCATACAACGTACATCTCCATGACGTCGAAACCAGTACTCTTTAGTTCCATGCATATTTGCTAATAGATTTGTAAGATTTGCTTGTAAAAACTCATCTTTTTGTTGAACATTTTGTAATAATTGTGTAGCTGTCATATTTTGAAAGTGTGATCCTGATTTTAATATGTGTGCAACTCGTAACATAAAGTTGCTAGTTCACTTTCAAAGAGTAGGTGGAATATGTATTCCACATTTTGTCGAAATCTGGGATCTTCAGAATACATTTGTAATGAGCGATATTCTGATGCTGATATTTGAATAGGTCTATCATCGTGTCTTCCTCCTTTGCCAGTAGGAAAGAGTAGAGGAAAAGCACGTGCTTCTATACTTTTTTCCCATATGCTGATTGGTGATCCTTTTGTTTGACGCATTTGGTACGTTTACAGTGCATATGGTGTCATTAGAGTGCAATGGATGAATTGTATAATGGTCTAAAGTGTTTGACATTGTAGCAGGATCTAGGAGCTCAAATTGACCAGCTTCTTGTGTCTCTTGAATTATTTCAGTTGTATCTTTCAAGTTTTCTTCAATATTAATTTCTTGTAATATTCATTATTCTGTTTAAGATATTGCAGCGCTTCTCTAACTTTATGTAAATCTACCAGTTGTGAAGGAGAAGGAGTTGTGAAGGAGTTTGGTTGTTGTTAAGTTTTGTAGTGCAGTAACTGCAAAGTATTATGGGGTCAGTTATTTCGTATTTGTTTTCTGCTATAAGGTAGAGAGCTAATTCAAACCATTTAGAATATTCATTGTCTTCTATTTTGTATGATAGGTCTACAGTTTTTATGTTACTTTTATAAAGAGTTCTGCGGCAACATACACACACGTGGTTTGGTACTTCAGCTGAAGTACTTTCAAATTTTAGTATTTCTTTTTAGTATGTGTGTAGTGAAAGGTTGCCATGTGCAGAATTGTTACGAAGTTGGTTTACAGCTAATTCATCTTGTAAGTGGGTTTCACTTCTAGTAGGTCTTTTGCTGTATCATGTAGAGGAATGTTATTTAAATTGGCTAGTGCTAAAGCAGGACTTTTAGCATAGTACAGTTTATAAACTAGATTTCTTATACTTGCATGATGTGTTGATATCCTTTTGATATCATGGAAGGTTGTTATGCAAGTAGGTCCTGTAATGCAGGTCAATGAATGTCCTTGTAGTCCTGTGTACTTGACAAGCATCCATATTTTGCAGTAGTTTAATTTTGATTTTGTCTTTGCTTTTCACATATTGATTGAGGAATTGGCGTAAAGACTTGAACATTTTTTTGGGAATGTTACATATTGACGTGCATGGCCATTTGTACACTAGATGTTCTGATTCAGTTGAATGGAGGGGTAAATCTACGTTTTCAGGGCATATTTTTGTAAGGAGTACTTCTTGTTCCATTATGGTATTATTAATTTTTTCATAACCTCAACCACTGCTATTTATGGCAATTGTATTTGTTTGCTTTTGTTTGTACGCTTCTTCATTAAAGTATGGTTCTGTGCTTGTAGTGTGACTCCATTCACCTCCACAGATATTTAAGAAGTTATTTCTGTTGACATTTCGTTTATTGAGAAGTCTTTTTTGTAATTTAGTTATTAGTTTTGTTAGTGGTTTCATTCTGTTTAACACTAAAATAAATAACTTTTTTTTTTAGAACAATTGCACTGTCTATCAACGCTTCTAAGATTACTTTCCTACGATAGGTTTGAAGTGTTGAACCTGGTTTCTCTCCTGTTTTTATAAGATTTTGAAGGACTTTGTGACGGAACATTTTGGCTAAAATACTTTTATTGGTATGCTTACTTTGTACTATATCAAGATTTATAGAAGAAGTTTTATTTGTAGTGATAGTTGATTTTCTGTTAATTGTTTTTTGGGTTGTTTTACTTTTTGATAGAGGAGGCAAAGTTTTTGTAATAGAAACTTCTGTTTAACTACATGACTGTATTAGCTGTTGTGTTTCAACTTTTTTTTACAAATTCTGCTATGGATGGATGTTTATGTTGGAGACTTTTCTATTCATTTGCTCTACTTCTGCGTTCCTTTCTACGGAGTTGCTTTTTGGTAGGCATTCTTTAGGGTCTGTTGAAAAAAAATACAGAAGGTATGGGATGGGGTGTTCTGCAATGCATGTGTGTTGTGTGCATGAGTGTTTGAGTAAGATGATAAAGATGTATGTAATGGTGTGTGATTGTGCATTGGGAAGTACAACTACTAGGGATGGGTATTCTTGAATGAATGTGTTACTAAACTGGGGTTCAGATGACAGGAAAAAGTAAGCCAGTGGTGTGGAGAAGTATAAATAGTATATCTAAAGCTATACAATTAAAACAGTTGTTTGTTCTATAACATCTAAATTCTAGCGGCTGAGTTGGGTTATTTGTGTGTCGAAAAATAGGAATTTGTGGGCCATTGCCAGTAAATCACTGTTTAAGACGGGGGATTTTTGGTCAGAATGGTGCAGAATCTCTATTTTTAGGCACAGAAATAGCATAAATTAACCTTACAGTGTGTTTGAGTAATAATTCAAATATTATGGTAACATTCTACTTACTTTTTTTCTAAAATGAGCAGTTTGCTTCTTAGTTGTTCTTTATACTTCAAATTCGGCTGCTTCTTTTCAGGAGAATGGTCTTCACTGCAATTGTAAAAGAAAGAAATTAGTAATTTGGTTTGTATATAGCACTGTTTTTTAATTTAGACATACATTTTTTTAAATTGAAATGCTCAGCGCCTTCCTCAAAACCATTAAAACTATCTTATGACTAACTGTAGGAGAGAAAATATCTTTACTATGGCTTGTGAAATTCATAATGTACCACTGTATAACACTATTCCTGTAACTAAGCTTTTCCACGTAATAATGAGTCAATGTCATAGCCTGCTTTTCCACATAATAGTGAGTCAATGTCATAGCCTGCTTGTCCTATATAAATGTAAGTAATTATATAAATTAAAACCAATTATGTGTTTGTACAAATATTATTGTTTGAGATTTGATCATAGAGTGTGCATGTAATTTTGTTTGATTATATGTAGTCTATATATTTTATTTAAAAAATGTTAGTTTAACATTATTTGCGTGTGTGTGTGTGTATGAAGAAATTAAACGGTATAAAGGTTTGTAAGTCACAGTTCATTCTAGGACAATGAAAAAATGATCATAGATTCATTTTACAGATTATACAAGGTAAAAGTCGGTTAGAAAATGTGTTCATGTACTGTATAGAAAATATGCATACCTGTAGTTTGTGTTCATGCATATGGATATGGACGAAGCTGCAAGTAGAAATCTTGGAGACTTGTATAGTATTTCTCGTAGATCGTGCTTGCCAATGGTATGAGACTTGTACTCCGAGAGATTCACTGTACATTTGCAGTGCTGATCTATGATGATGTAGTTACATGTAGAGGTCTTGGATTTGATTGGTGGATGGTCATGTGATTTCTTAGCTACATCCAATGAGGGAATGGCACAGAGAGTGAAGTGGAGGTGGTAGAAGGGCTGTCCATGTTACGATATGTTCGCGGACATGGCGGTAGTTCTAGGACACCGCGTATTACATCTGGGGAATTGCGGTGCGGAGGAATGCAAATGAGATTGAATGTAGCAAGGGATTGGTCAGTAAAGTTTAGTGAGTGTGTTGTGCTAGGAGAGGTTTTCTCAGATATTCTTTTTGCTGAGAGAAGAACAGATAGCTATGGCTGAGTATTTCAAAAAACAGATTGTGTGGATTGTGGGAGACTCGTGGATGGTTGAAGGTGCATGCAGAAAGCTGTGGAGTATCTATAGATCTTGGATTCGCACATGTGGAAGTGCACTGGCATGGAGTGCGTGGGATGAAGGGGTTGGACTTGCTACCTCTCTGTGCAACTTTGAAGATAGAGGAACATCCAGACATAATTGTAATTCATTGTGGAGGGAACAGTTTAGGACATGTGTCTGGAATTTCTTTGCAATTTGCAATGAAAGAAGGACTTCAGAAGATCATGGACATGTTTCCAAACTCCAAAGTAATTTTTTCACGGATTGCGCAGAGACAAATGTGGCTTTGTTCTTTCTCATGTGGTCCACAAATGGAGAAAGCTAGGTGTAATGTTAATAAGGCTGTTTGTGCCTTCCTAAGAGATTTTGGCATGTCCTCTTTTCACAATGAAAATATTATGTTTCGTAGTACATACATTTTTCGCAGAGATGGAGTCCATCTTACTTATGCTGGCAATCAGATTTTTCTGAGAAATGTACAAAATGCATTATGACCTTTTTTAGAAATACAGCATCCATTTTGAAGTAGGTGTTAAGTATTTACAATTTTTTACATACAACCCCTCCCAAAGGCTCTTTTCAGAGCCACCACTTCCACCCAGAGAAAAATGCAATGGTTACAATAAGGTAGCACCCCAATTTTATTTATGTTCGCGAACTGTCCGTGGACTTTCAAGAAATACAAAGGGCCCTGCTTTATTTATCTTCACTTCTATTTTTAAACTGTGAAAGGCGGCTCTCAAAAGAGCCTTATTTTTTTTGATTTTTTGTATTTTTTATGGTTTTTTATACACGACACACTAGGAGAGGAGGGGAAAGGAGGGTAAAGGGGAGGACACCAACCACAGGGATACGAAAGGGCGAGCTGAGAGAGGAAGATGTAGAGTGGGTTTTATTTGGGTAGTGAGCAGGTCTTCTCGTGCTGTGAGACGATAGTCTCAAAAGCACTCCAAAGTCGCTCCCCCCAGCAGAGTACTGTGTCACAGTACTTACATACAACTGTGACCCTCGAAAGGTAAGGGTCATCAGAATTCTGTATGGCCTGTGAGGCAGCTTAAGGAAGACGCTGTCCCACAGAGGTGTTCCTTGTGGTGAAAGGATCAGAAACGGAGGATGAAGTAGAGGCAATCAACCTACTACACTCTTCGCAAGGTACAATCTGGCGAATGGCCCCAGTGTGGAATGAGTTGAGGTGTCGCTTCATGGTAGTGGTCCCAAAGCTGTATGAACCATGCCTCCCGCGACTGAGTACCATTTTGCACTCATTGCAGGTGACACGGTTCGCACGACCCTTAGGACCATTCCCATGAATGATAAACAACCGCCACACCCAAGAATCACGCCGAGGGCGGGCAGTAGGGATTTCCTCTACCTCATTCTCGTCATCCTCTTCTTCCCCCTCTGTATCCTCACTCCTGTTCCCCTCTTCAGGCCCTTGGGGAGATGATGGTGGTGGAGTGGTGGAGGGGGTGAGGGTGGTGCTGAGGCAGATGTAGCACCAGGGGGCAATAGTGGAGCCATGGATGCCATCGGCTTGGAGATGGAAATCTCAAAATCTGCAAAGTATGCAGCAAAATGCAGTGTGCTCTGTGGAATAGCCAGAAACATAATGAGAATGAGCTCTAGAGCGTGGTCTTTTATAGGGGAGCTTGTACGCGGTTCGCGGACATGCGCGCCATCCGCAAGACAGATCAAACACCAAAAAAGGTTCAAAAAGTCACAAAAACTATGTGGAAACTTAGGATTAGTATGTGGGATATTGTGGGTTACTTGGAAATGTACTTTTAAACTGTTCGGGGACACGAACAGTGTCCGCATTCAGAACACACGATCAGCGTGGGCGCGGTCACATGATTGCTTCATGAGCATGTTCGCTAAGGAAGCGGCCGTCCGCAGGATACCCAATGTACGGACATTGCTTTTGCGCATGCGCGTTGATGTTCTACGGACAGTGTTCGGGTCCTGAACTAATTAAAAGTGCGTCACACGTAAAACAAACAGTTACGGACAGCCGTTTGTTCTTAGCACAGTTTAACTTACTTGCGAACAATACGGACAGACATAGCGTCCCCAGCACACCTCCATTTTTGTTTATTTACGAACAATTCAGGACACCACGAGTGTTCTTAGAACAGTTTCAACTTGCTAGCGAACACTACGAACAGGCATAGTGTTCTTAAGGACACCTCCATTTTCGTTTATTTACAAACATTTCAGGACACTACAAGTGTTCTTAGAACAGTTTCAACTTGCATGAGAACATTACGGACAGATATAGTGTCCTCAGGACACTTACATTTTCGTCTATTTACGAACATTTCCGAACAACCGCGCTGTCCGTGGACTCCTAAATTGGTTTTAACAAAAAGAACTGAAACTAATTACAACACAATATAAAAAAGTAACTTTATTTGACATATATTAACAATTTATGACTGAGAAGGTGGGGCAGAAACGGAAACAAAAACAGGAGAATTAGGGATTTCAACATAATTGGGATCAGGTGAAGAAGGGATGGAAATGTCATCAAAACCTTTTGGTCCATGGAGAGGGTTTGGGGTTAAATGAGTGGAATATGGTGAGGGGGGACAAGTACAGGTGGGACAATGGTATCCTGTTGTTATTTTTAAGTGATCTTCCACAAAGTTTTTTAAATTGGTAAAACTTGCGATAAATTGGTCCATTTTTTCGTTTATGTGTTCCAGAGTGTTATCCACCACTTCTTTTTCTGTAGTAGTTTCAATTTTTGTATGGTCTGTACAAAAGAAAAGTATATGTTAAATGTATACAAAATAATATTTATTAATTGGTTTATATTGTAAAGTGTGTACCATTAGGTGCACTATCTTCTGACATTTCCTCTCGTGGGAAATGCTGCTCTAGCCACTCCAGAGTACCACACATTTCTGTGAGAAAACAAAAAAGTAATATTTTATTTTATCTAATACAGAAAGTTTATAAATATGTGAGTAAAATGAAGTGCACTTACTATTTCAGGTAAGATATGTGATGAGTAGTCTGTACGTCTGGTCTTGCTCTTAGTTGTGGAGTGTCTGTGAGGTAATTATGTTGGAAGCCACTTTATCTTCTTTTGGTATATTCCATTTTAGAACATAGTGGGCCTCATTACGACCCAGGCGTTAAGGGTTAACGCCATCGTTAACCCTTAACGCCTATTCCGATTTTAACGGCTGCTTTTTGCAGCCGTTAAAATCCATGGCGCTAACCTGCCATGATGCTAATTACGCCACCGTAATTTACGGTGGCATAATTAGCGCCTTCCCCACTCCCATTATGCCCTATGGGGCAAAAATGGGAATGGGGAAGGGAAAATGGGAAATGGGGATTTACCGCCCCACTCACCTTGGAATGGGGTGGGAAATCCGCCATCCACCATGGTGTAAACGTAGTTTACACCATGGTGGTAACGTTGGCGCAATTAGCGCCTGGGTTGTAATGACCCCCATTGTATTCAAATGAATTGTTAGTGTGTTACATACATGAGTTACATTTCTTAAGTATTACTACATATACTTTGTATGTGTGCTGCTTTGTGAATTTGTTAAATGTTCCTATGTTATGATATAACAATTACACATACCCCGCCAGAGTTTTTAGGTGGTGGTACTGTTGTCTGAACATGTCCGCGGACAGTCAAATTCAGTAGTAAGGGTTCAGTATGTTCCATATTACATGTACATAAAGTCAAAGTTATTATTGTTAAGTTGTGCTACTAAAAAACTATGAAATTCAGTAAAAAAACTTTGTTACAGGGACGTTATGGTTCCAAGTAAAACCGAAAAACCCCTGAAATTCGCCAGTTATTTATGGTAAGCTAAGCAACCATAACTCGCGCCACCACCGTGCACTGCTAAGACTAACACCCAGGACATCAAAGATGACATCACAAATGTCATTGATGACATCATTGATGACATCACATGTGCATTTACCTTTCATGAAAAGTCTGTACAAGGGATTCTTATTGTAATGTTAATAAAAAAGTGTCAAGGATCATTGGAATAAATATCATGAGGTACGTTGTGCATTAAGCAATGCATTAATCCAAATAGCTTTATATTATGAATTTCTTTTCCAGTATACTAAGGCACATATGTAGAAACATAGGTATATGATATGATATGATATGATATTTTATTTATATAGTGCTCATACACAGGTGTTTCAGAGCGCGACAAGACAAGGGAGGGGAACAGGGGAGAACGAAACAATGATCTTACTAGGCCCAGTGACATTGAGAAATAGTGTGCGGCAGACATGATGGAGGTGCAATATTAATAATCTTGCTATGTTACATACTAAAATTATAAATGCTTTCTTATTAGAGTTCTGCATACTGTAAACATTTAATAAGTACCTAATAAAACCCACTTAGTACATAATTGCATTATTGCAAACAAAACACAAACAGACAACAACACATACAAATATGAGCATATACGGGGAAATTGAAGTAAACAAATAAACAGCAGCATTACCAGACAATCTTCATACCTAACTAATTATCTTCATGCACAGAAATGATTGCTCTACTTCAAAGCTACTACTTCCCTATGTATAACTATAACATAATGTGACTGGACCCTAAGGAGAGTAGTGTGAATACAATGTGTACAATTATGAGCATATCCAGGGAAAGTACAGTAATAATAAAACAGCAGAACTATAAGAAAGTGTTCATAACCTTATTGATCATCTTCATACATAGAAAGCATTGATGTCTTCCAAGTCTGTGTTTCCGCTATGTTTATGTTTCATATGCTGTGAGTGAACCCCAAGTAAATTACTTTAAGAACATATTTGAAGTATAAGTCTACAAATATAGTACTTTTTGAATTTTTAGTTCCTGACTGTTACTGGCCTAGAAATGTCAGTAAAGGAAAAAAGAGGGAGCCAGGCATGTGATGTCATCAGTGATGTCATCAATGACATTTGTGATGTCCTGGGTGTTAGTCTTAGCAGTGCACGGTGGTGGTGCGAGTTATGGTTGCTTAGCTTACCATAACTGGCAAATTTCAGGGGTTTTTCGGTTTTACTTGGAACATAACGTCTCTTTAACAAAGTTTTTTTTCACTGAATTTCATATGTTTTTAGTAGCGCAACTTAACCATAACGTCCCTTTAACAACATTTTTTTACTAAATTTCATAGGTTTTTAGAAGCGCAACTTAACCATAGCGTTCCTGTAACTAAGTTTTTCCACTGAATATAGATATAGATAATGCGCATGCCCACTGATGGACGTGGTCAACATCAACACTATCCAAAAACTCAGGGGGTATCTTACATTGTTGTATCATGCAATAAAAACTCTGAACATGTTCAAAAAGCAGCACATAAATACATTACATTCAATAATAAAGAAGAAGTGGAAACTGTATATGTAAGACACCAATCGTCCAATTACATAGCATATGCAACATAATGGAATATACAAAAACAAAATAAACATGCCTCCAACAGAATTACCTCACAGAAACTGCACAGCAAAAATCAACAGCACACCTGCGCAGCAGTAACAGCAAACCTTAGCAAGAAACTAGTGAATACACTACATTTATTGTATATATTTATAAACTTTCTGCATTAGGTACACTAAAAGTAATATATATATATATTTTTTTTTACCAGAAATGTCTAGTACTTTGGAATGGCTGGAAGAAAATTGTCCTCAGGATGAAATGAGTGAAAACAGTGATACTAATGGTAGACACTACACTTCTCTATATAAACCAATTAATAACCATTACTTTATGTGTACTTAATTAAAAAAAAAATAATACAGAAACAGAGACCTCAGAAAATCATCTGCAGCGAATGGAGCAACAAATTTATCTATTAATGTCAAATTTCATTCTTTTAAAAATCTTTGTGGAGGACCATATAAAAGAAAAAAATAAATATCACTGTCCCACATGTACCTGTACCCATTCTCCATGTCCCAGCCAACATCCCCAAAATCTCCCCAGCAAGAAAAACGTTATGATGAGACTTCAATCACTTCCTCCCCTACCATCCATCATGTACAAACCCCAAATTCCCCTTTATTTGTATCAGTTTCTGCTTCCCCCTCTCTTTCTTAATTGTTATACTTTCATACAATAATAAAATATTAAGCGTGTTGTTACTGTATTCCTCTGTGTCTTATTTTTTTTTTAAAAGGCAGTTAGGGTGTCTGCGGACAGAGCGGGTGTCCTTAATTAACCAAAATGGGGGTTTCCTAAGGACACTATACCTGTTCGTACTGTTCGCAATCAAAATGGAGGTGTCCTTAAGACACACAAGATGTCTGCCTGTCCGCAATTAACCAAAATGGGGGTGTCTTAAGGACACTGTACCTATTCGAACTGTCCGTAATCAAAATGGGGGTGTCCGCAGAACATGAAAGATGTCCGCATGTTCGTAACTATGCAAATTAAAGTGTCCTAAGAACATCCCCCCTGTTCGCATTTTCCGCAACCAGAATGAATATGTCCGAAGAACACATAGCCCGTCCACCTGTCTGCAAAGTTGTGACGCACATTTATTTTGTTCGGGGACCTGAACACTGTCCGTAGAACACCCGCGCGCATGTGTATCACACCCTTGGCCCCTATGAACATCTGCCTGTCCGCAACTGTCCGCCGCATGTGTGTCGCACTTTTAATTAGTTCGGGGACTGGAACACTGTCCGTAGAACACCCGCATGCATGCGTAGACCCGACCCCGCGCATTTGGTGTCCTACAGACAGCTGTCCCATTCGCGAACATGTCTGCGACGTCATCATGTGACCGCACCCGTGCTAAGCCTAACGAACACTGCCAGGCCCCCAGACACCTAATAAGTTTTTTTTTGAGCAATCCAAGGTATTTTCCTGGGAAAGTTCACCCTTGCACATGTCCCAGACCATGTCCCTGATGATCTGCATACTTTTTGGAACTTTTTAAGCCCTTTCCTGGTGTTCGAAGTGTCCTTGGACAGCGCGGGTGTCCGCAAAGTGCCCCCCCAGCACCCCTATTTAAGGGCACACCCAAGAGCTGCTCCTTATTCTGTTGTTGGGCTTCAAGGACAGAGACTGCTCCTTGTTGCATTGGATTGCTCTTGCTCTTTGAAACTGCTGTCCTGATGGCATCCATGGCTGTTGCTGGTGCTACTGCTGTCTCAGCACGACCCCCACCCTCTCCACCACCAACACCTACCCAAGGGCCTGCAGAGGGGAACAGGCATGAGGATACAGAGGAGAGTGATGAAGAGGATGAGTTAGTGGAAGTCCCTACTACTAGTTCTCACCGTGAATCTTGGGTGTGAAGGTTATTTATCACTCTTGATGGAGTACCAAACGCGCGTGCAAACAAGTTGACCTGCAATCAGTGCAAGATGGTGCTGAGTCATGGGAAACCGGGTTTGTACAGCTATGGTACTACCTCAATGAAGTGACACCTAAGGTCGTTCCATGGTGGGGCTATTCGTAATGTTGTACCTCGTGATAAACATAGTAGGTCGAGTTCCCCCGCAGCATCCTCCGTTTCCACTCCTGCCACAACAAGAGACACTCCTGTGGGGCAGCGCATCCCTCCAGCTGCCTCGCAGGCCATACGTGATGCTATTGATCCTTTCCTTTCGAGGGTCACACTATTGTGCATGTACTGCGACGCAGTAGTCTGCAGGGGGGAGAACCTTCAAAGTGCTTTTCAGACTGTGGTCAAGCAGTATGAGAAGGACTGCTACCTAACTGAATAAGGCCCACACTACATCTTCCTCTCTCCACCTACCCTTTCTTATCACCGCAGTTGGTATCCCTTCCTTACCCTCCTTTCCCTTCCTTTCCTTGTGTGTAGTGTTTAAAAAAACAAAATAAATATAAAACAACAACCCCCCCCAAAAAGGCTCTTTTCAGAGCCGCCTTTCACAGTTCAAAAATAGAAGTGTCAATGAAATACTGCAGGGCCCTGTGCATTTTTTAGAAGTCTGCGGACCTCTAAAGTTTTTGTAGTGCTGCCCTGTCAGAACCATTGCACTTTTCTCTGGGAGGAAGTGGTGGCTCTGAAAAGAGCCTTTTTGTGGTGTTTTTTTGTGTTTCGAAAAATTCAAATGGTCAACACCTATGGCAAAATGGATTGCTGTAATTCCAAAAAAGGTTGCAATGCATTTTGTATATTTCGGAGAAAAATATGATTGCCAGCATAAGTAAGATGTACTCCATCTCTACGAAAAATGTGTGTACTATGAAACATAATGTTTTCATTGTGAAAAGAGGACATACCAACATCTCTCAAAAAGGCACAGACAGCCTTGTTAACATTGTGTCTTGATTTCTCCATATGTGGAGCAAATGAAGAAGAACGCAGCCACATTTGTCTCTGCGCAATACATTAAAAAATTACTCTGGAGTTTGGATACATGTCCATGACTTTGCCAAGTCCTTCTGTCATTGCAAATTGCAAAGAGATTCCAGACACATGTCCTAAACTGTTCCCTCCACAATGAATAATAATAATGTCTGGATGACACTGTGTCACCAAAGTAGCACAAAGAGGTACCAAATCCAGCCACTTCATTCAACGCACTCCATGCCAGTGCACTTCCACATGAGGACATCCAAGATGTACAGCCACTCCACATGATCTACATGCACCTCCAACTAATTTATCCATGAATCTCCCAAAATCCAGACAATCTGCTTTCTGAAACACACAGCCATAGCTATCTGCTGTCCTTTCAGGAAAACGACTTTCTGACAAAGTCTCTGCTCAGACATACACACCCAGTAGACCTTATTGACCAATCCCTTGCTCTGCTAAGTCTCATTTGCATGCCTCTCAACCTCACAAATCCCGTATCTAACACGCGCTCTCTGCGGACAACCATGGTGTCCACGGACAAATCAAAAAATCTGAGCGTGGGGAATTCAAATGTAAATAGTGTGCCCCATTTCCCCTTTGAGGTTGGCTCTGAAAAGAGCCTTTTTTGTATTTTTTGCAGATGCTTCAGAAACACCTTTTATTTTGTATTCTTTGGGTGGGTTCCTTATTTTCCTCCAGAAATCTTCACATTAGCTTCTCCAAAGCAACCCTTATGTTCCAAAACAGCATGGCATTTTCCATAAAAGATAAAGACATGCCATCTTCTTTAAAGTAATCAACATTACCAGCGTCAATGTTCTCATAATTGCAAAAGAACATGCCAGCTCTAGTCATAAAAGCAAACATGCCTCGGTTGATTAACCACCTAGCAACATTTTGCTGAGGACAAAAAACAGAACTATTGTCCCATATTGCCCTAGGTATCAAACCAGAAAAAAATATCTTGCCATTTGGAAGTAGTTTCATTATGGCCTGCACCAGGTTTTGCAGATCTTCCAACAAAGTAGGGGCACTGACATAACCCAAATGCAAAGCACCACAGTGCAGGACAACCACATGTGGACTGTTAACCCTAGCCATATCTTGACAAACTTCTACTATTGCCTGCAAATTTAAACTAGGCATAGAAACCAGGCATAGTGCTCCATACCACCTCCACTCTTTTTACATAAAAATTGTTTCCCACATTCCTACATTTTGCATACTGCTCCAAACCATTCACAAACATATCTCCAAGCACCAACACCCTGACTTTCTCCACCTCTGCCATCTTCACTACACACAGCCTCTCTCAATACAAAGCAGACCTCAACACCTCATTGGCTAATCCCTACAGTTCCCTTTCCATGCTGGATTTTCTGAGAAACCCCTGATGAGGCACGCCCTGTCCGCGAACAGCCGCGCTGTCCACAGAGCGCGTAAGTAACACTGGGGCAGCCCTTCTACCCTTTCCACTTCACTCTCTGCACCATTCCCTCAATGGGTACTGTTAAGCAGTCACACAACCATCCACCAATCACATCCAAGAACTCTACATCTAACTCCATCATCACAGTTCAGCACTTTAGATATACTGTTGATCACTCTGAGTACAATTGCGCTGTGATTGCAAAACATGTACCGCAACAACAACTGTAAAATTCTCCAAGATTTCTGCTTGCAGATTCATCCACATCCCCATGAATGAACACAAACTACAGGTACAAATATTTTCTACACAGTACATGTGCAGCTCTTGTATAAATGCATATAAATGGGGTAACTGCCACTTACCCTGTATAACCTGTAAAAAAATTACTGTCATTCCTCCCATCTGCTACGATAAAGTGTCGCTTGCAAAGCTGTCTGCTCCCCAAATTTTTATTTATCTATATTACTAACTGTAATGTGCAAACGGTTGTTCTCTTTATTCATTCTGTCATTTGTTTCACCACTGCCACCTATTATCCACATTTCAACTATAATAGCATTTAATACATTATAGTGCATAGGATGTACATACACTTTTCTTTCTATACATTCTGGATATTTTACTTACAATGTATCATTTGAACTTACTTTAAAAATATTTACAAAAGTAATCAGACACAACACACGCAGCTATCTGACAAAGTGTCATTTCATGTTAAAAGATGGGAAAAATAACAGTATAATTATGGAAAAATGCTTTCTAGTGTGTTATAAAATGACACAGAGCCAGGATGAGTACATGCATCTTTATTTATGCACACCGATAGTCAATATCATTTGAAAGGCTCCCAGCTGAAACAGCACCACTGCCTCTACAACTGTTCTTCCAATCTAGACAGCTCTCTCATTCCAGCTGGTTGCCCATTCCGTTCTACAATTTACAACAGCATTCAACTATGTACAGGTGCAGGCATGTCTATCACATCATCTACAACTATGTACAGTGTTGTAAAGCAAGACATACAACATCTTTCCCCTTCCCTTCAGTCTGCAACACAAGCACCAGATCCTTTCTTGCAACCCTTACTTTATTTCAGACTCTCCCATCTCCAAGCACCACAGAATTACCCAGTACTTTGGTAATCACCTACTGAGTAATAAGCTGCAGACCCCATCAAATCCTTCTGCTTTATTTCCCACACCTTCACAAATCCATACATTGCATACTCTTCTGCACAGTTCATCCAATTTACCATGAAAGAATAGCAAACAAAGTATACAATTATTTCTTCTATCTCCTAACATCCAATAACACTGCCTTAAGGAGCAAAGTGTGTTCGGTGTGCTTACTATTGTACTCATTTCTAAAGCACATTCAACTAACAGATTCTAAATAAAATATACAGAATGCACATAGGCAAAGGAAAGTGCATGTACATGCTGTACACATTTATCAGAAAGCACTACTACTGCAAATACAAATAAATCCATGTCTACATTAACAACAGTACTATTAACACACATCTTTACTAACTTCCTTCTTTCACAATTGCACTGAAGACCACTCCCCTGAAAAGCAGCAGCATCTGAAGTACGAACGAGAACTCCAGTATAGTAACACACAAATACAAGAATAGCCTTCCCAACTTGATGTAGCAGCCCATTGCACAATCACACTCCTCTACATACATCCTTACCATCATACTCAGACACTCATGCACAAAGAACATATACACTGCACAAGATCCCAACCCACACTTTCTTTTTTTCTCCAACAGACCCCAAAGAATGCCTAACAAAAACCAACTCCGTAGAAAGCAACGCAAAAGTAAAAAAAATCAAACTAAAACTCTCCAAAATAAGCATAGACCTCTAGCAGAATTTGTACAAAAAGTTGAAACAAAACAGCTAATACAGTCATTAAGCGAAACAAAACAAGCTTCCAGGACAGAAACTTTGCCTCCTCTTTCAAAATGTAAAACGAAACAGAAAGTGATTAACAAGACTGCAGCTACCACTAGTGCTAACACTGCACCTATAAATCTTGATGTAGCGGCAAGTAAGCATACCAAAGACATTATTTTACAAAAAATGTTCCGCCACATAGTCCTTCACAACCTTATAAAAACAGGAGAGAAATCACGCTCAACCCTTAAAACCTACCGTAGAAAATTAATCCTACATTAATCCTCTCACAGACAATGCAATCCTTCTCAAAAGAAAATTATTTATTCATTTTAGTTTTCAACAGAATGAAACCACTAACAAAACTAAGTACTAAACTACAAAAAAGACTTATCAATAAACGGAATATCAACAAAGATAGCTTCACAAACATCTGTAGAGGTGAATGGAGTCACACCACGAGCACAGAACCATATTTCAATGAAGAAGCATACAAACAAAAGCAAATAAACCCAATTGCCATACATAGCAGTGGATGAGGTTATGAAAAATGTAATAATACCATTATGGAACAAGAACCGCTGCTCACAAAAATATCCCCAGAAAACTCAGTATCAACTGTCCATTCCACTGAACCAATACGTCCAGTCTACAAATGGCCGTGCACATCAATGTGTAACATTGCCAAAAAATCTTTCAAATCTTTATGCCAGTTCCTCAATCAGTATGTAAAAAGCAAAGACACATTCAAAAAGAAACTACTACAAAATATGGATGACTGTCCAGTGCGCAAATACACAAGACTACAAGGACATTCATTAGCCTGCATTTCTGGACCTATTTGCAAAAGCACCTTCCATCATATCAAAATGACATCAACAAATCATTCAACTATAAGAAATCTGGTCCATAAACTGTACTATCCCAAAAGTCCTGCTTTAGCACGAGCCAATTTAAATAACAATCTTCTACATGGTACAGCCAAACAACTACTTGAAGAAATAGAGCATATCCAGAGAACACATTTTGGAAGTGAAAGCCACTTACAAAATGCAATAGCTTTACAACAGCTAGCAACAACCGTACAGATGGCAACCTTCTATTACACACATACAAAAAAGAAATACTAAAGTTTAAAAGTACATCTACTGAAGTACCAAACCATGTGTGTGTGTTGCCGCAGGACTTTTTAAAGAAATAGCACAAAAATTGTAGCATAACGTACAAAATAGAAGACAATAAAAATTCCAAATGGTTCCAATTAGCTCTCTATCTTATAGCAGAAAACAAATACGAAATTACTGACCCCATAATACTTTGCAGTTACTGCACTGCAAAACCTGACAACAACCAAACATCTTCACGTGCTGTCACACATAACTTGGAATTATTCCCACTACCAAAACCCCTGCAACAACTCACATTATATGAGAGCATCATAATTCAAACAGTGAACCCATTTCAAGCAACAATATGCCTTCAACCAAAAACAGCAAAACTACCTCTCTCTGAATTAGTGAAAGGCATTTGTGGCAAAGTAGTTTATTTGCCATTCAATCTCAAAGAAAATGTAAACACTCTGGGAGTGCAACGTCCAATAGATCAATCTTTAATTATCTTAGTAAATGGCGTACCTACAAAAGACAAAGAAATTTGCCAACAACTCGTGGACTTACATAAAGTTAACAAGCCCTGCAATATCTAAAAGACAACAATGAATACTACAAAGAAATTGATATTGAAGAAAACCTGAGGGACACCACTGAAATAATTCAAGAGTCATCAGAAACTGGTCAATTTTAACTTCTAGATCCTGCTACAGAATCCAATATTTTAGACCATTATACAATTCACCCATAACACTCTAAAGACACAATAGAGGATGCACTGGAAACCTAACAAATGCGACAAGCCAAAGGATCGCCAATCAGCTTCTAGGAAAAAAAAACAGAAACAAGTGCCTTTCCTCTATCCTACTGGAATAGGAGGAAGGTACGATGAACGACCCACACAAATAACAGCTTCAGAATACTGCTTTTTACGAATGTATTCTGAAGACCCCAAATTCAGACAAAACGTGGAATACATATTCCACCTTCTCTTTGAAAGTGAACTAGCAATTCCATGCTACGGAGTTGCACACACATTGAAATCAGGTACCCATTTTCAAAATATGTCAGCTACGGAATTACTACAAAAAGTGCAAGAAAAAGATGAGATTTTACAGTCAAGCATTACAAATCTTTTAGCAAACATGCATGGTACAAAAGAATGCTGGTTCCGATGTCACAGAGATGTACGCTGCATTATAAAAAACCTTGGCCCACCCACTTGGTTTGTAACATTAAGTTGTGCAGAATATGCATGGGAAGATTTACACGATTTCCTACGCATAGCAAACAAAAACAAAACAAACATAGATATAAAAACACCAGGAGTACTAGATCCTGTAAATGTATCAAGCTATTTCCATCATCACTTCATTGCTATGTTACACTTCATTTGTAATAAAACTGTTCTTGCCCTCGGAGAAGTGTACCACTTCTTTTGGAGAAAAGAATACCAAGCCAGAGGAGCACCACACATCCATATGCTTTTGTGGATTAAAGATGCTCGCAAATTTGGTCAGGACAGTGATGCCACTGTTTTACAGTTCTTCCAAAAATATGTCACTTGTGAAATCCCTTCACAAACAACACATAGTGACCTTCATGCACAAATGTTACTATTTCAAAGACATGAATGTGGGAAATATTGTCGTCGCAAATATAAAAACAAAGGGAAAAATACTACACCAAATGCCGCTTTGGTTTCAACAGGTCAATTAAACAACTTCATGTCTTCAGTTAGACATAATGTTAAAGGTAAATCACCCAAGAACCCATATTGCACAAAAAGAACAGAAGAATCAAAATACATCAATGGTTACAATGCAATCATTGCCCTCCTATGGAATGCAAACCTAGATGTGCAGTACATTGCAGACAATTCCACGATATGTCACAGCCTACTTAACCAAAGCAGAAAGAGCTTCAGGACCTCTGGGATAACATATCATCTGACAAAACACTATCACAGATATTCTACAGCTTAGGCATTAAAATGCTCTCTCATAGAGAATGTGTCTGCTATGAAGCTGCAGACCGTATAACCGGTACTGCCTTATATGGAAAATCTGAAAATATAGCATGGCTAAGTCTTGGTCCTGCTAAATCTAGAAAAAGAGTTCTCAAATCATATGAGGACATAGAAACAATAGCCAAAAATGATCCCAACAGCCAAGACATTTTGAGAAACAATTTACTAGACACATACTACCAAAACAGGAGTATCACCTTGGAAACCATGTGTCTATACCACATAGCCCAAAACTTCACATACAAAAATAATATTAAACGAGATGAAAAGAAAGGTAGATACAGTAGATACATAGTGGCAAATTGTGAAGGCAGCTTAGTGAAACTTACCAAACGCAGCTTAATCATATCAAAATCTCATTAAAAACTCCTCAACATAAAGAACTGTATTACATGTCCCTGCTTCAACTTTTTAAACCATGGAGAAAAGAAGAAAAGAGTTACTAGATATCTATGACTCCTATGAAGATGCTTCCAAAGCAAACAAAAGCACTATAGCAGACCTAAACTTTGCAAAGTGCCAAACAATGTTGCATAATGAAAAGCAACACGAAGAAGATCTCCAGGCCCAACTAGATGTGGATACTCCTAACAGTATTCAACCTTCTGTAACAGGAAGCCAAGAACCACTTGGACAGCCACTAATAGCAAATGAGGCAGAATTAGCCATGACAGAAGTGGAAAACACCATGTGTCAGTATGAGCAATCTACAGAAGACTTTGCTGTACTGAAATCACAACTAAACAATGAGCAGCGTAGCATTTTCCAAGAAGTAACAAAACAAATTGAACATGGTGTGCAACATGAAAGTAAAAACTGTACCTGCCAAGACTACAAACCTATACTGCTATATATGAGTGGTCAAGCTGGTTCAGGCAAAACATTCTTAATCAAAATCATCAGCAAATTCCTCCAACAATTGACAAACAACAAACTGTCAGCTGTTGTAACTGCCCCCATAGGTTTAGCTGCCTACAACATAGGCGGTGTCACTTTACACCGATTAATACTCCTTCCAGTAGAACACCAAAACAAATTAGACTATAACAAACTTTCTACAGAAGCTGCAATGGAACTATGCAGAGTTTTTAAACAAATGAAAATCCTGCTGATAGATGAGGTGAGCATGGTCTCCAACCTAATGTTGGCTTTGATTCACCTCAGATTACAAGAGGTCCTCAAAACAGACTACAATGAGCTCTTTGGAGGAAAACACATTATTGTTTTCGGAGATCTTCTTCAATTAACACCAGTGAAAGGTGAACCTATTTTTAAAACCTTAGGGCACAAACTGTGTCATAAAACTCTTGGCAGCATAGGAAATGTCAACCTTTGGCCACATTTCCAATACAGAGAATTAACTGAAAACATGCATCAGTCTGCAGACCTCATATACGCCAACATTTTAAAAAGTATTAGAGTTGCTGTACTATTGCAAGAAGCACAATCTATACTAAAAACCAGGCACATCCATGCACTCTATGGCCATAACTCATGTGCTACTGATGTCATTAGCACACAAAAATGTCAATTGTATGTCCTTGATGCCAAGTCTTGCAAGCTGTTCAAAATTTAATGAAACAATGTTAAAAAAAAGAAATGCAACCAATAGTTCAAATTTGCTCCACAGACAAACTGGACGTATATGGTATGACACTACCCATGTGTCAACAAGCCACAACAAGGCTAAACACCTTGGAAAACTCTATCTCTAACACAGCTGGTTTGGAGAAAATATTAAAATTATCTTTAAACTGTAGAGTAATGCTTAAACGTAACCTTGACGTGGACCAAGGACAAGTTAATAGAGCACGTGGTACAGTTGTTGGCTTTCAAACATACCCACGTGACAACATTCAATTTTTCAATATTCCCTTTGACAAACTATGAGAAGTTAAAAGAATAGGATGCTCAACAGCCCGCTTCCTTCTTTCCAAAGACATGTATGTATGCAGAGAACAATTTTACTCTAGCATACACAGTCACCATTCACAAATCACAAGGACTTACCCTAGATAAAGCACTGATAGATATTGGTAGCACAGTCTTTAAAGAAGGCATGAGCTATGTAGCACACCCCCCATCTAAAGACCTATACTGTTGCGCAAAAAGCAAAACATTGTAAAAGAAAGCTACTTCAGACTCAAACTATGCAGGATCTCACAGCAATTCCTCCAAAGAAAGTAAAAGAAGCTAATACTTCATCAAGGACCACAACCAAAGAAGAATCTACTGCTCAAAGTAACTCAACTATCTCTTCAAAGAAGCAACAAACACTCCGAACAAATGACTTGGACACAGAACCATCAGGGCCATTAAAATTTTCAAATACAACTGGTGTAAATTGCTACGCAAATGTCGCAATAAATATTCTATTCCAATTGCCACCAGTTATTGACAACATTTGCTTACACAGTACAGACTAATTGTGTTTGCAAATGTTAGTCCTTCATAGAAATGCAACCAACAATCCTGACAACACTTACAGTGTTTCTGGAATAAGGCAGGAATTGGACTACTGTGCTGGAATGGTCAGATTAAATATGAATTCACAAAAAGATCCACAAGAATTTCTAATGTACTTACTACAAGTACTAGAATACAAAAACATACCGATAAATGAAATCTTCCAGATTTCATACATGCGGAAACATACATGCACTCTTTGCAGGCATATAGTACAAGAAGACGTTCCTAATGAACGCTTCTTGTATGTATCCATACCCAACTGTGAATCCATTCCATTTCAGCAACTTGTACAAAATGCAAACCATGGCAGATTATGTACTACCTACAATTCCGTTAATTGTCCCACCTTACAAATAAAGACACATAGTAAATACGTAATAGTAATACTTTTACGTTATAATGCAGATGGTACAAAAAACAACTGCAAGCTGACTGGATTCACACATGGTCAAGTATCACTTGGTAAGAAAACCTTCCAACAATAGGTATAACCTACCACGCAGGAGCCACAACCAGTGCAGGTCACTACACTGCATATATAAAAAAGAATTGTGGATCGTTCGAATCTAATTTTACTACCATTACTCTAAAACAGAGATTAACAGCAAATCTTGTAAACGCTTACTTAATAATCTTAAGATCAAAATGTTATAACTAATCTGTGTATGAACATAAACAAAATTTGAGCTTCAAAACTATGACCCGTTAGAATACGCCAACAGGTATCTAACTGCCCCAAGATTCTGCAACAAGCAAACAGATAAATGAATACCATTAAAATTAAACAAGAAATAAACAATTATAGTACGCCAACAGGTATCTAACTGCCCTAAAAATCTGCAACAAGCCAACAGATAGATGAATACCACTAAAATGGAAAAAGGAATAAACAAATAGAATACACCAATTGCTATCTAATTGCAACAATACTACCACCACTTCCAAATCAAAAACCATACACATATTCAATTCCTCCTACTGAACTCAATGAAAGAAATATATTGTACCACAACGTAGAAAGGTTTTTTTTAATCCAGCATGGATTTTTTTTTACCACAGACCCTATGATTTAATCAACAAACACAGGAACTGAGCAAATTGCACAGTACACTGGTTTGAATTATAGTACTTCTAAAGTACTAACTATGAGGGTCGACAAAATACAGAAATGTCTACTATGCAATGCAATACTCATTATAAACTACCTACACTAACATGTGATTTTCTCTTTCATCACAGTCATTGAAATAAAATGTCTGCTCCAACTACCCATGTCATGAAAAAACGGCATACAACCACAAAAAGTCAAACAGTAAGTATATAATGATTGGACGCATAAACACCACAACATAACACACCCATTCAAGCAAACACCTGACCATAAACCACAATCCAAAATGTTTGCTTCCATGGGTATCTTATGCTGCAGTGCTTGTTGCCAAACACTACAATCTTGACTGCATGACTGCACGGCCTGGCCAAACCTCTTCATACAGCCTCAACAAAGGAAACAGTATGTATATAATAATTAAACTCACAAACACCGCAACATAACACAGCCATGCAAACGAGCACCTCACCAATAAATACAACCCAAAATGCCTAGAGTCTTCAATACCAACATTCTGAACACAATCCAACAAACAAACTAACACACATCATCTCACTATCCTATAAACACTATTACACTACTACCAATCAGTACACACATTTTTTAAAACATATCCCTTAAGCAGCCCACATACCACAGCCAAAATGTTTGGTAACATGGATGTGTTATGCTGTGGTGGTTGTGGCCAGGGCCTAGAGTCTTGGGTGCATGGCCTACGGCACTTTGGCCATGCACCCAAGACTCTAGGCCCTGGCCACAACCACCGCAGCGTAACACACCCATAGAAACAAACATCTACCAAATGACCACAACCCAAAAACATAATACATCCACCTCAAAACTTGTCCATTTCAATTAGCATTCCAAATAATTACAACCAACGTACAAACTCTTCAATACATACCCTCTTCACCCAATGCTCTTCTAACGACCCAAAACCAACATCATACTAAACTAACATAGCCAGTAGTGCCCCCAGTGTTTATTATGTCCGCGGACACCACAAACACATCACAGCCTTCTCCAACCTAAACAAATACAGCATTTAACCCATCTCTTACTCCCTCATCCTCTCCAAGCACTCATACACACCAACACACTCCCCAAAATTGGATTTATGCTCACTTCCACGCTGCGCTGTCCGCGGATGTGCAGGGATCCATTATGGCGGGCGCATCGAAACAATGTGATGCACCTCATGCCTCATCCCAGCCAATCGGAGAACACGTAGCGTGTCCACGGACATGACGCAAGCTGATTATCCAATTGGTGTCCTGTCAGTGGAGAGGATATAACTAATATTTTTAGACCTACTTTTTGGGCGTTTTAAAAAAACTACTGGACGGATTTTCACCAAATTTACAAAAGCACGCTGTCGGGACCACGCCGCCGGTCCTGCCGCAAATTTGGTGAAAATCCGTCCAGTGGGTTGGGCTGTAGGCACAACAGAATTATTTTCCCCATTCAGTCTATGGGAAAAAAATTATTTTGGGACCCCCCTATAACTTTGCCCCCCCTGGACCAAACCTCACCAAACTTTGCAAAACAACTCAGAGTGGGCATATGCTTTTTTTTTTTTTTGTTGCAAACTTGAGTGAGGATTCATCCACGGGGAGCGAAGTTATAAGCCACTCAAAAAGTGCTCTTCCTAGGGGTTTAGCAACTTAACCATAACTACATGCCATGTAATATATATATATATATATATATATATATATATATATATATATATTTGTGAAAGTGTGTTTTGTATGTTCGGAGTTGGCTCCAGCCCCACAACAGTTGGTTGCCTGATATTTTGGCCCGAGGTCAGCATACCAGTCTGTAGTGTACTGGCGATAGTGAAATATGACCAACCCCACCCATTCGCCCTGCACAGGGAGGGAGCAGAGTCTGGCCCAGTGCTATCTGTATAGGCGATTTAGGGAGATTGCTAATTTTGCAACTTTTCCAAAAATAGAAAATTAGACCACGAGGTCAGCATATCAGTCTCAGATGTACTGGAGATAGTGAAATTTGACCAACCGCACCCATTTGCCCTGCACAGGGGTGGAGCGGGGTTGGACCCTGCGCTATCAACAAAGGTGATTTTGAGAGATTGACGATTTTGCTATTTTTCAAAAATAGGAATTTATTATACAACAAAACATACACAAGGCTATAGCAGACCCCCAAGTGCATGTCAGCTACAGACACGGGCAACGGTTGGGGGGGTACCGCTTTATGTTATAAATTCCAATTTACCTCAAATGTAATCAACAATTTCTATGGGACAATAATGGAGTGCTCTCCAAAAGGGCCTTGAACGGCTTGTCTCAAGGGTAGGGTGACTAGACGCCCCAGAATTGGGCCCTATTTCCCCCTGTCCTGGTTTTGGGCAAAGGGCGGATGACAACAATTATAATTGTCATTTTTTTCACAACACTTTCAGAATCTTGAAGTTTGGCTCAAACCCCCAACCTTTCAGGTACCAGCCACAGCCCTTACTGACTGTGCCACAGAGACTGCCTTCGAAATTATTGTACTGCAAGCCATGTAATATCCATCAGAGAAAAAGCTTATTCACAGACAAACCTGCATAATTTAGATCATATATAATGTATAGAAAGGAAAAGTGCTGGTTGTGTGGGCGTGTTGCAAAAGGGGCGTTAATGGGTGGGCTGCGATGGGGTAGTCCTACTTTTAAGTTGTTGGTCGTCCTGGTTTTTCGTTTCGAAATCTGGTAACCATACTCAAGGGACCCCTTCAAAGCATGGACGCATGTATTCCTCTGAGATATAATTTTGGGAAGGCCATCCTTCTCGTAGCGGTCCTACAATGCAAGGTAAACAAAACAGCATTGGATTCGCTGCTCGCACTGCACACTGATGCGGCTATTGCACACAATGTTGTAATTGATAAACTGACGACCGTGTTTGGCCCTCATTTCATGACAGCTATTTACACAGCGTCTGCCATCACACCTTCGTCACTTCAAGGTCAACTTTATGGCGTTCATTTCACAATCCTGACAGACGAAATGGTGAACCTGCTCTGCCGAGACAGAACTGCGACTAAAGTGATCGGATCGCATCCAGGACGACCTCTGTAGCGGATGCATAACCCCCACGGTCTCTCGCTCCTGATTGGAGGCATTGCAAACATTGATTACATTCGCAAAGTCCAGACAAAATGGTGTCCTTCTGCCTGGAGGATGGTGCGGGGTGAATCCTTTGAAGCCCCTATGTGTGATGGGAGGGGTAGGTTCGATGGGAGGAGTGTTTGGGATGAGTATGAAAAATGCAGATCTCGCTCCCAAAGGGCTTTACAGGTGGCTGTAAATACGCCCCGAAATTCGCGCTACTTCCAGTCCCAGTGATATGATAATGAGCCGCCCTGGCTGGGAGAACCTGTTGATTGTTCTCGCTAATTTCGCCATTAGCATTTCCTTTAATGCTGTTACGTTTGTGGAGGGGACCTCTTCCTATGACGTTGTCTCCGCCTCCTTTCTGATTACCTTCTCTTTGAATCTTTCCACAAACAAGTCAAGGCTACAGGAGCCACGGACAATCTGCCAGACGGGTTTACAGCGCCGAGACGAAGAAAGCTAGGCGCTCTGAGAAATTTCATATTTCGGATTTTGTAAAAACTAAGAACACTTGTTTTATTTAAAAAAAAAAAAAAAATCAATAAAACAACATTGCATAATACGGTTCTCCTTGACAAAAAGACGAGTCTATACATGGGTCAAAACTGTCAAATGTACACAGTAGCACAGCCTCTGTATACAGATACTAAGTGCGCGCATATCACGAGGATTTTAATCAGAGACTCCTGGCTTTTTAGCCACCCTAACTTTGTATTTTAAGACTTGCAATCTGAAGTTTACCGGATTAACACGAGCCTACAAATCCCAGCATGCCGAGTGCTGTGGCTAAAAAAGAACAAGACTGACCGAAGGTGGGTTTCATGGCATGGGGGACAGCTGACAGCTGTGGAAGTTCTCCGTCTGCTTTTGTATCAGATGTCTTGAGATAAAGCTACGAGGGAGGGAGGGAGTGGGGCAGGTGGAGAGCTGTGAGGATGGGGGAGGTGGGAGCGGGTGTATTTTTCCCAAATATATAATTTAAAGGAGAAATGACAACGCATAGGGAGTGCTATGTACATAAAATGCAGCCTGGTGCACAGTTATAAATGTAATTTGCCTTATACGACGTGATTGTGTTTCATGTACTGACCAGCTATAACGATCTGAATTGGGAAAACCTACTATTAGCACTAAGGCAAACATTGCCCTATTGAAAACATTCACTGAAAGAATATTTTTTAGCTTGGCTACTTTTTGCAATAGTGATAATAACGAGCAAACGTGCATTTGTGCTGACGCAGGGGTTCTGTAATACACCCACAGGTAATACCCAGGTTAGCAAGATTAGAGACGGAGCAGTGTGTAGTTGTTAATCACCAGCGCATGCCAGGGCAGCCATGTTGTGTAGTTTTGGTGGTTTATACATTTATTTCAGTTAGCCCAAAGTATGACCCATTTCCATTCTTAATGTTCTTTATTCAACAGGGCCACACATCAAAGATGCCATTCCTGTAGACCGTCAATAGGAAATGATAAACCTGATGCCCAAATCATTGCCGCAATCACACGTTCTAGGGCTAAGGAAGAAGCTTGTGAAGAAGCCCTGGCAGCCGTGGGTCCTGGGGCTCTTCTGGCTGCAGATGGAGAGAGACCGTCCCCGCGGCTGCTACCCAGTCATGATCACGAGTCCACAAAGACACCTGCTCCTAGGAGAGAGCGTCTAGTGGAAACTAAGGTGCCTGCTACGGAGGCATCAGACTCAGTAACCTTAGGGTTCAGAAGTGAAGGGAAGACAAAGAAAAGGGCACTTCCCGTTTGGACCTGTTCGGACCGGAAGGATCCAAGGCCCAAACCTATGCTCAGACATCAGGTAAGCAGGTGCCGACATGTGTTTTCTCCCTCCGTCCCGACAGCCCATTCCCACCATCACCAGACAACGCCAACAACATTGCCCCTCCTCTAAGGCATGGACTCCGCAATGCAACAACCCTACCCACATCAGCCTCAAGTCCATAAGCACCGCCTCACCGTTTACAATGCAGACGTTGATGCTTACCAACGTCCACTCAGCTATCATCCCATGCAATAGACATCGCAGACCTTATCACCACACATGACCTTGATGCCATCTTCATAACCGAGACCTGGCTGACATCCACCTCCACCCACATCCTAGACGTCCTTGTCTCCAACGGCTACATAATCCAAAACAGAGACAAACCAAACAATGTAGGCAGAGGCCTTGCAGTCATCCACAAGACCTTGTGGCCCTGCACCAGTCTTGACGTCGACAACATTGGCTCCTTTGAAGTTCTCGCCTGCCACTTCCCGCTCATCTACAGACCACCCAAACCCAACACCTACTTCATCAGAGACTTCACCACCATGTCCCTCACGCATGCCAACAACATCTTCCTAGGCGACGTCAACCTCCCAGGCAACAAGGGCACCAAACTAATGAAGGAAGATCTCCTCGGTCTTCTCAACACCCTCAGCCTCAAACAGCACACAAAAGACTCAACACATGAGAAAGTTAATGTCCTCGACCAAATCATCACTGCACTATCTTCCCTCCACTACAGCTCTCCCCTTCTGCTTGACTGGTTTGTCTGATGGGTTTCTGCTGGGAGTGCTGGACTGGTCTGACCTCCTAGCCATGCCTTTCAACATCCTGCACAACACACCAGGCAAGCACTCGCAGCAGAAACCCATCAGACAAACCTTCAGGTACTTCAAGAAATTCCCATTGGAAGCCCTCATGGAAGACCTCACCAACCTCCACCTTATATGGACCGAACACCCCCAACCAAACTCAGACTCTCTACTGGACGCACTCAACACCACGCTTTGAGCCACCAAAGACCGACATGTGCCTCTGAAACAACGCACCTGCAAACCGAAACCATCAGCACACTGGAACACGCAAGAACACAACCTTAGCAAAAGATTCATCAGGAAACAAGAGAAAACCTGGTGCCATTCCAGGACCTCATCCGACCAGGCGCTCCTCAAGGAACTCACAGCAACCCGCAGACAACTCATCAACACAGCCAAGGCCTCCCTTCTATCAGAGCACCATAGCAGAAACCGACAACAAAAGCCGAGCCCTCTTCAAAGCGGTCAAGCATTGCATTAACACACTACCCGCCCATGCCATACCACACTCCATTGAAAAATCCACTGTCATCAACACTTTTTTCATCTACAAAATCAGCAAGACACCAGCTCTGCCTCCACAGGCCCACATCACATCACTCCTTGTGAAATCTCCACACCTGTTAACATTCAAGACACTCTCGACAGAGCACTTGGTAGAAACCCTGGCCACAGCCAAAGACACATTGGGCCTCATTACGGGTCTGGCGGTAACCCTGCCGGTGCTGCTGGCGAGTTGCCGCCAGACCTGGAAAAATGTACTGGCGCCTGACTTCCCGGTGCCACTGGCTCATTACGAGTTCAGCAGCCGGGAAGTCAGCCGCCGATATATTTGTTAGTCCTCATTCCCATAGAGTCCCATAGGACTCTATGGGAGTGGGGACACGGAAGCACCAGCACTGTTGCTAACGATGCCGGTGGTTCGGTGAAGGGTTTGCCTACCGTGACCGATGTGCCTGACAGGGTCAGACCTGTCGGGCACAGCAGCTACGGCAGGCAAGCGCATAGTTTGCCGGTCCAGAAACAAGGGTGCCAGGGAGCTTACCGGCACCCTTGTTTCCAGACCGGCAAGAATGTAATGAGGCACAATGTATATAGATGACATCCTCCCAGAATCCATCCTCAAGACAGACCCTCCCCTCAGAAGCTCTCTTTTCATACCCAGAGATCATCAATAGCTCCCTAACTTAAGACACCTTCCCATTGACCCTAACAACGAGACAAATCCTGCCTCTACTTAATAAACCCACTCTGGATGCCAACAACTTAGGTAACCATCACCAGATCACCCATGATCACTTCCTAGGTAGGATCATTGAGAAAGCGGTAGCCTCACAACTGCAACAACACATTGACACCAACAATCTCCCACAAACGTACCAATCCGGGTTCCAGCCCAGATGGAGCATGGAGACATCAACCATACAAGTAGTCGACAACACCCTCAACATCTTTGATGATGGCCATCCCTGCCTCCTGGTTCTAGCCGACTACTCATCCACTTTCGACAGAGTAGATCACCAGGCGCTTACAGACACCCTTCCTCAGATCATGGGGGTCAGAAACCTTTTCTTAAGCCGGTTCAAGTCCTACCCCGCCAACCACCAGCAGTTTGTTGACTCCATCAAGGACATCCATAGGCTCAGAACCGGTTTCTCACTGATCTAGTCTTGGATGTCCAGTGCTTACTTGAAGCTCAAGCCCTCCAAGACTGAACTGCTATTCCTCACCAACAACACTGAACACCCAGACATACAGACCTCCTTATCAACCATGAACTCTGAGGGCTTCACACCTGAGCTCACCTCCTGTGTCAAGTCTCTCCAGTCCCACATCGACAAAAACCTCTCCTTCAAGACTTTCCAAAGACATCAGCTTGAGGTGAAGAAGGAGCTATCCAAGGAAGAAGAGAGATCTGCCTCCTACCCCTTCCCAGGGCACATTGGGGGTGACTTTTGCTTTGTACCACTTTACACCAGAATCTCCTAATGCTAGGAGAGTGGACGCTGAACAGACCCATCCTGCCCTCAAATCCCCCTCAGTGGGCCTCACAGCAACTGTAGAAACAGATCAGTTACGCTCCCTATTCTGCTGCACCTAATCAGTCACACCATGTTCACAGCACCTTGAAGGAGAGGTGCGATGCTGGCACTGGCCTTTGTGTTGCTCCACCAATCTGAACTATTGCTTGCACTTCAAACCCGCTTGTGCTGCAGCATGTCCTAGCTAAGCCTGTCACCTGCTAAACCCGAATTAACTGCTCAAAGCCGACACCTGAACCAAACCACTGGATAGTCACACGTCAACTCTGGCCAGGGGTTACAACCAAGGCTCGACCCATTTAGCCCTCAAACGGCCCCTTCACTGACCCACTTATTGGTGCAACCATATCACCATTTCGATGACCATCACCTGTCGTCTCGAACAGCTGGAGCACCATGCATTGACCCCTCCCAGTGGCTAAAACCTGGCTCAGCTTGGCTCAACAGCAAGGAGATCCTCGGACCAACCTGACCTGCATCACTGAATGCCCCCCAATCGACCATACAGAGCAACCGCATTTGCCCCTGCTCGACACCCGCTTGCTGCCTGGGCCAACACGATCCACCATATCTGAACTGAGATTGATCAACTTGCATCAACGTTTAACACCTGGCTCGACATTGTCAACCCACCAAAGAACTGAAACCAGGTATGTTTGACGACAAACTGCCCCTTCGGTCCACTGGAACGATACAGACTGATTAGGTCACCTAAGCACCTTCTTTCACCTAAAACATACCCTTTTGTGGTTGCTATTTGCCTATCACCCTTTACTCATGCTCAGAGGGCTATTGCTGGTAAGATAGCTCAGCAAGTTGAGCACTATTTCCATCACTCTTCTTGTTTACCACAGATGCATGACCTGTGCCTTAAGTACACAGAGAGGTGCCAGTATCATGTATCATTTATTAATAAAGGGGATTATATTCCGGCCCACTGATTAGGAACTCTGCTATCAGCACAGCTTTAATGGGGTAGATGTGCACTGGATTGGTGTAAGTGTGTGAGGAATTCGACCATCCGCACCGGGAGTGTGCACTCACCTGGGCTTTTTTAGATTTTTTTATGATGAAAATCAATGATGGGAGATCAACATCCGAAAATGTGTGAGGCCATTCCGCACACATTTTCTCTGCTCTATGCACGAAATGCATAGTCCTCCCCTGTCATGTTCAGCTGGAATGTGCCAGCCATGGGTACATCATAGCATCTCAAGAAGGGGGAAGGCACACTTTCCTCTGGCCATGGGCAGCCTAATTAAAATATCAAAGGCTCCAAGGAATCTGCTTTCCTATTGTTTAGTCTGGCTGGTGGTAGCACATACTAATGAGAGATAATTGAGGCAAGCCTGTTGAAGGGGCTTTGTCACCGAACAGACAACAGGAAGGCGGGGCTAACACCCCTTTGGTATGCAATGTGTCAGCTTGAAGCTAGTTCCCACACCCCTGTGTGAAAGGTACTGAATGGCATGTCTGGGTCCATTAGTTACCGTAGGTACCCCTACAGAGCGGATCCCTTTAAAAGGGACGAAGTATGTGATTTGAGGGGGACAGGAAGTCTGCTCTCATCACAAACCTCAAGGGAGACCTGTGTTTTAATCAAGAGTCACAGAGGGCTCAGTTAACCAGAGAGACACTTTGATCTGCAACAGACAGGAAGATGGGTGGGACTTAGGTATATGGTGTCACCTCTTACCTTTACTGTTGCAGAGCACTCTGGTCCTGACCTCATACATAACAGAAGATTGTTGGTGGGGATCCAGGATTGGTTAATTAAGGTAGGCATAGCCTGCACCAATCACTGGGGCCTAATTGGCTTTAAAAGAGGGCTGAACCTGTCACTTAGAAGATCACCTGATGACTTCGAAAGGACTAAGAAGGACTCATTTGTATTGTATTGTATTTATTTATTTATATTGCGCACCTAACCCCAAAGGGGTAGCAAGGCGCAGAGGCAACAAGAGGATTGCAAAGCTTGGTTACATACATTTGCGCACAGGCTGAAGATACAGTCTACTTTACATCTTCTGCCAGTGAAGGAAGGCCAAGAGATCCAAGACGGAAGCAAGACCCCTACCCTAAACATCTCCCAGGTAACAGAGGGAAATACCGGACTCTGAGGGTACCCATCCAGCAGCTCCATAACTGGTACCCAGTCAGCACAAAGTGTGCCCTGCTAGGTTCTGCCAGCAAGCTTCCTAGGTGCGAAGTGCCAGAGAGTCTCTGAACAAAGGACAAGGCCATTGTCTTCAAACACTCCCCTAAGCTTTGGGCCGTCCGCCTTGAAAGGACGACACACGCCCTGTGAAGAAGCTAGGAGGAGGGCGCTCTACAAGCCCCAACCAGCGTCCATCTTTAAAGGACATTTTTGAGACAGTCAAGCCCTCGAACCACAACCGGCTTCACCGCTGACTGTTGTCATGCTGCAATCGCCAGAGTCGTCTGAGACTCCTCGACCAGCATTCCAGATACGCCAACCAGCACAGAGACAACTATTCTTTGCCCCGAGCCGCATGTAGGCCAGCCTGCAGCCATCCATCCAGCCTAGCTTGCCGAACTGCCTTCCGCCTGACGCCCACAGCTGTCTCCCACCTCAAACTCTGTCTCAGGAGCTGCAAAAGCGCCCTGGAACCGCCTCAATGCTGTCGAGCATCAAGAACTTCCTAAGCACCATGTACATTGTGGTTTTTCCCCCCTGGTCCATCTCCGAAGGCTCCTAGAGACAGTTACAACCCTTTGCCCCTTGGTGCTGGAACCAAATAATCTTGAACAGTAAAACTGATTACTTTACCAACTACCCTCCTGTCAGTATCCATGGTGCATCCCTTTCCTTTGTGACGTTGTTTGTCCTCTGCATTCCCTTAAAGGGCGGGTCGTATTTTGTAGTGTGCTAGAACTGTCTGTTGTAGTAATAATAAAGTAGATGTTTTTATATAACCTTGACTGGACAGTCCCTTTTATCATTGGGTAATAATTGTATTTTCGCTGTGTTGCAACTAACCAACAATCCACAACCTTATGGAGATACGCCTGCCATTCCATCCACATTACCAAAATGGACAAGGAGGTTTATAATTTACTTGTGTTCCAATCTGTTTGGATCCCTTGTGATGTATTAGAGGCGTGGGGCTGACTGATGGTTTAGAAACCAATATTCATCCCTGGACCACTCGTGCCCCGGAAGTTGATTCGCCACAAAGCGGTCTCTTGCTAGAGTGATGTCTACACTCATGCAAAAAAAGTTACCTCTCCTGGAGCTGATGTTGCGCCACTTTGGTTGCAGTAACATGGCTACTGTGGGCAGAAAGGGCATTAGGGGTTTGTACCTCATGGAGTTTTCATTGGTAGTGTGAAGGCATCCTGGAATAGACACAGACAACAGATTCAAATTTGTTCTCCCAAGTTGTATTCCACTTAAAATGCAGGATGGAGTAAGGCCTTACTTGCCCTATGCTAAGGTGGGCTTTCCCTACCTAAAGAAAGCTAAGGATAGCCTGTTTCAGCAAGTCCAAATAAAATGTCTGTCTGTGTCCAAAACCTATACTTGCCCTCACAACTAACTGTATGCAATGTGTAGAGATCTCAGCATGAAAAAGATAGTGTTCAAAAGAAAGTTCAGAGCTTCTTCCAGCTCTCATCTTATGATCAGCTTCCCCTTCCCCAAGTTCAAAATAGTTCACAAAATATCAGGCTTCCCTTCCCCGAGAGTTCAAATCTTCCATCTTTCAAAAATAACACAGTTCACTGGGACTCTTCCCAGCTCCATTGATATCAATACTGTGTACCAGTATCACGTATAAGGCTGTTGCAAAACACAAGCTTCTTTGCGGCTTTTCCATGCAGGGCCCTCAGTCTAGGTGCAGTTGTTGGATCACACGGTCCATCCATTACAGGTCACACAACCAATACCCCTTCTTACTGCTTCCATCAACAATTAGCCACTGCTTAAATCTGACAGTGATGTTTAGTTGATAGCCCAGTGTCACACTCTTTTGACACTGTACCGTGGCTTGCTTAGCCACCATGCACTTTGTTACACATTTTTATAGTCCTCTGGCTCTTTCCAACAAAGGTTTCTTCTTAACCTGCAATTCCTGTCCCCCTCTTAGCTTTGGGCCAGTACTTGGTTTCTCATTTTCATCCCCTTCGTGTTATTCTCTTGACCTTGCCAATACTTGTTTCATACACATGCATTTGTTACACTGTTCTGTATTACTCTGGCTCTTGACAACACAGGTTTATTCTTAACCTGCAATTCCTGGGCCCCTCTTATCTTTGGGCCAATACTTGGTTTCTCATTTTCATACCCTTCTTGGTATTCTTTTAACTTTGTCAATACGTGTTTCGTGGGCCCCTTAGGTTTGGGCCAATACTTAGGTTCTCATTTTCCTATCCTTTTTGGTATTCTCTTGACTTTGCCATACTTGTTTCATACAATACATTCTGTGGTATCTGCCACATGTAATACTTTGCTTTCAATCCATTCATGAGTATTCAACTTGCTTTTTGCTCTGTGCAACATGCACAAGTGCTTCCAATAACTTACAGTTGAATCAGAAGGCAAAAAGTACTTGTTTCGGCATTCAAAACTACTTTTAATTACTTTCAGTTTGTTCAGCCTTAAAAAAGGACTGAATTACTTTCAGTTCAATCGGCATTCGAAAAAAGGCCTTTGTTTTTAGTTACCGGATCACCCCTGTATGGGTGTTTCCCTGCTTTACATTGACCAGTCACACATGGCAGCTTCCTTCATCTTGGTGTCCTTCGAAACGGGCTTCTCAAAACTCACTCAGCATTCTGGCATCCCCAAGGTCCACCTCTCCCTCGCGGCATCCACAGAGAGCACTTCCCACTCTCCTAGTTTCCTATAGCAGTGGCTGGGGTTAATGAGAGTTCCATAACTCTGGTTGCACGCACCTATTCAGGAGGATAGCAGGACCTCCCGACCCCCTCACGGCCCGACGTCTCTTTCGCCTGCCCAACTCGACTCCTGCCACCTGGGTCTCCAGCTTCCTTCTCTCCAGCCCGTTAGCCTTCTCTCAATACGGCAGGCATTTTTATATGCATCAGCTGGGTTAAGTGACCCCAGGTGTGGGTCATTGAGTTAAATTGCCTGACTATGGAGGACTCCATTAGGAGGACATGCCTTGGCTGGAACTCTCTGATTTAATAAAAGGAGCATGTATAACTTTGTTTTGTTTCCGATATGTGTGTGCATCAGTGAAATGGGGATGTGTCCCTCTAGCTGGTCTCTTCCTCTTCCCAGTACTAAGGTGGTGTTTCTGGGGGACAGTTTGGATGGAAGAAAAGGGAACAAACTGACAATAGCCTACAAAGGCTTGAGGGATAGAGGGTTCATTGTGAAAAGGACGTCTGATCTAAGGACGTCATCTCCCCACTCCCCAAGTTCCCTCCACCCAGGTGATCCTCCCTTGCATATCCACTCCCAGGATCAGGATCCAAAAGCTGTGGCCTTTCCCTGGCCACCTGACAGGAGGATCCAGGGGGAAAAGAAGTGAGGACACCCCCAGGTTTCTCGCGGTAGTTCTTCTCCTTTCACAGGAAGTCTAAGAGTGTTATCTGATCCCCAGTGAGTGATGGGATCAGGTCGCAGGACAAACAACTAGAATGACTCACCTACAAAAATGCAAGGCAGAGATGGCAATGCTGAAACTGTGAGTGTAGGAATAAGCAGGAGGAATGCATGTTCCTCGAGGCAGGTGTCACTTATTTCTGTAAGACAATACACTGCTACAAGATTGTGGTCTTGGTTAACTCGGAGATGGTGGTAGGACCATGTGCATGCAAGGACATGAGTGAAGTGCTGCTATCTGGTAGAATAAGTGAACTCTGATGGGGATTATTATCAGGGCACAAGTTGAGGGAACACGTGGGTGGACAGCATCCACCCTATGTGCTTTCAAGGATTAAAACAAATAAACGTTCTCCCCACACTTTAAGCAAAGTGTGCCGTGACAAGGATCTGAACCCAGGTCGCATGTGGCTGTGGGACCAGACACTTTCCACTTACCACAAAGTCACACAAATCTCTTTGGAAAAGACTGTACAATGTGTCATATTGACTTTCTGCGATACAAGACTCGTTTTCTTACAGGTTCTTAGACATAAAAGGTGCCCTCCTTTTATACTTAGCCAGCAATGTTATAGGAACATCTGTTCTCTTGGCAAATGCTTATTTGTCCAATGTACTTTCTCAGTTGGGAAAGACAAATTGAATGGCATATGCATATTTCACTTTAGGATATTTTCACTTCCTGTAATGTCACTCCCCATTGCCTACATCAGTGTCCCCACTTTGGTTTAGGACTTGAGCTCTGGTTATTATCCAATACTATTTTTTTAACATGACATTTTTGTCACCTTGGTCTTTCTCGGTAGTTTACACATTTTGGCTTCCCTCTGCTTGCAGACCAAGTGTTGATGGCGGCTGGAAACAGTGGCCTTTAGGCACTTTGGCCTTGCGCAGATCAAAGGGCTCTATGGTGGCCTAGTCGGCAGCTGCAAACTCAAAACATAGATATCTGAACTTTCTGTGGACCCACAGTCGTCATGTGGGTGTGATAAGACATGGTATTTACATTACCACACATGTAAAGCTTGTGTTTGGGAAATTACATTTCGTTTGTTTTGAATTATTTGTTAAATGCTAGCGCGTGATTACTTATGTAATTGTGTGAAATGGCTGAGTAGCCTGAAGTACTTAATGGTATTGCATCTACACTCTCTGTAGATGTCTCCAGTCTCTCCTGACATGTACTTAATGGCAGCCTTAGCACACATTGTTCCCAGACATCTTCTATTCCAGACATCTTCTATTCCAGACATCTTCTATTCCCACACATTGCATATTCCATTCCCACCCTGTTTCTGCATCACCTGTCTTTAGTATTCCAGCCATGCATATTGTGCCAAATAACAGTGCCCATATGTTGTGCTCAGCTTTTCACTTGCATCATTCCATCACCGCATGGGATCTAGGAAGTGAACAGTGAATGGGTAGTGACTAGTATGTGGTGCATGAGAAGGAGTTATTGAGCTCCATCTATCTGATACAATCGGATAGGTTATTTATAAGGCGCTTCTAAGCGCGGACCTGGGGATCGAACCTGTGTTGCTCCGTGTCGTCTTGCTTCCAAGGCGAGCGCGTTGCCCCTGAGCTATCCTCCCTACTCCTCTGTGGCCCCCGCTTACATAGTGAAGAATGGGTGGTGCACCAGACAGATCCGTGCACAGTTACGCTGCATCAGGAAGTCTGAATGAGCTCTGTTTTCTGGTTCATATTGTGACAGAGGCAACGTCTTGATGTTTCTGGGTGCCCAAGACTCCACGCCACTCATTGGGAGCTCTCAGGTAAGTAGCTATGATCTCAGCATGGCCCCCTGACGTGGCAGCCATGCACCTCACCCATCGTTCCATTGTCACCGAACACTGCCATTATGGCACGAGCTTCCCACTGTTGATCTTGTTGCATGATGCGACCCCTGCTGCCAGCACTTATGGGAGAGGTCAACACTAGCATTCACTGAGCCCCTGAATGTGATGGGATCTGAAGTGCGCGCTGTATAAACCAATTAGCCAGTAATGACCCTGGGAGATAGCCCTTTGCCCCTGTTTGTCACCTGCATTAGCTGGGTCTGCATACCAGCGAAGGGCCTTGGGTAACCATCACGAAGCAACTTTGCAGTCGGTAGTACTGAAATAGAGGTCAAATAAATCAACTTAAAATTATGCAACGTAGAATGCCGTGATACTGTGTTGAACCCAGGGAGGAAGTTCACATTGAAATGAAACCTTTGGAACTGGGCACTACAATAATAAAAATGTGCATTTATATAGCGCTACGAACACTCAGGCATCTAAGCGCTGCTTAGTATTACCCGCAGTGAGTGGTGTTCATTTATCGGCCTCGGAAGGATAAAAGGCTGAGTTTGGGATTCGAACCTGCGTTGGGAAGCTCTGCACAGATGTCGAAGTGAGCTCTATACTCACTGTGCTATCTGGCCACCTAGTAAGCGCGACCTGTATTGCATAGTTGCAATGAAGCAGAATGGGGAGCGTTTTGCAGCATTAATTGCAAGAAATCAGTTGAAAAAGGCTAGAATTGTAAATGAACATGAATAAAATTAGCATCATGTTTGCACATTATCAAGTTGATATTTCCATTCAACTTTTTTGCCACGAGTAGTGAGCACTATGTATTTATTTATTTATCTTAAAATGCAACAAAGCAACAGAACTGACAGGTCAACTACCCCTTCCTTTTTTCCTCTGAGTATCTACCGGTCAGTAAAGTGACAATCTATTTCATTACAAGATTGTTAGGTACACCACTCTGATTTATGAACATTTTGTTTTAATTTATTTTAATACATATCTTATAATACTTAAAAAGACCTGTAACATGGTCTTACATACATGTTATATATTTAAAAAAACACATCAAAACTTCAAATTATCACATTCATTCTCGTATGAAATTCTACACCAAATCATGAATCTAAATCAAGAAATACAAGAAAAATAACAGAAGAATACACACATGTATTCGATTATAAAACACTTTAAAAGAAGAGGGAAAAACAGAAACACTACTGTTTGGGACTACTGCTTTTTCAAAAAAAAGGGGGGGAAATCAAGATTTAGCATTCATATCTATAATCATTCCTGCATACTTTAATGCAACCGTTGTCTCAAAGAGGGGGCTGTTTCTTCTTTAATCTCGTCTATACAGCCTCTCTATATTACTGCGGGTGTTATTGATATTACAACTTCTATCAAACACCCGTCAGTAATCAGTATGGATTGAGAGAAAGGAAAAATCAATGACAGTTTCTGCTTAGAATGCGCCAGAGCAGGCAGGCATCAAGGCACTAAACTGCAAACCTTCATTCTCGAGACTATGCTGTTGCCACTGCACTTTCGGGAGAGTGGACAGAGTGCTCGCAGGCTGGTGACCTATCCGTTCTTCCCGGTTCCCCACCATACTCCCCTCATCTTGATCTGCAACATTCCCAACCAAGTCATGTTGTGGAAATCACTTGAAGAATCTGCATGAAGATATTGATATAAACAGTCAGGCATAGATAATAGCAAAGCACCCATATTGGGAGGAGTGGGGAAGAGCTGACATGAGGAATGCCGCTCAGAGATTGGGGACCTTCTTGGGGTGTTGACTAGGCCTGTGATTTCTATCAGTGGGTGTGTTCTGATGTGGTATAAGATGCAAGGGTGAGATTTAGAGGCAGCATGGTTAGTTGGCGGTTGGCATATGGTGTGAGTATTGGTGGGTGAGTTAGGGGTTGGGTATGTGGGGAAGAACAGTGGTAGGCGGAAGGGAGGGGTAGAAGCAAACATGCAGATAAGGTGCTATCCACGCTACTATGCACCTGCTGTGGGAGTAGGTTGGCTTGTTGATGCCTGTTTCCAGGGGCACTTGTTGGTTTACCTTTCAGTTGCATGGCATCCGATCATTGTAGGTGCATTGTGGAGGGTTGGCTGGTGGGGTAAGTGAGGACTCCCGTTGTTTTCTGTATTTATGAAGATGAGATTCCTACTTGGAGTGTTAAGGACAGTTTTCTAAAGTTCAACTAAAGGCTTCATATTACAATTTCTGAGGCACTCTTAGTATCAGGCTGTACCACCTGAGAACATTTGGTAGCGTAAACAGAGCAGTCAGGCTCATTTTAGGAGGGAGAGGGCTGTAGGATGGTACAAAGACATCGGGCCTCATTCCGAGATTGGAGGTAGTCATGGCACTATTTGTGCCATGACTGACTCCAATAACGGGTCCGGCACCGGTATGGTTCAATGGGGACTTACCGGTGTAGTCCGACCTTTGCGGGACCGGTAAATCTCCATTGAAAAAGCCATTCCCCATTCCCATTTGAGCTCCCATAGGGCTCAATGGGAATGGGGAAGGCGCTAATAACGGTACCGCATATTGCGGTACCGTTATTAGCTCTGAAGTCCCTCAACGGGTCCCGTCCATAACGCCTGGTCAGACCAGGCATTAAAGGAGGGACCCGCTAAGGGAACTTGTAGTAGGGCGGTAAGGGATTACCGGCACCTGTCTCCTTACTGGTGCCCGGTATCCCTTACCGCCCTACTCGCAATGAGGCCCCTCGTAGCATACATATGGTCCAAAACACTATGTATTGTAAAAATAAATGGTTTACTTAAATACAAGTAGGCCAAGATAAATGTTGGGTAAGTAAGTACTATAACATATCATATAAACACAATTATAAAAACATAGGCAAAACATTTTCAGGTGACTGTTTAAATAGTAGTAGCTTGCACCTCCAGTTGTTACAGAGAAATTATAGTAATGGTTGTTCCACTGTTTAACTAGTAGTGCCTTGCGCCCACAATGAGCACAGTAACCTTTAGTTATTAATTCACTCTATTTTTAGAAGAGCCCTAGGGCAGTTCAGGGAAAGCATAACCCAGTATTACAGTTTTAGAAGAGCAGCAGCTATTCAAGGTCAGAGTAACCGATTGGTACATAACATTTACACTATTACTAATCCAGGAATAGATAGTTGGAACAATGGTACTTTTCAGAGGTGTATTCTACAATTCTAAGTTAAATAAGAACTCTAGCAGTTGTTTAAGAAAGGCAATCAGCAGTTCATGGTAAGTAAGGACCCATATACTTTTCCGAGAGGCTACACGCAGCTGGAAGACAAGTATTAACTCCAAGACTGTTTAAGAAATGCACTAAGCAGATCAGGGAAAGCAAAACCCAATGGTTCACTTTAGGAATGGCAATCAGTTATTCAAGGCAGGCAAGGAACCTATTATACTTGTAAGAAAGGCGTTCAGCAATTCAAAGACAAGTATCAACTCCAAGACTGTTTTAGAAATGCATAAGGCAGATCAGGGAAAGCAAAACCCAGTAGTATACTTTAAGAAGTTAAGAAGAACTCTGAGTTATTCAAGGTAGGTTAACCCTATTGGTAAGCTTTTACACTCAATCAGTTAAGAATAATAAAACAGTACCAACACAATTACTTTTAAGAAGAGTGGAACACTATTCAAATATATACATTTTAAAGGAGCAACTAGCAACTTAAAGGTAAGTAATAACTTTTTTTTTTCAACACTTTGTAACTTATTCTCTTCCAGAGATACAGTTACAACACTATCTCATTCACAAGTAAGTACTTTTACACTTATTATGCTTTTCAAAACAGAAGCCTTATCTTTTGTAGTCCTTCCCTATTCTATGCATGAGTAATCTCTGAGTCAGAAGAAGGACCCCAGTGGTCTAGGAGCTAGCCCTAGGCAGGTCAGGATAGGGTTCAGATGCAGGAAAGTCAGCGTTCTAGTGGATATCATCTTCAACAAGCAAGTATTAGCTTTAGAGTTAGTTAAGTGTTCAGGGACTTCACAGAAGGCTCCCTATGTGCGTTCCAACATTAGGCCTGGGCAAATGGTATGGGAATACTCCTAGTCACACAAATCACCCACTCAGCCTCTGTCAGAAAGCACCAAAGTATTAACTGAAAAGGATACGGTACTTTAAAGGATAGAGGTGGTAGGGTCTTCCGGATCCCTGTTCACGCGTTTTGATAGTTGTGAAGTCAAGTTAAGACCTTCCAAATGATACAACTCTCTGACTGGTAAAACAGGCAGAGCGATGGATCACTGGAAAGGGCGTGGGTAAGGTATAAGAAGTCAGCCTAGAACAAAATAAAGTATCATGAATAACTGTCCATCAGTTTGGGTATGATGGAATAGGAAATGTTATGAATGCACACACTGACCTTGAGTCTAGGGCAGATGAATCCAGCAGAGTCTCTTGCGGAATCCAAGGTAGAACAAACGACAAGGAAGGGAAGATTAGTAAGGGAGACTTATCCCGAACGGAACGAGGCTCACGCTAGATACCGGGTTGATGCACCACAGGATAGCGTCCAAAGTACTGTTCACTGTCACCTTCCACTTATCCTTGAAAGTTTCCTTCCCACGTAGTGTAAAGTATAGAAGTGAATCAATCCCCCTGTTAATAACACAGGTGCAGGAGTTGGAAATAACGCTCCTTTTTGGGTATAAACAAAGTACACGCGGTTCTGGACAGCCGCGACGAAAAGAGCGTGTGCGTGTGGAATTACACGCGATTAGGATTCAGGCAGTCCAGGCCAGCAGCGCTTGAAGACAACATATGCGTGTGGAGTTACACGCGAGCAGGATCCACGCAGTCCAGGCCAGCAGCGCTTGAAGATAGCATACGCGTGTGGATTTACACGCGAGCAGGATTCACGCAGTCCAGGCCAGTCGTACTTGAAGATAGCGTGCGCGTGTGGATTTACACGCGAGCAGGATTCACGCAGTCCAGGCCAGCAGCGCTTGAAGATAGCGTGCGCGTGTGGATTTACACGCGAGCAGGATTCACGCAGTCCAGGCCAGCAGCGCTTGAAGATAGCGTGCGCGTGTGGATTTACACGCGAGCAGGATTCACGCAGTCCAGGCCAGCAACGCTTGAAGATAGCGTGCGCGTGTGGATTTACACGCGAGCAGGATTCACGCAGTCCAGGCCAGCAGTACTTGAAGATAGCGTGCGCGTGTGGAGTTACACGCGAACAGGATTCACGCAGCCCAGGCCAGCCGCGTTTGAAGATAGCGTGCGTGTGCGGAATTACACGCGAACAGGATTCACGCAGCCCAGGCCAGCCGCGTTTGAAGATAGCGTGCGCGTGTGGATTTACACGCGAACAGGATTCACGCAGCCCAGGCCGGCCGCGTTTGAAGACAACGTGTGGATTTACACGCAACCAAACAGCTCCAGGAATCAGCGTGTGGCGGAAAACACGCTATAGAAGGCCAAAAGGTAGCTGTAGTAATCAGCAAGGATGCAGACCGGAGGTTCAGCTACACAACGCCAAATGATTCGATCAGAAGCAACGAGTGAAGTTTCCACGCTGCTTAAATACGCAATGCCGTAGTTCACGTGACGAAGCAGAATACACGTGAGTTAGCGACGTGAAAAGTGCAAACGTCGTTTTCCCGGCAACGTGTCGAACAACCGCCATTTGGAATAGAACGGTCTAGCTGTTCTACGAGCATAGGAGGTAGGACCACGTCCAGCATGCATGACAGTGCCATCCCCCAAAGGGGCAACCTCTCCCCTTCTCGTGTGAAAACGCTTCAATAAAGCAGGAGCATGAATATTAGAAAGAGGTTCCCAGGATCTATCTTCGGGAACATAGCCCTTCCAGTCCACCAGATAAAACGGCCTACCAGAACGTAGTCTCATATCCAGTATGTCCTGTACCTCGTATTCATCCGAACCCCGCACAGAAATAGCAACAGGCCGCACAGGCAGTCTAGTAGCTTCAGAACATGGTTTAATGAGTGACACGTGGAATACGGGGTGCACTCGCCATCGTTGTGGCAAAGCCAGACGGACAGCAGCCGGATTAATAACTTGGAGCACTATATACGGACCAATGTATTTTGGCAATAATTTCTTTTTGCCCGGAATTCTCAAGTGCTTAGAGGACAGCCATACTTTCATACCAGCCTTGTAGACGGGTGCGGGTATTCTATGAGCATCGGCATAGAACTTGTCGCGTCTTTTAGCCTGCTCCAATTGCTGCTTCACCTTCCTCTGTAATTTCTTCAGATCACGAAAGGTACGGCCTGCGGCAGGAGTATCCAAAGACAAGCTGGAATCCAAAGGTATTGATCGAGGGTGCTGTCCATAAAGCGCATAGAACGGTGAAGTGCCTATGGCACTATGATAGGAGTTGTTATAGGCGAATTCAGCTGCCGGCAGGACCGTGAGCCAATCCGATTGGTACTGCAGACACAGACACCGCAGATATTGTTCCATAGTGCAGTTGACTCTTTCGGTCTGTCCATCAGTTTGAGGGTGATAAGCACTGGACATCCTATCATCAATCAGTAATGCAGAGGTTAGTGCTCTCCAAAAGCGTGACGCAAACTGTGAGCCCCTGTCTGTAATGATTACTGACGGTAGACCAAAGAAACAAAATATATGTTGGATGAATAGGTCAGCCAGAACAGCAGCGGTTGGTAAACCATTACAGGGAACAAAAAGAGCCAATTTAGTGAAATAATCCACTACAACCCATATGGTATCGAACTCCTGGTTTGGTGGGAGTTCTACCACAAAATCCATAGATATCATGTCCCATGGTTTGTTAGGGACAGGCAGGGACTGGAGTAAACCCACTGGTTTACCAGGAGTGCTTTTACATTGGATGCATACAGAACAAGTAGATACATGATCTATGACATCTTTTGACATGGACGGCCACCAGCACCATCTTTTGAGTAGTTCTAGTGTCTTCTTCCGTCCAGGATGGGCTGCGATCAAGGAATCATGATTCCACTTGAGGGCTTTATTCCGCGTTGAAGACGTCGGTAGGTAGAGCACTCCTTGTGTGAATGGTAAACCGTTATGTACGTCCAGATTCATATCCTGGATAACTTGTGGATGACTTTTCACCCACTCTTGTACTTTGGTTTTTAAGGATGGTTGAACAGAACAACTACATATGACATGATCTGCCAACAACTGATTCTGTACTTGTGCTTCTTCCTTTGCCTCTTCACTCATACGGGACAATGCGTCCGACTTAACGTGTTCTCGGGCAGGACGATATGTGACCTGGAAATCGTATGGGGCAAAAAAGACATGCCATCTGGCCTGTCGGGCCGTCAGGCATTTCATGGATTTGAATGCTTGAAGATTTCTATGGTCAGAGTACACTAACACCTGATGTTTGGCCCCAAGAAGATGGTGACGCCATTCTCGGAAGGCATCCTTGATAGCCAGCAGTTCCCGCTCAGTGACGGTGTAGTTCCGTTCATATGGGGTGAGTTTGCGAGAGAAGAAAGCCACTGGGTGCTCCTCCTTGGTTTCTGTGCAAACTTGTGAGAGTACCGCTCCAGTAGCGACGCTGGATGCATCCGCTTCAACGATAAACTGGCGATCTGGATCTGGATGTTGAAGCACGGGTGCAGTGGTAAATGCCTCTTTCAACTTTTCGAATGATGTTTGGGCATTTGGGTTCCAACAGAAAAGAACTTTAGAACTAGTTAAGGCCGTCAAAGGGGTTACTGTTTTGGAGAAGGAATGAATAAATCTGCGATAAAAATTCGCAAAGCCTAAGAAAGACTGTAATGACTTGACATTGTGCGGAACCGGCCAATTCAATATGGCCTTCACCTTGGAAAGGCTCATTCGAGCACCTAGATTGGTAATGTCATAGCCCAGGAATTCCACTTCCTGTGAATGAAAGACGCATTTCTCGGCTTTCACATAAAGAAGGTTCTCCCTGAGTCTTTGTAGGACTGTAGAAACGTGTTTGACGTGTTCCGAAAAAGATGATGAATAGATCAGGATGTCATCCAGATAAATCACCACGAACTGGTCCATTATGTCCCTGAATATATCATTCATGAAGAATTGAAAAGTGGCGGGAGCGTTGCACAGACCAAAAGGCATCACTAAATACTCGTAAAGACCATACCGCGTCTTGAAAGCGGTCTTCCATTCGTCGCCTTCACGAATGCGAACTAAATTGTATGCTCCTCGCAAGTCCAATTTGGTGAAGTAACTGGAGGTACCTAATTGATCCAATAGAACGTTTATCAGTGGTAAAGGATATTGGTTTTTTATGGTAATGTCGTTAAGTGCCCTGTAGTCAATACAAGGCCTTAGATCTCCCTCTTTCTTCGGAACAAAGAATAGAGGAGACGCAGCAGGTGATTGTGATGGCCGTATGAAACCCATCGCTAGAGCTTTGTCAATGTATTCTTTCAACACAACGTCTTCTTTTGGGGTCAGTGAATATAAACGACCTGTAGGGATTTTGGCACCAGGAATTAGTTCAATAGGACAGTCGTACTGTCGATGGGGAGGCAATTGTTCTGCCTGGCCCTTGTCAAAGACATCAGCATACTCAGCGTATTCGCATGGTATGGTAGCGTCGCTTTGATGTACCACGCTGATAGTTGAAGCTCCCACCAGAGAGGCCAATATGTGTTGCTTGATTGATACCTCTTGACTGGTGAAGCAATGTTCATTGCAATGATTCGAAGGATACTGGAGCAATCCCGAAACCCAGTCAACGGCGGGATTATGAAGGGTTAACCATGCAAGACCAAGTATGATCTCGTACTGCGGAGCAGCTATGACATCGAAGATGATTTCTTCCGAATGGTTATTCGATAATGTCATCTGAACAGATACCGTCTCCTGGGTTACCATACCCGAAGTCAAAACAGATCCGTCCACGGTATTAACCGTTTCAGGTTTGTTTTTGTTTACAAGGGGTATGGAACAGTTCTTGGCATATGTGATGTCTATGTAATTGTTGGTGGCTCCGGAATCAACCATGGCCTTGGAAACCAATTCTCGTTCCCCACAACGTAACGTCACCTCAACAATTACGGGTGCGTGTTTAGGAATGGTACTGGAGTCCGATGAAACACTCGACATAGGGACTCCTGCTATTGTCGAGTTTTGGCGTTTCCCGAACGCTTGATGGGTTTTTTAGGACATGTCGCCAATAAATGCTTGGATGAACCGCAATACATACATAAATGGTTCTTTCTTCGGTTCTCTCGTTCTGCATTGGACAAACGGCCTCTCACGACGCCAATCTGCATGGGTTCGGGGTCGTTCGAGAGGACTGCCGGTGTCTCTGAACGCCCCGAGGCTTGCATGAAGGGCTTTTTCTCTCCTTTCTGAGCATTCCTTCGGGCATCGATTTGTAAAACCAAATCGAGCAGCTCTGTGAATCCCGTAGGAACCACCGGAACTGTAGATAAGGCATCTTTCAGTTCTTCTGAAAGACCCTTGTAGAAAACAGCCGTTTTCTTGCCGTCAGGCCATTGAGTTTCGGCCGTTAGTTGATTGAACCGGGCAATGTAAGGCAAAAGAGGTTGATTGCCTTGTTGTAGATTAAGCAACTCCAGATCCATGGCTTGAGTAGCATAACGCATGTCAAAAACTTTACTCATAGCAGCCAAGAGATCGTCACAGTCGTACAACAAAGGGCTATTTGTTTCCAACAAAGGGTTAGCCCAAGCAGCAGCTGTGCCCCCTAAATGGGAAAGCACGAATGCTGCTTTTGTGGTTAGGTCAGGAAAAGATGTAGGACGGCAAAGAAAATGGAGTCGGCACTGGTTAACGAAGGTTCTATAGGTTTTGGGATCACCAGTGAACCGTTCCGGAGGGGCCAAGGGAAACTGAGTGGGCATAACCACATTAATAGTTTCCTGTGGGGGTGTCATGGTCCCAGATCCAGATGCAGTGGCCATTGGAACCTGTGCTCCCTGAGGAGTACCGTGCATGGCGTCTTGCATAACGTCCATACGGTGCCGTAACATGTCCTGTGCCTTAACCATTTCATTTCTCAAATCGCTGATCAACTGAGTCAAAACAGCTAAAGGATCCGTACCCTCCATGGCTTCTGATTCTGTCAGAAAGCACCAAAGTATTAACTGAAAAGGATACGGTACTTTAAAGGATACAGGTGGTAGGGTCTTCCGGATCCCTGTTCACGCGTTTTGATAGTTGTGAAGTCAAGTTAAGACCTTCCAAATGATACAACTCTCTGACTGGTAAAACAGGCAGAGCGATGGATCACTGGAAAGGGCGTGGGTAAGGTATAAGAAGTCAGCCTAGAACAAAATAAAGTATCATGAATAACTGTCCATCAGTTTGGGTATGATGGAATAGGAAATGTTATGAATGCACACACTGACCTTGAGTCTAGGGCAGATGAATCCAGCAGAGTCTCTTGCGGAATCCAAGGTAGAACAAATGACAAGGAAGGGAAGATTAGTAAGGGAGACTTATCCCGAACGGAACGAGGCTCACGCTAGATACCGGGTTGATGCACCACAGGATAGCGTCCAAAGTACTGTTCACTGTCACCTTCCACTTATCCTTGAAAGTTTCCTTCCCACGTAGTGTAAAGTATAGAAGTGAATCAATCCCCCTGTTAATAACACAGGTGCAGGAGTTGGAAATAACGCTCCTTTTTGGGTATAAACAAAGTACACGTGGTTCTGGACAGCCGCGACGAAAAGAGCGTGTGCGTGTGGAATTACACGCGATTAGGATTCAGGCAGTCCAGGCCAGCAGCGCTTGAAGACAACATATGCATGTGGAGTTACACGCGAGCAGGATCCACGCAGTCCAGGCCAGCAGCGCTTGAAGATAGCATACGCGTGTGGATTTACACGCGAGCATGATTCACGCAGTCCAGGCCAGTCGTACTTGAAGATAGCGTGCGCGTGTGGATTTACACGCGAGCAGGATTCACGCAGTCCAGGCCAGCAGCGCTTGAAGATAGCGTGCGCGTGTGGATTTACACGCGAGCAGGATTCACGCAGTCCAGGCCAGCAACGCTTGAAGATAGCGTGCGCGTGTGGATTTACACGCGAGCAGGATTCACGCAGTCCAGGCCAGCAGTACTTGAAGATAGCGTGCGCGTGTGGAGTTACACGCGAACAGGATTCACGCAGCCCAGGCCAGCCGCGTTTGAAGATAGCGTGCGCGTGCGGAATTACACGCGAACAGGATTCACGCAGCCCAGGCCAGCCGCGTTTGAAGATAGCGTGCGCGTGTGGATTTACACGCGAACAGGTTTCACGCAGCCCAGGCCGGCCGCGTTTGAAAACAACGTGTGGATTTACACGCAACCAAACAGCTCCAGGAATCAGCGTGTGGCGGAAAACACGCTATAGAAGGCCAAAAGGTAGCTGTAGTAATCAGCAAGGATGCAGACCGGAGGTTCAGCTACACAACGCCAAATGATTCGATCAGAAGCAGCGAGTGAAGTTTCCACGCTGCTTAAATACGCAATGCCGTAGTTCACGTGACGAAGCAGAATACATGTGAGTTAGCGACGTGAAAAGTGCAAACGTCGTTTTCCCGGCAACGTGTCGAACAACCGCCATTTGGAATAGAACGGTCTAGCTGTTCTACGAGCGTAGGAGGTAGGACCACGTCCAGCATGCATGACAGCCTCACAGGATTCACATAGGCTTAAGGTAAGTATTACCGGAACCAACACAGTGTCTTAGGAGAAAAAAAGAACTTCTGGATGGATGCCTTCAGGATTCAGCAGCACAGGACCCGGTCCCTGGATTCTTGGTCAGCAGACTGAGAAAATGGACACTGGATGGGAACTTGAAGCAGCAGTCACCAGAGGAGGCTTCCAGCAAAGGATTATTCTTGGATTCTTATGGCTCTGTGAATTTGGCACCTTTTAATAAGGTTCCATGTGTTAATATCCCCGCAAAAATATCACCATACAAAAATTAAGGGAGCAGGGGACACCCCCAACCCCCGGTCCCATTTACCCCATAAATTATCCCCACCAATAATATCGCCTAGGGCCTTAGCCCACGAACATATATATGGTGATATTATTGGTGGGGATAATACTACCTGATACCTTTAACAGGAGCCAGACGCAGAACGAATATCGCTGGTCGGATTCTCTTCACTCTCTCTGTCCTACACTCTTGTGAGGGGACTTCCGGGATTGGAATCAAGTCTTTGAAGGACCAGTAGGAGTACATCGACGTTTCAGCAGGATTCAGACTTCAGAAGACCATGTACTGGACTCAGGGTTGAGGTCCCCTGGTATTGGTAGATTGCAGTCCAGGGAGGTCACAGCATGTTGAGGGATGGCCCGTTTTTCAGGTCTTCCTGCATCTAGTGGATCTAACCAGCCTTTGGGTAGGAGTAGTCGCATTCGGGACCTTCAGATTGATTCGAAGGAAGGGTTGCATTAGGCTCTGGTTATACAGCAGGCTCTGTGGTCACTGGAAATCACTACAGAAGTATTTTCTTCATCTTTATCTTCAGGTTCAGCTTCAGTGGTTGAGAGTCTTTGTCAGGAACTATATCACAACTTGTGCAAACTCTCCCTGCAGTACAGAAAGGGTTGGTCTGGCTGTCCCATCAGGACAGCCACCCCCCGCCAGTGGGTTCTGGTTACTTTCAGGTAAGGTGAAAACCAAAGGGCTGCTGAGCTTTGGACTCCTGCCCTGCTACCTGCCTTCCCAGACACTCTGGAGCCTCTGCAAAGAATACAAAGTTTTCCCGCTGAAGACAAAACATCAACCAAGGTCGTTCCCACCTAGAATGTCAGAAGAAGGCATAGGAAACAACAGGAAATGAGAAATGGTGAAAAAAGAAGGAGGCCACCATTCTAGCATTACCAAGGCTGATTTGACAGCCTGCGAGTAATAATGGCTAAAAGTCATGAAAGTAGTTTCACTGCCACCTGCCATTCAATAAACTTGCAATTGTAACAAACATATTACCAGGTAAGTAAGCAAGAGGATCTATTCTATCCCCCAGCACTACACATAAGGTTGGGTCTGCTGGCTCACTATATTCAATGTAAAGGGGATGAAAATCCCACTTCACTTCTTGGGAACAGTAATTCAACCAAGAAATAATAAGAATAAAAACAAAGCCACTGCATTTAAATGCTGTCTGCTGCCATAGTACTTTACAGTTAGTCCAAAGTTATAAAAAACTATCATTCCAATCACACCCTATGGAGAGACATGAAAATGTCACCCATCAAAAGAGTAAAAGACTAGATGAGAGGGGAAAAAGATTCCCTCTCACCTATGGACAAGTTACAATAATTACCAAGTCCAAGCAAAATGTTCTAGGGTTTACACAGGCCAGGAAGATGTATCGTAAATATGAAAATCCTACCTAACATAGAGGATGAGGCTATTGGATGTAATGGACGGGCAGTTCCAAGCACTGGTCTTGGAAGTTGACCAGTTGAAGAGCCATGTTTAGCTGTTTTCTGAAGTTTAGGTGGTCTTTGCTTGCATGGAGGGTTTGGGGTATTACATCCCAGAGTTTAGCTTGTTAGTTAATGTTAATGTTAAAGGATATTTATACCGCACACTATCACCACTGGAGTAGCCCCCTGGCGCTCTTTGTTAGGTAGTAGGAGGTGGATTCTCTGTGTTATTTCTGGTTGAACTTAAGTGTTGTATATATATGTATATTCTTGCTAGATCTTAGTGATCTTGAGAAAATAAAGTGCAAGAATATTCTTCTGGTGGATTATGGGTAAGGCTTCCAGTTTTCAGTTTTTACTGATTTTTACACATAAGCACAGACAGAAATCAATCTGCTTTCTGTCTGTATTTATTTATAAAAATTGAAACAAATGGAAAAACAGGACTTTCTGTCTGGTTTTCTATGATGTCACTCATACATCTGGGATGCGATTGACCTGAGCTTGGCAGCATGGAGAATGCTAAAGTTGTATAGAAATAGCATTAAGGTTTTTCAAATTGCTGACATCATATATCTTAAGACAGCAGCAGTCACAGAAGCAACCGTTTGTTGTTATGGAGAAAATGGAACTAGTATTTCTTTTGTATATGGCTGATTGTGTGCTTTAATAAACACATATTTTTATTAGAATAAATGCTGAAAAATACTGGTTGCAAAGTATCTTTTTATGTGACTCAAAATTTAAATACTCGGCTTCTGCAAATGTACTTAAGCTAAATTCAGACCGACATCAACTGTCACCTTCTAATTAACCCGTAACTTGCCTCTTACGTCTGCACCACCATGTAAGGAGACTAAGAACACTGTATAGTCTGTATGCAACTAATCTCTGTGATCAACAAGTACTCTGTAACAGGTGCTACGATGCCCTAGGGCCGCCCGGCGCTATACAAAACCAAATAAATAAAAAATCAAATAAATCAAATAAAAACAGAAAAAAGGGCAAACAATAAATATGGATAAATACAGACATAAATGGCAGAAAATAAATACCACATAAAACCACATAGAGCCTTCGCCGCATTTTGAGTGGTGGCTGATACATAGGGTTTTGGAGAAAATCCTTGTTTCATTGATAGCCAGTGTAGTCCAGAAGTGCTGGGTAGATGTGCTAGTGACTGTCCAGCTCAAGTATTTATCTCTCTGCTGCATTTTGGACTTTTTGGAGTCTGTTTAGTATATAGTCCGAGATAGAATCTTTTGCGTGATTAATCATGTCTTCTCAGTACCGAGGAGATTCCTACATTGTTCTGTGTGTGAAGGTCATAAAGGGCATGATGCACCATAAGGGGTGGAGTTTTGTGGTGTTGCTGTTTATTGCCTCTTTTAGATTTCGCACAGTCGGAGAAGGAAGAGGGTACCATCCCATTACATTTGTAAAGGAAACTGGTGCCGAGCTCAAGGGTGTAGTGCTGCAGCTCAAGCGTTCTGTTTTGGATATACATACAGGAGTCAACCGAGGTGAGACATGCTTTGGGGACCATTTTGTCCACTGTTTCAGCACTCGTGAATTTGTAGACAATATGGTTGTCATCTGTATAGTTGAAGTAGGTGATGCCTGTGTTACAGATGAGATGCAAGAGGGGTGGCATGCATATGTTCACTAAAAGGTGTGAGAGACTGATGGATTAGGGTACTCCACATATCAGTTTCAGAGTAGATGATGTCAATGGGGCCATTCACATTGTTTTTATTCTCCCCGTTAGAAAAGACATGATCCAGTAAAGGGCAATTCCCTTAATTCCAATGTCATTTAATCTCTTTACTAGGATGGTATGACTGATTGTGTCAAGTGCAGCTAAGATGTTCAGTAGGATGAGTGCACTATTTGTGTCATTGTCCACGTGGTCATTTAGCATGTGTGAGACATGAATGGTATCAAGAGATGAAATAGACAACAAACACAACAGTTTCAAAAACCTTAATTAAAATATCTGGATGGATGCAACACACAGATCTTTCTGTGTCAAAACCTATGCCTGCCCTCACATTTAATACTTCAATGTAATGTAGGGATATGCCAACTCAAACTAGTGTTAAATGTAAATGTATGGGGCAGTCTGTAGCTCCCTCTCCCAAGTTCAGGATACAGCTCCAAAGGATAATGTTCATTAAAGACTTGCACTCACTTTCTCCAAGCCTTCAACAACACACACACACGTTCCAACAAACAATCTTTAAATAGCCCAGGGATCAGAATTTACAAGGAGCTCAGGGGTTCCCTTCCCCAAACTTCCAGTTTTGGCACACAACAAAGCAATGTCCCAAAATATCCCAGGGGTTCTCTTCGCCAATCCTCAATTCGTAACATATGAGGCAATAGTGCAAAGTAGCTTCGGGGATCCCTTCCCCAACCTTCTGCTGGATTGGTTGGAATTTCTTCCCCTGGTGTAGGCTCAGTTAACAGGCTGCACAGCCCACCCATTGCAGGTTACGCAGCCAGTGTGGCTTGTCCTACATCTAGCCACCACATTATTGGCTCACAAATTCACAGTAATTAAAAGAATAGAAGGCTATTTGTTGTTAAGTAACTTTTTGGCTTTTATGTTCCTCTAATATTCTTCCTTAGATGTCTACAAAAGCCTTTACTCTGCTGGTTTATTGTAAGAAGGTTAATGGAGCTTTTTTGGCATTTCGCTCCCACTTTGCTAGCTCCCCTCGGCTGCACGTTTACTCTACTAACGTCTTGTTTCCTAGCAACATTGTTTCTTTCACTATAGTAGCATCCGGAATCTCAAGCCTTTTCAATTGAGTTCCATCAGAGGCTTTTGACAACGTGCGGGCTGCATGCAACTACTCCAATACAATGTTATTATTGTTATTATTATTATTATTATTATTGTAATACCTTTAATTGTCTTTGCTTTTATATGTGCACCGTGTTTCAGTACAGTTCTGTGAAACTCACCAGCTGCCATGTTCTCTTCTCCGTTCAACAGCGTCTTGATACTTGTGGTTAGGGTCTTAACGCCTGCCCCCCAGATACCTGGCAAAGGGGGCCACCACTCTCCATGGCTCCCTCCCCTCTCACACTCCGGCTCTTTGAACAAATGGCTCATTCGCTACGCATCGACACTCCATCTGGCCATGTCTCCTTCCAGCGTCTTGGCATCCCATGCTCCTCCGGACCGCAGTGCTCACTTCTCCACCTCTTTCTCTCTCTCAGGTCTCTTTTTATATTCACCTGTGCCACTTCAACGGCTTTCAGGTGTACACCACTTTCCTTGTTTGCTTGACGCCAATCAGGCCAATTATTGGGACGTGTCTGACTCTTAGGCTCTCTCTTCTTTGTCCCAGTACTATAATGGTACTTTCTATAAGTAACCTGCATTACTCTTGGGATGATCTTCTTCTTCCCAGTACTGGACTTCACTTCAGGGGAATCAATAGGATAAAAGTGACAATATCCTATGAAAGCTGAGGAACAGTGAATTATGTCACTGTCATGAAAGGGGGGATACCATGTCTCGCCCTCTGGTACTCTCTCCCTAATCCCCAAGGACCCTCCACTCAAGTAATCCTACCTCGCTAGTCCACCCCCATGTCAGGATCCAAAAACGATTACACTTCCCTGGGCACCTGAACAGAAGATCCCTGGGGAGTAGATGTGAGAGTAGCTTCCGGTTTCTCAAACATGTCAAAGAACGGACAGAGCATGAATTCTGTTCTTCTCATTGGCCAGAACCTGTGTTGGGATACATGGAGGAGGTTGTTGGTGAATAATATTTCCAGGATTTTGCTGATTAAAGGAGATCGGGAAAGAGGTAAATAGTTGGCTGAGTCCCTTGGGTCTGCCATCAATTTTTTTGAAGATGGGTTTAACAACAATTGTTTTGAAGGCAAGAGGAATGTTTGATGGAGGTGTTGTGAAGGTGCAGGAAAGTGGGTGCCAACCTGGGTTTTTGATTATCATGTTGTAGATGCTAGTTTGTTTATCTTTTTGTAGATGGTGGGGGTGTCTTGTGGCTTGCTGTAGGTGATTATGATAATCTTTTCTTCAATGGGGAAAGGCAAGAAGCAGTTAAAGATTTCATGGAGGGGGTTACAGGCGTCTCTTTAGTAGATTTTATTATTTATTTTAATTTTACTTATTTGCATTTATAAAGCAGGCAGCGGCCCTCGGGCATCGTGGCGCTGTTACATCAGCAGGAAACGGACAATTAGGCCACGTTTTATGCATGAATACACTTACAATAAACATTTATCATTAGACACATATGCAAGAACACATTTTACTTCCGCAAGACATTTCAAATATATGCAGTTTTCTTTTTTTTTACCTCAGAGTTATCGAAACAACATGAAACAATTTAGGTTCCAGTGCATAGATATTACTTATCATTGGCTGGGTCATGTTTATATGGCCCTTTTTGGGTGAAAGGACAAACCCCCACTCAAAATGTTGAACTCAGCTACTCCATTAATCTTTTGGTACCTTAAAGATTAAGGAAGCGTTGCCTTTCATGTCCAGTGTGACACACTGCCAATTACCCTGCTGAGGGCTCTCGCCTATTTGCCTGTCTAGTTATACCCTCCATCCAAATGAGTTCACTGTCTCTCAGAAAGCCATCTCTCCCTTGGCCCTCGATCTCCCTTCCTGAAGCTAGGTACGCCTCAGTCCGTCTCTGCCAGGACACTGTTCCGGAGTTGAACCACAGCCTTCAAAGAATTCTCTCGGTAGCTCCCACTCCCAGCTACACTGATTGGCAGCCCAGCAGATGACCCTCATCAAAGTTTGAGCCAGACAGTACAGCCTTCTCTCACCAGGAAGCCTGCCCTTCCCCCATTTCTCTGCCTCTCATTCAAACCCTTCATTCAACACTGCCTCCTCTGTATCTTTTATGTGCATTTCCTTTAATATTTCCCTGTCTTTTCTGTGGTGTCATCTGTCATCCCACTCAGTATCAGCTCATGTAATTTTCCATCCACTGGCTTTGGTGATCTTTGGACAGTATTCTGCTTAGTACAACATCCTGTGGCTCAGAGTGCAATGTTGCATTTCACCTTAGCCATCCTTCCCTCTCCTGATTTGCACAACGAGTGTTCTATTTTCAAGGCCCATCGCGCTGTTGCATTGCTCTCCACACCATGAATCTTTCCTTCATGTTCAACTTTTAACTCTGCTTTTTTTCTGAATCTGCCAATGTTCATGCGCCTAAAGCCACACCACTATTTTCATAGCCCAAACAAATATAACCCACTCTATTTACCCCTATTCTAAGTATTAGTGTCAAATGTTCAACTACACACTGAAAACACTGTACAGCTCATGAATCCCCTAACATTTCCCCCCTTTTCTGCAGAGCATACTGATCAAAACATGGGAACTCTGCAGAACCGCTAACCACCAAGGGTAGAAATCACGCACCCCATTCACCTGCATTGTCTTTTATTTTCCATTAGTGTCAACCAAGTTGAATTGTTATGTAACATTATTGTAAGAGCCACTAACCATATTATGTTGGCAACCATGGACACTCGTACAATTATCAATCCATTCTCTGTGGCCTGACAACGAATGATCCATGACTGAGCTTTGTGACTGTATAATTCAGTGCACATGTACTGAGCAACCACCTGGGCTTAATGAATTTGGCATGCGCTAACTCTTCAGGTTTCAGATTACATATTAACATCACACATCCTTCTGTTACACTCTGATCTGCCGGTAAACTACGTAGTGCATTTGTTGCATCAGGTATCAATGGTTTCCGTGGGCATATGTAATTTTGCTCCTTGAACTTTACACACGTATCTAACTTAGGAATGAGGTGCAAACTCATCTCACATCTTTGAAAGGTCACCATTTCAGGAGTCACAATGTTTATGTATTTATAATTATGCCAAAAGCCTTAATTATGTCCGATTTTGGTTTGATATGTCAATTCTGTGGTGATATATGGAATACGGAAAAGAAACCCAATCTCCATTCACTATATTTGTATGTACTGGGGAATCACACTTCCCATTCAAAGGTGATTTTTTTCTTGTATTGTTTCCATTCCTCTTCGAGTTATCCTTGCCATAATTTGCCGGATGATTTCAGACAACAATGCAAAGGAATGTGACCCTCTATGAACTGATATACCCCATAGTACACCTCCCGTACAAATATGGTTAATAACATTTCCAGTGAGTTTGCAAAATTCATCATATCTTGGAATATTCCATCCTGATTCACCAGTACATTGTACTATGCTCCTTTTGTTCCACTCTAACCATGTCAAGTCTTTGTTGTATTATTTTTAAATATTGTCCTACCTCCTTTCACTGACAGCACGTTTGCTGTTGACACTGTTGTCCCCCCAATAGCCCCAATTATTCTGACCACAATCACAGCAACCAGTAAACCTGCCATTCTATGTTCCCGACTTGTTTCAAGCCAGTGTTTCACTTGAGCGGATTTAACCTTCGAAACATTAAAGTTTCTTTCTAAAATTAACTCCGGATTTACACTAGTACAAATTTTGTCTATTCCCCAAAATTATACAGGGGCATCCTAAATCACAATTTCTGATGCTGGTCCCAGTTCGATCAAAACTTGTCCATATGTTGGTGTGGCCCTCTTCCACCTAACTAGGCATATCATAAGTAAAAAGAAATTAAATTATTCAAGAAATTTTATGGCCCTAGTCTTCCTTCCACGAAGCGTGAACTGCCGTCTTGACATCTGGTCTTCTTCTGCCTTCGGGATTCCTTCCTTTCTTATCGAGAGGCATCCTCCTTTCCTCGTCCGGGGTTCCTCCATGGGCATCAGGCCGCAGAAAACCTTTTTGGAGGAAAACTAATTAAGAAAGACAGGCAGGTTAATTACCAAGCATCAATCATTTTATCTAAGGGTTCTCCTTTTTTAACATTAAATTAATTAATTAATTAATTCATTCATTCATTCAAGCACACTACACACACCTAATTACCAGCTACGATCAATCTTTTCCTCTTAACCTCTTGTCCTGTCCTTTGTTGACCATTGGGAACCAATTTGCTTAACTAGATCATGGTATATCCTTATTCCTGATAAAAACATTATGCCTTTCAATCCTTGTTTGTTTCACCTGGTTGTTCTATTCTTTGTACTTCATGTTTTGGGTGGAATGGATTGATTTCATTTATGTGGACAAACTGTTCCACAGCCAGAACACCTTCCTTCATCAGTATTCTACACACCACAGGCAACATTTTGTCCACAATCTTGAATGGGCCACGCCAGGATGCCATAAACATAGAATTCCTGCTTTTTCCTTTTGAAAAATTGAACTTGTATACCTGGTCACCTATCTCATATTCCCAGACAGATGACTTCCTATGATAATATGATTTTGCACCCACAGCTGCTTTTTATAGATTTCGCTGTGAAAATGCAAATATATGTTGCAAATGCTTACTCAACTCTTCCACATACTTGTTAATTTTGGATGCATTTACCAGGACTTGCTCATTGGTCCTGTACAACAAATTGTGGGGAAGTACCATTTTCCTGCCTGTGATTATCTCATGTGGACTGAGATTTGTAGATTTTGATAGTGTCGCTCTATTGGCCATGAGCACTAAAGGAAGTCATGAATCCTAGCTAAACCCTGTTTCAGCTCCAAACATTTTTATAATATCAATTATTGATCTGTTGCATCTCTCCACTCCACCACTGGAGGGGGCCGATATAAAACATGTAACCTTTTCTTTACGCCTAAAATGTGCCACATCGTGGTCATCACTGCACTGGTAAAATGGCTCCCCTGGTCTGACTCTATTTTCTGGGGCAACCAAAACCTGGAAAATATATGATTCACCAATAAGGTAGCCGCAGCCTGTACACTGCAATCAGGAGCAGGTATACATTTCAACCATTTTGACATTAAACAGGTAACTGTCAGCATATACTTGTTTCCTTGCAATGATAGTTGGGCTGGGCCAATGAAATCTATTTGCAAATCTGACCATGAAAGGGTCAATCCTCTCTTCCTTAATGGTACTGTATGTGTTGGGGAAAGAGGCTGAAACTGTACACACTCCAAACACCCCGCTTGTACAATTCCAAATCCAGGAACATATGCAGCTAATAAGCATATTCCTTTAATATTTCAAACATTTTCTCAGTACATCTGTGACCTGCTGTTATCACATCATGCGCATTATGTAACATTAGCCCTTGAAGAGAAATAGGGATCACCCACTGAATATGACCTGAAACGGATTTACGGACCAAAAGTCCATCTTGTAGCTGAAAATGATTTTTACTCTTCATTATCACCCTCAACTAATATCTTCCTTTGCAGTCCTCCTCTGTAATGGTATTATTTTCTGCATCTACCATATGATTGTAAAACATACGAATGATGGGGCCTTCCATTTGTGCCTTAATCAAATCCTGATCAGGTGTGTCAAAACTCCACTGCACTAGTGGTTGATTGTCTGTTCCTTGAGACTTTAAACATGTCACTATGTCTACCTGTATCTCACTGAGCAGGTGTTGGATGGGAAACAGTTCTACCATTACCACCCCAATTCTGCCCAATTGATCAGCCACATCATTCCATTCCTTATCTTCTCCTGGTGTTTTGGAATGTCCCCTTACCTTCCTTCAATGAATTTTCATCTAATTTTCTGGAACAAGATTGTCGATGGCCTGGGACAGCTTATCATGCTTGAGAGGTTTATTTTTACAAGTGACCATACCCTTCAGCTTCCATCCCAGTAGATATTCCACAAACTAATTTGGGCATAGTCAGAGTCGGTGACTATCGCTATGTCCTTCAATCAATTTTCTACTACTGTGGATATTGCTTTGTAGATTGCAACCAACTCTGCTACCTGACTACTACTGGGACCTATCTTCATGCTCAAAGATAGGGTTTTTTCACATTTGACCCACACATTTCCAATTCCTACCACTAATTCTTGTCAAAATCATAACCTATATAATATGCACACCCATCCAGATACGCGGTTGGGTGATTTCTACATCTTTCTTCATCAAATGCGTTGTGCAGTGAATGTTCAAATTAAACCAAATCAGTTTCCAATTCTGTACCGTCTATTGTTCCTACAAATGCACAATGATGTAATTCTGCAAGCCCCTGAGCTCACCTGATCCTTTTACTTTGTAAACATTGTAGGGGTTAATGTGCAGTTTCAACAAATACTCGCACCCCTTTGAATAATGGGGCGGAAATGTTGCAATGTTCAAACAGTTGTCAACAGTGCTTTTTCACATTCATTAAATTTGGTTTATACGTCTGACAAAGCTTTGCTGGCATATGCAATGGTATTGTTACCCGAGTCGTGCTTCTGATACATGGCTGCTGACATGCACAGGTCCATAAAGCTGTTTCTATGAAGAAATCCTGATTTTTCATTGGATAAGCCAAACATGGGGCTCTTACCAAACAATCCTTTAACTTAGATACCACCTCACGCTGTTCCTGTTCCCATGCCCTGTTTCAGTAGCTTAGTCAATGGTAGTGTGATTTCTGCATAATTTTCAATGAAGGTTCTATTGTAACTTATCCTCCCAAACAGACTTTTCAAACCCTTCAAATGTGTGGGATCCTTCCGCTTTTGAATGACTTCTGCCTTTTTCTTCTGTGGGTTCAATCCCTGGTCCCTGGTGTTAAGCGGCTTCCCTTCAACACTACAGCTAAGTCAATGCCTAGTCTGGGATGCTGAGGGAAACCCTTATTGATATATTTTTAGGTCCAGTTCATGTACTCTGGATGACAACCCTTATATAACACCCCTCTCTTAGTATCCCCCTGACCCCACTGAGCCAAGAAGTAGGTTTGTTTTGCAAATTAAAAGGTTTATTTGGAAAATTAAACAATATATATATATCACACTTTTATAATAAATTAATATCTGATAGTACACTGAGACATATGATGTGGATCCACAATGGGTAATGTTACAGTGGTACACTTGATTACTTAGGAGTAGTATAGAGGATGAGGTAGCTGAAAATGCTTGATGGTTTCAAGGTAATGCAAGGTGGAATAAAATGCAGTACAGCAAATAAACTTGATATGATTTCAACCAACAACAATGTAATCACTTTTTCTCTGGCAATTCACCCCCCCCCCCTATGCAATGTAAGAAATGGAAGGAGATGGAAAGAGGAGCACACAGTTCTCAGGAAGGCAATCAAATACAATACGAAATTCAGTTCCCCCCTAGCAAGCTTAGAGGAAACAGGTAGAAGTTTGAAACACAGGCCCAAAATGCTTTTAAATGTGATCGCAACGGATGGGAAAATGTGCTAACTGATTTTAATTCCCTCTAGAGATTCAGGGTGAGTGAGAGATGCTTGTTGGTATTAGTTCAGGCTCACTTTAGCAATGCTCTATGAGTTATTACCAGGTTGCAAACAGATTTTAACAAAGGAAAGAATGGAGCTGCTATTTTGACAAGTGGAGAAATTGAGCCAAATCGCAAATTGCGGTAAATTTCGCGAGTACGTAAATCGCGATTGCGGAAAAAGTATAGGGAGTAGGAAGTTAAACCACGTTCCTAGGACAAACGGTTCTGGATATACAGACGATTTAATAAAGGTAGATTTTCGGATTTAAAGTAAACTCAAAATGACAGGTGACAGCTTGCAGCTGCAGAATTGACAGGTGACAGTTGTGCAGCTTTACAAATGACAGATGACACGATTTCTAGGAGGCTGTTCTAATTAGGTTAAAATAGTTTGGATTAGATTATTTTAACTAAGAGATTGGTTGTGCACAGTTCTGCTAGGTACTCACAATATAAATTTGAAATAGGCCTCGTCACGGATCTGGTCAACACTTCCAGCGGCAGTTCTCTCTGCTCGGCGGGTCAATCAGGCACCGGTTCTGCTCACAGCGATCCGAATCTCTGGTTCTGCTCACAGCGGTCTGGGTCTGGTCTGCGGTTCCGGCAAAAGTTCTTGGCACAGAATTCAAACAGCTCGCCCGGCTGTGGAATAGTTTGCAGATGATTTTAAGGATGCTGAGGCCTGCTGAGAAGAGTTCTCAGTTTGTGGGTTTAGGCCCTTGCTTTAAGTTCTGAAGTAAAGTTCTGGTCTTTGGCGATTGATGGATGTGAAGTCTGGAGTCTCCCGACAGAGCGTCCCGCAGAAAATGGAATTGAATGTCTCTACCTGTCCCAGCAGTCTCTTTTTTATGTGTTTTGGAAGTGGGTGTGTGCGTGGCATAATTGAGCCTGCCCCTCTCTACTTGTCATTGGCCCAATTCTCCCCTCTCCCATGATTGGGGGAAGGAAATGGATTGTCATCATGATGAGGTCTGTTTATGGGTCAGAGGATCCTCCCCTGGTCAATTTGCCCACAAATCTATATTTGATTCAAATATATATTTCCCAGATACACAATTAGTTGAAATTACATGTACACATTATATATTCCTTATGGTCCATGCTTGTCCTCTGATCTTCTTGGGGGCTTGCATTAAAAAATGACAACATTTTGCGCTTTTTGACTGGATTACCAATATCGGACATTTACCAAAAATTACACACATGTGCGCAAGGAGTATGGACATTAATTGATGAAGTGTCCGATATTTAACATGCAGACATTTGGAGTAAGACCCTATTTTCCGCTAGCAACCCCCCAGAATACACCACAGGGTCCTAACACCTCTTAAAACGTGCACAGAAAAATCACAAGAATAATGATATTACTTATATAATTTTGACCAGTCCGCACTATGAGTTATCTATCTTTTTAACTTATGCCCTGGTCAAAAAGGGGTGTGGCTTCCCACATCACATGGTGGAAGAACTGGTTTATCCACTTCCCCAAGCTCAGCTGGCTCTCACAGGCACTTCTCCTCCCACTTCTCCCAAGAGGAAGCCACTTTACGCCCCCTCCTAATATAACATTTGCCTGAGTCCATTGTTCAGTTTCCTGCAGTCCCCAGGTAATTCAATCAGAGAGGTGTCACCTCCTTTTTGTGGGGGCAGCAGAATGCAGCCAGGCCTGGGAATAGTGGCTGAGCAGGTTTCTCCTGTCGGGGGTAGTTGACAGGCAGAATTCAGCTAAATGTCACTTTAGTTCCCATTTTAACTCAAACTTTCAATTTTTACATATACATTAAATAATTACTTCCTTCAAGTCATTTCAGAATATAGTTTTACATTGTATCCACCTCTTAGCAAGTCTTTCCTTGGCCTGGTATCGGTTCATTTGTTCAGTTTTACACAAAAGTCTGGTGGTTTTAAAACGCCGGCATTCTGATAGTGGTGAGTATCGGTATTGCATCAATTTTTGGGATCTGTCTTGAATTACTGCATTTCAATAGAGTGGTCTATTGCTTGATAGTATAGGACCCTTGCTTAACATTGTTTTGATGGCATCCTTACAGTAGAGTGGTGATATGGAACCCCCCACAAGAAGGTTGTATCTTTGGAGTGGTCTCTTGCCAACTGCGCAGTTCTCCTATTCTGACGTGAATATGGGCGGCGATAGCTCATCCCCACATCCACCCAGTCTATTTATTTAGTTTGTTCTGGGATAGAATAATGGGCGGCGACAGCTCATCCCCACATCTACCCAGTCTATTGATTCAACATGGGTCAAAACCCTTGACAAAACCCCCCGCCCGACTACGCTTTGATTCAAGTCGAGGGGAAGTCGGATGCAAAGGAGGTTTTGAGCCCTTGCGCTGGTATGTCCCCATTATCTTCTTCCAATTCTGTAGATGGCACAGTTCAGCATCTTTTCCTCCACCCAGTTCGATCGATCGGTCCTCCTCGCCGGTCCTGATGGGAATATTGGGCGGTACCCCGGGCCCCTCGGATCTTTGCTCCCGGTCCCTGGGCGTCCTCCTTGGCCAGTCTCCAGGGTTTCTTTCTCCTAGGACGACAAAGGAACGCTGCAATACCTATTCATAGACATTTCTCCCCCACTATTGATATACTGGGGCGACATATACATTTTATACTTTAATAGACATAGCATTCCAATTTTTAAAAACAAGATATAATTCAGAGACAGTGGCTTACAAGCGTCATAATATTTTAGAGACTATATATGGGATATTTTAGGGTTGGAACTGAATTAATCTGGAGCGGTCCCCTCTGGTATTGCAGAGGACTCCTCCAGTTGCTGCAGCATGTGCCTGGGATGGCAACACTTATGCTGATTTATATGTACCCACTTGTCTTCCCCTTCCGCCAGACTACCTTTGGGTATGCGGATCTTGTACGCTACAGGGGAGATCTTGTCTATAATTTCAAACTGTCCCTTCCATGTAGGCAAACATTTTCGCTGTTTGGCCTGGTTCCTTTGGAAATTGTATAGATAGACCCGGTCCCCCACAGTATATTCCTTCCTGGTGGTCTTCAGGTCATAGTGGGTTTTCATGCTATCCGCTGATCTTTCTAGATTCCGCTGAGCATAGGCAAAAGCATGCTGAAGGTGTTTCCTTAAATTCTCCACATACTCATGAGTTGTGGAGGCATTTATCAGTGTCTGCTCTTGGGTCCTGTAGAGCAGATGCTGGGAAGCACCATCTTGTGTCCGGTCATCAACTCAAATGGTGACATTTTAGTTGCAGATGAAGGGGTAGATCTGATGGCCATTAGGATCAGAGGTAAACGGATATCACAACTTGGCCCAGAATCTGCCACAAACATTTTTAATATGCTCACAATGTTTCGGTTGTATCTCTCCACTGCCCCAGAAGAAGCTGGCCTGTAAGCAATATGTAGCTTCCTTTTGACCCCCAGTATCTCCCACATCTTTGTCATTACTTCACTGGTGAAGTGGCTACCCCTGTCTGACTCAATCCTTTGAGGTAGACCAAAACGGGAAAAGATGTGGTTAATCATCAGGGCAGCTGCTGTTTCTGCCTTGCAGTTTGGGGCCGGGAGACATTCCACCCACTTGGTAAACAAGCATGTAACGGTCAACATGTACTTGTTTCCTCTAGACGAGCGAATTACAGGGCCTACAAAGTCGATTTGCAAATCTGACCATGGCAGTGTCATCCCCCTCTTTTGGAGAGGCGCACGGTGTGTGAGGGATGATGGCTGAAATTGTGCACACACAAGACAACCCTTCAAATATTGGTTGAGGTCCTGGCCCATGTGTGGCCAGTATGCAACCTCTCTTAAGATTTCCAGTGTTGTGTGAAACCCCCTATGACCGGCTGTGGCCGCATCATGGGCGTTACTTAACATCAGGCTTCGGAATGAGGTAGGAACCACCCACTGATCATGGCCAGCTTGGGATTTCCTTACCAACAACCCGTCTTGGATCCGGAACATTTTTGGACATTCCATCAACACTCTTAGGTCCTCTTTCCCAATGTAATCGGTATCCGTCAGGGGAAAGTTCTCAGGGTCCTCAAGGTGTTGGTAAAACATACCAATGATTGGATCCCCCTTCTGAGCTGTAATTAAATCAGCATCAGGGGTCTCCTTACTCCATTGTGCAGTTGAAAGATCATTGTGAGCATTTGTCTGGGACCTAGTGATAGCAGTGACCTGGATTTCCCCCAACAGGGACTCTATTTCTATTAGATCCCCTTGGATGGCCCCGGTTTTGGCCAGCTGATCAGCTAAGTCATTTCCAGTTTTGTCTGGTCCCTCTACTTTGGAATGACCCTTGATCTTTTTCCAGTAGATGGTCATCCCATTCGATGTGACCAGATCATCAATATTTTGGATTAGCTTCCCATGTTTCAGGGGTTTGTTATTAGCACATAACATGCCTCTGGTTTTCCAATTTACCAGGTACTCCACGAACCCGTTCCGTACATAATCCGAATCTGTGATTATGACCAGTTCGTGGAGTTGATGTTGGACAGCAGTGAGGATGGCCTGATGCACAGCCATCAATTCTGCCACCTGACTACTTCGGGGACCAATTTTGTATCCAGCGGAGGGTTCAGGAATCTCCTTCACCCATGCATTCCCTACACCGGCCACCAGTTCTTTCTCCCCGTTGTTGTCAACATGGTAAGAGCATCCATCCACATAGACAGTGGGCATTCCCTCACACTTGTCCTCTTCAAAGACTTTGTGTGGGGAATTAAGGTATGCTTCCCTGTTGTTCTTGATTTTTAGACTTTCGTCCTCGAGATGGTTTTCTCTGGCACAATCATGCAAGTCAGCCAGACCTTGCGCGAGGGGACTCTTCTTGTTTTGGCCATATCTGACCTTCACAGGAAAGCCTTGAATTGACAGAATCCAGGAAGTAATTCGGGAATTACTCACATTTCCGGCCCGGATTCTGTCACCCTGGAGATATTGCAGAGGCTGGTGTGGAGTCTCCACTATGATGTGTTCCCCCTGGATAAACGGGTGGTAATTCTTCAATGCCCACACCGTTGCCAGGAGTACCTTCTCACAATCGTTGAATTTTTCCTCCACAGAGGATAAAGTTTTGCTCGCATAGGAATTTACTTTATTGACCTTGTCATGCTTTTGGTATAATACTGCCGTCAAGCACGTATTAGAAAACCCTGTCTCCAGGAAAAACTCCTTGTTTCTGACAGGGTAAGCTAGGCAAGGCGCTTGTGAGAGGCTTCTTTTGAGTTGTCTTACTGCCTCGGATTGTTCTGGACCCCATTCCCACTTGACCCCCCCCCTTCAAGAGATGAATCAGGGGGGTCTGGTGATCTCTGCGTATCCTTCAATGAACTTTCTGCTGTAATTAGTCAGTCCAAGGAGGCTCCTTAGTTCCGGCAGAGTTGCGGGATCCTTCAGTTTATGGAGTGCTTCCACTTTCTTTTCTTTGGGACAGAGACCCTGAGGAGTAATCTCATGCCCCAAGAAATTAACACGGGTTCTACACCACTGTGCTTTCTGAAAGGAAAGTTTTGATCCGGCGTCCCTCAACTGTGTCAGAATATAACGGATCTCCGCTATGTGTTCCTCCACAGATGAACCTTTGATGAGGACATCATCTACATAAGCCAGGTTACCCTCGCACCCAGGTCGGGCTTGGCCTTTTGTAAGAAAATGTTGAATTCATTGCCGGAGTTGAGGTATCCGAAGGGAGTCCGGGTCCAGGTGTACTGCTGGCCCCCAAAGGTAAAAGCCAGTTTGTATTGGTCCTCCCTACTGACAGGCACGGTCCAGTATCCATTGGTCAGGTCTATTGCAGTGAATACTTGTGACCCCTGAATCTGGGCCAGCCCTTGGTCAATGTAGGGCAGAGGCCATCGGGAAGTATGGACCCGTTTGTTGAGCTCCCTAAGGTCGGCGCAGAGTCTCCACTGGCCGTTTGGCTTCAATATTCCCAGCACCGGATTATTGAAGGTGCTGTGTACTGGACGGATCATTCCCCGGGACTCAAGTTTTTTAATTATTTCAGTAAAGGACTCCATGGATGCGAGAGGCAAACGATATTGCTTCACAAACACTGGAGTCATTCCAGGGTCCGTGGGAATTGTTGTGGTGTGGATGTCGGTGCGACCACAGTCATATGAGTCTACCGCAAAGAGATCTTGGAAATCCAAGAAAACTTGTTTCAACTCTTGCTTCTGTTCCAGAGTCACGCAGGCATCAGCTAGGTTGACCCTCTCTTCCACCATCTGCCTGAAGCCTGGAAAGACTTCTGGTTTGGCTATCTCAGCGGCCTCCTCCAGCTGGATGGAAAAGTCCCTGGTCAGAGTGCTGATTTGGACTGGAGGCTTCAGGTGGGCAAGGCAGCCCTCATGGACCTGGAAAATCACCTCATCCCTCCTGAAGTCACAAGTCACATCTTCCTTACCATAAGGGCAAGAAGTGTACACCAGGAGGTTCCCCCCCATACCAGGTGAAAATCCTGTCTGGTGTTGTGTTGTCATCACTGTCACTGTCAAAACAGTCCTTGGGGATTGGTCCTAACAGTTCATTTCCTAGATCAATGGAAAAATGTCGGTCATCAACCGCCATTCCAATAATGGTGCCTGCGGCTAGCGTAATACTCTTTAAGTCGCTGTTATCCACCTCTATTGGAATGGTGTCATGTTCTATGTTGACTAATGGAGTTGGGTTTACCCCCAACCCTTGCTATTGGAGAGAAGCATTTAGATGTATGTAAGCATCAGGGTTTTTCAATTTTTGTCCTCTTTTAACTTTCACTTCCAGGGAGAATTGTTGGGAGAATTGTCGGGTCCTTTCTGGGATGGTGACTTCCTCTTTAAGCTGAATTTCAACTGCATAAGTTAGCAATTGAGCTGACCTAAATGCTTTTTCTTGATCATCAAAGCCCATGGGATTATCCGCTAATCGGGACCAAGCTTTGAAGTTTATTAGGTCCAAACTAATGGCAAAGCGATTGAGAATGTCACTGCCTAAGTAAAAGGCGGCAGTGACGTCTCGCACGACCCAACAATTATGGACTATGCTCTTGTTGCCAATTGAGATTTTGAGCATACACCTGCTTGGCAGGAGATGTTTGGAATCGGGTGCTTCCAGGTCCATTTCCCATTTCTCTATCAGTTTGAATGTGGGAATGGCTGGATCTTTTGGGAGTTGGCGGAACATGGCTTCGCTGATGAAGCTTTTACCGTTGTTCACACACACTCGAGCGAGAACAGAGTCCTTCCCATCATTTAACTGAACAGGGATGAACAACTGCTCTCCAATTTGCTGAATATCAGCCAGGCTCTGAGCTGATTTCACATCTTTCTGGACTATAGGAGCGGGAGTGTCTGATTGTGGGTTGGTAAAGAATTTCAGAGTGTTTCCTTTCAGTGTGGAATACCACCTTAAACTGGAAGGAAGGTTGATTTTCAGAAATAGAGAGGGCCCCCCATCACCAGTCTTTTGCCCTACTGCTATTACTGTCACTTCTGGAATTTGGTTGTTCTGGAAGTGAAATTCTACTTGGTCAGATTTTTGTTCAACCATGTGGGAGGTACCATTTAAACTAATATGGTTGACACTCTGTTTTAATTTTATTGGTCGGCTAGTCTGGGTCCAGAGGACCTTGTTTACACAATCTATTAGGGGTGACAACCTTCTCAGGAGGTCATTCCCTAGTAAACAAGGGGTGCCCTCTGGAGTCACTACTATGACCGGGTGTTTCACCTTGTGTCGCCCAATTTTGATGTCCAAGTCTGCAGTCCCTTCGACAGGAATTTCCTTCCCGTGAAAGTTCTGCAGTTGTCCAGGAAGAGAGGTGAGAGGAATACGGTAATTCTCCCACCTTCCTGCATTTAGTTCATCAAAGGCCCTTTTGGACAGAAGGGTAGCTTGGGATCCAGTGTCCACCAGTGCCGAAATTGTACCCTGCCCCTGTACTTGTACCGGAGCATAATATCTTCCCTCCTTCTCCTCAAGGGGGCACAGATAATGCAAATCTTTGGACAACTGGTGGGCTAACTTTCTGGTTTTGGACATGACGAGAGAAGAGATTTGGGCAGAATTCTGTGGAGAGTCTCGGGAATCTGAAAGTAAAAGTTGGCAACTGGAGATCAGAGCCATTGTGGGTTCCCCTGGTTCCAGTTCTGGGCCACCCCCCCCCTTTATGGAGGCAGTTACCAGGAAGGGTTTGAACCAGGGGATTTTCTTGCTGTTGGTTCTGGGATGAGATGGTGGGCAGCGGTAGCTCAGTCTCCACATCTCCCCAGTCTTAATTGGCATCCCTTGGGACCCATTTTTCTTTGGGAGGAGTTCCCCCATCTCTAAAGGAGAATATCCTTTTCCCAGGATCCTCTGAGGATCCCTCTCCCTCAAATTGGAAGATCTCTACCTCCTCCACAAAGTGGGTCTGTTTGGGTCCTTTGTTTCTCCTACCCCCCCTCTGCTCCTTGGGAGGCAGGCTTTCAGGGGCAGGAGATTTCGTTTCCGGTTCCTGGGTTTCCAGGGGCTGTTTACAAGTGAGGAAGGAAGCTTCCTCCAAGCCTTAACGCCCCTCTTCCCCTTGTGCCTCCTCCCTGGGAACCGGTGGGTTATCGGGGTGCTGCCCCCGTCATTGTTCTGGAGCACCAGGCCCAGAGTTTGGGGCATTCTGCGGTGGCATGCTCATCTGAGGGTTCTGTTGAGCCCTCAGTATGTGACCCAGATCCCGTGCCATATTTTGGACTTGGCGCTCAAGTTGTGAAACCCGCTCAGGCTGATACGGGGCTCTATTTTCTCCCCTGAGCTGATCCCGGGAAGGGTAGCTATCCCTTCTCTGGTAGTACCCCTGGTTGGGAAGATTTTGGTACCCCTCCACCCTTGGCCTCCCCTCTCCCGGATTAGGTTGTCTGGGCTCAGGGAATTGGGGAAAGAAGGATGGATGATTTTGGGGCTGGATATTGGGTGGATACCTGGGGAAAAAGTTCTGCCCAGGATTTGGAGAATTTCTGCCCTCCTGTGGGAAGTTGGGAGGGAAGTTCCCTGGGTTAGGTGCTTGGCTGGACCCCCCCCCTTGGGCTGGAGGAATCCACAGATAACCCAGGATGGGTCGGTTTCCCTTGTAGCGGGGACTGACATAATCAGGGGAGTGAGTGACCCCATTTGTGGGACTACCTCCTTGGCTCCCTGTCTGTGACGGGCCCGAGGGCCTTCTGGGCTTGGCATTATTAGGTGCAGGTAGGTTTTTAGGCCCCCCCCATCTCCAAATCCAAAACGGGGGTGACCTTTACCTCTGCCACCTTGGCAGCAGCAGGGGTGCTGTTGGTTTTGGGGTTTTTCTGCGCATTATTTTTATTTTCGATGGGCTTCTGCACCTCATAGATCCGGGTAGCCTGTTCAATGACCCAGTCTAAAGATCTTTTCTCATGAAAATCTCTCACGAGCTGTGTCATTATGTATTTGGGTAAGGCATGGAAAAACGTATTGATAAATTCTCTGCTATCCGTGCGCACCCTTCTGGTGGTCTGCGCAAAAGCACGCTTTAATTCTTGCACAAACTCTTGTGGGGCCTGATCCTCCCCACATTGCAGATTGTAGGCTGCCTTGCGAGCCTCTTGAGGATTTCTGTGCACAGAAAAATGTTTCAAGATGGCCGCCCTTTATGTGGACCACCTTGAATGGTTTGAAACTCCAGCCCTGCAAAGAAACTAGGTGAGAAGGTCCATTTGACGTACTGGATGCAGATACTGCTGTCCTTCAAAAAGAAAGTCTCCATCATTTGCTCATAGAGCTCCAAGTGTTCCCAAACAGAATACTTGCCGTTCTTATGATAAGGCGTGATGACACTCCTTATTGCCTTTATTTGTTTCAATGGGTCCTTAAGCAAGGCCCTTTTTGCCTTAATGACCTTTTTGGTTCGGGTCACCCTGGTCCATTCATCCTCTGACTCCAAAGCACTGCTCCCAGAGGTGCCCGTCTGATCTTCCAGGTTTTCCCGGATTCTGCGAGCCTGGGAATAGCTGGCAGAATGTGGGGACCTGGTCTCCTGTGTCCTGTGACGCTCAGAGGAGTCTTCAGATCCCTCCTTGCTACCAGGAATTGATGGGTACCCCCCCCACTGACCTAACTGGGCAGAGGTTTTCAGGATGCCCTTAGTGAGCCTACTCTCCTGGGGTTCCCCACTAAATTGCACTGTGCTTGGGTGCCCATACCCGGATGCCCGCCCCTCCATTCCTGGGAGGTACTGGCCTATGAGCCCCATACTTCTAGCTGGATAGTAATCTGCCATCCCCGTGGCCTTGGGCTCATTTGCGCGAGGGGACATGAGGGTGGCAGAGTCCAGGGACTGGGAGAGATGAAGGCCTCTGGTACTAGGGCTCCTGAGGTTATGCTCAGGAGTTTCTCTTTCCCAGCGAACCTCATCTCTATCCGCCCCTGTTCCCTGTTGCAATGCACGAGCCTGCGCTTTCAGTTCCTCAGTTAAGGCCTTACTAGACTCTATCAGTCTCTCCTGCATCGCTACCTGTTGCTGGAGCCTATCATTGTGCTGGCAGAGAGCCTCATTCTCTCTCTGTGCCTCCTGATTGGTCCTGGAGTACTGGGCCAGTCTTTGCTGCAGGAGGGTTACCTCCTGAGCTGTGTCCCTATTGGCCTGCTTCTTTCTTGCCAGAGCATCCTCCACCCTCCTGGTGTGCTAAAACAAGTTCTGGTGTTCTTTTTGGAGGTCACCCAGTCCCTGGAGGGCCAGGTGATTTTCTTCCATTTTCCTTTTTAAGAGACAGACCTCCTGGCCTAAGGTATCCCTTTCCTGACTAAGAGCCTGCATCTCTGCCGCCAGGTCATCCCTTTGCCTTTGGAAGGCACCAGCTTTCTGGCGCTCCTGGTCAAACTCTGCCTGGGTATCCAGGTCTTTCAAAATCAGTTTATTGCTCTCTGCCTTCTCCCTATCTAGGTGGCTTTGCAGGGTGACTACCTGCTCAGCACATGCCCTATTGAAGTCTAACTGTTGCTCCAGCTTTTTCTGGCTCTGCAGTAGGGAGTCCAAACCTTCTTGGTACTCCTTCTGCAAGGCCAGAAATCTGGTATCCTGGTCCGCCTTTTCCTGTTGCAGCACATCCATATCCTCCTTTATTTTAGTGATGTACTGTCTGCTGTCCTTTTTTTACTCCCGGCTCCTGAGCAGCCTCTGCTCAGAAGTGTCCAGATCAGATTGGGCCTTCTCTAACGCCATCTGTTGGTATTTGCCAGATCTTGGCCTTCTGCACATTTGTCCTGCATGGCTCCCATATATAGGTACAAATATGCCGCTATCCTGGCAATCTTATTATGTTCATCTTTGGCTTTAGGGGCCATATATAGTTCACTCAGGGACACATGTAGGGGACCCTGATCTCTTCATATATCTGACCCTGTTTCAGTGACCTGTTGCGCGTTTGCCTGCAACCAGACCGTTTGGTCCTGATGAGTCCACTCACCTCTCACAAATAGCTTATGTAAGAAGTGCTCTCTGGCTATTTTGATGTCTACCAGTGTCGTCATTCTGGAATTTGAGTTCCTTCCTAACTTACAGAAGTTTGTATTTTATTTTTGCAAAACAGACCATTTCCATAGAGCGTTCCTTTGAGGAGTGCTTTACAGCGTAACACAGGGTGGTGATCCGACCGGATGTATGTCTCCTGTCAGTTAGCACACTGTAGTAATCTGCACAAGTGATAGATCTAACCCAGAATCTCCGGCTACGAGCCCCCACTTTGTTAAGTGGCTTCACTTCAACACTACAGCTAAGTCAATGCCTAGTCTGGGATGCTGAGGGAAACCCTTATTGATATATTTTTAGGTCCAGTTCATGTACTCTGGATGACAACCCAGAATCCCACTGACCTCACTGAGCCAAGAAGTAGGTTTGCTTTGCAAATTAAAAGGTTTATTTGGAAAATTAAACAATATATATATATCACACTTTTATAATAAATTAATATCTGATAGTACACTGAGACATATGATGTGGATCCACAATGGGTAATGTTACAGTGGTACACTTGATTACTTAGGAGTAGTATAGAGGATGAGGTAGCTCTGTCCTACACTCTTGTGAGGGGACTTCCGGGATTGGAATCAAGTCTTTGAAGGACCAGTAGGAGTACATCGACGTTTCAGCAGGATTCAGACTTCAGAAGACCATGTACTGGACTCAGGGTTGAGGTCCCCTGGTATTGGTAGATTGCAGTCCAGGGAGGTCACAGCATGTTGAGGGATGGCCCGTTTTTCAGGTCTTCCTGCATCTAGTGGATCTAACCAGCCTTTGGGTAGGAGTAGTCGCATTCGGGACCTTCAGATTGATTCGAAGGAAGGGTTGCATTAGGCTCTGGTTATACAGCAGGCTCTGTGGTCACTGGAAATCACTACAGAAGTATTTTCTTCATCTTTATCTTCAGGTTCAGCTTCAGTGGTTGAGAGTCTTTGTCAGGAACTATATCACAACTTGTGCAAACTCTCCCTGCAGTACAGAAAGGGTTGGTCTGGCTGTCCCATCAGGACAGCCACCCCCCGCCAGTGGGTTCTGGTTACTTTCAGGTAAGGTGAAAACCAAAGGGCTGCTGAGCTTTGGACTCCTGCCCTGCTACCTGCCTTCCCAGACACTCTGGAGCCTCTGCAAAGAATACAAAGTTTTCCCGCTGAAGACAAAACATCAACCAAGGTCGTTCCCACCTTGAATGTCAGAAGAAGGCATAGGAAACAACAGGAAATGAGAAATGGTGAAAAAAGAAGGAGGCCACCATTCTAGCATTACCAAGGCTGATTTGACAGCCTGCGAGTAATAATGGCTAAAAGTCATGAAAGTAGTTTCACTGCCACCTGCCATTCAATAAACTTGCAATTGTAACAAACATATTACCAGGTAAGTAAGCAAGAGGATCTATTCTATCCCCCAGCACTACACATAAGGTGGGGTCTGCTGGCTCACTATATTCAATGTAAAGGGGATGAAAATCCCACTTCACTTCTTGGGAACAGTAATTCAACCAAGAAATAATAAGAATAAAAACAAAGCCACTGCATTTAAATGCTGTCTGCTGCCATAGTACTTTACAGTTAGTCCAAAGTTATAAAAAACTATCATTCCAATCACACCCTATGGAGAGACATGAAAATGTCACCCATCAAAAGAGTAAAAGACTAGATGAGAGGGGAAAAAGATTCCCTCTCACCTATGGACAAGTTACAATAATTACCAAGTCCAAGCAAAATGTTCTAGGGTTTACACAGGCCAGGAAGATGTATCGTAAATATGAAAATCCTACCTAACATAGAGGATGAGGCTATTGGATGTAATGGACGGGCAGTTCCAAGCACTGGTCTTGGAAGTTGACCAGTTGAAGAGCCATGTTTAGCTGTTTTCTGAAGTTTAGGTGGTCTTTGCTTGCATGGAGGGTTTGGGGTATTACATCCCAGAGTTTAGCTTGTTAGTTAATGTTAATGTTAAAGGATATTTATACCGCACACTATCACCACTGGAGTAGCCCCCTGGCGCTCTTTGTTAGGTAGTAGGAGGTGGATTCTCTGTGTTATTTCTGGTTGAACTTAAGTGTTGTATATATATGTATATTCTTGCTAGATCTTAGTGATCTTGAGAAAATAAAGTGCAAGAATATTCTTCTGGTGGATTATGGGTAAGGCTTCCAGTTTTCAGTTTTTACTGATTTTTACACATAAGCACAGACAGAAATCAATCTGCTTTCTGTCTGTATTTATTTATAAAAATTGAAACAAATGGAAAAACAGGACTTTCTGTCTGGTTTTCTATGATGTCACTCATACATCTGGGATGCGATTGACCTGAGCTTGGCAGCATGGAGAATGCTAAAGTTGTATAGAAATAGCATTAAGGTTTTTCAAATTGCTGACATCATATATCTTAAGACAGCAGCAGTCACAGAAGCAACCGTTTGTTGTTATGGAGAAAATGGAACTAGTATTTCTTTTGTATATGGCTGATTGTGTGCTTTAATAAACACATATTTTTATTAGAATAAATGCTGAAAAATACTGGTTGCAAAGTATCTTTTTATGTGACTCAAAATTTAAATACTCGGCTTCTGCAAATGTACTTAAGCTAAATTCAGACCGACATCAACTGTCACCTTCTAATTAACCCGTAACTTGCCTCTTACGTCTGCACCACCATGTAAGGAGACTAAGAACACTGTATAGTCTGTATGCAACTAATCTCTGTGATCAACAAGTACTCTGTAACAGGTGCTACGATGCCCTAGGGCCGCCCGGCGCTATACAAAACCAAATAAATAAAAAATCAAATAAATCAAATAAAAACAGAAAAAAGGGCAAACAATAAATATGGATAAATACAGACATAAATGGCAGAAAATAAATACCACATAAAACCACATAGAGCCTTCGCCGCATTTTGAGTGGTGGCTGATACATAGGGTTTTGGAGAAAATCCTTGTTTCATTGATAGCCAGTGTAGTCCAGAAGTGCTGGGTAGATGTGCTAGTGACTGTCCAGCTCAAGTATTTATCTCTCTGCTGCATTTTGGACTTTTTGGAGTCTGTTTAGTATATAGTCCGAGATAGAATCTTTTGCGTGATTAATCATGTCTTCTCAGTACCGAGGAGATTCCTACATTGTTCTGTGTGTGAAGGTCATAAAGGGCATGATGCACCATAAGGGGTGGAGTTTTGTGGTGTTGCTGTTTATTGCCTCTTTTAGATTTCGCACAGTCGGAGAAGGAAGAGGGTACCATCCCATTACATTTGTAAAGGAAACTGGTGCCGAGCTCAAGGGTGTAGTGCTGCAGCTCAAGCGTTCTGTTTTGGATATACATACAGGAGTCAACCGAGGTGAGACATGCTTTGGGGACCATTTTGTCCACTGTTTCAGCACTCGTGAATTTGTAGACAATATGGTTGTCATCTGTATAGTTGAAGTAGGTGATGCCTGTGTTACAGATGAGATGCAAGAGGGGTGGCATGCATATGTTCACTAAAAGGTGTGAGAGACTGATTGATTAGGGTACTCCACATATCAGTTTCAGAGTAGATGATGTCAATGGGGCCATTCACATTGTTTTTATTCTCCCCGTTAGAAAAGACATGATCCAGTAAAGGGCAATTCCCTTAATTCCAATGTCATTTAATCTCTTTACTAGGATGGTATGACTGATTGTGTCAAGTGCAGCTAAGATGTTCAGTAGGATGAGTGCACTATTTGTGTCATTGTCCACGTGGTCATTTAGCATGTGTGAGACATGAATGGTATCAAGAGATGAAATAGACAACAAACACAACAGTTTCAAAAACCTTAATTAAAATATCTGGATGGATGCAACACACAGATCTTTCTGTGTCAAAACCTATGCCTGCCCTCACATTTAATACTTCAATGTAATGTAGGGATATGCCAACTCAAACTAGTGTTAAATGTAAATGTATGGGGCAGTCTGTAGCTCCCTCTCCCAAGTTCAGGATACAGCTCCAAAGGATAATGTTCATTAAAGACTTGCACTCACTTTCTCCAAGCCTTCAACAACACACACACGTTCCAACAAACAATCTTTAAATAGCCCAGGGATCAGAATTTACAAGGAGCTCAGGGGTTCCCTTCCCCAAACTTCCAGTTTTGGCACACAACAAAGCAATGTCCCAAAATATCCCAGGGGTTCTCTTCGCCAATCCTCAATTCGTAACATATGAGGCAATAGTGCAAAGTAGCTTCGGGGATCCCTTCCCCAACCTTCTGCTGGATTGGTTGGAATTTCTTCCCCTGGTGTAGGCTCAGTTAACAGGCTGCACAGCCCACCCATTGCAGGTTACGCAGCCAGTGTGGCTTGTCCTACATCTAGCCACCACATTATTGGCTCACAAATTCACAGTAATTAAAAGAATAGAAGGCTATTTGTTGTTAAGTAACTTTTTGGCTTTTATGTTCCTCTAATATTCTTCCTTAGATGTCTACAAAAGCCTTTACTCTGCTGGTTTATTGTAAGAAGGTTAATGGAGCTTTTTTGGCATTTCGCTCCCACTTTGCTAGCTCCCCTCGGCTGCACGTTTACTCTACTAACGTCTTGTTTCCTAGCAACATTGTTTCTTTCACTATAGTAGCATCCGGAATCTCAAGCCTTTTCAATTGAGTTCCATCAGAGGCTTTTGACAACGTGCGGGCTGCATGCAACTACTCCAATACAATGTTATTATTGTTATTATTATTATTATTATTATTGTAATACCTTTAATTGTCTTTGCTTTTATATGTGCACCGTGTTTCAGTACAGTTCTGTGAAACTCACCAGCTGCCATGTTCTCTTCTCCGTTCAACAGCGTCTTGATACTTGTGGTTAGGGTCTTAACGCCTGCCCCCCAGATACCTGGCAAAGGGGGCCACCACTCTCCATGGCTCCCTCCCCTCTCACACTCCGGCTCTTTGAACAAATGGCTCATTCGCTACGCATCGACACTCCATCTGGCCATGTCTCCTTCCAGCGTCTTGGCATCCCATGCTCCTCCGGACCGCAGTGCTCACTTCTCCACCTCTTTCTCTCTCTCAGGTCTCTTTTTATATTCACCTGTGCCACTTCAACGGCTTTCAGGTGTACACCACTTTCCTTGTTTGCTTGACGCCAATCAGGCCAATTATTGGGACGTGTCTGACTCTTAGGCTCTCTCTTCTTTGTCCCAGTACTATAATGGTACTTTCTATAAGTAACCTGCATTACTCTTGGGATGATCTTCTTCTTCCCAGTACTGGACTTCACTTCAGGGGAATCAATAGGATAAAAGTGACAATATCCTATGAAAGCTGAGGAACAGTGAATTATGTCACTGTCATGAAAGGGGGGATACCATGTCTCGCCCTCTGGTACTCTCTCCCTAATCCCCAAGGACCCTCCACTCAAGTAATCCTACCTCGCTAGTCCACCCCCATGTCAGGATCCAAAAACGATTACACTTCCCTGGGCACCTGAACAGAAGATCCCTGGGGAGTAGATGTGAGAGTAGCTTCCGGTTTCTCAAACATGTCAAAGAACGGACAGAGCATGAATTCTGTTCTTCTCATTGGCCAGAACCTGTGTTGGGATACATGGAGGAGGTTGTTGGTGAATAATATTTCCAGGATTTTGCTGATTAAAGGAGATCGGGAAAGAGGTAAATAGTTGGCTGAGTCCCTTGGGTCTGCCATCAATTTTTTTGAAGATGGGTTTAACAACAATTGTTTTGAAGGCAAGAGGAATGTTTGATGGAGGTGTTGTGAAGGTGCAGGAAAGTGGGTGCCAACCTGGGTTTTTGATTATCATGTTGTAGATGCTAGTTTGTTTATCTTTTTGTAGATGGTGGGGGTGTCTTGTGGCTTGCTGTAGGTGATTATGATAATCTTCTCTTCAATGGGGAAAGGCAAGAAGCAGTTAAAGATTTCATGGAGGGGGTTACAGGCGTCTCTTTAGTAGATTTTATTATTTATTTTAATTTTACTTATTTGCATTTATAAAGCAGGCAGCGGCCCTCGGGCATCGTGGCGCTGTTACATCAGCAGGAAACGGACAATTAGGCCACGTTTTATGCATGAATACACTTACAATAAACATTTATCATTAGACACATATGCAAGAACACATTTTACTTCCGCAAGACATTTCAAATATATGCAGTTTTCTTTTTTTTTACCTCAGAGTTATCGAAACAACATGAAACAATTTAGGTTCCAGTGCATAGATATTACTTATCATTGGCTGGGTCATGTTTATATGGCCCTTTTTGGGTGAAAGGACAAACCCCCACTCAAAATGTTGAACTCAGCTACTCCATTAATCTTTTGGTACCTTAAAGATTAAGTAAGCGTTGCCTTTCATGTCTAGTGTGACACACTGCCAATTACCCTGCTGAGGGCTCTCGCCTATTTGCCTGTCTAGTTATACCCTCCATCCAAATGAGTTCACTGTCTCTCAGAAAGCCATCTCTCCCTTGGCCCTCGATCTCCCTTCCTGAAGCTAGGTACGCCTCAGTCCGTCTCTGCCAGGACACTGTTCCGGAGTTGAACCACAGCCTTCAAAGAATTCTCTCGGTAGCTCCCACTCCCAGCTACACTGATTGGCAGCCCAGCAGATGACCCTCATCAAAGTTTGAGCCAGACAGTACAGCCTTCTCTCACCAGGAAGCCTGCCCTTCCCCCATTTCTCTGCCTCTCATTCAAACCCTTCATTCAACACTGCCTCCTCTGTATCTTTTATGTGCATTTCCTTTAATATTTCCCTGTCTTTTCTGTGGTGTCATCTGTCATCCCACTCAGTATCAGCTCATGTAATTTTCCATCCACTGGCTTTGGTGATCTTTGGACAGTATTCTGCTTAGTACAACATCCTGTGGCTCAGAGTGCAATGTTGCATTTCACCTTAGCCATCCTTCCCTCTCCTGATTTGCACAACGAGTGTTCTATTTTCAAGGCCCATCGCGCTGTTGCATTGCTCTCCACACCATGAATCTTTCCTTCATGTTCAACTTTTAACTCTGCTTTTTTTCTGAATCTGCCAATGTTCATGCGCCTAAAGCCACACCACTATTTTCATAGCCCAAACAAATATAACCCACTCTATTTACCCCTATTCTAAGTATTAGTGTCAAATGTTCAACTACACACTGAAAACACTGTACAGCTCATGAATCCCCTAACATTTCCCCCCTTTTCTGCAGAGCATACTGATCAAAACATGGGAACTCTGCAGAACCGCTAACCACCAAGGGTAGAAATCACGCACCCCATTCACCTGCATTGTCTTTTATTTTCCATTAGTGTCAACCAAGTTGAATTGTTATGTAACATTATTGTAAGAGCCACTAACCATATTATGTTGGCAACCATGGACACTCGTACAATTATCAATCCATTCTCTGTGGCCTGACAACGAATGATCCATGACTGAGCTTTGTGACTGTATAATTCAGTGCACATGTACTGAGCAACCACCTGGGCTTAATGAATTTGGCATGCGCTAACTCTTCAGGTTTCAGATTACTTATTAACATCACACATCCTTCTGTTACACTCTGATCTGCCGGTAAACTACGTAGTGCATTTGTTGCATCAGGTATCAATGGTTTCCGTGGGCATATGTAATTTTGCTCCTTGAACTTTACACACGTATCTAACTTAGGAATGAGGTGCAAACTCATCTCACATCTTTGAAAGGTCACCATTTCAGGAGTCACAATGTTTATGTATTTATAATTATGCCAAAAGCCTTAATTATGTCCGATTTTGGTTTGATATGTCAATTCTGTGGTGATATATGGAATACGGAAAAGAAACCCAATCTCCATTCACTATATTTGTATGTACTGGGGAATCACACTTCCCATTCAAAGGTGATTTTTTTCTTGTATTGTTTCCATTCCTCTTCGAGTTATCCTTGCCATAATTTGCCGGATGATTTCAGACAACAATGCAAAGGAATGTGACCCTCTATGAACTGATATACCCCATAGTACACCTCCCGTACAAATATGGTTAATAACATTTCCAGTGAGTTTGCAAAATTCATCATATCTTGGAATATTCCATCCTGATTCACCAGTACATTGTACTATGCTCCTTTTGTTCCACTCTAACCATGTCAAGTCTTTGTTGTATTATTTTTAAATATTGTCCTACCTCCTTTCACTGACAGCACGTTTGCTGTTGACACTGTTGTCCCCCCAATAGCCCCAATTATTCTGACCACAATCACAGCAACCAGTAAACCTGCCATTCTATGTTCCCGACTTGTTTCAAGCCAGTGTTTCACTTGAGCGGATTTAACCTTCGAAACATTAAAGTTTCTTTCTAAAATTAACTCCGGATTTACACTAGTACAAATTTTGTCTATTCCCCAAAATTATACAGGGGCATCCTAAATCACAATTTCTGATGCTGGTCCCAGTTCGATCAAAACTTGTCCATATGTTGGTGTGGCCCTCTTCCACCTAACTAGGCATATCATAAGTAAAAAGAAATTAAATTATTCAAGAAATTTTATGGCCCTAGTCTTCCTTCCACGAAGCGTGAACTGCCGTCTTGACATCTGGTCTTCTTCTGCCTTCGGGATTCCTTCCTTTCTTATCGAGAGGCATCCTCCTTTCCTCGTCCGGGGTTCCTCCATGGGCATCAGGCCGCAGAAAACCTTTTTGGAGGAAAACTAATTAAGAAAGACAGGCAGGTTAATTACCAAGCATCAATCATTTTATCTAAGGGTTCTCCTTTTTTAACATTAAATTAATTAATTAATTAATTCATTCATTCATTCAAGCACACTACACACACCTAATTACCAGCTACGATCAATCTTTTCCTCTTAACCTCTTGTCCTGTCCTTTGTTGACCATTGGGAACCAATTTGCTTAACTAGATCATGGTATATCCTTATTCCTGATAAAAACATTATGCCTTTCAATCCTTGTTTGTTTCACCTGGTTGTTCTATTCTTTGTACTTCATGTTTTGGGTGGAATGGATTGATTTCATTTATGTGGACAAACTGTTCCACAGCCAGAACACCTTCCTTCATCAGTATTCTACACACCACAGGCAACATTTTGTCCACAATCTTGAATGGGCCACGCCAGGATGCCATAAACATAGAATTCCTGCTTTTTCCTTTTGAAAAATTGAACTTGTATACCTGGTCACCTATCTCATATTCCCAGACAGATGACTTCCTATGATAATATGATTTTGCACCCACAGCTGCTTTTTATAGATTTCGCTGTGAAAATGCAAATATATGTTGCAAATGCTTACTCAACTCTTCCACATACTTGTTAATTTTGGATGCATTTACCAGGACTTGCTCATTGGTCCTGTACAACAAATTGTGGGGAAGTACCATTTTCCTGCCTGTGATTATCTCATGTGGACTGAGATTTGTAGATTTTGATAGTGTCGCTCTATTGGCCATGAGCACTAAAGGAAGTCATGAATCCTAGCTAAACCCTGTTTCAGCTCCAAACATTTTTATAATATCAATTATTGATCTGTTGCATCTCTCCACTCCACCACTGGAGGGGGCCGATATAAAACATGTAACCTTTTCTTTACGCCTAAAATGTGCCACATCGTGGTCATCACTGCACTGGTAAAATGGCTCCCCTGGTCTGACTCTATTTTCTGGGGCAACCAAAACCTGGAAAATATATGATTCACCAATAAGGTAGCCGCAGCCTGTACACTGCAATCAGGAGCAGGTATACATTTCAACCATTTTGACATTAAACAGGTAACTGTCAGCATATACTTGTTTCCTTGCAATGATAGTTGGGCTGGGCCAATGAAATCTATTTGCAAATCTGACCATGAAAGGGTCAATCCTCTCTTCCTTAATGGTACTGTATGTGTTGGGGAAAGAGGCTGAAACTGTACACACTCCAAACACCCCGCTTGTACAATTCCAAATCCAGGAACATATGCAGCTAATAAGCATATTCCTTTAATATTTCAAACATTTTCTCAGTACATCTGTGACCTGCTGTTATCACATCATGCGCATTATGTAACATTAGCCCTTGAAGAGAAATAGGGATCACCCACTGAATATGACCTGAAACGGATTTACGGACCAAAAGTCCATCTTGTAGCTGAAAATGATTTTTACTCTTCATTATCACCCTCAACTAATATCTTCCTTTGCAGTCCTCCTCTGTAATGGTATTATTTTCTGCATCTACCATATGATTGTAAAACATACGAATGATGGGGCCTTCCATTTGTGCCTTAATCAAATCCTGATCAGGTGTGTCAAAACTCCACTGCACTAGTGGTTGATTGTCTGTTCCTTGAGACTTTAAACATGTCACTATGTCTACCTGTATCTCACTGAGCAGGTGTTGGATGGGAAACAGTTCTACCATTACCACCCCAATTCTGCCCAATTGATCAGCCACATCATTCCATTCCTTATCTTCTCCTGGTGTTTTGGAATGTCCCCTTACCTTCCTTCAATGAATTTTCATCTAATTTTCTGGAACAAGATTGTCGATGGCCTGGGACAGCTTATCATGCTTGAGAGGTTTATTTTTACAAGTGACCATACCCTTCAGCTTCCATCCCAGTAGATATTCCACAAACTAATTTGGGCATAGTCAGAGTCGGTGACTATCGCTATGTCCTTCAATCAATTTTCTACTACTGTGGATATTGCTTTGTAGATTGCAACCAACTCTGCTACCTGACTACTACTGGGACCTATCTTCATGCTCAAAGATAGGGTTTTTTCACATTTGACCCACACATTTCCAATTCCTACCACTAATTCTTGTCAAAATCATAACCTATATAATATGCACACCCATCCAGATACGCGGTTGGGTGATTTCTACATCTTTCTTCATCAAATGCGTTGTGCAGTGAATGTTCAAATTAAACCAAATCAGTTTCCAATTCTGTACCGTCTATTGTTCCTACAAATGCACAATGATGTAATTCTGCAAGCCCCTGAGCTCACCTGATCCTTTTACTTTGTAAACATTGTAGGGGTTAATGTGCAGTTTCAACAAATACTCGCACCCCTTTGAATAATGGGGCGGAAATGTTGCAATGTTCAAACAGTTGTCAACAGTGCTTTTTCACATTCATTAAATTTGGTTTATACGTCTGACAAAGCTTTGCTGGCATATGCAATGGTATTGTTACCCGAGTCGTGCTTCTGATACATGGCTGCTGACATGCACAGGTCCATAAAGCTGTTTCTATGAAGAAATCCTGATTTTTCATTGGATAAGCCAAACATGGGGCTCTTACCAAACAATCCTTTAACTTAGATACCACCTCACGCTGTTCCTGTTCCCATGCCCTGTTTCAGTAGCTTAGTCAATGGTAGTGTGATTTCTGCATAATTTTCAATGAAGGTTCTATTGTAACTTATCCTCCCAAACAGACTTTTCAAACCCTTCAAATGTGTGGGATCCTTCCGCTTTTGAATGACTTCTGCCTTTTTCTTCTGTGGGTTCAATCCCTGGTCCCTGGTGTTAAGCGGCTTCCCTTCAACACTACAGCTAAGTCAATGCCTAGTCTGGGATGCTGAGGGAAACCCTTATTGATATATTTTTAGGTCCAGTTCATGTACTCTGGATGACAACCCTTATATAACACCCCTCTCTTAGTATCCCCCTGACCCCACTGAGCCAAGAAGTAGGTTTGTTTTGCAAATTAAAAGGTTTATTTGGAAAATTAAACAATATATATATATCACACTTTTATAATAAATTAATATCTGATAGTACACTGAGACATATGATGTGGATCCACAATGGGTAATGTTACAGTGGTACACTTGATTACTTAGGAGTAGTATAGAGGATGAGGTAGCTGAAAATGCTTGATGGTTTCAAGGTAATGCAAGGTGGAATAAAATGCAGTACAGCAAATAAACTTGATATGATTTCAACCAACAACAATGTAATCACTTTTTCTCTGGCAATTCACCCCCCCCCCCTATGCAATGTAAGAAATGGAAGGAGATGGAAAGAGGAGCACACAGTTCTCAGGAAGGCAATCAAATACAATACGAAATTCAGTTCCCCCCTAGCAAGCTTAGAGGAAACAGGTAGAAGTTTGAAACACAGGCCCAAAATGCTTTTAAATGTGATCGCAACGGATGGGAAAATGTGCTAACTGATTTTAATTCCCTCTAGAGATTCAGGGTGAGTGAGAGATGCTTGTTGGTATTAGTTCAGGCTCACTTTAGCAATGCTCTATGAGTTATTACCAGGTTGCAAACAGATTTTAACAAAGGAAAGAATGGAGCTGCTATTTTGACAAGTGGAGAAATTGAGCCAAATCGCAAATTGCGGTAAATTTCGCGAGTACGTAAATCGCGATTGCGGAAAAAGTATAGGGAGTAGGAAGTTAAACCACGTTCCTAGGACAAACGGTTCTGGATATACAGACGATTTAATAAAGGTAGATTTTCGGATTTAAAGTAAACTCAAAATGACAGGTGACAGCTTGCAGCTGCAGAATTGACAGGTGACAGCTGTGCAGCTTTACAAATGACAGATGACACGATTTCTAGGAGGCTGTTCTAATTAGGTTAAAATAGTTTGGATTAGATTATTTTAACTAAGAGATTGGTTGTGCACAGTTCTGCTAGGTACTCACAATATAAATTTGAAATAGGCCTCGTCACGGATCTGGTCAACACTTCCAGCGGCAGTTCTCTCTGCTCGGCGGGTCAATCAGGCACCGGTTCTGCTCACAGCGATCCGAATCTCTGGTTCTGCTCACAGCGGTCTGGGTCTGGTCTGCGGTTCCGGCAAAAGTTCTTGGCACAGAATTCAAACAGCTCGCCCGGCTGTGGAATAGTTTGCAGATGATTTTAAGGATGCTGAGGCCTGCTGAGAAGAGTTCTCAGTTTGTGGGTTTAGGCCCTTGCTTTAAGTTCTGAAGTAAAGTTCTGGTCTTTGGCGATTGATGGATGTGAAGTCTGGAGTCTCCCGACAGAGCGTCCCGCAGAAAATGGAATTGAATGTCTCTACCTGTCCCAGCAGTCTCTTTTTTATGTGTTTTGGAAGTGGGTGTGTGCGTGGCATAATTGAGCCTGCCCCTCTCTACTTGTCATTGGCCCAATTCTCCCCTCTCCCATGATTGGGGGAAGGAAATGGATTGTCATCATGATGAGGTCTGTTTATGGGTCAGAGGATCCTCCCCTGGTCAATTTGCCCACAAATCTATATTTGATTCAAATATATATTTCCCAGATACACAATTAGTTGAAATTACATGTACACATTATATATTCCTTATGGTCCATGCTTGTCCTCTGATCTTCTTGGGGGCTTGCATTAAAAAATGACAACATTTTGCGCTTTTTGACTGGATTACCAATATCGGACATTTACCAAAAATTACACACATGTGCGCAAGGAGTATGGACATTAATTGATGAAGTGTCCGATATTTAACATGCAGACATTTGGAGTAAGACCCTATTTTCCGCTAGCAACCCCCCAGAATACACCACAGGGTCCTAACACCTCTTAAAACGTGCACAGAAAAATCACAAGAATAATGATATTACTTATATAATTTTGACCAGTCCGCACTATGAGTTATCTATCTTTTTAACTTATGCCCTGGTCAAAAAGGGGTGTGGCTTCCCACATCACATGGTGGAAGAACTGGTTTATCCACTTCCCCAAGCTCAGCTGGCTCTCACAGGCACTTCTCCTCCCACTTCTCCCAAGAGGAAGCCACTTTACGCCCCCTCCTAATATAACATTTGCCTGAGTCCATTGTTCAGTTTCCTGCAGTCCCCAGGTAATTCAATCAGAGAGGTGTCACCTCCTTTTTGTGGGGGCAGCAGAATGCAGCCAGGCCTGGGAATAGTGGCTGAGCAGGTTTCTCCTGTCGGGGGTAGTTGACAGGCAGAATTCAGCTAAATGTCACTTTAGTTCCCATTTTAACTCAAACTTTCAATTTTTACATATACATTAAATAATTACTTCCTTCAAGTCATTTCAGAATATAGTTTTACATTGTATCCACCTCTTAGCAAGTCTTTCCTTGGCCTGGTATCGGTTCATTTGTTCAGTTTTACACAAAAGTCTGGTGGTTTTAAAACGCCGGCATTCTGATAGTGGTGAGTATCGGTATTGCATCAATTTTTGGGATCTGTCTTGAATTACTGCATTTCAATAGAGTGGTCTATTGCTTGATAGTATAGGACCCTTGCTTAACATTGTTTTGATGGCATCCTTACAGTAGAGTGGTGATATGGAACCCCCCACAAGAAGGTTGTATCTTTGGAGTGGTCTCTTGCCAACTGCGCAGTTCTCCTATTCTGACGTGAATATGGGCGGCGATAGCTCATCCCCACATCCACCCAGTCTATTTATTTAGTTTGTTCTGGGATAGAATAATGGGCGGCGACAGCTCATCCCCACATCTACCCAGTCTATTGATTCAACATGGGTCAAAACCCTTGACAAAACCCCCCGCCCGACTACGCTTTGATTCAAGTCGAGGGGAAGTCGGATGCAAAGGAGGTTTTGAGCCCTTGCGCTGGTATGTCCCCATTATCTTCTTCCAATTCTGTAGATGGCACAGTTCAGCATCTTTTCCTCCACCCAGTTCGATCGATCGGTCCTCCTCGCCGGTCCTGATGGGAATATTGGGCGGTACCCCGGGCCCCTCGGATCTTTGCTCCCGGTCCCTGGGCGTCCTCCTTGGCCAGTCTCCAGGGTTTCTTTCTCCTAGGACGACAAAGGAACGCGGCAATACCTATTCATAGACATTTCTCCCCCACTATTGATATACTGGGGCGACATATACATTTTATACTTTAATAGACATAGCATTCCAATTTTTAAAAACAAGATATAATTCAGAGACAGTGGCTTACAAGCGTCATAATATTTTAGAGACTATATATGGGATATTTTAGGGTTGGAACTGAATTAATCTGGAGCGGTCCCCTCTGGTATTGCAGAGGACTCCTCCAGTTGCTGCAGCATGTGCCTGGGATGGCAACACTTATGCTGATTTATATGTACCCACTTGTCTTCCCCTTCCGCCAGACTACCTTTGGGTATGCGGATCTTGTACGCTACAGGGGAGATCTTGTCTATAATTTCAAACTGTCCCTTCCATGTAGGCAAACATTTTCGCTGTTTGGCCTGGTTCCTTTGGAAATTGTATAGATAGACCCGGTCCCCCACAGTATATTCCTTCCTGGTGGTCTTCAGGTCATAGTGGGTTTTCATGCTATCCGCTGATCTTTCTAGATTCCGCTGAGCATAGGCAAAAGCATGCTGAAGGTGTTTCCTTAAATTCTCCACATACTCATGAGTTGTGGAGGCATTTATCAGTGTCTGCTCTTGGGTCCTGTAGAGCAGATGCTGGGAAGCACCATCTTGTGTCCGGTCATCAACTCAAATGGTGACATTTTAGTTGCAGATGAAGGGGTAGATCTGATGGCCATTAGGATCAGAGGTAAACGGATATCACAACTTGGCCCAGAATCTGCCACAAACATTTTTAATATGCTCACAATGTTTCGGTTGTATCTCTCCACTGCCCCAGAAGAAGCTGGCCTGTAAGCAATATGTAGCTTCCTTTTGACCCCCAGTATCTCCCACATCTTTGTCATTACTTCACTGGTGAAGTGGCTACCCCTGTCTGACTCAATCCTTTGAGGTAGACCAAAACGGGAAAAGATGTGGTTAATCATCAGGGCAGCTGCTGTTTCTGCCTTGCAGTTTGGGGCCGGGAGACATTCCACCCACTTGGTAAACAAGCATGTAACGGTCAACATGTACTTGTTTCCTCTAGACGAGCGAATTACAGGGCCTACAAAGTCGATTTGCAAATCTGACCATGGCAGTGTCATCCCCCTCTTTTGGAGAGGCGCACGGTGTGTGAGGGATGATGGCTGAAATTGTGCACACACAAGACAACCCTTCAAATATTGGTTGAGGTCCTGGCCCATGTGTGGCCAGTATGCAACCTCTCTTAAGATTTCAAGTGTTGTGTGAAACCCCCTATGACCGGCTGTGGCCGCATCATGGGCGTTACTTAACATCAGGCTTCGGAATGAGGTAGGAACCACCCACTGATCATGGCCAGCTTGGGATTTCCTTACCAACAACCCGTCTTGGATCCGGAACATTTTTGGACATTCCATCAACACTCTTAGGTCCTCTTTCCCAATGTAATCGGTATCCGTCAGGGGAAAGTTCTCAGGGTCCTCAAGGTGTTGGTAAAACATACCAATGATTGGATCCCCCTTCTGAGCTGTAATTAAATCAGCATCAGGCGTCTCCTTACTCCATTGTGCAGTTGAAAGATCATTGTGAGCATTTGTCTGGGACCTAGTGATAGCAGTGACCTGGATTTCCCCCAACAGGGACTCTATTTCTATTAGATCCCCTTGGATGGCCCCGGTTTTGGCCAGCTGATCAGCTAAGTCATTTCCAGTTTTGTCTGGTCCCTCTACTTTGGAATGACCCTTGATCTTTTTCCAGTAGATGGTCATCCCATTCGATGTGACCAGATCATCAATATTTTGGATTAGCTTCCCATGTTTCAGGGGTTTGTTATTAGCACATAACATGCCTCTGGTTTTCCAATTTACCAGGTACTCCACGAACCCGTTCCGTACATAATCCGAATCTGTGATTATGACCAGTTCGTGGAGTTGATGTTGGACAGCAGTGAGGATGGCCTGATGCACAGCCATCAATTCTGCCACCTGACTACTTCGGGGACCAATTTTGTATCCAGCGGAGGGTTCAGGAATCTCCTTCACCCATGCATTCCCTACACCGGCCACCAGTTCTTTCTCCCCGTTGTTGTCAACATGGTAAGAGCATCCATCCACATAGACAGTGGGCATTCCCTCACACTTGTCCTCTTCAAAGACTTTGTGTGGGGAATTAAGGTATGCTTCCCTGTTGTTCTTGATTTTTAGACTTTCGTCCTCGAGATGGTTTTCTCTGGCACAATCATGCAAGTCAGCCAGACCTTGCGCGAGGGGACTCTTCTTGTTTTGGCCATATCTGACCTTCACAGGAAAGCCTTGAATTGACAGAATCCAGGAAGTAATTCGGGAATTACTCACATTTCCGGCCCGGATTCTGTCACCCTGGAGATATTGCAGAGGCTGGTGTGGAGTCTCCACTATGATGTGTTCCCCCTGGATAAACGGGTGGTAATTCTTCAATGCCCACACCGTTGCCAGGAGTACCTTCTCACAATCGTTGAATTTTTCCTCCACAGAGGATAAAGTTTTGCTCGCATAGGAATTTACTTTATTGACCTTGTCATGCTTTTGGTATAATACTGCCGTCAAGCACGTATTAGAAAACCCTGTCTCCAGGAAAAACTCCTTGTTTCTGACAGGGTAAGCTAGGCAAGGCGCTTGTGAGAGGCTTCTTTTGAGTTGTCTTACTGCCTCGGATTGTTCTGGACCCCATTCCCACTTGACCCCCCCCCTTCAAGAGATGAATCAGGGGGGTCTGGTGATCTCTGCGTATCCTTCAATGAACTTTCTGCTGTAATTAGTCAGTCCAAGGAGGCTCCTTAGTTCCGGCAGAGTTGCGGGATCCTTCAGTTTATGGAGTGCTTCCACTTTCTTTTCTTTGGGACAGAGACCCTGAGGAGTAATCTCATGCCCCAAGAAATTAACACGGGTTCTACACCACTGTGCTTTCTGAAAGGAAAGTTTTGATCCGGCGTCCCTCAACTGTGTCAGAATATAACGGATCTCCGCTATGTGTTCCTCCACAGATGAACCTTTGATGAGGACATCATCTACATAAGCCAGGTTACCCTCGCACCCAGGTCGGGCTTGGCCTTTTGTAAGAAAATGTTGAATTCATTGCCGGAGTTGAGGTATCCGAAGGGAGTCCGGGTCCAGGTGTACTGCTGGCCCCCAAAGGTAAAAGCCAGTTTGTATTGGTCCTCCCTACTGACAGGCACGGTCCAGTATCCATTGGTCAGGTCTATTGCAGTGAATACTTGTGACCCCTGAATCTGGGCCAGCCCTTGGTCAATGTAGGGCAGAGGCCATCGGGAAGTATGGACCCGTTTGTTGAGCTCCCTAAGGTCGGCGCAGAGTCTCCACTGGCCGTTTGGCTTCAATATTCCCAGCACCGGATTATTGAAGGTGCTGTGTACTGGACGGATCATTCCCCGGGACTCAAGTTTTTTAATTATTTCAGTAAAGGACTCCATGGATGCGAGAGGCAAACGATATTGCTTCACAAACACTGGAGTCATTCCAGGGTCCGTGGGAATTGTTGTGGTGTGGATGTCGGTGCGACCACAGTCATATGAGTCTACCGCAAAGAGATCTTGGAAATCCAAGAAAACTTGTTTCAACTCTTGCTTCTGTTCCAGAGTCACGCAGGCATCAGCTAGGTTGACCCTCTCTTCCACCATCTGCCTGAAGCCTGGAAAGACCTCTGGTTTGGCTATCTCAGCGGCCTCCTCCAGCTGGATGGAAAAGTCCCTGGTCAGAGTGCTGATTTGGACTGGAGGCTTCAGGTGGGCAAGGCAGCCCTCATGGACCTGGAAAATCACCTCATCCCTCCTGAAGTCACAAGTCACATCTTCCTTACCATAAGGGCAAGAAGTGTACACCAGGAGGTTCCCCCCCATACCAGGTGAAAATCCTGTCTGGTGTTGTGTTGTCATCACTGTCACTGTCAAAACAGTCCTTGGGGATTGGTCCTAACAGTTCATTTCCTAGATCAATGGAAAAATGTCGGTCATCAACCGCCATTCCAATAATGGTGCCTGCGGCTAGCGTAATACTCTTTAAGTCGCTGTTATCCACCTCTATTGGAATGGTGTCATGTTCTATGTTGACTAATGGAGTTGGGTTTACCCCCAACCCTTGCTATTGGAGAGAAGCATTTAGATGTATGTAAGCATCAGGGTTTTTCAATTTTTGTCCTCTTTTAACTTTCACTTCCAGGGAGAATTGTTGGGAGAATTGTCGGGTCCTTTCTGGGATGGTGACTTCCTCTTTAAGCTGAATTTCAACTGCATAAGTTAGCAATTGAGCTGACCTAAATGCTTTTTCTTGATCATCAAAGCCCATGGGATTATCCGCTAATCGGGACCAAGCTTTGAAGTTTATTAGGTCCAAACTAATGGCAAAGCGATTGAGAATGTCACTGCCTAAGTAAAAGGCGGCAGTGACGTCTCGCACGACCCAACAATTATGGACTATGCTCTTGTTGCCAATTGAGATTTTGAGCATACACCTGCTTGGCAGGAGATGTTTGGAATCGGGTGCTTCCAGGTCCATTTCCCATTTCTCTATCAGTTTGAATGTGGGAATGGCTGGATCTTTTGGGAGTTGGCGGAACATGGCTTCGCTGATGAAGCTTTTACCGTTGTTCACACACACTCGAGCGAGAACAGAGTCCTTCCCATCATTTAACTGAACAGGGATGAACAACTGCTCTCCAATTTGCTGAATATCAGCCAGGCTCTGAGCTGATTTCACATCTTTCTGGACTATAGGAGCGGGAGTGTCTGATTGTGGGTTGGTAAAGAATTTCAGAGTGTTTCCTTTCAGTGTGGAATACCACCTTAAACTGGAAGGAAGGTTGATTTTCAGAAATAGAGAGGGCCCCCCATCACCAGTCTTTTGCCCTACTGCTATTACTGTCACTTCTGGAATTTGGTTGTTCTGGAAGTGAAATTCTACTTGGTCAGATTTTTGTTCAACCATGTGGGAGGTACCATTTAAACTAATATGGTTGACACTCTGTTTTAATTTTATTGGTCGGCTAGTCTGGGTCCAGAGGACCTTGTTTACACAATCTATTAGGGGTGACAACCTTCTCAGGAGGTCATTCCCTAGTAAACAAGGGGTGCCCTCTGGAGTCACTACTATGACCGGGTGTTTCACCTTGTGTCGCCCAATTTTGATGTCCAAGTCTGCAGTCCCTTCGACAGGAATTTCCTTCCCGTGAAAGTTCTGCAGTTGTCCAGGAAGAGAGGTGAGAGGAATACGGTAATTCTCCCACCTTCCTGCATTTAGTTCATCAAAGGCCCTTTTGGACAGAAGGGTAGCTTGGGATCCAGTGTCCACCAGTGCCGAAATTGTACCCTGCCCCTGTACTTGTACCGGAGCATAATATCTTCCCTCCTTCTCCTCAAGGGGGCACAGATAATGCAAATCTTTGGACAACTGGTGGGCTAACTTTCTGGTTTTGGACATGACGAGAGAAGAGATTTGGGCAGAATTCTGTGGAGAGTCTCGGGAATCTGAAAGTAAAAGTTGGCAACTGGAGATCAGAGCCATTGTGGGTTCCCCTGGTTCCAGTTCTGGGCCACCCCCCCCTTTATGGAGGCAGTTACCAGGAAGGGTTTGAACCAGGGGATTTTCTTGCTGTTGGTTCTGGGATGAGATGGTGGGCAGCGGTAGCTCAGTCTCCACATCTCCCCAGTCTTAATTGGCATCCCTTGGGACCCATTTTTCTTTGGGAGGAGTTCCCCCATCTCTAAAGGAGAATATCCTTTTCCCAGGATCCTCTGAGGATCCCTCTCCCTCAAATTGGAAGATCTGTACCTCCTCCACAAAGTGGGTCTGTTTGGGTCCTTTGTTTCTCCTACCCCCCCTCTGCTCCTTGGGAGGCAGGCTTTCAGGGGCAGGAGATTTCGTTTCCGGTTCCTGGGTTTCCAGGGGCTGTTTACAAGTGAGGAAGGAAGCTTCCTCCAAGCCTTAACGCCCCTCTTCCCCTTGTGCCTCCTCCCTGGGAACCGGTGGGTTATCGGGGTGCTGCCCCCGTCATTGTTCTGGAGCACCAGGCCCAGAGTTTGGGGCATTCTGCGGTGGCATGCTCATCTGAGGGTTCTGTTGAGCCCTCAGTATGTGACCCAGATCCCGTGCCATATTTTGGACTTGGCGCTCAAGTTGTGAAACCCGCTCAGGCTGATACGGGGCTCTATTTTCTCCCCTGAGCTGATCCCGGGAAGGGTAGCTATCCCTTCTCTGGTAGTACCCCTGGTTGGGAAGATTTTGGTACCCCTCCACCCTTGGCCTCCCCTCTCCCGGATTAGGTTGTCTGGGCTCAGGGAATTGGGGAAAGAAGGATGGATGATTTTGGGGCTGGATATTGGGTGGATACCTGGGGAAAAAGTTCTGCCCAGGATTTGGAGAATTTCTGCCCTCCTGTGGGAAGTTGGGAGGGAAGTTCCCTGGGTTAGGTGCTTGGCTGGACCCCCCCCCTTGGGCTGGAGGAATCCACAGATAACCCAGGATGGGTCGGTTTCCCTTGTAGCGGGGACTGACATAATCAGGGGAGTGAGTGACCCCATTTGTGGGACTACCTCCTTGGCTCCCTGTCTGTGACGGGCCCGAGGGCCTTCTGGGCTTGGCATTATTAGGTGCAGGTAGGTTTTTAGGCCCCCCCCATCTCCAAATCCAAAACGGGGGTGACCTTTACCTCTGCCACCTTGGCAGCAGCAGGGGTGCTGTTGGTTTTGGGGTTTTTCTGCGCATTATTTTTATTTTCGATGGGCTTCTGCACCTCATAGATCCGGGTAGCCTGTTCAATGACCCAGTCTAAAGATCTTTTCTCATGAAAATCTCTCACGAGCTGTGTCATTATGTATTTGGGTAAGGCATGGAAAAACGTATTGATAAATTCTCTGCTATCCGTGCGCAACCTTCTGGTGGTCTGCGCAAAAGCACGCTTTAATTCTTGCACAAACTCTTGTGGGGCCTGATCCTCCCCACATTGCAGATTGTAGGCTGCCTTGCGAGCCTCTTGAGGATTTCTGTGCACAGAAAAATGTTTCAAGATGGCTGCCCTTTATGTGGACCACCTTGAATGGTTTGAAACTCCAGCCCTGCAAAGAAACTAGGTGAGAAGGTCCATTTGACGTACTGGATGCAGATACTGCTGTCCTTCAAAAAGAAAGTCTCCATCATTTGCTCATAGAGCTCCAAGTGTTCCCAAACAGAATACTTGCCGTTCTTATGATAAGGCGTGATGACACTCCTTATTGCCTTTATTTGTTTCAATGGGTCCTTAAGCAAGGCCCTTTTTGCCTTAATGACCTTTTTGGTTCGGGTCACCCTGGTCCATTCATCCTCTGACTCCAAAGCACTGCTCCCAGAGGTGCCCGTCTGATCTTCCAGGTTTTCCCGGATTCTGCGAGCCTGGGAATAGCTGGCAGAATGTGGGGACCTGGTCTCCTGTGTCCTGTGACGCTCAGAGGAGTCTTCAGATCCCTCCTTGCTACCAGGAATTGATGGGTACCCCCCCCCACTGACCTAACTGGGCAGAGGTTTTCAGGATGCCCTTAGTGAGCCTACTCTCCTGGGGTTCCCCACTAAATTGCACTGTGCTTGGGTGCCCATACCCGGATGCCCGCCCCTCCATTCCTGGGAGGTACTGGCCTATGAGCCCCATACTTCTAGCTGGATAGTAATCTGCCATCCCCGTGGCCTTGGGCTCATTTGCGCGAGGGGACATGAGGGTGGCAGAGTCCAGGGACTGGGAGAGATGAAGGCCTCTGGTACTAGGGCTCCTGAGGTTATGCTCAGGAGTTTCTCTTTCCCAGCGAACCTCATCTCTATCCGCCCCTGTTCCCTGTTGCAGTGCACGAGCCTGCGCTTTCAGTTCCTCAGTTAAGGCCTTACTAGACTCTATCAGTCTCTCCTGCATCGCTACCTGTTGCTGGAGCCTATCATTGTGCTGGCAGAGAGCCTCATTCTCTCTCTGTGCTTCCTGATTGGTCCTGGAGTACTGGGCCAGTCTTTGCTGCAGGAGGGTTACCTCCTGAGCTGTGTCCCTATTGGCCTGCTTCTTTCTTGCCAGAGCATCCTCCACCCTCCTGGTGTGCTAAAACAAGTTCTGGTGTTCTTTTTGGAGGTCACCCAGTCCCTGGAGGGCCAGGTGATTTTCTTCCATTTTCCTTTTTAAGAGACAGACCTCCTGGCCTAAGGTATCCCTTTCCTGACTAAGAGCCTGCATCTCTGCCGCCAGGTCATCCCTTTGCCTTTGGAAGGCACCAGCTTTCTGGCGCTCCTGGTCAAACTCTGCCTGGGTATCCAGGTCTTTCAAAATCAGTTTATTGCTCTCTGCCTTCTCCCTATCTAGGTGGCTTTGCAGGGTGACTACCTGCTCAGCACATGCCCTATTGAAGTCTAACTGTTGCTCCAGCTTTTTCTGGCTCTGCAGTAGGGAGTCCAAACCTTCTTGGTACTCCTTCTGCAAGGCCAGAAATCTGGTATCCTGGTCCGCCTTTTCCTGTTGCAGCACATCCATATCCTCCTTTATTTTAGTGATGTACTGTCTGCTGTCCTTTTTTTACTCCCGGCTCCTGAGCAGCCTCTGCTCAGAAGTGTCCAGATCAGATTGGGCCTTCTCTAACGCCATCTGTTGGTATTTGCCAGATCTTGGCCTTCTGCACATTTGTCCTGCATGGCTCCCATATATAGGTACAAATATGCCGCTATCCTGGCAATCTTATTATGTTCATCTTTGGCTTTAGGGGCCATATATAGTTCACTCAGGGACACATGTAGGGGACCCTGATCTCTTCATATATCTGACCCTGTTTCAGTGACCTGTTGCGCGTTTGCCTGCAACCAGACCGTTTGGTCCTGATGAGTCCACTCACCTCTCACAAATAGCTTATGTAAGAAGTGCTCTCTGGCTATTTTGATGTCTACCAGTGTCGTCATTCTGGAATTTGAGTTCCTTCCTAACTTACAGAAGTTTGTATTTTATTTTTGCAAAACAGACCATTTCCATAGAGCGTTCCTTTGAGGAGTGCTTTACAGCGTAACACAGGGTGGTGATCCGACCGGATGTATGTCTCCTGTCAGTTAGCACACTGTAGTAATCTGCACAAGTGATAGATCTAACCCAGAATCTCCGGCTACGAGCCCCCACTTTGTTAAGTGGCTTCACTTCAACACTACAGCTAAGTCAATGCCTAGTCTGGGATGCTGAGGGAAACCCTTATTGATATATTTTTAGGTCCAGTTCATGTACTCTGGATGACAACCCAGAATCCCACTGACCTCACTGAGCCAAGAAGTAGGTTTGCTTTGCAAATTAAAAGGTTTATTTGGAAAATTAAACAATATATATATATCACACTTTTATAATAAATTAATATCTGATAGTACACTGAGACATATGATGTGGATCCACAATGGGTAATGTTACAGTGGTACACTTGATTACTTAGGAGTAGTATAGAGGATGAGGTAGCTGAAAATGCTTGATGGTTTCAAGGAAATGCAAGGTGGAATAAAATGCAGTACAGCAAATAAACTTGATATGATTTCAACCAACAACAATGTAATCACTTTTTCTCTGGCAATTCACCCCCCCTATGCAATGTAAGAAATGGAAGGAGATGGAAAGAGGAGCACACAGTTCTCAGGAATGAAATCAAATACAATACGAAATTCAGTTCCCCCCAGCAAGCTTAGAGGAAACAGGTAGAAGTTTGAAACACAGGCCCAAAATGCTTTTAAATGTGATGGCAACGGATGGGAAAATGTGCTAACTGATTTTAATACCCTCTAGAGATACAGGGTGAGTGAGAGATGCTTGTTGGTATTAGTTCAGGCTCACTTTAGCAATGCTCTATGAGTTATTACCAGGTTGCAAACGGATTTTAACAAAGGAAAGAATGGAGCTGCTATTTTGACAGTTGGAGAAATTGAGCCAAATCGCAAATCGCGGTAAATTTTGCGAGTGCGTAAATTGCGATTGCGGAAAAAGTATAGGGAGTAAGTAGGAAGTAAGTTCGTTGGAAAGCCTAGAATCACAGCTTTAAAATGAAAGTTAAACCACGTTCCTAGGACAAACGGTTCTGGAGATAAAGACGATTTAATAAAGGTAGATTTTCGGATTTAAAGTAAACTGAAAATGACAGGTGACAGCTTGCAGCTGCAGAATTGACAGGTGACAGTTGTGCAGCTTTACAAATGACAGATGACACGATTTCTAGGAGGCTGTTCTAATTAGGTTAAAATAGTTTGGATTAGATTATTTTAACTAAGAGATTGGTTCTGCACAGTTCTGCTAGGCACTCACAATATAAATTTGAAATAGGCCTCGTCACGGATCTGGTCAACACGTCCAGCGGCAGTTCTCTCTGCTCGGCGGGTCAATCAGGCACCGGTTCTGCTCACAGCGATCCGAATCTCTGGTTCTGCTCACAGCGGTCTGGGTCTGGTCTGCGGTTCCGGCAAGAGTTCTTGGCACAGAATTCAAACAGCTCGCCCGGCTGTGGAATAGTTTGCAGATGATTTTAAGGATGCTGAGGCCTGCTGAGAAGAGTTCTCAGTTTGTGGGTTTAGGCCCTTGCTTTAAGTTCTGAAGTAAAGTTCTGGTCTTTGGCGATTGATGGATGTGAAGTCTGGAGTCTCCCGGCAGAGCGTCCCGCAGAAAATGGAATTGAATGTCTCTACCTGTCCCAGCAGTCTCTTTTTTATGTGTTTTGGAAGTGGGTGTGTGCGTGGCATAATTGAGCCTGCCCCTCTCTACTTGTCATTGGCCCAATTCTCCCCTCTCCCATGATTGGGGGAAGGAAATGGATTGTCATCATGATGAGGTCTGTTTATGGGTCAGAGGATCCTCCCCTGGTCAATTTGCCCACAAATCTATATTTGATTCAAATATATATTTCCCAGATACACAATTTGTTGAAATTACATGTACACATTATCTATTCCTTAATGTCCATGGTTGTCCGCCTCTGATCTTCTTGGGGGCTTGCATTCAAAAATGACAACATTTTGCGCTTTTTGACTGGTTTACCAATATCGGACATTTACCAAAAATTACACACATGTGCGCAAGGAGTATGGACATTAATTGATGAAGTGTCAGATTTTTAACATGCAGACATTTGGAGTAAGACCCTATTTTCTGCTAGCAACCTCCCAGAATACACCACAGGGTCCTAACACCTCTTAAAACGTGCACAGAAAAATCACAAGAATAATGATATTACTTATATAATTTTGAGCAGTCCGCACTATGAGTTATCTATCTTTTTAACTTATGCCCTGGTCAAAAAGGGGTGTGGCTTCCCACATCACATGGTGGAAGAACTGGTTTATCCACTTCCCCCAAGCTCAGCTGGCTCTCACAGGCACTTCTACTCCCACTTCTCCCAAGAGGAAGCCACTTTACGGCCCCCCCCAATATAACATTTGCCTGAGTCCATTGTTCAGTTTCCTGCAGTCCCCAGGTAATTCAATCAGAGAGGTGTCACCTCCTTTTTGTGGGGGCAGCAGAATGCAGCCAGGCCTGGGAAGAGTGGCTGAGCAGGTTTCTCCTGTCGGGGGTAGTTGTCAGGCAGAATTCAGCTAAATGTTACTTTAGTTCCCAGTTTAACTCAAACTTACAATTTTTACATTACATTAAATAATTACTTCCTTCAAGTCATTTCAGAATATAGTTTTACATTGTGTCCACCTCTTAGCAAGTCTTTCCTTGGCCTGGTTTCGGTTCATTTGTTCAGTTTTTACACAAAAGTCTGGTGGTTTTAAAACGCTGGCTTTCTGATAGTGGTGAGTACCGGTATTGCATCCATTTTTGGGATCTGTCTTGAATTACTGCATTTCAATAGAGGGGTCTTTTGCTTGATAGTATAGGCCCCTTGCTTAACATTGTTTTGATGGCATCCTTACAGTAGAGTGGTGATGTGGAACCCCCCACAAGAAGGTTGTATCTTTGGAGTGGTCTCGTGCCAACTGCACAGTTCTCCTATTCTGGTGTGAATGTGGGCGGCGATAGCTCATCCCCACATCCACCCAGTCTATTGATTTAGTTTGTTCTGGGATAGAATAATGGGCAGCGACAGCTCATCCCCTCATCTACCCAGTCTATTGATTCAACATGGGTCAAAACCCTTGACACTGGTCCCTGGTCCACCATTGCAAACACATTGCTTTGTTCTACTGTAATAGGGGCATAATATCGATCCTCACATTCCTCTATTATACCTAGAAAATGTGAGTTGTTACTGATTTCAGGGCGGATTTCTTTCAAGACAGCTTGCCTTCTTGCTAAACAAATGGGTGTGGGGAATGATACCTTACCCCCCATTTGGACCGTCTCATTTTCTACTTTTCTGTGTTCATTTATTTATTTGTCATTTGTTTACTTTTCTGTCCTGTGATTCCATCTGAAACTTTGCTACTGATTGGTCTCGCTGCACAAATGGCCAGCTTGAGTTCTCACCCAATCCTTATTTGCTTTTTCCACATTGTTTTCAGTGTCATCACTTACCTTCTCAATGGAACAATATTTCTCTGTGTTTTCAACAACATCTTTCTCATGTAGTTATACACGAACATTTTGTGTTTGAAACTCACCTTGCACTTGTACTTCACCTGTTGCCTGCACATCGTTGAACATCTGTGACACAAAATATTCCTCTCTGTACTCACCTGAATGCAAGTTCTTTCCTCTATGGAAATCTGAACAGTATTATTATCATTATTTATTTCTCCTTACGCGCCACATGCCCATAGGCCTCAGGGCACGCACAAAACAGACAACACATACAAACAGATGTCAGGACTGGGAGAGGCAACCAGGCATTCTAGATTATTCAGGTAATAGAGCCCCATCACATTTTTTGTATTTAATCTATCCTCATTGGTCATTTCATTTACTTCTGTTTAAATTGTTTCTGATGTGTTCTGTACTCTTATTTGTACTGTTGGAACTGAATAAACCAAGACACTAAACAGGCGATGGCTCTTTTTCTCACCACCCATTAATTGTTCATTTGCATGCTCCTCATCCTTTCCATTTGCAATATATTTCTTTTTAGTCTTTCTTTTTTTCCGCTGTTCTTTGGGTTCACCATGTGCATTTTCCCTTTGGCATTCCCTGTCCTCATACACCTGAATGGAGTCAATACTTTGGTTTAACTCCAGGTTAAACCACACCACCTTCTTGTGTGTGTTTCTATTCCAAATGTCATTACAACTCTGCTTCCCCAAATTCAAGTTACTGTGCATTCCTGCTTGTTTATCCAATGGTGTATCATTTTGTGCCTGTTCTCTAATGTGGGGTGTTTGTCTGACCATTCACCTACTGTTTCCTTGGGCAATGTTACTCCTATGCTCTTCACTCTGATTTGCCATATGTTAGTGAATTCTTTGGCTATCACACAGTTTTCCTACATGCTCAGATATGTCATGGACATGCTGACAGCGATGGAGGGAGGTGTGTGCAAAAAGATCAAGAGTTCATGTTGCACATTTGTACCTTCTAAAGATGCTGAGAATGGGACATTGTCACACGTCCTACTAGCGCAATGATGATGGTCTCAATTGGCGCCTCAAGGGTACCTTTTAGCACAAAGGAGATACAAGTGCAAACTGACCACCCCATTCACCACATGATCCCTTTCCCCTACGGAGAGGGTGTAGAGCGACTGTACCACACAACCATTGTCCCTGCCACAAACCCTGAACATTATAAAAAAGTATGGGTAGATCTGGCAGGGGACGGGCTGTATTTACATGACATGTACACTTGAAGAGTATGCGCGAGCCAGTCCTGAATGGATAGTTGACATGGCATTGGCAGAGCCTTAAAATATGTTTTCTGCATACCCTTCCATCATTTATAGTGCTCTTATCATTGCCACTAATTTTGCTGCCTGTGCTGAATAATGCAAGGTAATCGCTGCTAAGATGCTATTACATATTTCCTGTTTATGCAGCACACTACTTCCAGCTCCTCCCTGTCTCTGGGTCAATACTTGATGACCCGTTGATATAGACCATGTCTGCTCCTATTATTTCTTCCTCTTTTACCTGTGCATTCCCTTCTGTCCTGTCCATGTGCACTGCACAGTCATGTATGTAATCCCCTTCATCTGTTGGTTCTGGTAGGTAGATTGCTGGGCACCCTACCACCTCTACTGCTGGGTTGGTTAGTATGACCTCATATTCTGCTGCTCTTTGGGTAGTTACTGAACTTTTTGATTTCTTAAGAATGACGAATAATGAGTGTTAACCATACAATACTATGGGACGCCCAAGGGTGATTGTTGATGCCTTCTGAATTGCAAACTCTACAGCCACAAGCAGTTGCTTGCAAGGGAATTGATCTTGCATAACTGGGTGTAGGCTTACACTGTAGTAAGCTAATGGTTGATGTCCCTGCAGTTTGAGTTTTGTGTGAGGACAGCCATCATCACTGAGCCATCTGAATGAGAATGTGAGAACAAGTTGAATTTCTCACTGTAATGTGGGGTAGTTAACACTGGTGCATGTGCCAGTGTGTCTTTTAGTTCTGTAAAACTTTAATTCATTTCAAATGTCCATTTTATGTCCCTCTTGTCTTTTTGTGCTTTATTAAGGCCCTGCAGTAGGGGTTTCGTGAATGTGGCATAATCAAATACCCATGCTCTGCAGTAATTGCATAGACCTAGAAACTTCTGCATTTCTTTCACCATTCTTGGGCGAGTGTTTGAATGAATGGCTTGTCTCCTTTCGGGCGTTATTATTATTATTATTATTATTATTATTATTATTATTATTATTATTATTATTATTATTATTATTATTATTATCCACCTTATACCCTTTCTCTGCAAGTAATGACAAAATGTGCACTGAGTCTGTTCTACACTCTTCTTCTGCCTCACTGCATATTAACAGATCGACAACATATTGAAACACAGTGCTTGCTGTTTGTACATTGCATAGACCCATTTGTATTATCCTATTGAAAATACTGGGCAATTCACAGTACCCCAGGGATAAAAGAGGGGATACAAGAGTGTGTTCGAATTTGGATCTGTGATACGTGATGCAGCCAGATATCTTGAGCCTAGGTGGAAAGGTATAGAGTAGAAGGCATTTTTTGAGCCAATGACCGTAAAGTACTTTGCCTTAGCTGGGATATTGCACAATATTGTGGAGGGGATTGGAACCACAGGAAATTCTGCTTCCACCACTTAATTTAAGGGGCGTAAATCGTGGATGAAACACATGACCCCCCCCCTTTGATTTATTTATTGGGCAGTGTGTGGGTGGACCTTTATTCGCCTTAACCAAAAACAGGCCAACCACTTAAGAAGCGAGTACAGGGTTGTACATAAAGCAAGGTTATTGTACAAAAGCTCTGGGGAACGGTTAGATGGTGTCTCAGGACCAAACTAACCCAAGTTTCAGCAATACATCTGTTGGCAGTTTATATAATTATTTGCAACAAAAAACCCTCCCAGATACATTTTATTACTCTCCACTGTAGGAAAGGCATGATATCCCAAGTATTGATACTGACACAATGGATACAATTTGTAAAACCTTTATTGAAAATATTGGGGTTGGAGAAACTCCTATTCTGCCTATAACTAAGATGGGAGTAATCTCGACCTTCAAACGATAAACAAAAAAGTCCCAGTGGAGTCTTGTCAAATCAAAATGGCCTATGCTAAGGAAAACCTAATGCCTGCCCTATCTCTTGTATAAAAAGTGTAAAAAGGATAAAATGTATACAAAAGGAAAAGTAAGTGTTCAAATAATAATGTGGCTGCTCTTCCCACGTTATGCCTCATGGGGTAAGGAGATCCACGTAGGCAGGATGACATACTGTGGCTTGGCTTCCAACACGTTCAAAACAGTGGATCAAGGCCCACCTGGCCTTCCACATTTGAAGTACCTTTCTCTGACTTTCAAAATAATGTTTCATCCAAAATGTTCACAAAAGTTCCCCTCTTCCGGGTTCAGACCTTTCACCACACAGTTCTTGTTGGTCCCCCTCTGCCGGGCTCAGACCTATCATGCTACAGTTCTCCAGTCTCAGGAGGATAGCTCAGGGGCAACGTGCTCGCCTTGAAAGCAAGACGACACAGAGTCCCACAGGTTCGATCCCCAGGTCTGCGCTTAGAAACCTCTGGGTATTAAGCATGTTATAAATGACCTATCATATCATATTATCATTTCATACAGCTCACACAAAGTTGTAAGGGGGCTCCCTTCCTCAAGCTTAATATACTTCGGGTCTCCCCAGGGAAGCTTTGGGGTTTTCGGCCCACTGCTCTGGATCCCTTGGTCCGTTGCCCTGCTCCAGCAGATGTGCCTTCATCCCAGAAGTGCTGCTTGTTCTCATGTTCTGCCTTGCTCAGAGTGTGTTTTTAGGTGTTGCTGTTTATTCGTGTGAGGAGAGCTAATTGGTATCAGGTGTATGAACTTAAGGTAAAGTGCCTGACTTCCCCTGACCTGATTAACGGGACAAGTCCAGTACGATGTGAGAGAGTTAGTCTGATTACTATCAGTCACCCTCTTCCTGGGCCCAGTGTTTGTGTAAAAAGGGGGGGAAGTTGTGACTTCGGAAAATCCTAAAGAACAGGATGGGGTAGATGAACAAATAAGGGGGGAATACTGTGTCTCACCATCGGCTATCTCGCGCCCACTCCTGAAGACCCCTCACCCAGGTAATCCTCCCACACTGGTCCAGCCCCAAGAGCTGGATCCAAAATCGATGGACATGTCCTGGCCACTTGGATGACAAATTCCTGAAGACTAGCAGGTGAGATACCCTTTGGTTTCTCACGCCACCCACCAAATATGATTGTGTGGGATGTTTTTACCCATGCATCCAAGCCCTACCATAAAACTGTGCAGTACTGGCATGGAAAACATCATGATGGCCAGAACTCCCCAGAGAGTGCACAGGGAAAACATGAAGAATAGGCTGCCTCCCATTTTGCCTATGTTGTGAGCACAGGAGGGCACTGCCTAAAACCACCATTGGGTTACACACACAGTAGCCTGAAACCATTAGGAATGGCAATGCTGATGCCAAAAGCAACTCAGATTTGGGAATTCATTTTCTTAATAACAAAAATAGATGCAGTACCGGTGCTCACCAATATCAGAAAGCCGTTGTTTTAAAACCACCAGACTTTTGTGTAAAACTGAACAAATGAACCGAAACCAGGCCAAGGAAAGACTTGCTAAGAGGTGGATACAATGTAAAACTATATTCTGAAATGACTTGAAGGAAGTAATTATTTAATGCATATGTAAAAATTGTAAGTTTGATTTAAACTGGGAACTAAAGTGACATTTAGCTGAATTCTGCCTGACAACTACCCCTGACAGGAGAAACCTGCTCAGCCACTCTTCCCAGGCCTAGCTGCATCCTGCTTCCCCACCAAAAGGAGTTGACACCTCTCTGATTAGATTAGGGGAGGAGCACCTGCAGGAGGTTGAACAAAGCCTTGTCCTGGACTCAGGCAAATGTTATATTGGGGGGGGCCGTAAAGTGGCTTTCTCTTGGGAGAAGTGGGAGGAGAAGTGCCTCTGGGAGCCACCCGAGCTGGAGGCGGGGGCAGACAGAAGCTTCCCCCATGTGCTTTGGAACCTAAACCACACCCATCTGGGCCAGAGCATAATTTTAAAAAAGATGGATGATTCGTAGTACGGACTTGTCAGAATTATATAAGTAATATCATTATTCTTGTGATTTTTCTGTGCACGTTTTAAGAGGTGTTAGGACCCTGTGGTGTATGCTGGGGGGTTGCTAGCTGAAAATAGGGTCTTACTCCAAATGTCTGCATGTTAAAAATCTGACACTTCATCAATGAATGTCCATACTCCTTGCGCACATGTGTGTAATTTTTGGTAAATGTCCGATATTGGTAAACCAGTCAAAAAGCGCAAAATGTTGTCATTTTTTAATGCAAGCCCCCAGGAAGATCAGAGGCGGACAAGCATGGACCATAAGGAATATATAATGTGTACATGTAATTTCAACAAATTGTGTATCTGGGAAATATGTATTTGAATCAAATATAGATTTGTGGGCAAATTGACCAGGGGAGGATCCTCTGACCCATAAACAGACATCATCATGATGACAATCCATTTCCTTCCCCCAATCATGGGAGAGGGGAGAATTGGGCCAATGACAAGTAGAGAGGGGCAGGCTCAGTTATGCCACGCACACACCCACTTCCAAAACACATAAAAAGAGACTGCTGGGACAGGTAGCGACATTCAATTCCATTTGCTGCAGAGCATGCTGACCGACGACTTCACATCCAGAGATCCAACACTTAGACTTCCAAGTTAAAGAGAGAGTACAGAACTTTGAACCAAGAAGGCCCACTGCAAGCAAAAGTATTTGTCAGCAGGCCTCAAAATCTTTTGCAAACTATTCAACAGCCGGGCGAGCTGTTTGAATTCTTTGCCAAGACCTTTTGCCGGAACCGCAGACCAGACCCAGACCGCTGTGAGCAGAACCAGAGATCCGGATCGCTGTGAGCAGAACCGGTGCCTGATTGACCCGCCGAGCAGAGAGAGCCGCCGCTGGACGTGTTGACCAGATCCGTGACGAGGCCCATTCATTTCAAAATTAGGAGGGGGTATCCGCCAGAACTGTGCAGAACCCAATCTCTTAGTTAAAATAATCTAATCCAAACTATTTTAACCTAATTGGAACAGCCTCCTAGAAATCGTGTCATCTGCCATTTTTAAAGCTGCACAACTGTCACCTGTCGATTCTGCAGCTGCAAGTTGTCACCTGTCATTTTGAGATTTAACTTTCCTCTGAAAGCTTAGAATCTAAGCTTTCCAACAAGCCTAGAACCGACCTCCTACTCCTTATACTTTTACCGCAATCGCGATTTACGCACTCGCGAAATTTACCGCGATTTGCGATTTGGCCAATTTCTCCACTTGTCAAAATACAGCTCCATTCCTTCCTTTGTTAAAATCCGTTTGCAACCTGGTAATAACTCATAGAGCATTGCTAAAGTGAGCCTGAACTAATACCAACAAGCATCTCTCACTCACCCTGAATCTCTAGAGGGAATTAAAATCAGTTAGCACATTTTCCCATCCATTGCCATCACATTTAAAAGCATTTTGGGCCTGTGTTTCAAACTTCTACCTGTTTCCTCTAAACTTGCTGGGGGGGAACTGAATTCCGTATTGTATTTGATTGTATTCCTGAAGACTGTGTGTGTTACTTCCATCTCCTTGCATTGCATATAGGGGGGGGTGAATTGCCACCAGGGGAAAAGTGAACATATTATCTCTTGTGAAACCATATCAGTTTATTTGCTGTACTGCATTTATTCCACCTTGCATTCCTTGAAACCATAAAGCATTTCAGCTACCTCATCCTCTATACTACTTCTAAGTAACCAAATCAGTTTACCAGTAGAACATTATCCATTGTTGATCACTGTCATATTTTAAGTGTGATATCCAATATTAATTTATTATAAAAGTGTGATAGATATATATTGTTATTTTTCTCAAATAAACCTTTTAAATTTGCAAAACAGACCTACTTCTTGGCTCAGTGGGGCCAGGGGGATTCTAAGAGAGGGGTGTTATATAAGGGTTGTCATCCAGAGTACATGAACTGGACCTAAAAATATATCAATAAGGGTTTCCCTCAGCATCCCAGACTAGGCATTGACTTAGCTGTAGTGTTGAAGTGAAGCCGCTTAACAAAGTGGGGGCTCGTAGCCGGGATCTTCTGGGTTAGATTTAGCACTTGTGCAGCTTAATACAGTGTGCTAACTGACGGAATACATACATCCGGTCGGAACACCACGCTGTGGTACGCTGTAAAGCACTCCTCAAAGGAACGCTCTAAGGAGAAGATCTGTTTTGCAAAATAAAATACAAACTTCTGTAAGTCAGGAAGGAACTCAAATTCCAGAATGACGACACTGGTAGACATCAAAATAGCCAGAGAGCACTTCTTACATAAGCTATTTGTGAGAGGTGAGTGGACTCATCAGGACCAAACGGTCTGGTTGCAGGCAATCGCGCAACAGGTCACTGAAACAGGGTCAGATCCATGGAGAGATCAGGGTCCCTTACATGTGGCCCTGAGTGAACTATATATGGCTTCTAAGGCCAAAGATGAACACAATAAGATTGCTAGGATAGCGGCATATTTGTACCTATATATGGGAGCCATACAGAATAAATGTGCTGAAGGCCAAGATCTGGCAAATAGGCGACAGATGGCGTTAGAGAAGGCCCAATCTGATCTGGACTCTTCTGAGCAGAGGCTGCTCAGGAGCCAGGAGTCAGAAAAGGACAGCAGACAGTACATCACTAAAATAAAGGAAGATATGGATGTGCTGCAACAGGAAACAGTGGACCAGGCTACCAGATTTCTGGCCTTGCAGAAGGAGTACCAAGAAGGTTTGGACTCCCTACTGCAGAGCCAGAAAAAGCTGGAGCAAAAGTTAGACTTCAATAGGGCATGCGCTGATCAGGTAGTCACCCTGAAAAGCCACCTAGATAGGGAGAAGGCAGAGAGCAATAAACTGATTTTGAAAGACCTGGATACCCAGGCAGAGTTTGACCAGGGGCGCCAGAAAGCTGGTGCCTTCCAAAGGCAAAGGGACGACCTGGCGGCACAGATGCAGGCTCTTTGTCAGGAAAGGGATACCTTAGGCCAGGAAGTCTGCCACTTAAAAAGGAAAATGGAAGAAAATCACCTGGCCCTCCAGGGACTGGGCGACCTCCAAAAAGAACACCAGAACTTGTTACAGCACACCAGGAGGGTGGAGGATGCTCTGGCAAGAAAGGAGCAGGCCAATAGGGACACAGCTCAGGAGGTAACCCTCCTGCAACAAAGACTGGCCCAGTACTCCAGGACCAATCAGGAAGCACAGAGAGAGAATGAGGCTCTCTGCCAGCACAATGATAGGCTCCAGCAACAGGTAGCGATGCAGGAGAGACTGATAGAGTCTAGTAAGGCCTTAACTGAGGAACTGAAAGCGCAGGCTCTTGCATTGCAATAGGGAACAGGGGCGGATAGAGATGAGGTTCGCTGGGAAAGAGAAACTCCTGAGCATAACCTCAGGAGCCCTAGTACCAGAGGCCTTCATCTCTCCCAGTCCCTGGACTCTGCCACCCCCATGTCCCCTCGCGCACATGAGCCCAGGGCCACGGCGATGGCATATTACTATCCAGCTAGAAGTATGGGGCTCATAGGCCAGTACCTCCCAGGAATGGATGGGTGGGCATCCGGGTATGGGCACCCAAGCACAGTGCAATTTAGTGGGGAACCCCAGGAGAGTAGGCCCACTAAGGGCATCCTGAAAACCTCTGCCCAGTTAGGTCAGTGGGGGGGTACCCATTAAATCCTGGTAGCAAGGAGGGATCTGAAGACTCCTCTGAGCGTCACAGGACACAGGTGACCAGGTCCCCACATTCTGCCAGCCATTCCCAGGCTCACAGAATCCGGGAAAACCTGGAAGATCAGACGGGCACCTCTGGGAGCAGTGCTTCTGAGTCAGAGGATGAATGGACCAGGGTTACCCGAACCAAAAAGGCCAATAAGGCAAAAAGGGCCTTGCTTAAGGACCCATTGAAACAAATAAAGGCAATAAGGAGTGTCATCACGCCTTATCATAAGAACGCCAAGTATTCTGTTTGGGAACACTTGGAGCTCTATGAGCAAATGATGGAGACTTTCCATTTGAAGGACAGCAGTATCTGCATCCAGTACGTCAAATGGACCTTCTCACCAGAATACTCCAGTTTCCTTGCAGGGCTGGAGGATCAAAACCATTCAAGGTGGTCCACATACAGGGCGGCCATCTTGAAACATTTTTCTGTACACAGAAATCCTCAAGAGGCTCGCAAGGCAGCCTACAATCTGCAATGTGGGGAGGATCAGGCCCCACAAGAGTTTGTGCAAGAATTAAAGCGTGCTTTTGCGCAGACCACCAGAAGGGTGCGCACGGATAGCAGAGAATTTATTAATATGTTTTTCCATGCCTTACCCAAATACATAATAACCCAGCTCGTGAGAGATTTTCATGAGAAAAGATCTTTAGACTGGGTCATTGAACAGGCTACCCGGATCCATGAGGTGCAGAAGCCCATCAAAAATAAAAATAATGCGCAGAAAAACCCCAAAACCAACAGCACCCCTGCTGCTGCCAAGGTGGCAGAGGTAAAGGTCACCCCCGTTTTGGATTTGGAGATGGGGGGGGCTAAAAACTTACCTGCACCTAATAATGCCAAGCCCAGAAGGCCCTCGGGCCAGTCACAGACAGGGAGCCAAGGAGGTAGTCCCACAAATGGGGTCACTCACTCCCCTGATTATGTCAGTTCCCGCTACAAGGGAAACCGACCGATCCTGGGTTATGTGTGGACTCCTCCAGCCCAAGGGGGGATCCAGCCAAGCACCTAACCCAGGGAACTTCTCTCCCAACTTCCCACAGGAGGGCAGAAAGTCTCCAAATCCTGGGCAGAACTTTTTCCCCAGGTATCCACCCAATTTCCAGCCCCAAAATCATCCATCCTTCTTTCCCCAATTCCCTGAGCCCAGACAACCTAATCTGGGAGAGGGTAGGCCAAGGGTGGAGGGGTACCAAAATCTTCCCAACCAGGGGTACTACCAGAGAAGGGATAGCTACCCTTCCCGGGATCAGCCCAGGGGAGAAAATAGAGCCCCGTATCAGCCTGAGCGGGTTTCACAACTTGAGCGCCAGGTCCAAAATATGGCACGGGTTCTGGGTCACATACTGAAGGCTCAACAGAACCCTCAGATGAGCATGCCACCGCAGAATGCCCCAAACTCTGGGCCTGGTGCTCCAGAACAATGACGGAGGCAGCACCCTGATAACACACCGGTTCCCAGGGAGGAGGCACAAGGGGAAGAGGGGTGTAAATCCTTGGAGGAAGCTTCCTTCCTCACTTGTAAACAGCCCCTGGAAACACAGGAACCGGAAATGAAATCTCCTGTCCCTGAAGGTCTGCCTCCAAAGGAGCAGAGGGGGGGTAGGAGAAACAAAGTACCCAAACAGGCCCAGTTTGTGGAGGAGGTACAGGTCTTCCAATTTGAGGGAGAGGGATCCTCAGAGGATCCTGGGAAAAGGATCTTCTCCTTTAGAGATGGGGGAACTCCTCCCAAAGAAAAATGGGTCCCAAGGGATGCCAATTCAGACTGGGGAGATGTGGAGACTGAGCTACCGCCGCCCACCATCTCATCCCAGAACCAACAGCAAGAAAATCCCTGGTTCAAACCCATCCTGGTGACTGCCTCCATAAAGGGGGGAGGATGGCCTAGAACTGGAACCAGGGGAACCCACAATGGCTCTGATCTCCAGTTGCCAACTTTTTCTTTCAGATTCCCGAGACTCTCCACAGAATTCTGCCCAAATCTCTTCGCTAGCAATGTCCAAAACCAGAAAGTTAGCCCACCAGTTGTCCAAAAATTTGCATTATCTGTGCCCCCTTGAGGAGAAGGAGGGAAGATATTATGCCCCGGTGCAAGTACAGGGGCAGGGTACAATTTCGGCACTGGTGGACACTGGATCCCAAGCTACCCTTCTGTCCAAAAGGGCCTTTGATGAACTAAATGCAGGAAGGGGGGAGAATTACCGTATTCCTCTCACCTCTCTTCCGGGACAACTGCAGAACTTTGACGGGAAGGAAATTCCTGTCGAGGGGACTGCAGATTTGGACATCAAAATTGGGCGACACAAGGTGAAACACCCGGTCATAGTAGTGACTCCAGATGGCACCCCTTGTTTACTAGGGAATGACCTCCTGAGAAGGTTGTCACCCCTAATAGATTGTGTAAACAAGGTCCTCTGGACCCAGACTAGCCGACCAATAAAATTAAAACAGAGTGTCAACCATGTTAGTTTAAATGGCACCTGCCACATGGTTGAACAAAAATCTGACCAAGTAGAATTTCACTTCCAGAACAACCAAATTCCAGACGTGACAGTAATAGCAGTAGGGCAACAGATTGGTGATGGGGGGGTCCTCTCTATTTCTGAAAATCAACCTTCCTTCCAGTTTAAGGTGGTATTCCACACTGGAAGGAAACACTCTGAAATTCTTTACCAATCCACAATCAGACACTCCCACTCCTATAGTCCAAAACGAGGTGAAATCAGCTCAGAGCCTGGCTGATATTCAGCAAATTGGAGAGCAGCTGTTCATCCCTGTTCAGTTAAATGATGGGAAGGACTCTGTTCTCGCCCGAGTGTGTGTGAACAACGGTAAGAGCTTCATCAGCGAAGCCATGTTCCGCCAACTCCCAAAAGATCCAGCCATTCCCACATTCAAACTGATAGACAAATGGGAAATGGACCTGGAAGCACCCAATTCCAAACATCTCCTGCCAAGCAGGTGTATGCTCAAAATCTCCATTGGCAACAAGAGCATAGTCCATAATTGTTGGGTCGTGCGAGACGCCACTGCCGCCTTTTACTTAGACATTCTCAATCGCTTTGCCATTAATTTGGACCTAATAAACTTCAAAGCTTGGTCCCGATTAGCGGATATTCCCATGGGCTTTGATGATCAAGAAAAAGCATTTAGGTCAGCTCAATTGCTACCTTATGCAGTTGAAATTCAGCTTAAAGAGGAAGTCACCATCCCAGAAAGGACCCGACAATTCTCCCTGGAAGTGAAAGTTAAAAGAGAACAAAAATTGAAAAACCCTGATGCTTATATTCATCTAAATGCTTCTCTCCAACAGCAAGGGTTAGGGGTAAACCCAACACCATTAGTCAACATAGAACATGACACCATTCCAATAGAGGTGGATAACAGCGACTTAAAGAGTATTACTCTAGCCACAGGCACCATTATTGGAATGGCGGTTGATGACTGACATTTCTCCATTGATTTAGGAAATGAACTGTTAGGACCGATCCCCAAGGACTGTTTTGACAGTGACAGTGAGGACAATACAACACCAGACAGGATTTTCACCCGGCATGGGGGGAACGTCCTGGTGTACACTTCTTGCCCTTATGGTAAGGAAGATGTGACTTACCCCTTACTTCAGAGGGGACAAGGTGATTTTCCATGAGGGCTGCCTTTCCCACCTGAAGCCTTCAGTCCAAATCAGCACTCTGTCCAGGGACTTCTCCACCCAGCTGGAGGAGGCCGCTGAGATAGCCAAACCGGAAGTCTTTCCAGGCTTCAGGCAGATGGTGGAAGAGAGGGTCAACCTAGCTGATGCCTGCGTGACTCTGGAACAGAAGCAAAAGTTGAAACAAGTTTTCTTGGATTTCCATGATCTCTTTGCGGTAGACTCATATGACTGTGGTCGCACCGACATCCACACCACAACAATTCCCACGGACCCTGGAATGACTCCAGTGTTTGTGAAGCAATATCGTTTGCCTCTCGCATCCATGGAGTCCCTTACTGAAATAATTAAGAACCTTGAGTCCCGGGGAATAATCCGTCCAGTACACAGCACCTTCAATAATCCAGTGCTGGGAACATTGAAGCCAAACGGCCAGTGGAGAATCTGCGCCGACCTTAGGGAGCTCAACAAACGGGTCCATACTTCCCGATGGCCTCTGCCCTACATTGACCAAGGGCTGGCCCAGATTCAAGGGTCACAAGTATTCACTGCAATAGACCTGACCAATGGATACTGGACCGTGCCTGTCAGTAGGGAAGACCAATACAAACTGGCTTTTACCTTTGTGGGCCAGCAGTACACCTGGACCCGGACTCCCTTCGGATACCTCAACTCCGGCAATGAATTCAACATTTTCTTACATAAGGCCATGCCCGACCTGGGTGCGAGGGGTACTGGCTTATGTAGATGATGTCCTCATCAAAAGTTCATCTGTGGAGGAACACATAGCGGAGATCCGTGATGTTCTGACGCAGTTGAGGGCCGCCGGAGCAAAACCTTCCCTTCAGAAAGCACAGTGGTTTAGAACCCGTGTTAATTTCTTGGGGCATGAGATTACTCCTCAGGGTCTCTGTCCCCAGGAAAAGAAAGTGGAAGCACTCCAGAAACTGAAGGATCCCACAACTCTGCGGGAACTAAGGAGCCTCCTTGGACTGACTAATTACAGCAGAAAGTTCATTGAGGGCTACGCAGAGATCACCAGACCCTTGATTCATCTCTTGAAGGGGGGGGGGTCAAGTGGGAATGGGGTTCAGAACAATCCGAGGCAGTAAGACAACTCAAGAGAAGCCTCTCACAAGCGCCTTTCCTAGCTTACCCTGTCAGAAACAAGGAGTTCTTCCTGGTGACAGGGTTCTCTAATACGTGCTTGACGGCAGTATTATACCAAAAGCATGATAAGGTCAATAAAGTAATCTCCTATGCGAGCAAAACTTTATCCTCTGTGGAGGAAAAATTCAACGATTGTGAGAAGGCACTCCTGGCAATGGTGTGGGCATTGAAGAATTACCGCCCGTTTATCCAGGGGGAACACATCATAGTGGAGACTCCACACCAGCCTATGCAATATCTCCAAAGTGACAGAATCCGGGCCAGAAATGTGAGTAATTCCCAAATTACTTCCTGGATTCTGTCAATGCAAGGCTTTCCTGTAGAGGTCAGATATGGCCCAAACAAGAAGAGTCCCCTCGCGCAAGGTCTGGCTGACGTGCACGATTGTGCCAGAGAAAACTGTCTCAAGGACGAAAGTCGAAAAATCAAGGACAACATGGAGGCATACCTCAATTCCCCACACAAAGTCTTTGAAGAAGACAAGTGTAAGGGAATGCCCACTGTCTATGTGGATGGATGCTCTTACCATGTTGACAACAACGGGGAGAAAGAACTGTTGGCCGGCGTAGGGAATGCATTGGTGAAGGAGTTTCCAGAACCCTCCGCTGGATACTAAATTGGTCCCCGAAGTAGTCAGGTGGCAGAATTGATGGTTGTGCATCAGGCCATCCTCACTGCTGTCCACCATCAACTCCATGAACTGGTCATAATCACAGATTCGGATTATGTACGGAAAGGGTTCGTGGAGCACCTGGTTAATTGGAAAACCAGAGGCATGTTATGTGCTAATAACAAACCCCTGAAACATGGGAAGTTAATCCAAAATATTGATGATCTGGTCACATCGAATGGGATGACCATCTACTGGAAAAAGATCAAGGGTCATTCCAAAGTAGAGGGACCAGACAAAACTGGAAATGACTTAGCTGATCAGCTGGCCAAAACCGGGGCCATCCAAGGGGATCTAATAGAAATAGAGTCCCTGTTGGTGGAAATCCAGGTCACTGCTATGACTAGGTCCCAGACAAATGCTCACAATGATCTTTCAACTGCACAATGGAGTAAGGAGACCCCTGATGCTGATTTGATTACAGCTCAGAGGGGGGATCCAATTATTGGTAAGTTTTACCAACACATTGAGGACCCTGAGAACTTTCCCCTGACGGATACTGATTACATTGGGAAAGAGGACCTAAGAGTGTTGATGAAATGTCCAAAAATGTTCTGAATCCAAGACGGTTTGTTGGTAAGGAAATCCCAAGCTGGCCATGATCAGTGGGTGGTCCCTACCTCATTCCGAAACCTGATGGAAAGTCACGCCCATGATGCGGCCACCGCCGGTCATAGGGGGTTTCACACAACACTGGAAATCTTAAGAGAGGTTGTATACTGGCCACACATGGGGCAGGACCTCAACCAATACTTGAAGGGGTGTCTTGTGTGTGCACAATTTCAGCCATCATCCCTCACACACCGTGCGCCTCTCCAAAAGAGGGGGATGACACTGCCATGGTCAGATTTGCAAATCGACTTTGTAGGCCCTGTAATTCGCTCGTCTAGAGGAAACAAGTATATGTTGACCGTTACATGCTTGTTTACCAAGTGGGTGGAATGTCTCCCGGCCCCAAACTGCAAGGCAGAAACAGCAGCTGCCCTGATGATTAACCACATCTTTTCCCGTTTTGGTCTACCTCAAAGGATTGAGTCAGACAGAGGTAGCCACTTCACCAGTGAAGTAATGATAAAGATGTGGGAGATACTGCGGGTCAAAAGGAAGCTACATATTGCTTACAGGCCAGCTTCTTCTGGAGCAGTGGAGAGATACAACCGAACCATTGTGAGCATCTTAAAAAAGTTTGTGGCAGATTCTGGGCCAAGTTGGGATATCCGACTACCTCTGGTCCTAATGGGCATCAGATCTACCCCTTCATCTGCAACTAAAATGTCACCATTTGAGTTGATGACCGGACGCAAGATGGTGCTTCCTCAGCATTTGCTCTACAGGACCCAAGAGCAGACACTGATAAATGCCTCCACAACTCATGAGTATGTGGAGAATTTAAGGAAACACCTCCAACATGCTTTTGCCTATGCCCAGCGGAATCTGGAAAGATCAGCTGAGAGTATGAAAACGCACTATGATTTGAAAACCACCAGGAAGGAATACTATGTGGGAGACCGGGTCTATCTATACAATTTCCAAAGGAACCAGGCCAAACAGCGAAAATTTTTGCCTACATGGAAGGGACCCTTTGAAATTATAGACAAGATCTCCCCTGTAGCGTATAAGATCTGCATCCCCAAAGGTAGTCTGGTGGAAGGGGAAGACAAGTGCGTACATATAAATCAGCTAAAGTGTTGCCATCCCAGGCACCCTCTGCAGCAACTGGAGGAGTCCTCTGCAATAACTGAAGGGACCGCTCCGGATTAATTCAGTTACAAACCTAAAATATTCCACATATAGCATATAAAATTCTGTGATTCTTGTATATATATATATATGGTCTTGTCTCCTAATTTAAAAAAGAAAATGTATATGTTAATATCTTCTGATTTATAAAATGTATATGTTCGCCACACCATTAATAGTGGTGGAAAAATGTCTAGGAATGTGTATTGCCGCTTTGCTTTATCATCCTAGGAGAGATGAAACCATAGAGACTGACCACGGAAGGCGACCTGGGGACCGGGAGCGAAGATCCGAGGGGCCCGGGGTACCGCTCAATCCTCCCATCAGGACCAGCAAGGAGAACTGATTGATCGACTGGAGGAAGGAAAAGATGCTGAATTGTGCCATCTACGGAATTGGAAGAAGAGGAGGCGAACATCCCAGATCTTGCGAGTTCCATCAGTGAAAGGTCAGAATGGCCATCGCAAGAGGGGGGGCTTGTGGGATGTTTTTACCCATGCATCCAAGCCCTAAAATAAAACTGTGCAGTACTGGCATGGAAAACATCACGATGGCCAGAACTCCCCAGAGAGTGCACAGGGAAAACATGAAGAATAGGCTGCCACCCATTTTGCCTATGTTGTGAGCACAGGAGGGCACTGCCTAAAACCACCATTGGGCTACACACACAGTAGCCTGAAACCATTGGGAATGGCAATGCTGATGCCAAAAGCAACTCAGATTTGGGGAATTCATTTTCTTAATAACAAAAATGGATGCAGTACCGGTGCTCACCACTATCAGAAAGCCTGCGTTTTAAAACCACCAGAATTTTGGTAAAACTGAACAAATGAACCGAAACCAGGCCAAGGAAAGACTTGCTAAGAGGTGGATACAATGTGAAGCTATATTCTGAAATGACTTGAAGGAAGTAATTATTTAATGCATATGTAAAAATTGTAAGTTTGATTTAAACTGGGAACTAAAGTGACATTTAGCTGAATTCTGCCTGACAACTACCCCCGACAGGAGAAACCTGCTCAGCCACTCTTCCCAGGCCTAGCTGCATCCTGCTTCCCCACCAAAAGGAGTTGACACCTCCCTGATTAGATTAGGGGAGGGGCACCTGCAGGAGGTTGAACAAAGCCTTGTCCTGGACTCAGGCAAATGTTATATTGGGGGGGTGCTGTAAAGTGGCTTCCTCTTGGGAGAAGTGGGAGGAGAAGTGCCTCTGGGAGCCACCCGAGCTGGAGGCGGGGGCAGACAGAAGCTTCCCCCATGTGCTTTGGAACCTAAACCACACCCATCTGGGCCAGAGCATAATTTTAAAAAAGATGGATAATTCATAGTACGGACTTGTCAGAATTATATAAGTAATATCATTATTCTTGTGATTTTTCTGTGCACGTTTTAAGAGGTGTTAGGACCCTGTGGTGTATGCTGGGGGGTTGCTAGCGGAAAATAGGGTCTTACTCCAAATGTCTGCATGTTAAAAATCGGACACTTCATCAATTAATGTCCATACTCCTTGCGCACATGTGTGTTATTTTTGGTAAATGTCCGATATTGGTAAACCAGTCAAAAAGCACAAAATGTTGTCATTTTTGAATGCAAGCCCCCAGGAAGATCAGAGGCGGACAAGCATGGACCATAAGGAATATATAATGTGTACATGTAATTTCAACAAATTGTGTATCTGGGAAATATGTATTTGAATCAAATATAGATTTGTGGGCAAATTGACCAGGGGAGGATCCTCTGACCCATAAACATACCTCATCATGATGACAATCCATTTCCTTCCCCCAATCATGGGAGAGGGGAGAATTGGGCCAATGACAAGTAGAGAGGGGCAGGCTCAGTTATGCCACGCACACACCCACTTCCAAAACACATAAAAAGAGACTGCTGGGACAGGTAGAGACATTCAATTCCATTTGCTGCGGAGCATGCTGACCGACGACTTCACATCCAGAGATCCAACACTTAGACTTCCAAGCTAAACAGAGACTACAGAACTTTGAACCAAGAAGGCCCACTGCAAGCAATATTTGTCAGCAGGCCTCAAAATCTTTTGCAAACTATTTAACAGCCGGGCGAGCTGTTTGAAATCTTTGCTAAGAACTTTTGCTGGATCCGCAGACCAGACCCAGACCGCTGTGAGCAGAACCAGAGATCCGGATCGCTGTGAGCAGAACCGGTGCCTGATTGACCCACCGAGCAGAGAGAACCACCGCTGGACGTGTTGACCAGATCCGTGACGAGGCCCATTCATTTCAAAATCAGGAGTGAGTATCCGCCAGAACTGTGCAGAACCCAATCTCTTAGTTAAAATAATCTAATCCAAACTATTTTAACCTAATTAGAACAGCCTCCTAGAAATCGTGTCATCTGTCATTTTTAAAGCTGCACAACTGTCACCTGTCGATTCTGCTGCTGCAAGCTGTCACCTGTCATTTTGAGTTTACTTTAAATCCCAAAATCTACCTTTATTAAAACATCCGTATGTCTGGAACCGTTTGTCCTAGGAACGCGATTTAACTTTCCTCTGAAAGCTTAGAATCCAAGCTTTCCAACAAGCCTAGACCTCCTACTCCTTATACTTTTACCGCAATCGCGATTTACGCACTCTCGAAATTTACCTCGATTTGCGATTTGGCTCAATTTCTCCACTTGTCAAAATAGCAGCTCCATTCCTTCCTTTGTTACAATCCGTTTGCAACCTGGTAATGACTCATAGAGCATTGCTAAAGTGAGCCTGAACTAATACCAACAAGCATCTCTCACTCACCCTGAATCTCTAGAGGGAATTAAAATCAGTTAGCACATTTTCCCATCCATTGCCATCACATTTAAAAGCATTTTGGGCCTGTGTTTCAAACTTCTACCTCTTTCCTCTAAACTTGCTGGGGGGAACTGAATTCCGTATTGTATTTGATTGTATTCCTGAAGACTGTGTGTGTTACTTCCACCTCCTTGCATTGCATATAGGGGGGGGGTGAATTGCCACCAGGGGAAAAGTGAACATATTATCTCTTCTGAAACCATATCAGTTTATTTTCTGTACTGCATTTATTCCACCTTGCATTCCTTGAAACCATAAAGCATTTCAGCTACCTCATCCTCTATACTACTTCTAAGTAACCAAATCAGTTTACCAGTAGAACATTATCCATTGTTGATCACTGTCATATTTTAAGTGTGATATCCAATATTAATTTATTATAAAAGTGTGATAGACATATATTGTTATTGTCATGATACCCGCTCCCGGGGAGCCGGCTCAGGCCCTGCGTCCCCGAAAGCAGACATCAAGTCCCCGGGGAAGGTCCCAGCAACCCCTTATAGGGGCCCTTTGGACAGCGTCCTGGCGCCTATGGCGCCAGGCTCATAGAAAACATCAGTCCTGGCGCCATACGCGCCAGGCTCATTATGAAAGTGTTTGGGTGCACTTACCTGATGCAAACCATGCTGCAGAACCCCGGCCCCCTTGAGGCCTGAAAGGAACTACTTTATCTGTGGGACTCATTTACCACCCGGGCATGGTCGGGGAAGGATATTGGAGGAAGGACACATTCTAGGAACTTCTTCCAAGGCTATTTAAACCACACCCGATCAGCCACACGTGCTTCGCGTTGTTCTGCAACTAGCAGCTGGACGCTCACCGTGTCTGCTCCTGCATCCTGACTTCTGCCACACCTGCCAGCATCCTGAATCGCCTGCAAAGGAAGGGAACAAGAGAACAGAAGAAGGAAAAGGCCCCACCTGCTAAATCTGCATCCCAGAGACATTTCGCCGACAATCCTGAAAAGGAAGACATTTATTTTTAAAAGCACATCGCATCGATCGCTGCAGCGCCACATTCTACTCACCTTTACAGGGCGCCTCCATGTTCAGCAGCGACTATCCGGATTCGCAGTCGCGCTCCCGCGCCTAGGGAGAAAAAGACAAGAACAAAGGTGAGAGAAAGAAGGGAAAAGGGAAGCTAAAACTCCATGTCAAGACTTACCTGTTGGGTCATCCCCTTTTCATTTCGGGTCCGCGAAGCATCCAGGCATTTTCGGACCCCGGCCCCTAAGGGGAAAAAGACATCAGCGTTAATGAGTGAATGAAAAGACATTACCAAAACACTCATTAAAGACTTACCTGATTTCCACAAGGATTTCACCGCTCACCTCGGGTCGGTGCCTGTTCCCTGGCATTCCGTACCCCGGCCCCTATGGGGAAAAAGACACTAGCATTAGAACATTAATGCATGGACACAAGGGGAACCACTTATAGAAAAACTTACCTGGAAGCCAAGCAAGTTTGGTTCTCACCCATCCGAAAATCCAGTGACGTAACTGGATACCAACGCGCCCCTGCATCAGAAGCAGGATGGAGAGCTCGTCCTTCCAGACCCTAAGGTGAGACGCTACGGGGAAGCACAGCAGGGTTTTGAGGAGGGTGAGAGGGGTAAATGGGAGGCCGATTGCATTACCCCGCAGACAGTTAACCCCCTACTCTCACCTACAGAATGATACTTCTGCGAGTCAGACAAGCCAGATCTGGGGCCCGGTCCAGTCCGTCTTCCGAACCCTGCGCATCACCTTAGACGAGGTCACAGCAGCGTGAACCAGGTCAGCGCCCCCGTGGGAGTCAGGTGAGCGTTACAGTTATTTTTCTAAAATAAACCTTTTAAATTTGCAAAACAGACCTACTTCTTGGCTCAGTGGGGTCAGGGGGATTCTAAGAGAGGGGTGTTATATAAGGATTGTCATCCAGAGTACTTGAACTGGACCTAAAAATATATCAATAAGGGTTTCCCTCTGCATCCGAGACTAGGCATTGACTTAGCTGTAGTGTTGAAGTGAAGCCGCTTAACAATTGGACAACACCTCTTCAAAGAAATCCCATCTTTCCCCAATTCTTCCAATTTCATTGATCAGGCTTATCTTCATTATTATTTTTAGATCATATTTAAAAACGCACCTGTTCTTGAGATTGATTGACATAGTTCCTGACATTGGTGCATAGTTTAAACATTACTATTGAAAACATAATTCATTGGTAGCAGTAACTGGCCTAAAACCTTTAATCTTAAAGTATGATTGCACATGGTATCACTGACTTATTTTAGCAAATGGAGGAAGGTCTGCTTAGCAATTGTTTCACTTGAACTATAGATAGCCATCTCCATCCCACAGGTTCTGGTGCCTTTAAAAGACCTTCTACGTTTGTGCGGCTAAATGCAACCTCTGATGACCTGGAAAAAAATGTAACCGAACAAATGACTAATCGCATCTAAAGATTTGAATACAAAGGGCAAGAAAACATATGTCCCTTACAACATTTCCAATGCACGAGGCTCCCACTTTATCGCACAACTTGAAACTCCTAAATAGCTTTAGGCATTTAGCTAATCCTGTGTTTTACTACCACACCAGATTAAACAAGGACAACCCTTTTGGTCATGCTTTCAGACATCAGGAGATTATATCTACTATCTACAAGAATTATCAGACCATAAACTCAAGGCTATTTCTGCAGATGTCAACCACAAAAGGTTGGGATTTCTCATTTACTTGCTTTCTGCGTCTGAAAACCTGTTTAGAAGTCTAAAGTGCATTTTGCAAGAGAGCCCTTACCACTATGTTCTGATTCATTGTGAAAGGGCACTTATTTTCAGATTAATGAATTGCCCATGTATTTATATTAAAGTACATGTTGTTTTTACATTTGGTAGATTTGATACTTCATCTTTCTTTACGCATGCAAGCTAATAGTGTATCAGTTCTGAACAAAAAGTAAACTGTGCTCAAGTTGCTGCACCCCAGTCATCAATATGGCACTCACAACATGAATTCCTCATAATAGAAGGGACCCTCTAAGACCACCCCAACAGTAGATCGCTGTGTTCCAGGTTGATCTGGATGTCTGAATTATGCCATAATGTGTGCCAAGTGGAGGATATCCCGTCATCTGCTTCTCTGGTCAATGGGTATGGTTTTGCCCGGGGCAGCAGTTACATTGTTTCAATTGAATATTTACTGCCCCAATCCATTTCAGTGCCCCCACATCGTGAGCTCCCTTGGTCCACAACTCATCCGGCACCATTTTGATCTCCCTCTTTGTGTTTATTTTCCTTCCTCACTAACTTCCTCACTAACTGTGTCAGAATGGGCACCAATTTTTTCCAATATCTGAACTGGGCAAGGTATCTATATCTGGAACACCATCTCTCTGTCCTCCTTCTCATCAGCGAACAATGGGGTTCAAACAATGCTCCTGTAATGGTGAAAGTGGGGTCAATGCACAGCACAGCTCGCCACTCCATGTTGTCATCATCTGTTCCACACAGAATCACCATGTCTTCCAGCTGTAACACCATTGTTCTCCCCTTTAAGCCATCCTTCTAGCACTGTGCTCTGAATAAGAATTCCAAAGCCAATCAGAACACCTTCCCCTGTATTCCCGGGACCCATCCTAGTAGAACTTTGACCCCGTGCATGAACATGCTGTGATATATTGGCTGTGCTTGCAAGGTGTTTTGCACATGTGTTGCCAAGAGAAGAGCTGCTAGCCAGGCAATGTAAGTGGAGCACACCAGCCCTTTCTCTTTGAATGCTATAGTTGCATTCAGTTTGCTGAGCAGGTCTCTCCCCAAGATATTGATGGGTGTGTCTTTGGAGTACATTTATGGAACTACAAGGTGTTGTGTTAATGAAACTGCGACCACTGCCCCAGAAAACCCCTCTGTATCCATCACTTTGTTAGATAATGGGAATCCGTCCTCCCTGATGCAGGACTTGGTTGCTCCTGTATCTATGAGAAACGAAAACTCTCTTGGTCTTATTTTCACTGTCACCTCGGTTTCCTCTTCGGGGTTGTCCATTACTGCTAGGACTGGAAACACCCAGACTTTCTGCGGGCTCCCCTATTGCTGTGTGTTATTCGGCAGGAAGAGACAATGGTTCCCTCTTACCACTCTGACCCCTGTGTAATGGGGCACCATGTTTTGCCCTTGCACCACTGTGATTCTGCCTGCTACAGCAGGTGGCTCAACCTTCGCTGGGATCGTTACCCCGTGGTCCGTTGTCATTACTTGGTGCTCCATTAGTCCCTGCTGTGCTAGCACCTGCGTTGGTTGTAATTGCCCTGGAGGACACTGTATCTGCTGCAGCTGGAACCTCTGCTGTTGCTCTACTTGGATTGCCTGTGCCTGTTTCATAAATGAAAACCAAAGTAGTGTCCAAAAGGTATCAGACACACCCGTCCCCTGCACACCTTTGAGCTGTGACACTGCCAATATAATATTAGATGGATGTTAAAACTTGGTATAAGTACATCATTTGATCAAAAATAATATATACGCAGGAGAATGTTCCTTTGTTCAGCTCTTCTTTATACTTTAACAATGAGAAGTACAACGCATTTCGGGATACAATATTCCCTTCATCAGGTGTAGTTAAACCAGTCCCTAAAATAATAAATTAAATCAAATTCATTATAGTACTAACAGTTCTGAAGTATCTATCAATTTAATCCAAAAATAAACCAAACATTCTAGACACAATAGTCCTGATCGCATAGAGCAGAAGCTCTAAGATTATTAGAAGTCATTCAAATAAGTTAATCATGGGTCAAACAAGGTAAGACCCAAATAGTGAAATGCCTATGGGATCATTCATATCGGTGACCAAATCAAGTCGTGAGTAGAGAGAAATAAGTTTGGGTAACCCCTTCACGAAATCCAAAAATAGTGGCATGCTGCTATAGTATAAGATAGGGTAACGAACAATCCACCACCCATCAGTGAGTAAAGAAATGAAGCAAAAGCATGTAAAAAGTGCATGGAAGGTATATTAAAGAAACACCAGCAAAACGCAACAAGGATGTAATGCTGGTGCTGCAGAATTCAGGATCTGGAGGAATAGAAAATCATATTGTAGCAAAGTGTAATAAGTAATGGAGAAAAGCAAGGCCTGCGAAACACGGACATGATTACCTTTCAGTAAAAAGATGCAATTATTCTATCAGCATTCGAACATCGCATGTAGAATCTTCAGGTGTTACATAAATGGGCAGGTGTGCGTCATGTGTCCCATGTTCTGATAAATGTAGCATGGTCTGAAAACCTTGTATCCTGTTCCTTGATATCCCCTCTTCCCCGTTGTGAAAACTCTCTTCCTATAATTGCAGCAAACAAACTTTTCATATGCCCTGCTGTCCTTTTCTGAAGTGCCTGTATCCATTTACTGTCCCCGGCTACGAGGGAGGGCAAGCTAAATATTAGGTTGTTGTGGTCCATTGTTTGCAAGGGCACATAATGGGCTCCCCCTCGTCCCTTCTGTAGTAACGTCATTACTGGTGTCTTAGGTCCCATCCCTCCTTCTCTGACAGCTTGTATTAACCCCATTTTTACCTTCCCTGTCCTCCTACGTAAGGAGGTGGACCAGTCCCTGTCACAATGGTCACTGTCCGGTCTTTTCCACTCTTTTCTTCTTTCTAAGGTTTCCGGGTGTCCATTCGTCACTATCCCCATCACGCCATTCGTCTCCTAATAACCCTTTGTCTGAGGCTGCGTCTTCCTTATCCCCCTCATTGACTTTTTTGTCTCTTCCTCTTCATCCTCCCCATCTCATTTGAATTGTATTCATCCCGATAGACATTCTCCCTTATCCTACTTGCTCGTCCTCCTCACTTCCTCCTCTATAACCATTCTTCTTTGCTAAATAATGCATCCACCTGTTGGAGCATATTCTTTTCAATGTCTGCTAGATATTTTCTTTTGCCCCTCATGTGCACCTCCTCTCTTTGTGCTTCTTTCTCTTTCTACACCATTGCTTTCCCCTTGTCTCCCTTTGAGGTTTCCCACCGCAGGCTAGTTACCCTGCAACTGGGTGCAAGGTGGGATATAACGCATTGGGCGGGGTTGTGAGCTCGGTATGCCCCTGCCATGGTCTCTTCTTCTTTCTTCAATTTTGCCTCTTTAGTCTCCTCGTATAATTTCCAGAGACCCAATATGTTTTGCCTGCTTCTTAACTTAGAACCTTTATATTTCATTAATAGTTATGAGAACATATTCCTTATTATTTTACTCTCAAATGTCCCTTCCCCTGGCCATGCATAGAAACACTGCCCTGCAGTCTCTCCGGCCCACTGGAAATTGTATTTTAATATTTTATCGCTATAATGGGGCAATTTGCAGCACATGTGGTCTAGTGGGTGGTACACATAAGCCATTATTTCATTTCTTTTTTATTCTACTACCTTGTGTTCCCCCTCCTTCTATTCTCCCAACTCTTCCCCGTTCCTATTCCCAAACACTCCTCTCAAAATTCACTCTGGCCCTCCCCACAGGCACTACCAGACACTCCTCTCCTTCGCAATGGCCATCTCCAAAGGCCCAACCTTTCACTCAATTTTAGTACTTATCAGCCCTCTCCACAGGCTCACCGTTCCCTATGTTAGCGCAGTAGTATCCAGTGTCTAACCATGCATCACCGGTACACTCCTGCCATTGAAATTCAAAAGCCTGCTATTTTACACGAGATACCTCTTGGTGCTAACTCATCCACCACAAGCCCTCACCACTGAATGACTTTAACTACCACACGTGTGTCCCTCTCTACAAAAGAAACCAACACAACTTGTACCCCAATGACGCAACTATACAATCACCTGCACTACGCGCCACTCTCATCTATTGGAGTTTGCCACACACTACGTACCTCTCCTGCTCTACCGCAGGTGTTCCCACACCAGCGCCCACTCCCTGTCAGGTGGTACGCTCTAATATCTACGCTACTACAGCCGATCATCCTCCCTGCTCTGAGGATGTGTCCTATACACCATAAAAAGAATGTAGCCCTCCTCGCCCATAGGTATTCACTATTGTGCAGCGTCTTCTTGCCCAGTTATACTCACATCCTGGATACTCTAGAGTCCCCTCGGTACTGTGCCTCCACCACAGGCTCACCCTTTCACTGTATGCGGGTGGGGTACTGGACCTGGCAGACATTTGCAAACTCTGCATCTGCTGGGCCTCCTCAGTGATGTGCTGTGAACAGGACTGCGGTCGCCAGACCTGCACCCCCAGGGAAGGCGGCCTGGATACCCTCAGCGGTCAGGGGAGGACTGAGAGATCTCCCTGGGGCCTCCAAAAAATGTAGTCACCAATTAGAGCATAATAAGAACCATGTATTCAAAAAGTAGAACAAAGACTGGGCAAGAAGCAACACTGTTTGATACAGCTGGGTGAGCATCAAACAGAACAGTGGGTAGGCCCTGATCGAAAAGGCTGACACCTGAATGGAATATGAACAGTAGTTTTATACCAAGAAAAACAATGGTCGGAAGTCCGTCGAAACACTTGAAAGTTGGAGAATTGGATTTTTCTGTTTCCCAGGGATTTCATTGGTTAACAGACATCACCTCCACCTCCTCGAAGTTTAAGCTGATTAGTGAAGCGTAATTTGAAGCAAACAGTTTACCAATTTCCCATTAAAATACCTCCCCATGTGGTACCAAATGTATTTACACCCCACCCCTGAACAACTTATTATTATTACTGAAGTAACATTTGTGCTGACCGCTGTAACTTTAATACACTGCCATTAGTCAGCACCATTGAGAACGGAACATGAGACACCCTGCAGCAGGTTGGAAAGGGGACATTCAAACAATACCTGTTAGATAATGACCTTTGCAAACTCTGTGATACTTTGGAGGCTGGCCACCTCCCCAGAGCTCATGAACTTACTGGGCCTCAATACGAGTTTGGAGGTAGCCATGCCGTATTTACCGGGAAGTACCAGGCCATTCTGACCTTTGCGGGCCCAGTTAATTCCCATTCGTGGGCCCCGGACCCAGTACGTCCCCATTCCCATTTGAGCCCCTATAGGGCTCAATGGGAATGGGGAGGATGGCAACAACGGTCCTGTTAATAACGGTACAGAGCGGCCCCACGAGCAGAGCTCCGAATGTTGCGGCGAGGTAACAATGGTGCCGGTAGCACTACCAGCGCCGTTGTTGCCTTACTGCAACACTCATAATGAGGCCCACTGTCTGATTGGATCTCCAAGGAAGGCCACTCCGTTCAGCTTTCTTCTCCCACAGCCACTTGCCGATGGGCATTGGCAGTCATATAACCGGTTTGAGAAACCTGATGGTATTCTCCCAAGTAGACCCCAACAATCCCTTATTCAGGTGGCCAGGGAAGGGCTGACATTCTCAGGTCCCAACCCTGGGTGTGGACGATAGAGGGAGGAACACCTGGGTAGGGGAACCTGGGGTTACGCTCGGGGGGATTTCCCAGATGAGATGCAGTATCACAACAGGGAAGAAGGTGAGGAGGACTAAGTGCCTGAAACAGTTATAGGCTATTCCCACTCATCATCCCTTCCACCCAATAAAACTCCCTTACCAAAAGGAAGATCCAACTACCCCTCTACATTTGCCAAACTATTTGAAGGGATCTAATTGAAGGGATCTGAGCCCGACTGAGGGGGATCCAGGGTGAACCGTGAGTCACCCGAAAATTAATTCTCTGATCTTAGTGTGAAAGCAATCCGAGCCCAGAAGAGGGAGATCCAGGGTGAACACCCTACATGCCAGTAAACTCTGCCATAGAGAAGGCAAGCGTGAACCTGACTGAGGGATGCCATTGTGATAGAAACTGTGCTATTGACTTACAAGGTTTGAGCCCGGCTGAGGGGAAAATATGGAACTGCGAATTGAACTGTGTTTGATAAAGGAACTTTGGGATAAGAGCCAAAGCTGGGGAAGCTTTCAACATTGGGAAGCTGGGTCGAAGTGTTTGCCTGCTTAATTGTGCCTCACTGCCACCAAGCTCTGCCTGCCCCTGTGCCATTAACGTGGGCAAGGGAGTTACTATTACAATGTCCAGTTATCCTGACACTTCTTTTGAGACACACTATTTCTTTTGCATTTCCCATTGAAAACCTGAACAGTCTATTTTCTTTAAGAACACTACCCTGTTGTGTTGAAAGCCTACATATCCCTTGTCACTTTTGTATTAGATTGAGGCAGGAAATAGGCTTATTTAGTTTAGGCCTTTTTGATTTGACTAGGACTGCCTTTTCTTTTTGTTTGATGGTCGAGACTACTCCCATTTTAGCAAGATGGGAGTTCTCCAACCCTTTTGAAACTATTGAATAAACACACTTGAACTTGAACCACTTGTGTTGTATTCTTACTTCTGATAACCATGCCATCCTCACAATGGCACACTGGTACAGAGCCACCCACCCGGCGGCCGTGTAGGGCGGCTAGTTTGGCTGACCGCCCTGTGATTACATCACCTCGTTCTAGATATGTTGTTTTTTCATGTAATGAGTAACCTAAGCCCCACCCCCCTTTGCAGATCCCTGATGTGTTGGCCACATGTTTTAGATCAAGGTTTCCCAGGTCCAGCCTGCCCTGAGGGATTTCCCACTACATTAGCTACATTAAGCTAATCATAGGACAGTATATTGGACTGTGTATGCAGCCAAATCATTACCCTCTACCGTTCTCGGTGAAGCCCTTTGTACAGGGCATCTGTGGCTTAGAACACCTGTGTCATTTCTCATTTACCTGCCCCCACCGTCCACCTTCTTTATTCTCAGAGATGTGTCCCCATGCCTGCTGCTGAATTAGAACACAACGTTGTGGGTTCGCTTGTAAATGTGACAATTCATGCATCAATTGATTACATTGGTTTTGCAACTGTGTAATCGGATTATGCTGTCTTTCTGTGATTTCTTATCATCACAATCAAAAAGACTGACCAGACACATGTATACAATTTTTCAGACACCTCCTTTTCTATCGCTGAAATTATGTGTTGTCTCCACATATTCATCGTATCTGAAGAGCAAACCCCTAGAGCAAATCATTTTGATTCTGCGTATTCATGCAAGTTTGTTACACTAACTTCTGACATCTTACACACTGTCCGTGCAATCTACAAAGTCTCAACTTAGAATTCACTTAAAGCAGAGCACACTACTGACAAATAAAATATGGCCACGTCTGACTGATGAACTAGCTAAACATTCCTGGCTAATGCACCAAATATGTTGGAAGAAATCCTGATCCTTCCTTGCTGCCACTTTTTATACCACAGCACCTTAGCAAGTGCATCTCCAATCTTTACACTGTACCCTCCTGCTAAACACTCATTGGCCCACTGGACGCAATAAAGACAAATACCCTTTTCTCGCAGTTAGAGATTTTATTTAATCAATTTCATCAGCAAGAAACAAACAACTCAATTAGGCCACTTGTTATGCATGAATGCACTTACAAAAAACATGTGTCATTAGACACATATGCAAGAACACATTTTACTTCAGCAAGACATTTAAAATGTTCGACTTTCTGATTTTTTAACCTCAAAGTTATCAAAGCAACATGAAATCATTTAGGTTGCAGTGCACAGATATTACTTATCATTGGATGGGTCATCTAATTACAGCCACTCCCCCTCAGAATTTTGAACTCATCTACTCCATTAATCTTTTGGCACTTTAAAGATTAAGGAAGCATTGCTTTTGTGTCCAGGCTGACACACTGGCAATTACCCCGCCTTGGGTTCCTGCATATTTAGCTGTCTAGCTGTCTAGTTACATTTACCATCCAAATGAGTACACTGTCTCTCAGGAAACCTTCTCTCCCTTGGCCCTCAATCTCCCTTCCTGTAGCTAGGTATGCCTCAATCCGTCTCCCCCAAAACAATGGCCCAGAGTCGAACCATGGCCTTCAAAGAATTCCCTCGGTAGCTCCCACTCCCAGCTACACCGATCAGCATCCCAGCAGACGATCCTCGTCAAAGTTCCAGCCATGCAGGTCAGCGCTTTCTCTTCCGGAAGTTTGTCCTTCCCCTGTTTCTCTGCCTCTATTTCGAAACCTTCACCTACAACCACCTCCTCTATATGTTTTCTTTGCATTTCTTTAAATATTTCCCAGCCTGTTTCATAGTGTCACCTGTCACCATCCCCCGTATCAATTTGTGTAATTTTCCAGCCCCTGGCTTTGGCGACCTTTGGACAGTATTTTGCTTAGCACAAAATCCTACAGCCCAGAGTGAAATTTTGCATTTCACCTTAGCCTTCGTTCCTTCCCTCTCCTGCTTTTCACGAACAAAGATTGTTCTATCTTCTACACACCATTAATCTTTCCTTCACATTCAGCTTTTAACTCTGCTTTATTTTCTGAATCTGCCAATGTTCGTGCGCTTACCGCCACACAACTATTTTCATGGCCTATGCAAATCTTACCCACTCTATTTACGCCCTATTCGAAGTATTAGTTTTAAATGTTCAACTATACACTGAAAACACTGTACCGTGCAAACGATTCCCTAACACCCACCCCCCTCCCCTCGACTCCATCCAGTATTGCCTCACCAAAACCTAACACTAATATTCTGGGGAACAATCTGGTGATAATGTGTGTTCAAAAATGGTTGCTGAAAATTGGCCAGTAGCTTATTCTCCAAATTATTTTGAGTTTTCGATTTTCCTTTCTTATAAGATTCCACTTGAGGGTTAACCATTTGGATGCTTGCTTTTTTTGGAAGGTTTTGAAATGTAATTTGAAGATACCTTTTTGGTGTGCCCCTGTCATGAGGATCCGCCTGAAGCCCAAAGCCAAGTGCAACTCCTTGTACAACTCTGACCTCGTCACCCTCAAACGCAAGTGCAGAGTGGCTGAGAGGACATGGTCTGCTTCACGCACATCCTCTGACAAACTGGCCTGCCGCCTGCTCCAAAGGCAATACCGGCCCTCTGTGCTCACCAAGGAGAGAGCTCACATCCAAGCCTACATCTCTGCGGCATCTAACAACTCGGCTGAACTCTTTAAAATCTGCAAGGAACTGGCCAATCCTTCTGCAGTCTCTACCTCTCCTGTCCCTTCCCAGGCCCTCTGCACAGCACTGGCTTCTCATTTCATCTCTAAAACTCAGGATATCCTGTCCTCTCTCTCCTCCTCTCCACTTCCTCCCTCCACTCCCTGCTCTTCCTCTGGCCCCTCTTTGGCCTCCTCTCCTCCCTCCTTCTCTGCCTTTCCCCTTTTCTCCCCATACAAGGTTTCTAGACAAGTCCAATCTATGAAAGTCTCGTCAAAACAGGTTCATCCCTGTTCCTCCAAAACCATTCACTCATTCACTCCCTGGTTCCTGCGTTAGCAGACTTCTGCAACAACCCCTTCGCCACTGGAGTCTTCCCTTCCCCCCTGAAGCACTCTCTTGTGCACCCTCTTCTTAAGAAACCCTCTGACGACCCGTCCTGCCCGGCTATCGCCCAATCGCCCAATCTCCATCACCCCTTTCATGGGCAAACTCTTGGAAAAACTGGCCATCTCTGAGCTCAATCTCCACACTGAATCTGTTGGTTGTCTCCAAGACCATCAGTCTGGCTTCAGAGCTGCCAGAAGAACGGAAACTGCTCTCCTGAACATCCTGAAGACCTGCTCTCCGACCTTGATTCCAGCACCCCCTGTGCCCTCGTCTTACTTGATCTCTCTTCTGCCTTTAACATGGTTAACCATGCCATCCTGCTCAACCGTCTCTGTGTTAACCTGGGGATTACCGGTCAGGCCCTGGCATGGCTGACTTCTTTCCTCTCTGATGAACCCTCCCAGGGTCAACTTGGGTCCTTCATCTCCTCTATATCTATCTCTATCTGTGGTATTCCCCAGGGGTCTAACCTCTCTTCCTGGCTGTTCATCCAATACCTGGCACTTCTTGTCCACTGCATTGCAGCACTCTGCCCCAACTTCCAGTGCTATGTGGATGACACTCAGCTCATTTTCGGGTTGCCTTCAGCCAACTCTTCTCCCTCTCTCATCTCTGACTGTCTGTCCGCCATCCAGGAGTGGTGTGCCGCCAATGATCTCTACCTTTATGCTAGTAAAACCGAGATTCTCCTCATCAGCACACCTGCTCCCTCCTTTCCTGTTACTCTCTGGCCGGCCTCTCTTGGTCCTCCTTCTGCTCCCCACAAGGCTAAAAACCTTGGGGTCATCCTCGACTCCGCACTCTCCTTCTCTCCCCACATCTCTGATGTCTCTAAGAAGTCACACTACAAGCTGCACCTTTTCAGAGGTTTTCTTCCTTTCCTCTCCTTCCCTCAGAAGCTCACTGTCTCAGATCTCTGGTTCTCTCTAGGCTTAACTATTTCAACAGCCTCTTTCTAAATCTGCCTGCTTCTACTCTCTGCCCTATGCAACTCATCCAGAACATGACTGCGAGACTTGTCCTTGGCCTCAAGCCCAGGGATCTTATCTCTCCAGGACTGAAATCTCTGTACTGGCTCCCAGTGGCTGCAAGGTTTAAGTTCAAAACCCTCTGCATTGCCCACAAGGCCTTTTGGGGCCTGGGGCCTCTATACCTACAAATCTCTCTTCCTAAATATCTTCAATCTCAAGCTCTTCACTCATCCGCCTCAAACTCCCTCACCGTCAGTCACTTCTCCAAGCAACGAGTGGTGGTAGATCTCTTTCTTAGGCTGGGGCCTCCCTCTGGAACATCCTCCCTGAAGCTTGAGGAGAATCATCTCCGGTTCCGGAAGGAACTCAAAACCTTTCTCTTTACTTCTGTTTTTTCTCCTCCTCACCCCTGCTGACTTCCTGGCTGATACTGAAACTGCACTGGTTACCTGGCCACCCTCTGCTCTCGGACTCAGGTCCCCTCCCCCACCAGTCGCGCACCTGCACTTACTGCCTGGCAACCTTCGCACTTGGGGACTGTTTCTGTACCCCTGCAGTCCCACTACCAGCACTTGACACCTGATGTCTGCACTTAACCTTGCACTTGCCACCTGCTGGCTGTACATTTCCTATTGTTATTTATTCTATTATCCAATGTATCGCACTGCCCCCCACCCCTGCACTTTCCTCCTTCCCCCTTCCCTGCACTTGCGCGATCTGAATGACACTTAGCCTAGTATGATCGTTGTCTGTCTTCCCTCTGTTCCTCCTCCCTTGCCTCGTCGCGCCTTGAAACACTTGTGTATAGGCACGTTATAAATGCCATATCATATCATATCATACACTGAGCAGGTCATCTGGTGCAGTGGTTTGAGGTTCGGTTAGGATGAGTTGTTTAGTAACTTTGAATCTGTCCATAGTAAGTGAACTTGTTTTTTACCAGTATGGTTAACACTATGGGCACCGATTCATGAATTAAGTCGGCACTCAATATTGCAAATATCTATTTAATGTAGACAAATAGACAGACTAATAGATAGATCTATGTGCAATTTCATTACAAAATAAACACATAGCTAAGGTTGGAATACATATATCCATCATATTTATGAGCATATAGATTGTCAAAGACCTTACCTTACTTTTAATTTACTTTATTAAATGTATATAGCGCAGCCATGGACCCTTAGGCGTTAGGGCGTATACAAGACAGAAAACAGAAAACACAGATGCCAAGTCAGAAGACAGAACTGGTCGGATAAAAAAGGAGTGAAAACAGCTTCAGGTCAAGTTACGAAAACTATTTGGTAAATACATTGATACACATATATACTTAACAAACTTTATTGAACATTTATTTTTTAAGCATGCAGTTTCCACAATTTCTATTAAAAAAAAAAGACTCATGAATTAAAAACTGCATTTGAAATGATGTTAAAGTTAAAGGTTAAGGCACAACAATGAAACATTGCAAAATACAGACATTACATTGCCACTATAACTTTCATTGCCATAAATGAAAGGTATTAAAGTCATTAATCTCAAATTTAGTGAAAAAGCAACAATAACAGTGCAAATACAATATATATCAAAGCAAAGAAAATTCACAATTCAAATGTAACATACCCTCCCCTCAGTCCTGTGTTTGAACCACGATATACTATACAAGCTCTTGGTCATTGTGATGCTGGAAATGCATCTGAGGGACAGGGCCTCTGAATCCTTGTCCTTATTCTGTTTTTACCGTGTGTTCTGTTATGTTTTCTGCCCCGGATTCCATGTGGGACTCCTGGCAGTGCAGCTCTCTCTTTTGGTTTGGTGAACAGACCTATGGGATACCCTTATGGCACCCATGGGTAGGGGTACAACCCTGTGCCCCTAGTGTATGTTTTTGGGTAACCTGTGGGTGACCCCAGAGCAGGGTATGGGCTGGTGGCAGCTCCGCGCTGAATATGACAGGTGCTCCGGGTGTCCTCCATTTTGGGATACCCCGGCCCTGCCATTGGGATCTGTTGATTCCTGATAGGAAACAAGATGGCCCCTGTGGCCTCTTGCTTTCTATGGCCTGTTATCTTGTTTTCCCAAAGTCCTGGGAAGCCCTGTCTCTGTCCCTTCCCCCTGACTGGCTGTTGGGTGGAAGTTCCATGTATGGTATTGGTGTGAAGGCCCAGCTAGACTGGCTGGAGCCTTCCCAGTGACTGTATGTTGTGGGTACCTCCTGTGGGTCGGACCTGGGTGAATGGAGTGTGTGACCAATATACACTTCTTGTTGTGGTTGTCTGGTTTCTGGCATGAGAGACAAAGACTGAGACAGCCCTGCCCGAAACTGGCCTGAATGCAGTGTGTAGTGTTGAATGGCTGGGTACTTGTCCCAATCCACATTCCCTGTTGTGAGTGTCTGGAAGGGAGGAGTGTGGCCTGAATGTACTGTGTGCCTGATTGGCTGACTGACCGCATGAATGCCCTGCAGTATGATTGGCTGCTGAGTGTGTGCCAGCAGCGTGGATGAGAGAGAGGATAGTATATCTGGGGACCTCTCACCACTGGAAAAGTGTTCAGAAGGGACCTTTGGTTGAGAAGCGACCATTGTGCTCCTGAAGCAGCCAGGGAGCTGAGTCTCCACTCTACGAGTAACTGGAACTGCTGATCCTCGACGTCCAGCTGGAAGAAGAAGACTTGCTGTGGCATTTGCTTCGACCGATCTGAAGGCTGACGAGATCGTCGAGGGCTGACCCGAGAGAGGACCTGGTAAGGCGCCCTCTTCCCGTGCTCCGAGGGACCATCGAGCACCGCTCCATCTTCGCCGAAGCGCCCTGGAAGACAGACCCTCGAAAGGCTGTCGACCCGAGACGGGACCGCTGAGGAGATCGAAGTGAAGCACCCGGACATCGACGCCGTCGAAGTCCATTGCCGTCGACCAGGGTTCGCAGGTTTGTGAAACCGCTGGAGGCCCGTCGAAGTTGTGTTGCCCAGCCGTGGGAACCACTTGACGCCGTGCCGCCGACGACTGGAGCCGTCCGCTCCTTTGCCTAAGAACATTCAATCGAAGGACTCCCTCGACCGCATCGTCGACCGCTTATCCGCCGGAGAAAGTCGAGGCCGACCAACGCGCCGAGGAGAAACCTGCCGGTGGGTTTCCCGCCACCCGACGACCTCAAAGACTCGGACGACTCGACGCCCTTGCTGGGCTTCCGTCTCTACGATCTTTGCGGTCCAGAACTATTGTCATCGAGGTGCCCCGCACACCTCCGCCTTGCAGGACGCCGACGCCCCGACGCCAACGAGCACCGCTTGGACGAAGCTGCCGCCTCTTCGACATCGTTCTGCCTCGTTTGTCGACGGACATTCGACGCCCCGTGCCTCCCGCTTGAAAGGGAAGGCATTCAAGAAGGGCCGTCGATTCCCCGTCGCCGAACAGCGAGTCCCTCGACGTTTGTCGACGCCTTCGAGGAGCTCGACTCCACCAGGTACATTGGGGGGGTAAAAACATTATAGGAGAGAATAAGACTTGCAGAGCAATATATGGACTGGGCTGGTGCTATATCTTTCCTTACAGGTTGCCCAGGTGGGGGGATCTCCACCCAGAACTGTGCCCAGTGGTAGGGGCCAGTATCCTGCCTATTGCTCAACCATCTTATTTTCTCTCCTCTCTCTATTGCTGGTTTCACTCTATTGGTCTGTGTGACATTGTACAGTATTGTTCATGCACTTCAATGAGATCTAGGGTGGTACCACTTTAGGATTGTAAATATTTGTCATTGTAGATTTTGCCAGAGTACAAAGTGAGTTATCATGATAAATGTACATAACCCTAACTTTTGATTATATAAAGACTGTGTTCTAACCAATACAGAGTGTGGATATTCCTTTGTGGGGGCTTGGGGGATACACTGTACTTAAGAACCAGCCTGCATCACCTCCTGAGAAGCTAGGCCTTGATTGCTGGACCATTGCTACCAAATAGAGAATCTTGGCTGGGGTCTCCTGTGCCTCTCCTCCACCATATAGGGAGCGGAAGTACAGACACCCCCCACCGGTCGTCGAGATCCGTTCTCTCACACTGGTGGCAGCGGTGGGATGCTTATGGTTTTAAGAATCAGTGTATAACCGTGCCACTTACAAAGGATATTTGCCCTTTATTAAATTAAGGTTTAGTTGTGTACAAGGTAACTGCATTACAAACAATGGAGTCTATTGCGAATGGCAAATTAACTCGGATGAGCTTGGAGGCTCTCCAGAGTGCTTGTGAAGCTAGGGAGTTAGACTTTGTGGATAAGTCTAGGGCGGAGAGGGGGGCGTGGCTTGGAAGCCATGTGAAAGGACGTGTCTGTACGGGGGCTCCCGAAGATCCGCACATTATCCGACTGAAAACAGTGCAAGGACCGATGCAATTTTGCTGAGACCGATATGACTGCGCGCATGAATCTCAGGTGAACGTGAGGTTATGTTTCGACACGGGCCTGCACCGTGAGAGCGCAACAAAAAGTTAAAAGAAGATCTGGAGGCGAGAGTGCGTTGAACGAGAAAATGGCCGCCGCCGCCGCCGAACGAAGGAACAAAGGGGTGCTTGATCTGGGCGCCTGTCGGTCGCACTGGAGCATGGTGATGGTGTAAGTGCATGACGCGGGTGCATCGAGGTCATTAAGGACACCCAGACCTGCGAGGCCGACGGCGTGGACCTGGGAAGGGAGCAGGGCCTGATCGAAGATACTTTATACCCGGATCGTGCGGTGTGACCGGGAACTGTGCCCCGGGCCCTTTGTGGCCTAAAGTGGACCTCAGAGGGTGAGACGCGACCTGGCCTAGCTAGGTAAACAGACAAGATGGCCGGGGGTGCCGGAGGACAGAGGAACTTAGTGTCAGAGAAGTGGTGATAACAACGGGGCACCCGCAGGGCGCACTGTGAAACCCTGCCCCAGATCCGAGCGGGGATTGAAGGACGTGAGACATGTCTAACAAGCCCCTGAGAGCGAAGACCAAACAGCACACGCTCGACGAATACGCTAAAACGCCTCCCGGCCCAGACGGAGCCAAAAGCAAGGACAAAACGCAAGCCAAGGAAATGGCCGCCGGGGGTGCGAACCACGAGGTCCTCGCTGCGATCGCAGACCTGAAAGCGACCTGGGAGACCAAGCTCCAGCTCGCTGTGGCTGAACTGAAGACCGCAATGGAACTCCAGGTCGGGGCAGTACAGGAGGACGTGAACCTCCTAAGGCAGGATGTGCGTACCCTGGCAGAGCGTACAGAGACTTTGGAGAAAGAATTGGGCCCTACCGCGGCGGACTGCGCTGTGCATAAGCGTGAACTCCATGCCCTGGTGCAACGCGTGGGCAACTTGGAGAGTAGGGCGGAGGAGGCAGAAGGGCGCGCCCGGAGGAACAACATTCGCATCTTAGGCCTGCCGGAGGGAACTGAGGGCCACAATCCAACGGAATTTATTGAAAACATGCTACTGCAGGAGATCACGGGAGGCACCCTGTCGCAGGGTTTTGCGGTTGAGAGAGCGCACAGGGCCTTAACTAGGAAGCCACCACCGGGAAACCCGCCCAGGCCAGTGATAGCTAAGATCCTTAATTACCGGGACCGAGAAAGGATCCTTGAACACTTCCGCAAGGGAGGCACAATACAACGAGGAGCGGCGAATATAACGGCCTATCCCGACTACACCCTGCAGGTACAGCGCAGTCGTATGAACTTCGGAACGGTGAAGAGGAGATTGCGGGAAGCGGGGCTTAAATACATGTTGCTCTATCCGGCCAAACTGAAGGTCTTCTTTCAGAGCAAGCTACTGTTCTTTGTCACCCCGGAGGATGCTATGGAGTGGTTGGATGCACACAACTGCCCTCAGGAGTCAGATGTTCAGACGGCCGGTGGAAAATAAGGGACGAGATAAGTAACGCTGTAGGCCCGGTCGGGCCATGAACATTGGGACTAGATTATAGTCACTGAACTCGCTTGAGAACATGCGCGCGTCAGGGGTTATGAAACGTGGTCCTTGCGCGGACATGGTTGCGAAGTTGTGGAGCCGCCTGAAGCCACCCTTTACACCCCCCTTTTTGTGTTTAGTTTAGTCACTGTTAGTAGGGTGACACCCTGTCGGGTTCTCTATTTGGGTTTCCAAGGAGGACCGAACACAGGGATGCCTGAGATCCAGGGATGGAGCTGGGCAGTGGTTGGGGGTAGGGGCTTGGGGGGGAGTTTTAGTTTTTGTATGAGCCTGAGGGTGGAACCGGGAGTGGGTGTTCGCAAAGTGGGGAGGGATTGCCTTGGATGGGGGGAGGAAACTACTGATAGGCCATGGGAGACCTTAGGATACTAACATGGAACGTTAGGGGGCTTAACAGCTACCTTAAGTGAAATAAAGTCATGTTATATCTCAAGAGGCAGAAGATAGACGTAGCCCTGCTACAGGAGACACATCTAAAGCGAGAGAAACTGGAGCTGGTAGGGAGGAAGTGGAAGGGAACAGTGGTAGGATCAACGTACTCCGCCTATGCCAGAGGAGTGCTGGTGTGGGTGGCGCCACACGTCCCATTCAAGCTAATTGAGGAGGTTGTGGAGGAGGATGGGAGGTTGGTTATGGTGAGGGGGCTGGTAGAGAACAAAGTAGTGTGCATTGTAAATACATACGCGCCTAACCAGGAAACGGCGACATATTTTAGGACGCTGTGCACCAAGCTCAGTGTTGGGATGGGGGGCACGGTGATATGGGGTGGTGATTTTAATTGCGTGTTGAACCCCAAGGAGGATAGGTCGGATGACAAGATGGCTGGGCCCGGTCCGGCGGCTAGGGTATTGCAGACGCTGCTGGCGAATTTTGGCCTAGTTGATGTGTGGAGAGCGAAACACCCGAGCGCGAGACAATACTCGCACTATTCGGCTCCGCATCTACTGCACACGAGGCTTGACTACTTTTTCACCACGCCAGACATAGTCGCGGAGTGCGACCACATAGAATACAGGGCGAGGGTCCTCTCTGACCACTCACCCCTGGTCATGCGATGGCAACTGTATCCCCCACGAGCGTGTATACCAACATGGCGCCTAAGGGCGGAGGCGCTCAAAGACCCCGCCTTCAGAGAGGATATCAGGGAAGAGATAATTGCTTATTTTGAGGTGAATGAAGGGAGCGTTAAGTCGGCTGGCACCTTATGGGAGGCCTTTAAGGTCGTAATACGGGGGATCGCCATTGCGAAGTCTAAGGGATTGATGGGGGGAGTCCTGGCGGATTTGCATAGAGCTGAGACCGCGCTGGAGGAGGAGTTGAAAGGTGGTGGGACAGATGCAGAGGCGGTCTCTAAATTGCAACAAGAGTGTGCGGAACATTGGGACAGGCTCTGTAATTTGAATTATAGAAAGTATACTGAGAGACTGCATGCGGGGGGAGATAAAACGGGCCGACTCTTAGCTTGGCTGTACAAGAGTGAGACCCCACGATCCCCGATCAGAATGGTAACCAATGAAAAGGGGGAGGAGGTAGACACCCAAGAAGGCGTGAACAGGGCATTCGTGGAATACTATAAGGTCCTATATGAAGATTGCGAGGGGGGCAGCCAGGAGGAGATAGACGAAGTGCTGGAAGATGTAGGCTTGCCCAAGGTCAGCGATGAGGAGCGAGAGGAGCTGGATGCTCCGATCACCCTGGAAGAGCTGAAGGAGATTGTAAGACAGTTGCCCACTAGTAAGACCCCAGGGGCAGATGGGTTCCCCAGTGAATTTTATAAAGTTTATGCAGAGGAAGTGCTCCCGCCCATGTTGGAAATGCTCAACGAAGCGTACGAGATGGGATGGTTGCCGGAGTCACTTAGGGAGGCGATTATAATACCGCTCCCCAAGCCAAATAAACCGGGACATGATTGTGGCTCCTACAGGCCCCTGTCGATGTTGAACCAAGATAGTAAGATCCTGACAGCTGTCCTGGCTACTAGAATGCGTAGAGTGATCGGCAAGTTGATCCACCCTGACCAGACGGGCTATGTCCCTAATAGGAACATCACTCACAACCACAGGCGCCTCCACAGGGTGGTCGAGTGGGGTGGTGGTGAGGACGGCGAAATGGCGATAGTAGCATTGGACGCGGTTAAGGCGTTCGACTCTGTTCGATGGCCTTGGCTGCTAGCGGCTCTGAAAGGGTACGGGATGGGACCAGGTTATGTTAGGTGGGCCGAGATGTTATACAGTGCACCACTGGCCAGGGTCCGTACGGGCGCAGTGGTGTCAGAGAGATGGCAGTTGGGCAGAGGCACTAGGCAAGGGTGTCCTTGGTCCCCTATGTTGTACATCCTGGCCCTAGAACCCTTGGCGATTTACCTCCGGCAGCAATATGACCCGGTCGGCATCGAGGTAGGAGGAGAGTGTCACCTTATATCCCTGTATGCGGATGATATGCTGTTATACCTAAGATACCCAGAAGAAAATTTGCAGTATGTCTTGGAGGTGATGGGGAGGTACGCCTGGTTGTCCGGTATAGCGGTGAACCCTCAGAAATCCACTCTATTTCCGCTGGGGGGCTATGTGGGGACTCCAGTGGAGAGGTTGCCAGTGTTGCAGATCCCGTGGGCGACGAGATCCTTTAGATACTTGGGGATTGATGTGTATCATACGACCGTGGAAGAGCACAAGTATAACACTGAACTTGCTGTGGGGAAGATCGAGAAATGTATGAGGTTCTGGGAAAGATTGCCACTAGCGATGATGGGCCGAGGAGCCATGCTTAAAATGGTGGTGCTGCCCAGGCTTCTGCATTATTTTAACAACATCCCCTACATGATTCCTAAGAAGTTTTTTGTGAGGCTACACAGTGTTTGCAGAGAATTCCTGTGGCACGGCATGAGCAACAGAGTCGCACTGTGGAAGCTGCAGAACTTCTATGAGAAGGGCGGAATCAAGCTGCCGAACTTTGAGGCATATTATGTAGCAGCGCAGCTACAATATGTGTCCAGGTGGCTCTCCGATGAAGAGACCCCTGAACACAGGCTGTTTGGGAGGGATTGCTCCCCTTTTTACTTGAGAGAGGTGATCTGGGTGGCTAATGCATGCATGAGGGAGCGGCCTAGTATGCTAGCTTTGGGACGGAACATGTGGAAACGGGCCTGCCGGATGATGGGCAACCCTCTGCCGTGTGTATTGCAGTTCCCATTGGTCGCACTGGCGAGGGGAGATGGGCAGCTCAGGACAACCATTCGGATATACTGGGAGTCAGTGGGGTTGGTCACCATGGGAGATATTTGGCAGGATGGGATCATCTTGGAGTTCGAAGAATTAGAGGCAGGGTCGGTACTGCACAGGGGTCAATATATGACATATCACAGGATAGTGCAGGAGATCCGGAATAAGTGGCCCGAAACTACCCTGGCCGATGAACCGGATGCCCCGGTGGAGATACTATATGACACATCGGAGGGCGGGCACTAGGTCTCTAGGTTGTATGAGATGTTGATGATGAAGGCTGGGAGCGATTTAGGGCACTTGAGACTGGAATGGGAAACGGAGATGGGGGCCCCGATGACAGATGGGTTGTGGGAGCGAGCCCTTGGGTATCATAAAAAAGTATCGAGAAATGCCAGGTTCAAGCAAATACAGCTTTATATAACGCACAGAGCATACCTGACCCCTTTGAGAATATCCAAATTTCGGGGTGTTGGACGCCAGGCGTGCCCCAAGTGCGACGAGGAGAATGCAGACATGATACACATGTTTTGGGCGTGCCCAGTAATTGCAAGCTACTGGGGCGAAGTGGCGCAGAAGCTGGCAGGAAAGGGTGTCACACTCAAAGTGGATTCAGCTTGGGCCTGCTTACTGGGGGGATATCCCAGAGCGCGTAAACTTAGACATGTCGATAAATTGAAAGATCTGGCTTATGTGCTTGCTAAACGTAGGATTGCCATGGGTTGGAAGGAGTGTCATAAACCACGAACGGAGGTCTGGTGGAGGGATCTCCAAAAATGGGCGGAGGCCGAGACGGCTGTGTGGCGAGATGCCAGTATCGCAGGGGAGGACGAGGAAATGTGCTCTCTTGCGGCATGGAAACTGTTGATAGCTGAACTGTTTGGAACGGGGTCAGCTTCAATTGACTCTGAGAGTGCTGACGCCCCCTCGCCCACAGCGGATACCAATGACGAACACCATACAGGCTCATAGGGGGGAGGGATGGGGATTGCAGTGTTGTTTGTTGTTAAACGTGTTTATCTATGTTCAAGTTGTAATGTTGTGTGGTTTATTATATAAAATAAAAAATATATTTAAAAAAAAAAAAAAAAAAAAAAAGTCTAGGGCGGAGCTGATAGCTGCCCTGGTGGACTACCAGACCGATAGTGAAACTCTTGATGAGGGGGGGAATGCAACCAATGAGGACTCTGCCCCTGGGGTTTCTGCTGAATCTGTTTCTGGGAATGCCGCCATTCCTGCTGCCTCTGTTCCAAACTCCAGCAACTCCTTAGAGCTTGAGTTATTAAGGATGAAATTGGCCTTTGAATACCGCAAGCTGGAAATAGATGCTGAGCTTAAGAAAGAGGAGTTGGCTCAACAAGTGGAGCTCAAGAATAGGGATCTTGAACTCAAAAATAAGGACCTTGAACTCAAGAGCCAGGACACTGAATGTCAGAGGATCCAGCTAGAGAAAGCTAGAGTGGAGACTTCAGCTAGATCCAGTGAGAGTGTCAGGTCCCCAGCCACCAAGTTTATCAAAGATTTGGTTGGTGTATTTGTGGAGGGTTCGGATATCCTCCAATGGATTGAAGCGTTTGAAATGGCTTGTGAGATTCATGATGTGGATAAAAGAGATTGGGCGAAGTGTTTGTTAAGCAGAGTGCCTCAAACCGGGTATGACTGTATTCTGAAGCTGAGTGTGGAAGAAAGGGGTCAGTACGAGTGTATGAAGTCTGCTTTGATTGCCAAGTTCGGCAAGACACCTACCCAATACGTTAGAAGGTTCAGGGATTTTAAGAAAAAGGAGAATATGTCTTGGGTTGACTGGGTGAGTGCTGCGCACATGAACATGATGGGGTGGATCGATGGATACAAGGTTAAGACTTTTGTTGAATTGTCCCACCTCTTGTTTTTTGAGCATTTCTCTGAAGCCTGTTCATCAGAGCTGCGTCAGTATGTGGCTGACCAGAACATTTTGGACCCCTTTAAGCTGGCTAGGTTGGCTGACAAGTGGGTCTCCCACCGGGTGTCCCCTAAGGACTCCAGTGGGAAGGACAAGGATAAAGAGGAGGGGGCCTCTCAGAAAGCTGAGGAGTCCCCCAAGCAGTCACAGTCGGGTAAACCAAAACCTTCCTCTCCTAAGACCCAAAAATCTAGTGGGGATAAGTCATCTGGGGGTGGGAATAAGAGTAGTGGTCCACCTGCTGCAAAGCAGGCTCCCAGTGGTTCCAGTACCGTACCCCGCACTCCTGGCGCTTGTTGGGACTGTGGGGCTCTGGATCACAAAAGGGGTGACCCCAAGTGTAAAGGTAAGGCACTTGGAGTACAGGCTGTCAGCCTGACCTACCCTTACCCCGTGTCTGAGGTGGAGGCCACGGTCCTCCCCTCCTCTGCCGGGATCACATTTGGTGCTCCGGTGGAGATTTCCTTAGTGTCCCTTGGGGCCTGGGACCAGTATGCGGAAGTACTGGCGACTATCCCACAGAACACCCGTAGATTTTTGAGAAGTGTCCTCTTGAATGGCCAGCCTTCTACTGGTTTGAGAGACACTGGGGCAAGCATGACAGTGGTGGACAGGACCCTGCTCAGGCCAGAGGACTATGAAGGTGCTCCTCTGCAAACCACCAGGTTAGCTGGTGGGCCTCCCAAATTATCCCCTGTAGCCTTAGTCACGCTCATGATTGGAGACAAGACAGCGAAGCTTCCTGTCCTGGTTCAGGACAATGTCCCTGCTAACATTTTGTTAGGGAATGATCTAGTAGAGTTGGGGTTGATCTCGGATGGTCTTCCCATGACTGCTGCTGACGTCACTAGATCACAGGTGACACCGGGTCTGGCTGTGGGTCAGATGCCCGAGCCAAAGGCGAGGCCGAAGGCGAGAAGAAGGAAGACCAAGAAGGCCACCTCTGTGGAGGGAGCACCTTCTCTTCCTGCTGTTCCGACAGCACCCATTGGGATCCATGCTCCGGACGGGCTGAGTTCAGTGGGAAACCCAAACTCAACTCTTTTGGGAGAAGAGACAGAAGACTCTCCTGTGGGAGAGGTTCTTAACCCGGAGGATCATCCCGACCTTCAATGCTTGTTAGCTGAAGGGGGACCCTCCCGGGCAGACTTCTGTAAGGGACAGAGAGAGTGCCACTCTCTCGAGGGACTGAGGAAACAGGCCCTGGCCCAGGCACAAGGAGAGGTGCCTAGGAATTTCCGGATTTATTGGGAGGGTGAGCTCCTTGTTAGTGAGCCCACTCAGCCTGAACCTGGTGCCCGCAAGAGGTTGGTGGTACCCCAGGTTTACAGGCCCTTCCTACTGCAGTTGCCGCATGAGGTGCCCTTGGCTGGTCATCTTGGGACCAAGAAGACTAAGCAGAGGCTCTCTGCCCATTTCTACTGGCCACGGATGGGAGTAGAAGTGGAGTCCCACTGCAGGACCTGCCCAACTTGTCAGCTGTCTGGCAAGACTGGAGGCAGTGTCATTGCCCCACTGCAGCCGTTGCCAGTGGTTGGCACCCCATTTGAGAGGGTGGGCATCGACATCGTCGGTCCCCTTGACCCTCCCACTTCAGGTGGACATCGGTTCATCCTGGTCTTGGTAGATCATGCCACCAGGTACCCTGAGGCGATACCCCTTCGGACGGTTACGGCCAAGGTGGTTGCCCGGGCTCTCCTGGGCATTTTCACCCGTGTTGGATTCCCCAAGGAGGTTGTCTCTGACAGAGGATCCAACTTCATGTCGAGTTACATGAAAACCATGTGGAAAGAGTGCGGGGTAACCTACAAGTTCTCCACCTCTTACCACCCCCAGACCAATGGTCTGGTTGAGAGATTTAATAAAACTCTCAAGGGCATGCTAGGGGCTTTGGAAGAACCCCTAAGGAGGAAATGGGATCTCCTCCTGCCATGCCTGCTGTTTGCTTACAGGGAGGTACCTCAAGAGGGTGTTGGTTTCAGCCCCTTTGAGTTACTCTTTGGACATCCCGTGAGGGGGCCCCTCGCCTTGATCAGGGAAGGCTTGGAAGCCACCCCTCCGGGTCCCGCCAAGCAAGTGGGGGACTATGTGTTAGGCCTCAGACGGAGGATGACACAGATGATGGGTCAGGCAACAGCAAATCTCAAGGCCAGCCAGGAATTGAATAAGTACTGGCATGACCTTAAAGCCTCGCAAGTGGATTGGACTCCGGGACAGGAAATCCTTGTGATGGAGCCTACCAAGCCTAGGGCTTTGGCAGACAAGTGGACTGGACCCTTCAGGATCATCTCCAAGATGGGCGAAGTCAATTATCTGGTTGACATGGGAGCCCCTGGGGTAGCCCCTCAGCTATTCCATGTCAACAGGCTCAAGCCTTTCCACCGGCGAGCGGAAGTCTCATGTCTCTTGCTAGCTTCTGGGCAAGAAGAGGATGAGAGTGAGCCCCTTCCTGATTTGCTGCATAGCAACCCTCAGGATGGCTCAGTGGAGGGAGTACATCTCTCTCCAGATTTGACAACAGAGCAACAGAGGGCCTGTAGGGCTTTGCTCCAACAGTACGCCTCTCTGTTTTCACTGAAGCCAGGCCTTACACCGTGGTGTAAGCATGAAATTGACACTGGTGACAGTGTGCCTGTCAAAAGCAGGTGCTACCGTATGTCAGATACCGTCAAGAACCACATCCAGGCTGAGGTCGCCAAGATGTTGGATCTGGGTGTTATTGAACCCTCAACCAGTCCCTGGTCCAGTCCGGTGGTCCTTGTCCCCAAAGCAAGTTCCCAGGCGGGTACCAAGGATTGGAGGTTCTGTGTGGACTACCGAGGAGTCAATGCCGTCACCAAGACTGACGCGCACCCATTGCCCAGGGCTGATGAGCTCGTGGACACCATCGGTGCTGCCAAGTTTGTGAGCACCTTTGACCTTACTTCAGGCTATTGGCAAATAGCTCTGACGGACCATGCCAAGGAAAAGACGGCCTTCTCAACACCTGAGGGACTCTACCAGTTTAGGGTCATGCCTTTTGGGTTGAAGAATGCCCCTGCCACCTTCCAGAGATTGGTCAACCATGCGCTCAGTGGGCTGGAAGCCTTTTGTGTGGCTTACTTAGACGACATTGCCGTCTACAGTTCCACCTGGGAAGAGCATTTGACACATCTGGATAAGGTGTTGCAGGCCTTGAAAAGGGCTAACCTCACTATCAAGGCCACCAAGTGCCAGATAGCTCAGGGGAAAGTCACTTATCTTGGTCATGAGGTAGGAGGGGGTCAAATCCAACCTCTCGCCAGTAAAGTACAGGATGTACAGAACTGGGAGACTCCCACTACTCAAACCCAGGTGAGAGCCTTTTTGGGCCTCACTGGGTACTATCGCAATTTCATGGCAGACTATGGGACCATAGCTGCACCTCTGACAGCTCTAACGTCACCCAAGCAGCCTAGGAAGGTTAATTGGACCGAAGACTGTCAGAGGGCCTTTGATGGCTTGAAAGAAAGTCTGTGTAGGGCACCTGTGTTGAGTGCGCCTGACTACAGCCGACCCTTTATCGTCCAGACGGATGCCTGCGACACCGGAATTGGAGCTGTCTTGTCCCAGTTAGATGACAAAGGGAGAGAACACCCTATCATATTCATCAGTAGACAACTCAAGGGTAGAGAACTTAGGTGGGCTACTGTTGAAAAGGAGTGTTTTAGTATAGTTTGGAGCCTTAGGCGTTTTAGGCCCTACCTTACGGGGTCTACCTTCAAGGTCCAAACAGATCATAAGCCCCTGAAGTGGCTTATGCAGATGAAGGGTGAGAACCCGAAATTGCTCAGGTGGTCCATTAGCCTGCAAGGGCTAGACTTCACCATAGAGCACAGACCAGGGAAGAGTCACGATAATGCAGATGGCCTTTCCAGAAGGTATGTTGACCGTCTGGATGAGGGTGTCTATCCCGTGGGAGATTAGACACCCTCCATCTCAGTCTGGGGGGGGCGACTGTGATGCTGGAAATGCATCTGAGGGACAGGGCCTCTGAATCCTTGTCCTTATTCTGTTTTTACCGTGTGTTCTGTTATGTTTTCTGCCCCGGAGTCCATGTGGGACTCCTGGCAGTGCAGCTCTCTCTTTTGGTTTGGTGAACAGACCCATGGGATACCCTTATGGCACCCATGGGTAGGGGTACAACCCTGTGCCCCTAGTGTATGTTTTTGGGTAACCTGTGGGTGACCCCAGAGCAGGGTATGGGCTGGTGGCAGCTCCGCGCTGAATATGACAGGTGCTCCGGGTGTCCTCCATTTTGGGATACCCCGGCCCTGCCATTGGGATCTGTTGATTCCTGATAGGAAACAAGATGGCCCCTGTGGCCTCTTGCTTTCTATGGCCTGTTATCTTGTTTTCCCAAAGTCCTGGGAAGCCCTGTCTCTGTCCCTTCCCCCTGACTGGCTGTTGGGTGGAAGTTCCATGTATGGTATTGGTGTGAAGGCCCAGCTAGACTGGCTGGAGCCTTCCCAGTGACTGTATGTTGTGGGTACCTCCTGTGGGTGGGACCTGGGTGAATGGAGTGTGTGACCAATATACACTTCTTGTTGTGGTTGTCTGGTTTCTGGCATGAGAGACAAAGACTGAGACAGCCCTGCCCGAAACTGGCCTGAATGTAGTGTGTAGTGTTGAATGGCTGGGTACTTGTCCCAATCCACATTCCCTGTTGTGAGTGTCTGGAAGGGAGGAGTGTGGCCTGAATGCACTGTGTGCCTGATTGGCTGACTGACTGCATGAATGCCCTGCAGTATGATTGGCTGCTGAGTGTGTGCCAGCAGAGTGGATGAGAGAGAGGATAGTATTTCTGGGGACCTCTCACCACTGGAAAAGTGTTCAGAAGGGACCTTTGGTTGAGAAGCGACCATTGTGCTCCTGAAGCAGCCAGGGAGCTGAGTCTCCACTCTACGAGTAACTGGAACTGCTGATCCTCGACGTCCAGCTGGAAGAAGAAGACTTGCTGTGGCATTTGCTTCGACCGATCTGAAGGCTGACGAGATCGTCGAGGGCTGACCCGAGAGAGGACCTGGTAAGGCGCCCTCTTCCCGTGCTCCGAGGGACCATCGAGCACCGCTCCATCTTCGCTGAAGCGCCCTGGAAGACAGACCCTCGAAAGGCTGTCGACCCGAGACGGCACCGCTGAGGAGATCGAAGTGAAGCACCCGGACATCGACGCCGTCGAAGTCCATTGCCGTCGACCAGGGTTCGCAGGTTTGTGAAACCGCTGGAGGCCCGTCGAAGTTGTGTTGCCCAGCCGTGGGAACCACTTGACGTCGTGCCGCCGACGACTGGAGCCGTCCGCTCCTTTGCCTAAGAACATTCAATCGAAGGACTCCCTCGACCGCATCGTCGACCACTTATCCTGCCGGAGAAAGTCGAGGCCGACCAACGCGCCGAGGAGAAACCTGCCGGTGGGTTTCCCGCCACCCGACGACCTCAAAGACTCGGACGACTCGACGCCCTTGCTGGGCTTCCGTCTCTACGATCTTTGCGGTCCAGAACTATTGTCATCGAGGTGCCCCGCACACCTCCGCCTTGCAGGACGCCGACGCCCCGACGCCGACGAGCACCGCTCGGACGAAGCTGCCGCCTATTCGACATCGTTCTGCCTCGTTTGTCGACGGACGTTCGACGCCCCGTGCCTCCCGCTTGAAAGGGAAGGCATTCAAGAAGGGCCGTCGATTCCCCGTCGCCGAACAGCGAGTCCCTCGACGTTTGTCGACGCCTTCGAGGAGCTCGACTCCACCAGGTACATTGGGGGGGTAAAAACATTATAGGAGAGAATAAGACTTTCAGAGCAATATATGGACTGGGCTGGTGCTATATCTTTCCTTACAGGTTGCCCAGGTGGGGGGATCTCCACCCAGAACTGTGCCCAGTGGTAGGGGCCAGTATCCTGCCTATTGCTCAACCATCTTATTTTCTCTCCTCTCTCTATTGCTGGTTTCACTCTATTGGTCTGTGTGACATTGTACAGTATTGTTCATGCACTTCAATGAGATCTAGGGTGGTACCACTTTAGGATTGTAAATATTTGTCATTGTAGATTTTGCCAGAGTACAAAGTGAGTTATCATGATAAATGTACATAACCCTAACTTTTGATTATATAAAGACTGTGTTCTAACCAATACAGAGTGTGGATATTCCTTTGTGGGGGCTTGGGGGATACACTGTACTTAAGAACCAGCCTGCATCACCTCCTGAGAAGCTAGGCCTTGATTGCTCGACCATTGCTACCGAATAGAGAATCTTGGCTGGGGTCTCCTGTGCCTCTCCTCCACCATATAGGGAGCGGAAGTACAGACACCCCCCACCGGTCGTTGAGATCCGTTCTCTCACAGTCATTGAAGGTGACTTAAGGTTAAATTTGATTTTCTTTTGCTTCAATACTGTTTCAATTGATGAATTAGCAATGCTATTTTAATTAGTGTACTTTTTCCAAGATATTTGCAAAGCTGATTTATTTGCAGTAATTCCATCCAAATCAGAAGCTTAAAAGCGACATTTCAAAACTTTTTACCTGTGAGCTGAATTTGAAATGCAAAATTAATTTTAATCGTTGTCTTTGTGTGTAATTAATACTGAAGAAACTCTGCCCATGTCGTTTTTGTAAGAATCATGCATACATTGATACCAAAGCATTCTGAAGCATATTCGAAAAAGCGGCACAGGAGTACACTCCGGGTTTTGAAGAAGCATTTGTAGGGCGTAACTAGGTAGCTTTCATGAAAGGGAAGGTTAGACACCGAGCACCTCTTCTACACCCTAACATTAGCCTGGATTGGAATATAATAGGACATAGAAAAACAAATCATATTGTAGGATACATTTTGATTAATGTATGGCTTCTACACAGAGCGGGTATCTCTGATTTAATGCCCCTAAGTACACAGTACCACCCCACACTTTTGGGCATCAGATAGGGGGTTTGATCAAAACTCAAATGAACATGTGTTAAAGTTCATCCCCAATCTTTATGTAGGGGAAGTCACCACAATATTACAGGCTGCTTTTCCACAAAAAACGCAAATATCCTGACTATCTCACTATTTCTCATACATAAGCAGCCATTTAAATAATCAAATCTCAAAATGTTTAATTCTGAATAACAATAGGTATTCTAGTCATAATGTTGCCGCCTATCGACCAGCGTTTTCATATTCTGCACATCCAGAAGATTTTCAAATTACACATGAAGTTCCATTTACAAATAATACAAAGTACTTGGCTTTCCCCAATAAAACCAGCAATTTATGGAATGACAAACCCTCCCAACCCCCTAAAGTTACTGTCGGATTCTGATCTATTAGCTTCATCATGTAATTGAATGTAGGATTTGTATGCATTGCATGCAAATCTTGCAGGGGTGGGTTAGCGAAGCAGTGTTAACTATTTAGAATTCACAAGAGGCGTAGCTCCTGAAAACTGGTAGCTGCAATAGCTAACACAATGTCCTGAGGTGCTCAATTCACTAGAGGTATTGCTATTTCTGCACAACTTATTATTATTTTGCACAATGTATTAGCTAACTTGCACACATATGTTGCTGCTAAGAGATAGCCCAATGGGGATATTTTGCACAGAGTAATAGTATATTTGCGCAAACATGCTGCTGCCAGGAGACAACCATTTTGCGGTATGTAAGAGCTGACTTAATGGTGTTGAAGTAAGTACTATAATGTAGGTATTGCCATTTTGTACATTTGGAGAGCTATTTTCACAATCAGGTTGCTGCTATGATACAGCCCATTGGAATGAAATTGAAACCATCAGCGTAATTGTTTCTGTACATAAGAGTTTTGTATAAAATAGGAATAAAGCTTGCAATTAGAAAGTTGAACTAGTTAACATGATGCGTCCATATTGTGCACTGTAATGGTAACTGTTGTTATCTTGCATAAAGGAGGAATTGAGTTCCACAACTGTTTTTCTGTTAAGAGATAGCCCATTTGTGTGCATAATTGTAGGCTGCATTTTCAAATGCTGCCAAGAGCTAGCCCACTAGGGCAAAATTTAAGATGAATTTAGATGGACAGGATTTGTGAATAAGAATGCGTTCGTGTTTGGAGTTCTTGGTACATAAGCTCAGGCTGTAACCACTGATACTTCATGAAATAATGTATTGGTGAGAATGAACAGATTGTTAAAATACTTCGTTTTGAAATAGTCGATTTTTAAACTGGTTTAAAAGTATTGGTCCTGAGTGGTTTTAAACATTGTATAATTCCGATGGAATAAGTATTGAAATGAAAATATAAAACAAATGTATTTTGCAAAGAAGTAACAATCTAATGTGAGCTTACACTGACTTAAATGGCCGCCAGATTTGCACAGCAGAAGCTAGGATGTAGATTGAGGTCATGTGACTGAGACAGAGAGTAATCTACAATAGGGACCATGGCAATAAAAGAAGGCTATGGAGTTCTGAGAAGTTGATTGCCTGACAAAGTCTCTGCAAGGGAGACGGAATGCGTTCGGAATGCTTACAGCCTGAGCAACATTGTATTTGAGCAGTAAATTCATGCTGTATTATGCCTGTAATTTTTATGAAATTATTTTGCTGAATAAATTGATACTTTTTTTCCCTTTAAGATTGAGTGCCGTCTGATTTCTGAGTGTGTGTATTACAGGGCCTGTGGTAGCGGCCATGTAGTTATGGTTAAGTTGCTAAACCCACAGGAAGAGTACTTTTTGGGCCGCTTATAACTTTGGTCCCCCTGGATAAATCCTCACCAAACCTTGCAACATAAGTATATCGCCCACTCTGAAATATTTTGCAAAGTTTGGTGAGGTTTGGTCAAGGGGGGCAAAGTTATAGAGGGCGTCCCAAAATATCTTTTTTTCCCACATACTGAATGGATAAAAAATGTTGCTCACACCTACAGCCCAAACCACTGGATGGATTTTCACCAAATTTGTGGCAGGAGTGGCGCCTTGATTCCCAAAAGCGTCCTTTTGTAAATTTGGTGGAAATCCATCCAGTAGTTTTTTTTTTAAACAACCAAAAAGTAGGTCCAAAAACATTTGTGATATCTATGTCCGCTCCGCGGACACACTTCCATGTTCACTCCGCGGACAGGAATCTGATTGGCTTAGAGGACAACGTGGTGTCCGCGGACATCGGACACGCCTGCTGATTGGATGGTGAAAAGCGTAAAGTGTGTCAGATTTTTGGAAATGCCCGCCATCTTGGATTCGCGGACAGCGGCCGGTGTCCGCGGACGTCGCAGTAAAACCATATAAAAAAAACATGGTGAAGCTTTATTATTTCATGTTTCACATAGAGTCGTTATGTTAATGAAGTATACGATGTAAGATGTTCGGAAACTTTGGTTATTGAATGCTAATTGCAATATTTTATTGGATGTATGTGATGCAACGTTGTTCTGAATTGCTGAAAATCTAATAAAGAGATTTTTTTTAAAAAAACACAACATTGCACTTGTCAAACTTATCAAATAATCTCTGGGGAGGTGAGGGGTGATGAGGATGGGATGGGATATGGCTGCAAGAACCAAAAAACTGGTGTTTTTCGCTGTGAAAGTCCGCCAACAGTCCAGATGTTCGCGAACATTCCTGTGAAGTTCATGGACGCCTCTGCATTACAGGGTTGGGGAACAGCAGTTCTTGGATGGCTTATAACCTTGGCACCACTTAATTAAACTGCATGATATTGTGCACTTATATTCTTTACCTGATTCTTAATGAGGCTGCAAGGTTTGGTGGGATTCTGTCAAGAGGGGGCGAAATTAGAGGTGGGGTCACAAAATAATATAAATGCTTATAAATGAGGTGCCATTTGATAAATCTACACTTAGGTTGTGGAACTGATAATAGATCTAGGTATAAATATTTTTGCAATGTTTGGTGGGATTTTGTCAACAGGCGGTACAATTAGAGGGCGTGGTCCCAAAATAGTGTGAAGGATTATAAATGTGGTGCAATTTGATGAATCTACACAAAGGTTTGCAAAAAGATTTTAGATTTTGATATAAATGTTTTCATAAAGTCTGTATGGATTTTGTCAAGTGGGAAGTGGGAGCTAGGTTATATGACTATTGCATGTGCATACATTTGACATATAAATAAAACGTGTGGATTTCCAGCAAGCTTGTGGAAGGAGCATTGGCAAGAATCTGAAAGCATGGTTTTGCAAATGTGCCTGAGTTTTTTTTTTAATATAACAATTTTATTGGTTTTAAGAGTAACAAAAAACAATACAAAACAGACAAACATACACGTAGAAAAGCATGATTCACAGGTCACAGGTTTAGTGCATTGTCTGGGTATTTCAGCAGATTTCAATCAGTTGTATTGCGATGCAGATTGATTTACTTCTGGAAGGGTCGCAGTCTGTTAGTTAACTGGGTTTTTCTATGCGTTCCTCTAAGTTTCCTACCATTTGTGCCAGATTTTATTCGCCTTCCCGAGACATCCTCTGGCGGCGTATACCCTATTTTACATTGCTATGCATGCATCTTAGTCTGCCACTCATTGTTCGTATTGTGGGGCAATATTTGATCCCCATAATTGTGCCAGGTTCCTCTTGGCCAGTCCGATTGCTGTTGAGAACATTGGTTTTTTGTATCGAGACATCTCGTTGTCTTCTTCCATTCCCAGTATAAACAATTTGGGATCTGTTATTATCGCTCGGCTCATCACCAGCGAAGGTCTGTCACAACATTTTCGCCAGAATGTTTGGATACGTGGGCATTCCCACAGGATATGGTAGAAAGTTCCCTCCCCTTGTACACATCTCAGGCAGTTAGGGTCTGTTGTTTTCCACCATCGGTACAGGTCCACCCTTGGGTAGTATATTCGGTGGAATATTTTTAACTGTACTAGTCTGATTCTGGCAGAGATAGCAACCTCTCTGGGGTGCATTAGATTTGCGATCCATTCCTCTGGTTGTATTATACCAACATCTTTTTCCTACTTGGCCTTTAGTCCAACGAGGAGGGCTGTTGTTGAAAATGAGGAAATTGCGCTATACATTATGGAGGTTGTTTTTGCATCTACGCGGTCTAGTACAATGTTTCTTTCAATTGGAGTGCATTCGGGCATAGCAGAGAGAGCTGGCATATGTGTACCCAATGCGTGGGATATTTGCCTATAGTGAAAATGTTCTGTCAGAGGTAGCTCAAACACATACATTAGGTACTCAAACGGCACTATTTTGCCCTCTTGTATCAACTCTCCGACCTTGGTTATTCCTGCTGTCTCCCAGGTTGCCCATTTCACAAGTCTGTTTAGTTCAGATAGATTCCTGTTCTTCCATAAAGGTTGTGTCGGGGTGACCTTCCCCTCCCAGTATATGTGTTTGTGCGTTTTTGCCCAGATCCGTGTTCTATGAGCTGCCATCGTGGTTGGGGGTGGGTGTTTTATGTTCTGGTGAAGGCATTCTAGTGGAGAGAGACCTTGTCTGGCGTGCTTATCCGCTCGGATATGTGGAAGTCCAGGTCTCCCATGTAGGATATCATTTATGAGTGACATCTGTGAGGCCCAATAATATACTTGCAGGTGTGGTAGTCCAATGCCCCCCTCCCAAATGGAGGGTTGTAGGGTGTTTAATGCGATGCGTGGGTGTCCACCTCCCCATAGTAGCTTCCTGAGTATCCTATCAATTTTGCGGAATTCTATCACCGGGATGTGTAGTGGTGCATTTTGTAGTATGTATAAAAAGCAAAGGAGAGCTAGCATTTTGAACAACGCTGCTCTCCCCAGTAAGGTGAGGGGTAGTGCTACCCAGTGTCCCACATCATTTGCAAACCTCTCTACGATCGGGCCTAGGTTTTTGGGCGTATAGTCTCCTAGGTTGGGCGTGACTAGTACGCTGAGATAGCGAAACTGCTCTGTTTCCACCCTGTATGGGCATCTGTCTGGCATCCGGCTGTTTGTCCCTTTAAGCAGAAATAGTATCGATTTGGCCAGGTTTACCCTCAGCCTGCTAAACGACCCATATCGCAACAGCAGTCGGGTGACGATAGGGCAGGATTCCCTTGGGTTACTGAGATAAATCAGTAAGTCATCAGCGTACAGGGAGACTCTATCCTCCCAGTCGTGGGCCCAACGAAATCCCGTCCATGACTGTGTGTTCCTCAGCAGCACCGCTAGGGGCTCGATCACTAGTGCAAACAGCATTGCTGACAGCGGGCAGCTTTGCCTTGTCCCTTTGCCCAGTTTGATGGTGCGTGATGACCATCCATTCACTTTCACTTCTGCCATTGGGGTGTTATATAGGAGCTTCACCCATTCCATAAAGCGGTCCCCAAAGCCCATTGTGCTCATTATTTTCCACAGGGCCTCCCTCTGGACCGAGTCAAAGGCCTTCTCAAAATCTATTGCGAGAAGTGGTGCAAGTGGTTCCTGTATCGTTTGTGCTCTTTCGATAGCTGAGTGGAGCCTGTGAATGTTCATTCGTGTGGACCATCTAGGCATAAAGCCATATTGATCAGGGTGAATTAAATCTGTTATTACCGTTTGCAGTCTATTCGCTAGAATTTTAGCCAGGATTTTAGCCTCGCCGTTTATGAGGGAGATCGGCCTGTAGGAACTACACCTGTCTGGGGGTTTACCCTCTTTGGGAGTTACTACTGTACAAGCTTTTATCAGATCCGGGGAAAGGATTCCCAGTTCTCTGGAATGTAGGAACATGTTGAGCATATGTGTCGCCACCTCAGAGGTCCCTATTTTCTTCCATTTTTCCACTGGGAACCCGTTCTGCCCCGGGGTTTTCCTATTTTGAAGTTGTGATAGGGCTGTCAGCAGTTCTTCCTCTGTAATATCCCTTTCTAAGCTGGTTTTCTGTGTTTCCTGTAGGGATGGCAGAGTGAGCTCATCTAGTATGGTGGTCTCTATAGGACCTGTGGTGGCACTGTATAGTGTTTCATAGTAGTCGGCAAAGCTTTCTGCAATTTCTTCATCGGTCGTGGCTTTCCCTGCATTGTTGATGGTAATGTATCTACCTGTTGATGTCCCTCATCCCTCTTCTCCAGCCAGGCTAGGAGCTTGCCAGCTTTGTCGCTTGTCTCATACAGCCTGGCGCGCATCGCGTTATGTGCTTATTTGGCGCAGTTCAGTGCTATATTTTGTAACTTTTTCTGTGCCAGCGTCAGGGTCCTATTGTTTTCTGTTGAATTTGTGTTCATGTAGAGTGTTTCGGCCTGCTTAACTTCTGCTTCAGCTTCTTCCACTTCTTTCATATGTGTTCTCTTGTGTGCCGTCGTCCACCCAATTATCTCGCCTCTCAGAAATGCCTTATACGCCTCCCACAGCGTTGCAGTGTTGTCTATTGTGCCCTGGTTCAAATCAAAGTAAAGTGATGTGGCCATTTGGAGTTTTTCCTCTAGTTCAGGGAAACCCAGATAGTAATTGTTTAAATGCCAGGATGGTGGGGGGCGGGGTCTTTGTGTTTCAATGGCTATCAGGAGTGGAGAGTGGTCCGAGACACCCCGTGGGAGTAGGGTCACCTCCGTTACCTTATGTATATCTGTTGCGGGCAGGAAGAAGTAGTCTATCCTGGAGAGTGATGCATGTGCTCCAGAGTGAAATGAGTATTCGCACTCGGCTGGGTGCAGATCGCGTCACACATCCCTCAGCCCCAGTGCAGATGTAAAGGCAGCTAGCTTAGTAGGTATGGCAAGGTTTCTCCCTCTAAGGTGTTAGCGGTCCACCTCCACATTCATGACCTCATTAAAGTCCCCCGTACTATCCAGTTGTCTGCTGTGTTGCCCGCTATTATAGGGGTGATATCCTCTAGTAGGGTGGACATAAGTGTGGGGGGTCAATAGATTGCTAGAATGGCGAAGGTCTGGTTCCATAATGTGCCGTAAATATACAAATATCTTCCCCTTGTGTCTTGGGTTATTTTAGTGATCTGCAAGGGAGCTTGCTTGTGTATCAATATTAGCACTCCTCTTGCTCCCATGGAGAACCCTGCGTGTATCGCGGTGCAGTAATTGTGCGCTTGAAAAGGTGGCAATTTGTGCCGGCCATTTGGGTTTCTATAAGGAGCGCTATATCTGGACCATATCTGTTGAGTGCTTGCGTCATCAATATTCTTTTGATGCTATTTCCCAGACCATACATTCCATGTTAGGAGCCATAGTTTTTTAGTGCTGGGCCCTGTTTGTGCCATTTGTGGTTTGTTGGTTTCTATGTCTTGCATGTCCCTCCTACAGCAAGGGGTGTTGCTTTCTCTTTGAGTGTTACGTGCCCATATTTGACTTTTAGCTAATGCATTTGATTGACATGTGCTTTCCAAAACAACAATATCCCCTGCCCTCCCCTCCCCATACTCCGCCCCAAACTGAAGCATCTGTCGCCTTGATTTTTAACCTTTTGTAACTTAACAAACTAGGTTCCTACATTCCAAATAGTCGGACCAGCCAACCCCGGCCCTTACAACCAGTAGGTGGAAAGACTACTTATCCTTGTCTTGTAAGAACAGTAGTGGGGGTGCGTGCTGCGTGGGCCGCCAGCCGTATACTGTTGAGTTCTGTGTCAGGTCTAGCAGGTCTTGCTGCTAGGATTTCGGTGGCAGAATTGCTTGTTCCGTCAGCTTGTGTTTTCCTCGCCTTTTTACATCATTCTTTGCCCTCATTTGGCTGTGGTTCCATCGCTAGCTGTGGTCGCTCAGGTGGTGCTCTCTCCGGTCGTGGCCTATTTCCTGTGTTTTATTTTTGAACAAGTGTCATAATGTAGGTACAAAAAAAGTGATATACCTTTTTGGTGGCTGAGGTATAGCCGGTAGCCAGGGGCAGTGGCCAGATTGTCCGTGTCATGGAATACGGTCATGATCTGGACAATCTGGCTACTGGCCATGACCACGAGGGACAACACATGAGGTTAAAGTGGCCATGTCCACCTGGGACCGGCTTTGTGGTAAAGTTGTTCAAAATTGGGATAGGTTTGAAAGGGAAGAAAAATGTGCTCCTAGTAATATGATAATAGGGTTTTCTCTTCGTCTTCTGCAGGCTGCCATGGAAAGCAAAGAGGGGCCCTGTATGGAACCCCACCTTCCCTTTCCATGGTGGCCATCTTGGGAAAGGATTTTCCTTCCTACACTGGAATGCTGGAGGCGTCCCGGTGTAGGAAGGAAAATCCTTTTTTAGCACCCCAGGTTCCTGCTTTGGGAACCTAGGATGCTAATGGCCTTCATCCCTCATTACAGGGGCTTGAATGGGGGGGTAATGGTCCAGAGACCTCCTTATCCACCCTCGCTTCGCTTGGGCTGATAACTTGGTTTGCTGGGCTGGTATCCACCATTCCAGTCCATGGAACGAGGGATGCACACCACAATATTTCCATTAGCATAACACCAAATGCAAATGGAAATGTTGGAAAATCTTATTGAGTCTATGTACTTTACTGAGAAATGTAAAGTATATGGAGTTTATATGTTTTTTTTTAGTTCTATTTTTTAACTGTGAACGGTGGTTCCTAAAGGAAAATTTCTTTTATTGTTTTCAGATATATTTTTATATTTTTGGCAGGAGAGCTTAGAACGAAAGGTGGGGAGGGAAATGAGGGAAGAGGCACCAAGTACTAATATGGAGGGACAGGTGGACGCGTGTGTTATTTCTAAGGTAGGGCGCAGTGTTTCTCATGCGCCTTGATTACAGCTTCCAAATGTTTTGGGGTGTAGCTATGGATCCTAGGGACAATATGGAAGTGAAATGAGACCTCTAGTTGGTAAATTGAGTGAGTTATGCAAGATCTAGTGAGGTGCATTTTTGAGAAAATGAAGGCACAAAAAAGGCAAAGAAATCAGTTTTGATAAGGAGCAGTTTTACTGTACATTAGAGCATTCAGGCTAGACTACCAGATTGAGACACAGTAGGCTCCAGGGATGACTCACAAGTTCAATCCTAGCACCTCCGCACCCCCGCTGGCGGACCCAGTCCGATCACTCCAAACAGGATTAATAGTTTAGGATTTTACAAGACAAAATTATGAAAGATGTTGGCGCTAGCACAAGGAATCAAAGACACGGTGGCAAGAATGATTTTGACAATATTACAAGTTATCATGATAAGTATAGGATGACTTAGAGATTGGGATGGAACAAAGCAAGGCAAGGTATACTATGAATTTCTATGGTTCCTATTGATACTCACAGTCCACTTTTAGTTTTTGGATTTTGGACAGTCAGCGCTCGGGTCACCACACGGATCTGGTCTAACAAAAGACATCCAGACAAAATCAGCAGGACCGGATCAGTGGGGTAGGGACTGGATACCAAAGGATAGTTCTTCTGGACTGGCAATTCTGGTTACTGGATAAAATAGATCAGCTGGATAGCAGGGTGGCAGCAGGCATGCATTTAGTGAGCAGCAAGGTTAATTCAGGATGCTTCCCAAAACACCACAGCATTTCCCTTGGTTATTGGGATTATTTTTGAATTGAGGCCCAGCTGAAACAGGATCAGCAATGCTTGGCCTTGTGGTTGGGATCTGGAGTTTAGATGGATACATGCAAGATGAAGACAGGAACAGACAGGAACATGACACCGGCTTAGGAAATCAGGAATCAGTGTGTCCCTGTCTGTTGTCAGGGGCTCCTATTTATACTGCCAGGTGACATCATCACAGTAGATGACAGGGGCAGGCTTTAATACACATGCCTTTAACAATAGGATTGGGCAAGGGTAGAAGTCTCCGCCTGTCTCTTTGCTGGTTGGATCTCAGAGTAATGATGTCATATTTATGGGGTGATATTTACAGTGTCCAGAAACCTCCCAGAGTTACTGGAACTAAAATCTAATTTTGCCATAAACACATATTTACACAATTGAAACCTTTTAATAAATCAGACACACAGGTTGCATATTATTTCCTCACATTTCAATCCAAACCCCCAGTCCGTAAGGAAGATATGTACAACATTTTACATTTGCAACATGGATGCTTTTCTTCTAATTCCACATATATCACCATTCTGTCCCCTTGGTGTCACTACATTCTACCAAGTTTTAAACTAAAGGCCACAAATGTACTTTTACACTGTGATAATTCTACATTGTTACCAATTTTGGTTACCGAGTTAAAAGTCTTTAAAGTTTCCTTATGGAATAGTCTTTAGAACAAATGGGAGTCACTGTCTGTCATTTATTTTCTTTCCATCTGACACTAACTGACATTTCCTTTGAAGCATGATGGGGGGTTCCTTCAGCCTGATTGAACTGCATTGTCCTGTGTTCCAACAGAGACAAAAGTCTGTTCCACCCTACAATTATCAGTGGGTTGGCAGGATCTTCTGGGAGAGATAGCACTTTTGGCAGAAACCTGTTTTTCAACTTTGTAACTCAAGCCACCCTTGACATCCTTCACTTTTGATCTTAAATCCAGAATTAAATAAGCCTGTTACATCAAATAACACATGTGATATATTTCCCAAGTAACAAACCCCTTTATATTTCTAAAGACAAGTAAAACTTTTATTTACCAGTGTACTGTTTTAAAACACAGGAATTTGTTTTTCCTTATTTTATAAGCAGCCTATTTTCACACGTGGTGCAAGCTGACATTTATTTCTTAAATTCGGTTTTGGGCAGCTCACTCAGATTTTCACAATGTCCTTGTAGTTAAAGTCATTTTTCTTTGAATGCATGAGCTTTATCTGAACACTGGTATATGAAACTGACCAGGCTCAGATAGTTAAAGTTCTTTTGAAGACAGCTGATGTTTGCTACATTGTAAAGAAAATGGACGCGTGTTGCTGTGTTTCATTCAGGAATTATGCCTGGTTTTTCTGAGGCACAATAAATTATCCTGGGCCTGGCAGTGCTGTTTCCGTCATAGTGGTCTCAGAATGCACATATGGAAATAGCATAACACAGCATTTTGAAAGGGTGAAAAAGGTTTCATTCTGAAGGGGAATTTTGTGGCTTTTGCAGCAATTGGGCTCTTCAAATTGGTTTCTTTAGAAATTGTAGAGGTAAACTTCATCACCTTCCTCATACTCCTTCTTGGAAGTCTTCAGAGCATAATAGGATTTCACATCTACTGCAAACCAAGTTCCTTTGGCTCTATGCAAAAGCATGTTGGCGATGCTTCCTCATGTTTTTGACACATTCATGAGTAGTGGAGGCATTGATCAATGCATGTTCCTGTTTAGGGCACAACATATGTTGACGCAAGACCATTTTTCTACCAGTCATCATAAGTAGAGCTTAGAGCCATCAGAACCAGTGTTAATCGTATGTCCGAACTGCCTTCAGAATCCACCAGAAACCTGGTTAAAATTTTGACTAAAGTCTTAATACTTCACCCATCCCCCTGCCTGCTAGATGCTGGGAGGTAGCGATATGCAACTTTCTTGGTCAGACCAAATTCTTTGATGGAGGCTGAAAGGAGAACAGATGATGTTGATCAATAGCATCACTGCAGTCTCCAACTTTCAATTCAGAGTGAGAAGGGAATGTATTCCTTTTATAAAGAGCCACATAACTATCAACATATATTTGTTGCAGCGTGCAGAACATGTCACTGGACCAATAAAGTTCATCTAAATATCACACCATGGTAATATCATTCCTCTCTTTTGTAAAACAAAATAAGCTTGGTGAATGGGGAGCTCGGTTAGAACTGAGCAGACACCAGGCACCCTTTTAAATATATATTTAGGTCTTGTCCCATATGTGGCCAATAAGCAACCTCACATAGCTCCATCTGTTTTTTAAAATCCCAGATGACCAGCAGTTGCTCCATCATTAGTATTATGGAACCCTATGCTTCAAAATTTGGTAGGTACCATTCGGTGATCAAAAAGATCTTCCTCTTGTTCAGTTAAGGGATGGTGTTATGGATCTTTTAAATATTTGGAGAATTTCCTAAATATCAGGCTTTCTTTTTGTGCTGTAATTAGGTCTTGATCTGGAGCATCTCTACTCCTTTGTAGAAAGCTTGATTTCAGCTTGAGATTGTGATTGAGTTATTGCTGATATTTGTATTTGTTCAAGAACATTATCAATATCAATCTATTCTCCGTGGATTGCTCCAGTGTTGGCTAATCGACCAGCCAAATCATGTCTGGTCTTGTCAGGACCTTTAACTTTTGAGAGCCCTTTTTTCCTTCCAGAATAATGTCATGGCAGTTGATATTACTAAATCATGTATTGTTTGGATTAAGTTCCCTCATTTTAAGGGTTTGTTGTTTGCACAAAGCATAGGCCTCTGACTTTCAAGTTTAACAAGTGCTCAACAAATCCATTTCGAACATAGTCTGAATCACTTATAATTGGGGGTGTACGGAATAGTAAATTTGCTATTCGGCTGAATACCGAATAGTATTCGGCCGGACGAATATTGAGAGCCGAATAGTAGTTTACTACTAGAAATGTATCACTATATATGTATCAAAATATTAACTTTGCAATAAATACATAGGAACATTTCTTTAGGTGGTCCTGCAAAATAAATCAGATGCAAGGGACTCGATATAGCTCTACCAGACCTATTCAGCAAATTTTTGAAACTACTGTGCTGCTTTCCCTTCTGTGGTAGGCAACATCTTTTTTGCTGTTGTACCCCAATTCAATGCATTCTCCATATGGTTTCTTAATTTGAAATGTCTGGCTGTAGATGCAACGTGGATTGCATATCTTTTTGTTTATTTAATTCTAGCTTATCAGAAGAAAGTTTGTTTTTTAATTACGTTACTCGGATACCTTTAACGTTAAAGCCAGTGGTCAAAGTGTACAAAAGGAATTAGTAGAGCTATGTTCCCAGCTGGCCTGCCCCAGCTCCCCACAAACCCCATAACTGCACCGCTTCCATGCGCAATCCAGACCCCCAAATAAAACTGCCTACTGTTTAAGGGAATGTTCAGTGGTAGTGCACTTAATTGCAAGTTTGAACTTCTTCCTACACTTCTATTTTAAAACTAAGCCATTCCAGAATGGTTTTTAGAAAAATAAAAGTATAGGAGCACCGCTCCCGCCAACTTCGACCACTCGTTAAAGCAAATGGTAATGATCATTTTACCATTATTTTCTAAACCTGAGCCCTCAGACATGTTTTCCAATCACACATTCGGGGTTGTCACTGTGGTGCACTTTTTGTTTGACACCCCCACACTTCAACTGAAGAAACCGGCACTGTCCCCCAGCCTCACTCTGTCCTCTCCGTGAGATTTTCTTTCATTCTTTCTCTTGACCCCTCGATACACCATAGTGCTGCCCCCCCCCCCCCCATTACAACTAAATTCAGGATGCTTCTTACTCTAATGCCGACTAGCACATGGTGCAACCCCACCCATGCCCGCTGAGGTGATACAATAAATCCATTCAAGTGGGCAGCTGAAGCCGTATGAAGTAGGACTAGGCCAAGTAAGGCATCCTGGCATGTGCATCACACAGGTTATTTTCCTTAGCAGCAACTGCAAGGCCCAGAACTGAAATTGCAGGCAGCTTTAAAACCTAACAAACTTTTAAAATGGGACCTTTACTTATATCAGCCAATTGAATTGTCCATCAATCGTGTGCGCATGCCTGCAGCGCCCTTCCTATGATGAGACAACCCAAAACCCCACAGCCTTAAGGTTGTGAACAAAGACTCACATTAAATCGTGTGATTAACCACCTTCCGCACTGGCTTCCCATTTTACTTGACAACAAAGCCCCTCTTGAAAGTGTAAGAGCCCAACCCCATCTTACTACGTGAAATACAAATAAATGAGACACACCCCAGATGGGGAATAAGGCTAAGAGGACAGGTTGCGAGAGTTTCAAATATTTATCTAGAATTGGCATCCCGAGAACTCTGCTGCCCGAGAGCGCTCGGGCAAACATTGCATGTACATGACAATATAAAGTGAAACATCGTCATAGATGACGCAACTAACATAGGGTACTAGGCCAGTGCAGGATTGGAGAGACAGTATAGATGTGTATCGTCCTCTGGGTGTTGCTCCCTCCAGATTGGTTTTCCAGTTGGCGGGAAGGCGAGAATCACAAGGTCCATCTGCCTGTGTCCGGGCGGAGTGAGGGTCAGGTCGCTGCGAGGCGGGGTGGCCACTAACTAAGCTAACATAACACACCCTAATAAAACATGCACTAAATAATAGTCATCACAACTCCTTTGAGCAAATCATTGTAAACATATAAACTTCATTTGTGTATTTACATCATCACTTATTGAGACTTATATTGGGTACCAGGTTAAGGGTCTTGACCAATATGATAACATTGATTGCGCTGAGGGTCTGGACTCATAAAAAGAGACTGGGGCATGTTGACATTTGTTAGTAGTGGGAGACAATATACTGTGACAGAGGTCTGATGTTAGCTAAGGGCATGCCGAGGTGGGCATCATGGCGGGGTCACATATCTGGTACATTAAGAGAATGCCTTGCAGCGACACAGGGTTACACTGGCAGTAATTTTCCAATATCGAGGGTGAGGGGGCATGGACAGGTTTGTGGAAATGGATGAGCTACAGGGACTCGCTCAAGCCGGTTCACACATGGGACAGTGATCTCAGAGGAAGAGTGAGATGTTACATTTGTTTTTGTTGCAATTACCTCCGACACGAGCGTGAGAATGGAGCTGTGAAGCTTTCAGACACATAAAGAGAAAATGTGGGGGCCTTGTGCGCGGTGCACGCGGCACCGTTGAGGGGAGAGAAGCCTTTTCGTATTATCGCAGTGAGGCCTAGTCAGATGAGATGGAGTCGAGGGTGCACAAAATGGATGCCACATGTCCTGCGCAACAGCCCCATCTACGCAAATGCCAGCCAACGCTGGTATTACATAAGAGCAATGGAGACATTCCCCACCATTGGAGGCACTTGGTCCAAGCTGCACTGATGGGGGGCTACCGGCCCCTCGCTCCAACACATTCCCCCCTTTCGTTACATCTAAAGTAACAAACTATTAGCCCCTTTGTTCTCGCTTCGATAATACTCAGCTTCAGCTACCGCTTCATCCCAAGCAGGTGTACCTTTTATGGGCATCCATGCTCTACATACACTTCTCAGGCTGTGGCCCTTTCATGCGTATTCATCTGGGGTGCATGTCATGTATATCCCTGCATCCCCATCCAAGTCCACCCATACTTCATTGTACCATTGCAGCTCTCTTTGTTCTTTTATGGTGGTGTGGTATAGGTTGTCAACCCTGTCCCCATTCTGGCAATATACAGCTGTCATGCAATACTTTGGTGGGTTAGGCTCCCCAGTTTGCAGTTGTGCATCTATCATAGTTGTTACCATTGTCTGTCGGCCCATCGTTACCATCATCATAGTTGAGCTAGGCATAGAGTTTGCACAGCATCGGATACCTAGTTGGCACACACAGAAAAATAGCAGGATGAAGACGATGACGGGAAAGAAAATGTTCATCACAGTATTGAACCAGGATGGTACCCAGCTGAACATGTTGTCAAACCAGTTGCTTTGTTCTATTCCTCCCTCTTTCGACATTCTCTCCCCCAGGCTGTGTACTGCTGAGATCATGTGGGATAGGCTCCCATTAACTGCATCTTCAGAGGGTACAAATGTACAGCATGCCCTCATGATTTTTTCGGCAAACACCACTGTCCATTGCTGTGAGAAGGTCTAGGACGTACCGGTTCTGCATTGTCATTAGGTGCAAAGCACAAGGTTCCACCATGATCACATTCAACCCTCCGTCAGTGTCATTGGCCAGTTGTTCCAGCTCCCAGCAGATGATTTGTAACCACTTGGCGTTATTTCGAGCCTAGAGCCCTGGCATTAAGAGGGAAGCAAAGAATGTCTCTGCGGAATTGAAGAGTTTATACTTCGCCGGGATCTCGGCAAGAAGAGCAGATGATTCAGTGGAGATATAGTTCGATGATCTCCTTGTGCGAGAGAGTCTGTCTTTTAGGTCACTTTCTGACAACAGGTCATATGAAGAAGGCTCTGTTATTGCTACTTGGGGCGCTGCCAATGTGCCAGCCGATTGCCCTGCTGCCGATATGTCAGCCGATTTTCCTGCTGCCGATATGCCAGCCGATTTCCCTGCTGCCGATATGCCAGCCGACCCCTCACCTCCTTGGATATGGCTTTCTGGGATTACCATCAGAGCTGAATGTAGAGTGGCTAGGGCGCAAGTACCTCTCCATGACTCCGGGAGGTGCAATTATGCTTGTTTGCCGCAGACCCAGTACATATCCATGAGTGCAGCTGTGCCTTTCTTCATGTCTGGAATTATAATTGTTTTGTTGAACTGCTTGTTGACACCTGTAGGCACCTTCCCTTCTCCGTGAAAGCAAAGCTCATGTGGTATTACTTTTTGCATCTTGATGGGCTTTTCTAGTGCGGTGACCCAAGTGAGTTTTGCAATGTGCTGGGACCAGACAGGGGTGCACGTTTCTTTGACCCATTGAAGGTTCTCTTCGGTAAGTCCTCTGAGTGCCTCGAGTCACTCGATCGTTTCGTCATGCTACTTGTTTTCCGTGAATCTTGTTCCTTTTATGATGAAAAATGGTTCTTTAATGCAAATTACTCCTTGGCGCCTGCTTGTGTATGTTCTCTTGTTCTGCACCAGCTCTATTGTAACTGTGTGTGCCTGGAAGGTGCTCCAAATTCTACATAATACGAGATGAATTAAACACTGGGTGTCTGACAAGGGTACTTCTTGTGGCACTAGTATTTTGGGAGTGCCTGACGCGTGCGGTATGAGCGAGCAGACATAACAGCTCTCATTTGTGGCTTGTTTTGCTGTAGCACTCATGTCTGAGTACCATTTATTTGATTGGTCGGGGTGGCAAGGATCTTCGATTTAATCTAATCCGAGGCCATGGTAGATATCAAATCTCATCCCACCCGCCCCCCTTTTTCACCTCGTACTCCACACTTTCCAGTTACTCATTTATTTTACTTTTCGATAGTGTATAGGAAACACCCCTGCCCATGTTGTGTCATTGACCTCATTCACAGTGTACCCAGCTGATAAATCTGGGGACTCTTGGGTAGCAGCAACATGAAAATGCCTTGCGAGGTAGGTTCTCTAGTTGTCTGTGCATTAACATTCATCTGGTTAGGTTCATTTTTCCAAAATCAATCACCATCATACTCATTTGTTTCATTATCATTATTCGGGCTTATAGCAGCAGGTAGAAAGAGGGGGGCTGTTGCGGTGTCATTAATGTGCAACATAGTGATGTTTGTATTGGCAGAATAATCATTAGCAGAATATTTATCTCTCCACATTGTTTTTACCCCTGTCCATATAGGTACTGACCCTTCTCGTATTAGTTGCCCCCCGCTATCCCCTTTTTCATATCCTGTATGATAAAAACACAGTGTAGTACCAGGCCATGAAAAATAGCATTATAGAGAACAATATAGCGGAATACTTCAGTCCACACTCAAAATTATAGTACTTATTAGCTCTATTAACAACCCTATCGCTAACTAACATTACCGTATTATCTGTGAGCACGCTCCTTTCGGCCATTGTGTTACCTGGAGGGGCGATATAAAATGGTTAAGTGACAAGCATTCATTTAATTGATTAGTTGATTACTTTCTGTCATATCTTGATGCTGCTTTACCATATTTCCCTTATATCCTATTTGCAATGAACACCATTTTCTTTCACTAGTTAACATTATTTCTGTACACTCATAGTTTCTTTTAATTTTCATCAATGCTGGTAGTGAGGTAGAAAGGGAGACCATGGAAAAAGTTATGGAGAGAAAATAAGGGAGAGAGGGACAGAGAGATATAGAGGAAGAGATGTACGTGCATTCACACTTATTTTCTATTACTTCTTATTCTTTGTCATTTTATACTGTTTCTGTAATTACTTTTCCATCCCACTGGCAATTTCAATATTGTTTGTTTGCTCACATTGAGGGAGTGCACTATCGCGTGCTCTTCTCATGTCTGAGAGATGCACCCAATATGTCAGTCACTTTACTTTCACAGGTGTAGGTGTGCAATAAATGACCTCGTAGGGGCCATGAAATCTTGGAGAGTTCCACCGCCGAACAAAACTTCGCACATACACATTTTCACCTAGCATTAATGGGCCCACTGGACTGTCTTGGGACGGCATTCCAGTATCTGTTTCAGCGTTCTCAGTAAAGGGTGGTGCAATTATTCGTGCTATGTTACGCACTGCGCACGTCAACTGTGTAAGGTATTCCTTAAATTCTTCCCCCAGCACTGTGGCAGCCCTCTGCGCATCTGATGCTTTTCTTACTGGGGAGAGTGGCGTATGAATACGCCTGCCCGTCACTATTTCGTGTGGGCTCAAATGATGGTCCTTGCTTGGCTGCGTTCTGAGTTGGAACAGTGCTAGGGGCAGGCAATACACCCAATTCTTCTTGAGTGTGTTGCACAACTTTGGCAATTTACTTTTGAGCAGGCAGTTGATCTTTTCCACCACCCCGTAAGCCATTCAATGATAAATCGAACAGAGTTTGTGCCTATCCCCTAGGAGCGATGTTACTTCTTTAAGAGGTCATTCACAAAATGTGTGCCATTGTCTGATTTTATTACATCACAAATGCCCCAACTAGAGAACAACTCCCGCACCAAGAATTTGGCGGCACACTTTGCGTCCGGGTGGGGACATGGTCCAGCTTACACCCACCTGGAGAAGGGGCATACCACCACAATCAAATATCTTGCTCCATTACACCTCTCCCCCATGTCCGCATAATCAATGTGGAGATCTCTGAATGGGCCCACTGGGCGTGGCAGTGTTCCTCGCAGTATTCTTAGTGTCATCCCTGAACTATATGTTTTACATGTGATACATTCTATGGTAAATTTTGACAAATGTTCCGGTAGGTTCGGAATGAACCAATGCTCTTGTATGTCTGCTGCAATATGTTTCTTAGTTACATGTGTCGGAAAATGCAGCTGCTGAAACGCTATTTCCAACAATTCTACTGGCATTACTACTTTCCCGGTTAGTTCCTGCCTCCATATCAGATCTGTTGGCGGCTGCTTGCACCCTCGTTTGGCAAACAACTCTTGCTCTTCGATCGGTGCTCTTCTTTGCAGTTCTATTATTTGCATTAGCGGGGTATTGCTGTACCCCTCCTTTAATGTTTCTGTGTTGGGCGTTTTGACAATACATTCAATTGTTGGGGGCACATTGAAATACGCGGCATCTTTCGCTGCTGCGTCTGCTGCCGCGTTTCCCAATGAGATTGCGTCTGTGTTGTTAGTATCGCTTGGCCTTTCACCACTGCCACTACTGATGGTTCCGCCAGTGCTTCTATTAGTTCATTTAGTAATGCAGCATGTTGTACTGGCGACCCATCTGCCCTTCGGAACCCTCTTCGTCGCCATCGTGACAATCCTGAGTGTACTGTTGTTATGGCATATGCTGAATCTGAATATATCGTTACTGTGCATCCTTCAGCGGTGTGCAGTGCCTCAATTAACGCCACCAATTCCGCCGCTTGTGTGGAGTAATGAGAAGGGAGGCGCTTTTGGACAATTATTTCATAATTCTCTTCTTCCATTCTTACCACTGCCATCCCTACGTGTTTTTCCCCTGTTTCTGTCTCTATTGATGCTGAACCGTCTATGAAGTATATGTCTCCTTCCTGTAATGCATTCTCACTTACTTTGGGAATATCATCTTCCTATCCCTCGTATGTAGCACAGTCGTGTTCCTGCATGTCTTCTGCAGTGCATGGTTCAGTAATGAATGTGGCTGGGTTTACTGTTTTACATCTGACCACATGGACATTTGGGCTGGAGATTATTATTTCATAGGCTGTTGCCCTTTGTGTTGTTAAGGTTGATTTGGATCTTTCTAGAATTGCAAAGAGTGAGTGCTCCGCGTACAGTGTCACGGAGCATCCCATCACGATCGTGGCGCTTTTTTCAATGGCAAAGTCTGCTGCAGCGAGAGCTTGTTCGCATGAAAAGTACCCTTGCATCACTGAGTCCAAGGTTCTGCTCTAATAGGCCAGTGGCGTGTGGCCTAGTGAAGTTTTCTGTGCCAGCACTGCAGTCATTAATGTACCATTGCAGTGTGAAAATAAATAAAATTCCCTGTCATAATCTGGGTTCGCGAGAATTGTTGCGTTTGCAATCAGATCTTGCAGCTTGAAGTATTGCATCATCATTTCATTTGTCCATTTTATCGGGACATTATTCTTTTGTGATTCTTTTAGCGCTTGCAGCAGTGGGCGTGTGTATGCCGCGTAATCAAGTATCCATGCGCAGCAATAATTGCAGATACCGGGAAACTTTTGCATGTCCTTTACTGTTTTGGGTATTATCATATGGCGTATGGCAGCTGCCCTGTCGGGCACTATCCTCTCGCCATCTTTGGAAATTAATTGCCCTAAGTATAGTACTTCTGCTAAGCAATATTGCAATTTTTCTTTATCTACTTTGTACCCTTTTGTGGCAAACAAATTCAACAATGTTACAGAATCTGCTCTACACTGCTCTTAACTTTTGCTGCAGACAAGTAAATCATCTACGTACTGTATTATTGTGCTCTCTACATCAATGTTTCCAACATCTTCATGTAAAATCCTATTGAAAATGCTGAGACTTTCACAATACCCCTGCGGTAGCCTGCAGTGGTCATATCTGTTCCCCCGTAGTGTGAATGCTGTGAGGTACTGAATGCTTGGGTCAAGAGGAATCGAAAAGAAAGCATTCTTCAGATCCACTACTGTAAAGCATGTGGCGTCTTTAGATATGCTGCACAATATTGATGCTGGATTAGGCACTTATGGGAATTCTTTCTGGATGACGTCATTAAGTGGGCGTAAGTCTTGTATCATTCTCCATGCACCACCTTTCTCTTTTTTGTTCGGAAAAATCACAGTGTTACATGGGGAGTGGGTTGAACTATTATTCCTTGTTTTAGTAGTGCATTTATTGTCTCTCTAATCCCTTCTTCTGGTTCCCTCAATAGTGGGTACTGTTTAACTCTAGGGGGTATGGCACCTGGCTTCAATTTTATTTTTATTGGTGTTACTTTGTGCAATAGTCCTACATCATGGGGGCCTGTGGTCCATATGTCTGGCAGGACATTTTCCATGACTTTCTCAAATATTGTGGGTGGCACGTTGACACTAGCCATGCGAGGATTGTGTATTTCCCTGTGCTGGATCATGATGTTGCATGGTATATTTATTTCCATTATTATCTCCACATCACTCTCACTGTCAGTGAACAATTCTTCATCAGTTAAGAAGCGCAACATTATGTTTGGGTCTATGCACAGTACTGTTCTCTACTCGCCTCCATGTGTGTCCAGTCCTATTACTGCAATACGTTTGCTTGAGACTTGAACCCCTTCTAAATCAATAGACAAAATGGTTCCTGGCACAATGTCTGTATTTGCAATTGGACGAAAGACAAAATCTGTAGGTACCTCCCATTCTCTTCTTGTTATCTCGGGCACCACTCGTGCTAACACTCTGATACCATAAATGAACATACCCATGTCAATGGGCACCCCTCTTACTGCAACTTCGTTTTTCATGGTGCTAATCATCGACATTGCTGGTACGGGGCACCCTCCTGGCGTTGAGAACACTATCCCCCGTTCATTAAAGGAGATTGTCATGATCAATTTGCTCAGAAGGTCTCTTCCTAGCAAATGTATTGCCGCGTCTTCGTGATACAGTAAAGGTGCGCACACTGTTTTTACCCCCACTGTTATGTCAAGGTCTTTTGTGTAAGGAACTTTTAAAATAGCCCCAGAGAACCCCTGCATTTCCAAATGTCTTCCCGAGAGCAGAAACTGCCCTTCCATGAGACATGACTTTTCCTCTCCTGTGTCTACCATGAAGATAAACTGCTTGTTTCCTATCTCTGCACCCACTAGTGGTTCCTCTTCTGCACGTAGGTTAGTGGATAAGACTGGACACGCAAGCGCTCTCTGTGGGCTGTCCTAATCTGCATATGTCAGTTCCTGGCACTGAGAAAACGTTATCTCCTACCACCGCTGAGCCGGGAAAAGGTGCAGGTGCACCATTAGCAGATGTCGCAAAAATGTTATTGTTTGCATTACCTACAGTATTTTGTCTTGCCATAGGTTGTTGTATACCCCTCTATTGTGGCTGCTGCTGCTGGGGTTGCTGTCTTTGTGGCACCTGGGGTTCATTGTAATATTGCTCATTTTGTACCCTGGCTCCCATAGGTAACCCGTAGGAACTACCGGGTGTGGATGTCCGTATTGTTGTTCATTTCCCATGGGGGGCTGTCCTTGGTAATAACCAATAGGTCGCATTCTACATTGTCTTGAATAGTGCCCCCACCTTCCACAATTCCAACATGACCCTTGCGGTCCTCCTCTCATCCCAGTCCCACCAAATCCTCTATTCCCCCTTCCTCTGAACCCCTTCGTGGCCCCCTGTACCCACCTCGTCCTCTTTTTGGTCTTCCTTGCCATTGGGGCCCTCCGTATTGTTCTTCTCCATCCCACTGTTCTTGTCCTCCTGCTGCCCACGTTGCAGCCATTCTGGCTGGTGCGTTTCCTACTCCGTCATCCCCTTCACTGCTCATATCAGTCTATGTTGCGGCATTCAGCGCTGCAACCTTCACTAACTTATTCTTCACTAAGTTTGCCTCGTCTGCCAACCTTTTCTGTGCTGTCTTCTTTTCTCTTTCTTTGATCCTCCTACAATGGTGCACAAATATGCTCTGGATCTCAGGCCAGCCCTTGGCTTCTATCCCAGCTATTTTATCCAAGGCCTTCTGTACCTCCTTCGGGAGCCCTTTTTTAATTCTGAAATAGAACAAGGCGGTGGATTGACCCCATGCCGTACCTGTTTCACTTCTCCACAGGTCTTGCACCCGGAGGATGAATTGCCTAGGCTCCTCCTCCTCTCCCGATCATGCACTGCATCACTAAGTGTAAGTCTGGAATGTCTGGAAACGTTCTCCACAATGCATTCCATACCTTTGCTCTAACGTTATTGAATGGCGGTCACATCTCATCGTCACTCCCTGGAACCCCGCCTTCACCCACACTGCGTCTGCTTGATCACCAACAGCGGACACCAACAAACTTTTCACATCCCCTATTGCTAATGGGACCCCTGGTGTGTTCTTTTCTAATGCGTGTATCCATTTTCCCACCCTACCCGAAAGTGGGGGGAGAAGTTTCAACAAGTTGTTCTTGTCCATTCGGGCCCACGGAATGTAGTGCGGCCTCCCTGCCCCTTTATGTATTAGCAGCATTTGTAGCTTGTGTTTTACTCCTTTCTTACTTACCGTTCCCTTCTTTGTCTTACTTACCAGCATATTCCCTACTCTTTGCCTTAACCTCCCTTGCCACCTTGGTGCAGCCCTTTCGTCTTCTTGGTCGAATGGAAACGGCAGCGGAGACCCCGCCGCTGCAACTCCTTCTTCATATTCATCTAAATCGCTCCATACTTCTTCTATTTCTTCCTCTTGCTCCCTTTCTTCTTGCCCCTCCCCTCTCTGGCTATCAGGGGTTGTTGGTCATATTATCCTTACGGGCTTGCCATTTAAATGGAACAGAAACTCACCTGACTGCCACTCCTGCTCTTGCACTCTTGGTATTGGCGCCAGCTGTGGCGGTGCTGGAGTTGATTCTCCTGCAACGCTTGGCGGAGGCATGAAGTCTGCCGCCACCAATGGTGGCACCTCCCCTCCCACTGGCAATATCTAGCTCCTATCGCACAACGCTCTTAATCGTGTTATCTCCAACTGTGCATGTGCGAGTTGCCTATCTAGATCTCCTGTTAATCATGCTAAATTCACCAGAGGAGCGCTAGTTGGCCAGTAGAGCCCTCCCCTGTCACACGGGGGTGGTGCAGTGGCTGATGCCATTGCCGGAGTGGTCGGGTGGGGCACATGGGCACATACTGGGGCTCACTGTATCCCTCTGCAGGTCTTGTCATCAGTGGGTATATTTTAGTAGTGTCATTTTCTGTTGTAGTTGTTGTACATTCTCCCCCCGTGGTCCCACTTCCCTCCTCCGGTACCTTCTCTTTCTCAGCTGTCGCATCCTTACTTACCCCACTCGTGGGTGCTACTTCCTCGACCATTCGCCACATATCTAACACTTCCCTCCTGTTCTGTAACTGTTTTCCCTTATACCTGGCCAACAAGTGTGTAGACACTAAATCCAGTAACCTCTTGTCAAAAGACCCTCCCTCATATATGTGGTGTCGTGCATTCTCCTTTTATTTCCGCCACCCACTGATCGTGATATTTCTGTATCTTCTTGCTGTACAAAGGGAGGTGTTGAAAAATATGTGCTAGTGGTGTTGCTCCCCCCATGATAACGTATTAATGAAACTTATTTTTGATCACTTAATCTCCTGCGCGCAGGTATACGGACACTCAGTCAACAACTTCTTTGCTGTAACGCTTCTTTTCAACTTTCTTTTTAGCTTTTGGTACGAACAATATTTCAACAACCTTCTCACTTATACCATTTTACTGGAACCGTAACTTATTTCCACTCTGAATATTCATCATTTACGAATAACCAAAATACTTTTCATTTACGTACACATTGCATTGTCAGTTTTCTTGATTGACCTTAAAATTGTTTTCAATTTACAGACACATAAACATTTACTTACAGACCAACATGTAACACTTATATGCACAGAAAAACAAAAAAAAACATGTAACATGTAGCATGGACTACCTGCGCGCTTCACTGCCTCTTTTAATTACTTCAATTTGCTACCCCTTGCTCTACCTTTCTCATTCACTCCCCACCTCTTACTCCCTTCTTGCTACCTCACCAAGAATTCTGCACAAGTTACTACTCCGAGTCTACTAAATATACGAAATTCCTACTATTTTCTCTTTATCTTCACTTATTTACCTGCACTGGATGAGACAATGCTACGCAGCACCGCCTTCTGCCCCATTCGGGCTAGCATCCCTTACCTTTCGTCTTGCCCACTTTGTTACTTGTTCCCTTTTTACCCCAGCCACTCCTTTACCTCTGGGAAACTTTCGCAACCAGTACTCACGTGTTCAGTCGGGTGGTCCGAGAGTCACTGTTCACTGTCTATCCACAATCTGGTCCGCACACCAACCAAGCCGTGGCCAACCTCGGTGAGCAGTTTTTTAGTTGGGTATTCAGTAAACGGAAACCCTTGGACCCTTCTTGTGCGCACAGGCTGGTCGACCGCAGAGGCGATGGTTTTGCTGGGGGGCATCCCAGATCTCGCCGCACAGCACGGGGGCTTGGGGCACATGTCCCAAATCACGTTGCGGAGGGTCACCAAATGTAAGAGCCCAACCCCGTCTTACTACGTGCAATACAAATAAATGAGACACACCCCAGATGGGGAATAAGGCTAAGAGGACAGGTTGCGAGAGTTTCAAATGTTTATCTAGAATTGGCATCCAGAGAACTCTGCTGCCCGAGAACGCTCTGGCAAACATTACATGTACATGACAATATAAAGTGAAACATCGTCATAGATGACGCAACTAACATAGGGTTACTAGGCCAGTGCAGGATTGGATAGACAGTATAGATGTGTATTGTCCTCTGGGTGTTGCTCCGTCCGGATTGGTTGTCCAGTTGGTGGGAAGGCGAGCGTCACGAGGTCCATCTGCCTGTGTCCGGGTGGGGTGATGGTCAGGTCGCTGCGAGGCGGGGTGGCCACTAACTAAGCTAACATAACACACCCTAATAAAACATGCACTAAATTATAGTCATCACAACTCCTTTGAGCAAATCATTGTAAACCTATAAACTTCATTTGTGTATTTACATCATCACTTATTGAGACTTATATGGGGTACCAGGTTAAGGGGCTTGACCAATATGATAACATTGATTGCGCCGAGGGTCTGGACTCATAAAAAGAGACTGAGGCAGGTTGACGTTTGTTAGTAGTGGGAGACAATATACTGTGACAGAGGTCTGATGTTAGCTAAGGGCATGCTGAGGTGGGCATCATGGCGGGGTCCCATATCTGGTACATCAAGAGAATGCCTTGCAGGGACACAGGGTTACACTGGTAATAATTTTCCAATAGCGAGGGTGAGGGGCCATGGGCAGGTTTGTGGAGATGGATGAGCTACAGGGGCTGGCTCAAGCCGGTTCACACATGGGACAGTGATCTCAGAGGAAGAGTGAGATGTTACATTTGTTTTTGTTGCAATTACCTCCGGCTCGAGCATGAGAATGGAGCTGTGAAACTTTCAGACACATAAAGAGAAAAGGTGGGGGCCATGTGCACGATCCACACGGCACAGTTGAAGGGAGAGAAGCCTTTTCGTATTATCGCAGTGAGGCCTAGTCAGACGAGATGGAGTCGAGGGTGCACAGAATGGATGCTACATGTCCTGCGCAACAGCCCCATCTACGCAAATTCCAGCCAACGCTGGTATTACATAAGGGCGATGGAGGCATTCCCCACCATTTGAATACATGGTCCAAACTGCACTGAATGCCTGGAGGGATGGGGGGCCTACCGCCCCCCTCCCCCTCCCACACAAAAGCCAGGACTGGGAACACCCACGAAAACCGATACAAATACGCAGGGAGAAGAAACAAAGCATACATGCATTATAAGCTACCTATTAAGGCATTCATTACACCAGCCATTGCACAGTATCACAAGGACCGTCACAGATGTTATGGAATCATAATGTTACAAAGAGGAGGTATGCATTGAGCTAATAAGTATCACACATGCTGATGTTGGAAAATACATGGGATATGTTTCACTGATACATTTGTTTTTCTACTTCGAACGCAAGTGTAAACCTCACTGTGGAAATGCTGGTGGCAAGCCACTAGGATGTGGTAGTTTTCATTGAAGCCACCAAGCAGACAGGTGCCAGTTGGTTACCTTATTGCCACTAAGCAGAAAGGGACATGGTGTTGTGTTTAGCGCCACTAGGCAGAAAGGTGCTCTGCGGGACAATTAGCGCCTCTATGTAGAAAGGCCCTTGTGTTGTTGTATTGTGTAGCGCCACTGAGCAACAATGAAACTTCACTAGTACATTGAACATCTCTTGGCAGAAAGGTGTTCATTGTTTGTAACGCCACTCTCACGGGACAGTACTACACTTCCTTCTCTTCCTCTCTAACAGCAAATACCTACAACTACATCCATTCTTAATGACACTTAGCCCATTTGTGCTCACGACCTTCCCAATTCTCCATCACAACGAACCCGACATCCCCCTTCCGTACACCGTCCCGCCCTCAGTACTCTTCACACTTCTCACCTAGTGGCTGCATCTCCAGCTTCCGTCTCACACCCTAGGTGACGGTTCTCTCTACAGGTTAGGTATCAATGGCTTCTCTGCTCATGTCCATCCTTTCTATTTTACCGCTCCCCACAGGAGTTAATTACCAACGCCTCATGGCCACTTACTTATAAACTGCTCATTGATACCGGCATTGTACTAAGCAATTCAACGCCTGGCATTCCACAGACAGCTTGCAGGGAGATTTCCCCGACCTCCTTCCACGATCCCCCATGCCGATCCATGTCTTCTAAAATATTCCACACATCATTGTGTCTCTTGGCTACTAGCTGAAAAAAAGGAGATTAGCAGACTTTCCTTTCATGCAAACCCACACTTTCGCTAAAGTAGTCCACTGTACAGATATACATCGCTTTTCGAGAAAAGACCTACATTTCTTTTTGCACAGTGACATCTAGTGACCACTCCTCACACCATTTGATATAACCAAAGCATCAGCCAGTAACTAGAAAGTAGGGAAGTACAGAACTTCGGCTTCGAGTAAGTATTGCAGTAAGTATTCTGCCAGAGCCGAATAGTTGGTTTGCAGCCAAAATTCAGCCGAATACTTACTTGAAGCTGAATTTTGGTACACCTCTAGTTATGATTACTAGCTCTTGGAGCTGGTGATTTACAGCAGTAAAGACAGCTTTATCTATTTGACCATTAGTTCCACAACCTGTCTGCTCTGGGGACACATTTTATAACATGCTTAGGGTTCAGGTATGTCATTCACCAAAGCATTCCTGACATGAGCCACTAATTCCTTCTCATCATTTTCTTTATTATGGTATGAACATCCACTCCATTATACCATGGGCATTCCCTGACAGGCGTTCTTGTCATAAGCCTTAGGAACAGAAGCTAGATATTCCTCCATATTATTGGTTGGCCTATGTTCTTCATGCTCCACACAGTTATTTTGGACACAGTTTTGTAGATCAGAAACTCCTTTTGCAATCTGACCCTTTTTATTTTGACCATATCTGATTTCTATAGGATAACTTTATATAGATAGAATCCATGAAGTAATTCTTGACTTAGAGACATTCCCAGTTTGCATGAAGTCAATTTGCAAATATTGTAGGGGGTAGTGGGAGGTCTGAACTATTATATGCTCACCATGTTTGAACCAACAGTACTTCTTCAATGCCCATACCAATGCCATAAATGATTACATACATTCATCAAATGTAATCTCAACTGGCAATAAGGTTTTCAGTGGTAAGAGATCACTTGTTAACCTGTTCATGCTTCTATTGCAAGACCATGCTTAAAGAGTTTAGTCGGAAAATCCTGTTTCTAGCAAGGAGCTTGGGATATAATTCTTTTCACAACATCTGTTTGAGAGTCTCCCCCACACCCACTAGGCCTCAAATGATGGACCAAGGGTGGAGATATCTCTGCGAAATTCTCTATGAATTTATGACTGTGCATAATCAATCCTATAAGACTTTGTAATTCACATAGATTAATGGTGTTCTTCAATTTCAGTAGAGCTTCAACCATCTTTGTCTGAGGAGTAAAACCCTCAGCTGTGACTCCACGGCCAAGAAATGCTACATTAGTTCTCCACCACTGTGCTGTTTGAAGTGATAATTTAGCACCTGCATTTTTTTGTTGAGTCAGCATGTGATGCATGTGATGGATCTCCACAAAGTGTTTTTCCACAGTTTTACTTTTTATTAATGGGTTATCTACATAGGCCAAATTCCCTCTATCCATAAGGTCAGGCATGGTTTTATATAGAAATATATTAAACTAATTTCCGCTATTAATATATCCCAATGTAGTTGTGGTCAATGCATATTGTTGTCTCCCAATCATAAAGGCAAATTTATATTATTGTTCACAGAGTACCGAGTCAATCCAATTCTCATTAGTCAAATCAAGTGCAGTATATACTTTAGAACACTGGATCTGTGCAAGGCCTATATCAATATAAGGAAGAAGCCATCATGACATCTGTACCCTCTTATGCAATTCCATTAGGTCTGCACAGAGTCTGTCTTCATTGCCCATTGGGCTTAAAGATTCCTAGTAATCGATTATTAAAGGTACGGTGGATTTTTTAAATAATACCACCGGATTCAACAATTTTACTAATCTCTGTGAATGATTCTATGGGTGAGAAAGGTAACCAGTATTGTGTAACAAATAACAGTGCCATATTAGGGTCTGTAGGTAGGGTTGTGTAATGAATGGATGTATGTCCACAATGTTAGGAATCAATAGCGAACATGTTCTGAAAGTAAAAAAACAACCCAACATTTTTGTTTTTGTTCTTCATTCGCACAGGCATCAGGCATACAGATTTGTTCTTCAACCATCTGACGAAAGCCTGGAAATGTTTCTGAGATAGCTATTTCTGAGGTATCTTCTAATTGGATTACAAGGTCTTTGCTTATGGTGTCCACCTGGGCAATTGATTCCTTGGTGGTGAGGTCATTACTAGATTACTAGAATATTATTCAAATTAATAACTTCACAGGAGGCGCAATTTATTTATATATGTCCACCCCTTAGTACTAACAAATAACGAGGATTTAATCTAATTCCTTTTTTGGGATCTCTTCCCTCTGGTTTACTTCCTTTTTAGATAATATGCAAAACTAATTATTTGTACCAGTGTTTTGCGCTAAGCCTATAAGTAATGTCTGATAATTCACAAAGTATATCATAGAGTTCTTCTGTACAGTACATAAATCAGAAAGATCAATATTTGTTCTGCTCCAGATTTATTTTCTTGTTACATCCGACACGTGTTTCAACACTGGGTCGTTTTCAAGGCACTGGTAATATGGTAGTGTTGCCCGTTGGGTGTGTGCTATCTTGTCTGTATTATCCAATGTATAACTGGTTTCCTAATGTTAACCCTTCTTCGGTTGCCCGGATAGTGTCTCATTCCATTACTGTCATTGATCCCATTGAATAGAAAAGCAGGATATATTAAGGACTATGCTAAAGAGACCAAGGCTACATCCTTGACAATATACGTTATGACAGTAATGGAATGAGACACTATCCGAGCAAAGCTGGAGGTGGCAGAGTGTTGCAGGAACACACAAGGGCAATGATTAGGTAGTGAGCAATGGGCCACCGAACGAAGTGGAAGGAGACATGGAGGACAATAAAGAACCATCACTATGCAAGTCTTTGGGACTGACAAGGATGTCAGCAGAACATGAAGTAGGATTTGGATGATTTCAAGGCAATGAGGAGAAAAAAGTAGTCATGAAAAGGGGACAGCGATTTTGAATTTGTGATTTGGCATTTGGGGTTAGTGGTTTTGTTGTTTTATAGGGGTGGGCTAGTGATTGGTTGCTCCATACGCTGGTCATATGTGCTCGATTTAAGGTGTGTATATTTGATCACATATGTAGTGCCGGCATTTAGTGATCTCTTTGGATGTTTGCTGTTAGGTGTAATGGAGGGGGAGGTGTAGTAATCGTATGCATTGGTGGTGATGTCATGGAAGTGTGTGTGTGTGTTTGTGTGTGTGTGTGTGTGTGTGTGTGTGTGTGTGCGTGCGTGCGTGTGTGTGTGTGTGTGGCTATAAGGCACCTGTGCTACCTTGGTGTGACAGGGATAGTGTTCTTTTCTCACTTCCGACCCCACATTATACATAGTGCCATTAATACATTGAAGAATGCAATGTGTTGGAGAGTTATTTAATATCCGAAGGGCATACCTCTCTGAAGGAACTTCAAACCTGATGCAGTCCTGTTGAAGGTGGTTATACGTCAGGCAGGTACCCATTTATCCTATTTGTCTGTGATGTGAGGGATGCACTTTTTGCTTATTAACAAACTTGGAGTGAGCGTTTCAAAGAAACAATGGCTCAGATGGGCATGGGCATGCCAACAGGTAAAAGGTCAGTGCAACTGCATTGGTAAATACAACTCCAATTGGTTATGTTACTTCACTGAGCATCACATGTTTTTTTGGGTTTGTGTCCTTGTGGGAACTCCTTGGTTTTCAAACCATTTGAGTTGTGACTGCCACATATTCTGTCCAGTCTTACTACTGAAATATGTTGTAGTTGGACAAAGGCAATCTCGGTTACTTGATGTAATTTGTAAACTCTCATTCTTTTCGAATTCAAACTTGGTTCAAATTAATACTTCCTGTTGATTTGGGGGAGTGCAACCTTTCGATGAAGGGACTTATTCAGGGCACTGTTCAATAAAGGTTCAACCAGTTAAGACAGGATGTACCAAGTTCTATAGCCGGATTAGATGATGTACCTATAAGCAAGATTGTACACCACTACTGTTAAGTCCTTTTGGTAAACATGTTTCCTATTTCTGTGTCAAATATGTTTCCTGTTTCAGAGCATACATCCATACCTCATCTGAAAAGTTCCAGAAGAACATTGTCTGCAAATAGGACATTCAAAGACATCACAGTGTTTTTTGTGTTGTAATGTTGTACTAGGACAGTCTGGCACCACTAGCAACTTATGCTAGTTATGCTTAGCTTGTAAATGAATCGATCGAATGAAAAATCATCAAAACATAATTTAAACAAGATGTTTAATTAGTGCACTTGGTTAGTTGACCACAGTGTAACAGGTTTCCTATTCTTTAAACTTATCTCATGGCCACCAAATGATTTTAAGGTAAGCTCTTAGTACTGATCACAATATCAGACCTAACAGAGATCAAGGGAGGCTAACTAATTGTGTCCTCCTTTGACAGCAGCTAGACAACTATCTAAATGTTCAAACAGGATGCGCATGAGGCTCTTGATTTCTCTGTAAATGTTGCATTGTTTTCTCCATAGCCAGATGCATTTTTATTTAGTAATTACGGTTGTTTATAAAAGTGGCGCTCACAGATCTCGGAAGGAGAGTTAAGACAGGGTTTTGGATGAGGGAGAGTTTAGACAAAGAGGATGCTGGGACGAAACAAGTGAAGAGGGTCTGGGACCCATGTTTGGGAAGTGCATCCCAAACTGTAATTAAGGGGAATATGATATGATATGATATGGCATTTATAACGCGCCTATACACAGGTGTTTCAAGGCGCGACGAGGCAGGGAGGGGAGGAACAAGCGGAGACAGACAACGATCCTACTAGGCCAGGTGTCATTCAGATCGCGCGTGTGCAGGGGTGGGGGAGGGGGAAAAGTGCAAGGGGAAGGGGAGGGGGGAAGTGCAGTACAAGGTAAGTGGCGTAAAGTAATAAATAAATAGGGCCAGCTGGTGGCAAGTGCAAGGTAAGTGCAGAACAAGTGCTGGAAAGGGGGGGGGGGCTGTAGGGATACAGAGACAGTCCCGCAGTGCAGAGGGGATTCCAGGGCATCAGTGCAAGTGGAGAGTGGCTGGGCCCAGGACCGAGGCCGTTAAGAGTGGTCCAGTTGCAGAATCAGTGCAGTTTCAGTGAAGAATATTTGCTGTTCAGCAAGGGAGAGGGAGAGAGAAAGCAGAAGCAAAGAGGAAGGTTTTGAGGTGCTTCCGGAACCGGAGATGGTTCTCCTCAAGTTTCAGGGAGGCAGGAAGGCTGTTCCAGAGGGAGGCCCCTGCCGTGGAGAGAGATCTACCCCCAGCTCGTTGCTTCGAGAAGCGGCTGACCCTGAGGGAGTTGGAGGCGGATGAGCGAAGGGCTCGGGAAGGAAGATATTTGGGAAGAGAGAGTTGAAGGTATTTAGGACCAAGGCCCCAGAAGGCCTTGTGGACAATGCAGAGGGTTTTGAACTTTATCCTCGCAGCCACTGGGAGCCAGTGTAGAGATTTCAGTCCTGGAGAGATACGGTCCCTGGGCTTGAGGCCAAGGACAAGTCTCGCAGTTCTGTTCTGGATGAGTTGCAGAGGGCGGAGAGTGGAGGCAGGCAGATTAAGATAGAGGCTGTTACAGTAATCCAGCTTCGAGAGAACCAGGGCTCGGGAGACAGTGATCTTCTGGGGGAAGGAGAGGAAGGGAAGAATACCTCTGAGGAGGTGCAGCTGGTAGTGTGACTTCATAGCGACGTCAGAAATATGAGGAGAGAAGGAGAGTGTGGAGTCGAAGATGACCCCAAGGTTTTTTGCATTGCAGGTAGGAGCAGGGAGGGGGCCAAGGGAGGCAGGCCAGAGAGCTGCAGGGAAGGAGGGAGTGGGTGTACCGATGAGTAGAATCTCAGTCTTACTGGCATTAAGGCAGAGGTCATTGGCGGCACACCATTCCTGGATAGCAGACAGACAGTCAGGGATGAGGGAAGGAGAGGGGGAGGCTGAGGGTAGCCTGAAAATGAGCTGGGTATCGTCCGCATAGCACTGGAAATTAGGGCAGAGAGCGGCGATGCGGTGGGCAAGGAGTGCCAGATACTGGTTGAACAGCCAGGGAGAGAGATTAGATCCCTGGGGGACACCGCAGGTGGAGAAAAAGATGTCGGAGAGGAAGGACCCCAGTTGGACCTGGGAGGGTCGATTTGAAAGGAAAGAGGTCAGCCACGCCAGAGCCTGACCAGTGATACCCAGGTTTTCACGGAGACGGTTGAGCAGGATGGCATGGTTGACAGTGTCAAAGGCAGAGGAGAGATCGAGCAGAATGAGAACACACGGAGTGTTGGAATCGAGGTTCAAGAGCAGGTCTTCACGGATGTTCAGGAGAGCAGTTTCCGTGCTTCTGGCAGCTCTGAAACCAGATTGATGGTCATGAAGACTACCAACAGATTCAGCATGGAGGTTATGATGTTTTGTGGGTACAAATGACACTCAGCGACCTTGGGAGGAGAGTAGACCAAGCCTGTGGGTGGAAGTGAAAAGAGAGACCTATGAATCCAAGAACATTGAGTACCCTACTTGTCAGGAGAGTGGGCCAAGAGGAGGGGCGCTGAAAAAAGGTTGGGGACAGTCAGCGCAGCTTGGGGGAGAGAACCATGCAAGTCCTCCTCATCGCAGTACCTGAGAGGGATACTGAAAGAAGGATCTGAGACCCATAGCAATTGAGAGGAAACTCAGAGCACGGCTTGGGAGAGAGAACCAGGCTATTCTTTACTATCGCAGTACCAAGGGGCTTGGACCCCCAAGACGGCTTGGAAAAGGTGATCAGGCCATTCTTCCTTGTTTTAGGGCCTAGGAGCCAGGCCTGCAAGTAAAGGTAAGGGCTCATCCTGACCACTGAAGACACAGAAGGCTCATTACGTGTATGGAGGTAGCCATGCCCCTATAGGGCTCAATGGGAATGGGGATGGAGCTAATAACGGGCCCGTTAATAACAGGCCCGTTATTAGCTTCTTGGTCCCCTCGCGGGACCCGGAAAGTACGTCTGGTTTTTGTTCCGGATCCCGCTAGGGGACCTCATAATCAGGCATCCCGTAATGAACGGTGCCGGTCCCGTACCAGCACCGTTCATTACGGGACCGCCAGGGTCATAATGAGGCCCAGAGACATTCTTGGATAAAGTGGAAAGACTCATGGGAAAAGGAATCAACCCCTTGAGTCTTGTGAACTTTAGTTTGCGTTTCTATGTCTGTTTGGAACTTTTATTTTGAACACCAAAGCTGGGCTACAGTTTGGCAGGCAAGAGACATTTGCCTTTGCACCTCGTATTTAGTTTAGCTTGTGAGGGATAGATTAGGATTTGAACACAGACAATGAACTTTACTTTGGACATTCTGACACAGAGAGTTTCATTAGCTAGTTTGGTTGAGGCAAGAAACCCTCTCTTAGAGATAGGGCTAGTTAGGATTTCCTCCAATTTTCCCCTGGTTTTGTTATTGATAAAAGTATTTTTTGTGTCCGACTCTTACTCCGACACCCTCACAGCTGGCATCTCATAATTTAGACACATTTGTAGGAGTGGTGAGTGAAAGGTTCATAGGGGACACGCAATATAAATGGGGAGAGCTGCCTGAAATCATCTGCGTTGGAACTGCTGACAATATGGCTGGAGGAAACGTGGGAAGGACAAATGTCTGGCTGAGATCTATACAAGGAGAAGCAAATAAAGGGATTAATGGTGGAGGCCATTCTTGACTGAACTTGGAGAGGCCTCTAACCAAGTCCTGATGTTTCCCCTGAGTACCCAGAAGCCTTGGGAACTTTTCCTGAGCGCACAAACCTAAAGATTCTATGGGTCTCATAACGAGTTTGGCGGTAGCCCTTAAATGCTCTGGTAATGGTGTTACCACCACATTTAAGGGTCTGCCTGATCATCAGTCTGGAGTGTTTACCTCCAGCTCAGAGCTGGGGGTAGACACGCTGAGAAAATTCCAATTTTCGGTGCAATTACCACTGTCTGTATTACTGCATGGTAATTGCGCTGAAAATTCCCCATGGCGAATGGGGAGTAACGGTTGGCCTCCAACGATTGATCCAGCAGGAATACTGCGGGACAGGTGGGTACAAATGCAAATAAAGTTGGGCGGTATCCCAGTGGGGCTACCACCCAACTCGTTATGAGGCCATATGCAGTGGCGTAACACAAAATGTGGGGGCCCCCCTGCGAGCCATGCTGAGGGGGCCCCCCAACTCGGCAACAAATCACGGGTTGAGCCACACTCTGGGCCGGCCTAGACTGTCACGCTTGCACAATACGCATGAACGTGCTGCTGAAGGGGTATGCCGCACACTGCACTAGGAAAAAGATATAAATATGTGTTTTAATGCAATATACAGCACACTTTCTGAGATAAATTGGCTATAAAGCCAGAGTGTTTGCAATTGTTTTGTAGGGTAACACAATCCAATACATGCAAGTCACCAACAGTGCACAGGAACATTAATGCTTCCAACTGGCTGCACAATGTAGACCAGTGTAAACACGTAATAACATTATAGTACAGCATGCCAGGCCACATTTAGACATACCTAGACTGTTTTCAGCAAAATGCCAGTCAAAGCAATAACACTCATCAAGAAGAGAGCACACAATAAAGCATGTGTCTCCATAGCCTCGAACAACACGGCCAAACTCTTTAAAATCTGCAAGGAACTGGTCAATCCTGTTGTGGTCTATACCTCTTCTGTTCCCTCCCATGCCCTCTGTACAGCTCTGGCCTCTCATTTCTCTGCTAAATCTCAGGACATCCTGTCCTCTATGTCCTCTTCCTCTCTCGGCCCATTTTGGCCATCTCTTCTCTCCTCCTCCTTTTTCCTCTTTCTCTCTGACAACACCTGACGAGGTTTCTAGACAAGTCCGATCTATGAAAGTGTCATCCAAACAGGTGCTCCGCTGCTCCTCCAGAACCATCAAAGCCCATATTGACACCCTCGCTCCAGCCTTGGCCGATTTCTGTAATCACTCTTTCGCCACTGCAATGTTCCCCTCTCCCTTTGAGCACTCCCTTGTGCACCCACTCCTCAAGAAGCAGTCTGCTGATCATACCCACCGGAAAACTCTCGCTCAATCTCCACCTTTCCTGAGCAAACTCTTGGAAAAGCTTGCCATCTCCCAGCTTACTCTCCACACTGAATCTGTTGGTTGTCTCCATGACCATCAGTCTGGCGTCAGAGCTGCCAGAGGCATGGAAACTGCTCTCCTTAACACCTGTGCTGCTCTCTAACCTCGATTCCAGCATTCCTTCTATTCTCATCCTTCATCTTTCCTCTGCTTTCGACAGGGTCAACATCGCCATCCTGATCAATCGACTCTGTGAGAACCTGGGCATCACAGATCAGACCCTAGAGTGACTGACCTACTTCCACTTGGACCGCCACTCCGCTCCCAGGTCGATCGTGGTCCCATTCTCTCCGCCACCTCTCTCTACCTGTGGCATTCCCCAGGGCTCTATCCTCTCATGCTGGTTTTTCAACCTCTACTTGGCCACTTTGGCCTCCCTGATCTCTACCTTATCCTCTAACTTTCAGTGTTGTGCGGATGACTCAGCTTTCCTTCAGGCTCCCCTCATCCTCCTCTCCTCTCTTGCTCATTCCTGACTGTCTATCCACGATTCAGGATTGGTGCGCCTCCAACAATCTCTGCCTTAATGCCAGTAAGACAGAGATCCTTCTCATTGGGACCCTTGCCACTGTGTTTCCTCTCTCACTATAGCAGACCACCTTGGGCCCTCTTCCTTTGCCTTCCTGCGAGGCAAAAAACCTTGGTGTCATCTTCAACGCCACACTCTCTTTCTCTCCTAACATCTCGGACATCACCAAGAAGTCCCACTACCAGCTGCTCCACCTCAAAGGGACTCTTCCCTTTCTCACTCTCCACCAGAAGCTCACTGTCTCTAAGCTGGACTACTGCAACAGCCACTTTCTCAATCTGTCTTCCTCTAGTCTCCGTCATCTGCAAATAATCCAGAACAGGACTGCAAGACTTAGCCTTGGCCTCAAGCCCTGGGATTGTATTTCTCCAGCCCTGAAATCCCTCCACTGGCTGCAAGGATCAAGTTCAAGAACCTTTGCATTGCCCACAAGGCTTTCTGGGGCCAGTGCCAACACTAAATCCAATGCTCTCTTCCAAAATACCTTCTTTCTCTAACCCTTCACTCAGCTACTTCCAACTCTCTAAGGCTTAGACATTTCTCCAGGCAGAGAGTGGGGGTAGACCTCTCTCCTCTGCTGGGGCCTCCAACTGGAATGGCCTCCCTGCCCCTCTCAAACTTGAGGCGGACAACCTGAAGTTTCGGAAGCAGCTAAAAGCTTTCCTCTTCTCTGCTGCTTTCGCTCTCTCTCCCCCCCTGCTGACCTACCTGACCTACCTGTCTGCTGTACTGACTGGCTGCTTGGCTACCCTCAGAGTCTCTCTGAGTCCAGGCTCTTTCTTGATTGGTCACCCTTGCACTGCCTCCGGGCCTACCATGCACTTAGGGGCTGTAACTGTAACCCTGCAGTCCATTGTTCTCCTTGCACAACCAATAGCTGCTCTGCCCTGGCTGCACTTACTGAGAGCATTGCTGCCCTGTTTTCCCCTCCCCTCTCACTTGCACTTCCCTGCTCCCTTTTCCCTTGCACTTCTCGTTCTCACAATGACACAAGGCCTAGTGAGATCGTTTGTCTTGTCCTCCCTCTATCATCCCTCCCTTGTGTACACTTGTGTACAGGCGTGTTATAAATGACTTGAATCACATCATATCATTTTATCACAGATGCCCAGAAAAATATACAATGCCGCAGTAAGAAATGGCTAGACTGGCAGCACCCAAATGCCAATCTAGCCAGGTAATTAAAGTTAGCAGGACTACTTTATCAGAAATGTCCAGTTAAAAGAAAGTCATACCAAACTGAGGAATGACTAGACTGGCTAAATCAAAATGCCTCTCTAGCCACTAATACCACATATCATGCCTGCTTAGCCTGGACATGGACAACCATTATGATTTATCACACAATCCTGCCCCCCCACACATCCACTCTCCCTCCCACCCACTACCCCAACCTCCACAATCAGCTCCTTGGCCCAGAATTACCTCTGCGTCCCTCTTCCTTGTCCCAGAGCTTTCGTATGAGGCTCCTTGCCTCATAGGTAAGTACTGGGATGAGGAACAGTGGGACTAGGAGTGATGAAGATTACAGGTAGCTAAATCAGGCATTACCTCCATGTACCTCTACCTCTTCCCAGTACTTTTGTATGAGGCAGAGTGTCTCAAACAAACGTACTGCCTCGTATATAAGTACTGGGACGAGGAAGAATAGGGCTAGGAGTAAGCAAGGCATTAAACACAAGTAGTAGCGCAACACCATTGAGTTGACTGGGCTTCAGCACTACCCCCCCTGACATTTTGGGCTATATTGACTCAAATTGGCTAACCTTTAGAGCAGTTGCCAGACCGAACAGGACACAGATTTTAAACGGCACCTGGTTTTTGCTGTTAACAAGAACCCAGCAATTACCAACGTAAAGCATTTCACTGTTAGTACCTGCATTCAAATGCCACATTGTTTAGGCGATTGAAATCGTGATGTGGGTTTAGTACTTGCATGCCAGGGGAGTGATTGGAAGGGTAGAGAGGGAACAGGAGACTTATAGGAGAGAGTTAACTGCTTGTAACATTGAATCTGCACTAGAATAGTCTCATTAAAATGCGTAAATAATTTGGATGCGCCCACACAAATAAGTTTCCCCCTCCCCACCGCATGTGAAGTTAGCGCCTCTCCCAACATTTCAAGGGTTAGCCCCCCCGAAATGAAGGTTTTCTTGTGCCCCTGTACACAAGCACACACACCATTCACCTTATACACACCCAGTCATCCACACATTTAAGTGTGCACCCTTTCACCATACACTCACACAGGTAGCCACCTATACATTTAAGTGTGAACCCTTTCACCATGCAGGCACACCCACACAGCCACCCATACATTTAAGTGTGCACCCTTTCACCATACACACACAGGCAGCCGGCTATACATTTGAGTGTGCACCCTTTCACCATAGACTCATACACGCACACCTCATGGAGTTGAGGGGGGGCCCTATTACTTAAAAAAGAAATTGGGGCTCATTACGGGTCCAGCAGTAACCGTGCCGGTGCTACCGGCGGGTTGCCGCCAGACCCATAAAAAATTACTATGGCCTGACTTCCCGGTGCCACCGTGCTATTTCAAGTCCGGCGGCTGGGAAATCAGGTGCTGGTAATTTCGTTAAACCCCAGACTCCACGGGAATGGGGACACAGAAGCACCTGCACCATTGTTAACGGTGCCGGTGCTTCCGTGACAGGTCTGCCTACCGTGGCTGCTGTGCCTGGCAGGGTCAGACCTGTCGGGCACGGCAGCCCCACCAGGCAGACCTGTAATATGCCGGTCCAGAAACAACAGTGCCTGTAAGCTTACCAGCACCGTTGTTTCCGGACCGGCATGGTCAGAATGAGCCCCATTGTTTCTTTTTTAAGTCACTATAACTTCATCAAGAAATTATTTCAGTTAAGGACCGAACCATAATCAAAATAATTTCTTTATGATGGCTGAGTGGCTTCAAAAACAAACAATTTCTTTTTGAAGGCATAGGGCTCCCCCCCCCCCACCCGATGACATGGAGGCCTCCAGCCTAGGGTCTTCCATGTCATGGGGTACGGGGGCCCTCAGACTTCAAAAAGAAAGTTTCTTTTTGTAGTCACTCTGCCTTCATAAAGAAATTATTTCTGTTACAGAACTGTTCTTTATGAATGCAGAGTGAATTTCAAAAGAAACTTTTTTTTTTTTTTTTTTTACTGGGGCCCCCTCCCAGCCATGTGCTGGTGGGGCCCCCCACACCGCGGGCCCCCCCGCACCACAGGGGATGCGGGGGCCCCTGTTACGCCAGTGGCCATATGTAAGTAAACTTGTCCCACCAAATCAAGTCTTGTGAGGATCTGTTTGATTGAATAGTTTTACCATTATTGATTGTGTGGACAGACAAAGTACATCCTTACTATTTTATTAAATAATAATATAATTATCTCCCCTATAGTCACCTAATAAGGGTTGATTTTTTTTTTTATTTGAAATCGGAATATCGCTTCCAGTGTGAATAAAAATATAGCCTGTTAAAGTAATTGGGTACTCCTATTTCTCATCCCCAATCCCAAAGTTCCCTAAAGGGAAAAGGGGTACTTTACAAAACGAAATTCCAAACTGTTCACCGTTTCTCAGAGCATGCCTTTAATCAGAGGGATGCTGAATGTAAACTTAGCATCTGGGTTTTTGTGCTGGGAGAGAAAAGTGTCTTGCCAAAATTTCATAAAGTGAATTCCCTGATTGAAAAACATACTGGGGGTCATTACGACCCTGGCGCTAAGGGGTTAACGGCGCCGTAAAAGGCTGCAGCGCCGTTAACCCCTTAGCGCCTAATTACGAGGTCCCTTTGCGGGACCCGACCTGAACGGCTGGTCTGGACCAGCCATTAAATTAGGGACCCGCAAAGGGACCTTCGAGGTAATTATGGAACTGCAATTTGCGGTACCGTGATTACCGCCTTCCCCAGTCCCACTGAGCCCTATGGGGCAAAAATGTGAATGGGGAAAGGCCAATGTTCAATGGGGAATTACCCCCCCGCCAACCTTGGAATGGGGTGGAGATTCCCCATTGAACATTGGCGGACTTGTTACAACACCGGCAGCAACCATGGTGCTAATAGCGCCATGGGTAACCGCCAGTGTTGTAATGAGGGCCACTCTCAACGAAGAATGGGAAAGTGATTCCAGGTAGAAGAGAGATTCTTCATTGCATTCTGGTGAAGGAAGAGGGTTCAATTTACTTTAAGAAGTGTTCTGTTTTTAAAAGTCTTTGATGCTCCAGCACTGCTAGTATTTTCAAGTGCACAGGGGGATTGAAAATGCAGAGCGCTGCATGTGTGAAACTGCTTTTGCCAATAGGAAAGTACTGCATGTTATTTAAATCAAACTTTATGTAAAGTGTATTGCTAAGTGCATGATCGTGACTCTCATGCAAAGTATTTTGACTGTACATGTGAGGTTAAAGAGTCTGTGATCTGTGTTATCCTAAACCAACTAGTGTTTTTTAATTTGTGTCAAAAGGGAAGTGTTAGGAAAGAAACGCATTTTGGCCTCTGAATGGTGAGATGATGTGATGTGTGATTTTGTACAAATATTAATTTTCCTATTCAATAATAGAAATGTATTCGTTCTGTACGCCGGCCTGGTTCTTGGCTTACCTATTGCTAAAGGGTGAGGGACCTATGTGGTTCTATGTGAGTCACTGACAGGGATAGATTGAACATGAAAGGAATATGGGTGTGGGGCTTTTGATTGGGGATGGAGAGAATTCCCTGCATTGATTATTGCTGCATAAATATCTCCTAATATAAATGGGGGCTTGTGGCCGGGGATCTAGCTTTCTGTTTTTGATTCATGACAAGTGCATTTGTTAGCAGGGCAGTAATTTTAGTGCAACGTTGGTAAGGTGAGAGAGATTGTTCATGCATTGGTAAAGTACTGCTGCTGGCTTGTACCCTGAGAGTGAGAGAGGTGTACAGAGGAATATGGTTGTGCAGAGTAATGCAAACCTCATCTGATTTGGTATTGATTGTTGACATCTAGCGGAATAAAGTGCAAGTTTTGGTTCCTGTGTAGAGAGATATGATATGATATGATATGATTGGTTATTTATAATGCGTTTAATGCCCAGAGGTTTCTAAGCGCAGACCCGGGGATCGAACCTATGTTGCTCCATGTCGTCTTGCTTCCAAGGTGAGCATGTTGCCCATGAGCTATCCTCCCGAGAATATAAAGTTGCAAAAAGCCACTTTTGAACCTAGTGCCAATGAAATGGAAGAGACCAGGAAACATCTCCTAGCCAAGCCGTTCATTCTGGGAGCCTGGGATGACAAGGAGGCTGGGTTCTGGCAGGCTAGAATGGTACAATATGTTACATTAGTAGGCACTGACATTTGGCTTGAATGTGGGAATTTACATAAAGCTCTAGAGGAGTTTTACATGACTCAAAATGTGCGTGAGGGTCAGACTAAAGTGGCTAAACTCACGGCTCAGTTATATTTTCATTTGCAATTTATCAAAGAGAGATTGCAAAATAAAGGTGTTCGTTTTCTACAAGCCCAACAATCACTCATGCAGCTAGAAGATAAAGCACAACAGAGCCAAATTCTGGAATTAAACAAGAATGTCTCATTGAGCAACTTCAAAATGAGGTAAAAATCAACCTACAGGCTAGCACACAGCGATAAATGGTGTTTGCAGCACTACAGGACACACATAAAGTGTGTATATAAACCATAAGCCACATTCAATACTGTTAAAATGGATTTCTGAACTCTGACCTGGAGGGGCAGAGGTTCAGAAGGCCAGCCTAGTTTCTTGGAACACGGTGACGTCTGGACAAGCCAGACCAATCAGGGTAGCGATGGCGGCGGTCAAGACTAAGGGCCTCATTACACGGATGGCGGAGGACCAAGGTGCTATTAGCACCAAGGCGGTGCCGGTATAAAATACCGGCACCGCCTTGGTGGAAAGGGGAATTACCGCCCTATTCCAAGGTTGGTGGGCCGGTAATTCCCCCTTCCCCCATTGCCCTTCCCCATTCCCATTTTTGCCCCAGAGGGCTCTATGGGAATGGGGAAGGCGCTAATTACGGTACCGCAAATTGCAGTACCGTAATTAGCCCCTGGTCCCTTTGCGGGTTGGTTTTAATGCCTGCAAAAAGCAGGCGTTAAATTCCCCAACCCGCAAAGGGACCTCGTAGTAAGGCAGTAAGGGTTTACCAGTACCGGTAAAATACCAGTAGCGGTAAACCCTTACCGCCTACCATGTAATGAGGCCCTAAGTCTCAAGAGGGGTGAGGGTGACGGAAAGAACTCAATGAGCACACAAAGCAAGGACACTTACAAAGTACTTCAGACAGGTGTAATATTAAAAATATAGACACAGTTATTACAAGGCCTTTGTAACATCGACCATAGAAAAGAAACACAGTAATACTAAAGTAAACCAACACATCACTATCAATGCAATATATATACAAGACCGAGGGGTCTAAGGAGTTAGGAGCACGATCTATGTAGACCACCTAGATGGGGAGGAAAACGGGCAGTGCAAGTAATAATTAGACCCAATTCAACATCAGAAATACACCTAACTAGGAGGAAGTCTGAGCCCTACGAAGAGAGGAGCCTTGTGCTCAAAAGTACCTGCACGCGCTGGTGCCAATGAATAAGGTAGGGTTGCTTCAAAGGGTCTCAGGCAGTTCAGGAAGGTGAATGAAGCGATGAAGAACAAGTCCCCACTACTCAAGCAAGGCCTCCACTTGTGGGCAGAGGCAGGGTGAGAGTGGGGGATAGAGTCGCTATTTCGCAACAGCGGTAGAAAAGAAACAGGCTCCTGCGTGAGGGGCCCCCGGTTGGGGTATGGACTACTCACCGGTCCCCGACGCAGGCAGACCCAGACTTCTCCAGTTCAGTTCACGTTGCTGGCAGGTTCAGCTACGGTGATCAGGATGTCTCGACACCGTGTACTTTCTGTGTAGCAGGGTGCAGGGTCGAGGGTGTCCCAAATGCAGCGGACGTGCACAGGTTGTTACCACAGCAGGGCAACACGGAAAACGCATTTACTCGGGTCTGGGCACACTCGTCTCACTTCAGACCCGGGAATGCCAAGTGTACGAAATTCGGTGGGAGGGTGCCGTGGACGCAGAGCAAGCAGTAAACCAGGTTTTGAGGGCTTCCCCGAAACGGCGACGGTGACAGAGCAAAACGTCGTGCATAAGCTGGTCAGCCCACTGTTTGGCCCAGGGACGCTTCTGAAGAGGCTTACTTGCAGGGTTTGATGAAGGTGCCGGGAATAGTTGATCCAACTATTCCAATGGGTCAAAGTGCCTTCACAGACTTTCTAGGACAATCAGATGCAGAGGGGTCTCGCAGGACGACAGCAGTTCAGGGTGCCAAACCTTCAGCGGGTCACCAGCGGCTCCTCGACTCAGATTCTTGTTGCAGGATACTTGGCTCCTTATCCCTTGTTCGGTGTGAACTCAGGAGATCGACATGGTATTGATGTTTTCAGCCTCCTCTTATCCAAAGTTCCCTTCCCGCCAAAACGGAGAGGACCCAATGGGAGATCTGCTCACAAACACTCACACCATACGTGGACCTATCACAGACCACGATGGTCCCAGGCATTCAGGACACTCCAGACTCTCTGGCACCCAGGATGTTTATTGGGAACAGACATCCCAGACCACATCCTGTAGGCACACACAAGGCATGCAGAAGCCCGCGAAAGCGTTGGGTTTCACGGGAAAGTGCATGACCAAATAAGGACTAACCCGGGTTGGCTCGACCTGGGGAAGGTCAAGGGGCAAGATGGCCAAAGGACAGTACAAAGAACCTCGCGGCATGGCCATTTTGGAGCCAGGCCACTTATTTGTGCCAAACGCGGTAAGCGCGGATAACTTGGCGAAAAAGGGTTCAAAACACAAGAGAAATGATAGCTTCCACCAGTCGTGTCCGTGACACACTTGCACAGTTTATAATAAGTCCAGCAAGAGTTTCTAGGGCCTTTGGAATGACTAGAGACCCAAGAGTGCGGTAAAGTAAGTTACAGTGCACTCTTGTTTCATGTTGCACAAAATCTGCAACATGAGAAAAGGACTAAGGGAAACAAAGTCTCCCAGTACTGACTGTCTTAAGGGCATGTCAGTTTCCCCATAAGAATTGAGCGAAAGCCCAGAGGAGTGCAGCGGAAGGCTGCGCTTCTCTGGCAAAGTCTAGATCAGGGTGTAAAACAACAGCAACAAGTTTGGGGGTTGCCACATGGAGGGAAAATTACATACAATTATGAAATCTTTCCTAACAAATACCTACTGATTGGCTAGATTATTCACAATAGAGTGTTGTTGGATGAAATGAGTCCATACGGAGCTTAAAAAAGAAAACAATCAGATAATTATAAAAGGGGATGATTTCCAAAATGACTTTGATCAGATGCAACAACAGAAAATGCAACTGATTAAGGAAAAATACACCTCAAGCCTGGATAACAATGTCGTATTACAAAAAAGGGACTCAGATGAAAATGGAGGTAGAAAAGGGTCAGCCTGGTTTCCAGGAACTGGCTAAAATCAGGGAAGCTAATATAGAGTTTATGGAGCATTTGGGTCAAGCAGAGGCTAACCTACTACAGGCATCTCATAGTAGAGACGCTCAAGAGAGAGAACTTGTCAGTTTAAAAGAAAAGCACTATACAAATGCACGCATAATGCAAGACTCTCAAAGGGAACATGAAATCCTTCAAGATGAAGTACATAAAATAAAGGATTGAATGGTGGCTCAGACCAGTGTGCTTGAAGCCCGCCAGACTTCAGTGTCAGAGTTAAAAGCTCAACTTTCTGAATATAAGCCGGAAATTCTGCTAGAGAAAAACATGTGTGAGAAAATAAATACTGAAATTCGAAAATATAAACAAGCACTGAGATGCCCTGACCAATCAGGGTATGGTATAGGGCCATATGACCAAGGGGAGATGCCCCTCCTATCAAGGACCTCATGCCAGTTACTTACAAACTCCCAGGTACAGAGTAGAACTGACCTCATGCATACCACTTATAGAGAACAGGGAAACACGAGCCAGGGGGCCTTACCTATAGTTTATAGTCATTGCATCAAATGCAATAGCATTGAATGCCATACCAGAGAAAAAAATCAGAGAAAAAAGTATCAAATGCATTTTAGTCATTTCTTTTTTTAGTGGGGGGGTTCCCTTCACCCCCCTTTATTAACCTTTAAAACCCATTTTAATTAAACTAAACCCTTTACCTTTCTCTGGTATGGGATTTGATGCTATTTCACTTGATGCACTGACCAGATACCCTAACATATTGCTAGCCAACCTGATCAGGAAGGCCAGTCCTTATCTGTCATTGATGAATATTCACCTCTACCAGACAGATGGGAAGGTGGCCGGACTGGTGTATCATGGGAGACCAAACATAGGGCCTCATCACGACTTGGGCGGTAACGGTAACGCTATTAGCGCGGGCGGTATTAGCCCTACGGCCGAACTCCCCGGCGCTTATAGCGCCGGATGATGAGTTTGGCGGTAATGTAAGTCCCCATTCCCCACTGAGCCCATTCAGTAATGCCCCATTCCCGATTGGGCTCAACGGGGAATCTTTGCGCTAATACCGCCGGCGGATTTCCCGCCGGCGGTAATAGCGCACATTTTCAGCGGATTTCCCCCCAGCTCAGAGCTGGGGCAAAATCTGCCAAAGCCCTGATTCGCCGGACCCTTAAATCCGGCGGTAATACCGCTACCACCAGGTTTAAGGGTTACCGCCGAAGTCGTGATGAGGCCCATAGTCTTGTGAGTACTTCTGACCAAGAAAACTCATGTGATGAGAAAATCAGGGGGTTAGATTAACAGAAATGTATATTGCAAAGAGATCACTTTGCCCGCTTTGATAAAAAAAAAGAAAAACCTTCACTCTAAGAAGGGATTTTTAAAAACCTCAAAATATTCAGGTGAATGGGTGGATTCCCTCAGACTGCCCGGAAGGAGGGATAGTAAACATTGGCAACAGTCTGAAGAAGAAACTATGTTCTATCTTGTGCCAAAAGGTGATGACAGGGAAGGTGACCCTTAGAGCTCACTGTGGAACAGGTGAAAGGAGGAGTCCAGATCCCATGATTCTGTGAGGTATTCCTAATCTCATAGAGATAGGGAGCACATAGGAGACAGGGACTGGTGTGCCAATAGCAACACTAATTCTGAGGGTAAATGGACACAGGTTCTGGGGCAAAAAAGAAATACCAAACAAAGAAAAGGTGTTCTTAAAGACCTAATCAGGCAGATTAAGGCCATAAGGCGCTTCATGACACCGTACCACAAGAACACCAAGTATTCAGTGTGGGAACATTAGGAACTTTATGAACAAATTATGTCATCATTTGAAATTAAAAATGATTATCAGTTGCATAGTGTATGTGAGTATGTCCCCAGAGTATGTCAGTTTCTTTGTGGGACTAGAAAACCAGGATCATTGCAAATGGTCAACCTATGAAGCGTTCATTTTAAAAGACTTCTCCACTCACAAGAAGCCCCAAGCGGTATGCAAGACTGCATATAACCTACAATGTGGGGAAGATCAGGCACCTAGGGAATTTGCACAAGAATTAAAACATGTATTTGTGCTGAATTCCAGGTGGGTGAATACGAATAGCAGGGAATGTGTGACCACAATCTTCCACGCGCTTCCCAAATATATAATTCTCCAACTAGTTTGCAATTTCCATGAGCGCAGGACACTGGATTGGGTAATAGAGCCCACGATATATGAGGTCCAGAAACCCACTGACAGTATAAACAACTGTAAAGCAACAAAGCCATCTACCCCACCTGGTGCTGCCAAGGTGGCAGAGGTGAAAACTACCCGTCCTTTGGACCTGGAGATGGGGGGGGGGCTAAGAATGACCCTCCAGCTGATAAGCAGAATGAGAGGTAGAGGAGGCCCTCTGCCCAGGCCCAATCGAATGGTAGCCAGACATGGTATTAGCAAGATGGCTTCTCTGACCCTGCTACCTACATATGTCCTTGATATAAGGATAAAAAACCAATCCTGGGGTATGTGTAAACTCCCTCGGCACAAAGGGAGGCAATCAGATAAGTACTTCCCCAGGGAACTTCCCTCCAAATTTGGCGCTGGAGAGCATGCCACCTCCCAACCTAATTTTATTTAACAGGTACCGTCAACATCCCACCTTCCAAAACAACCCTCCTCCTTTTCCCTGGTTCTAGGATAATAGATCCCTGAAAATGGTGTAGGGAAATTCCAAAACCCAAGCAACTTCGCTAGAAGGGACAGTTAGTTATCATTTTAAAGAGCAACAGAGGTATGAGCAGAGACCTCCCTACAACCCAGAGAAAGTTACCCAAACAATTGACCAATGACTTGGGGCACATGCTAAGGGCTCAGTCAAAACCTCAACCTGGCCATGCATCCCAGAACCCCCCACCATCCGGGTATGAAGCCCCGGGGGGAAATGACTGAAGGAAAGTCCAGACAATGAACAGACTCCTGAGGATGGAGCACTGGTGGAAGGAAGATGCCAAGCGTTTGTGGAAACTTTCTACTGTGCAAGACCCAACAGTGAAGACAGATTCCAGTATGGAATATACATGTCTGAGCATATGAACTGCTCACCATAGAACAGGCAGCAATAAGAAAAGACTGCCCAACACAGTATTCAGGGATCCATTGATTAAGGCCATTGGACACCCGAAGACATACTCATAACCTTCACAAAATTGAAGATTACATATAGAATACCACAATCAGAAGTATTCGTCCTGAAGAAAGCGGCCAATAACTAAATCCCACTGAAACCGGTTGACCTACTCCTAAGTAGTGCTGGACTGATTATCCAGACTCCGATACCCCATATACACAGATGTAGGGGGCTTGTTTGAAGCAATTACAATCATTAGTTCTATCTAACTTTATGTTAGGCGAACAGAAATACATGATTTTTAATATCCCTTGACTACAGATCATAGGGAAAGCAGTTTTGTGTGATAAGACATACGTGTTGGAGGCAGCAATATTAAAGACTGAGACTGACCCCTACCATGTATGCACTTACTTTTAGAAACCAGGAAAGTAGTGAGAGAGGATAGGGAGAAGACCTCTACACCCCATTTGTAGTCGGCACACCAGCACTGACTAGGGCTGGGGGTGATTGTGCATGAGGTTACTTACCTACAGGGCTAACTAGTTACCGCTAGGGATCCAGCTTGTGGAATAACTTTTTACTAAATATCCTTCTATAAAGGCATTCAACCAACAGAATTAAGGAAGGGGTGGAGTCACCAGATTTCCCTCATACCTCTACCTGGACAGCTTCAAAATGCAGATGGGAATGATATTTCGGTTAAGGGACTGCGGATCAAGAAATAAACATTGGACAACATTGTTTCAAACACTCAGTGATAGTTGTGTCTCAAGAGGGCACTTTCTTGTTTACTGGGGAACGATTTCCTTTGGGGGTTATCATCTCTAATTGACTGTGCAAACCAAATCCTCTGGAACCAGACTAACTGGCCCATCAAACTGAGGGGAAGTACAGATTATGTGAGTCTGAATGGCACCTGCCATCTTACTGACCAACATACTGATCAATTGGAATTTCACTTTCAGAACAATCAAATCCCAGAAATCACCATCATTTCTGTAGGAGAAGCAACTGGTGATGGGAACTCAACTCTTGAATATCAACATTACTCGTGGTTGCAAGTGGCAGTCCACACTGGAAGGGAACACTCTGAAATGTTATACCAGTCACAAATTGGAAGAAACACTGAATCCCTTGAAAGAGGAAGATGAAAAGCCATTCCAAAATCTGACCGACATTCAGAAAAAGGGCAAACCCTTGTCTTTGCCCATTCAAATAAATGAGGGGGAGGAACCAGTACTCGCCAGGGTGCACATGAATAATAGAATAAAATATATCAGCAAAGGATTATTCAGGAAACTCAAAAAAGATCAGACTATTCCCACATTTAAATTGATTGATAAATGACAAGTGGTGTGGAAAACACCACATTCAAATCATGTCTTGCCTAGCTGGTGTATGCTAAACATTTCCATTGGCAATGAAATGATTGGCAGCATTTGCACCTAGCATGGCAGTCATCTTCATGGCAGAATCCGAGCGCCTCTATGTCCACAACATCTCAAACCCCTTCCAGGATAAAATCACTTCATGGTATAGGTATATCGACGATATCATTCTAATATGGAAAGGAGATGAAAACAGCCTTGTCTTCTTTTTTAACTGGCTCAACACCAAGACCCAAGAAATAAAATTTACCATGCTATGCAGCAACACAACAATCAACTTCCTGGACCTATCCATCTCAGCCAAAAATGGAACCTTGATGTGTAATCTCTTTACCAAGGAGACGGACAGAAACACTCTGCTTCATTATAAAAGTCACCACCCGAAAAGTCTGCGTGACAACCTTCCTTATGGCCAATTCCTGAGGTTAAGACGTAACTGCACTGAAATAGACCAATATAACAAACATACACAAGTTCTCCAAAACAAATTACAGGAAAGAGGCTACCCTAAAAAGTTCATCAAGAAAACAATGAAAAGAGCCAAATACACGCCTAGAGAGAGCCTACTAACACCTAAAATGGCCAGCCCCAACAGCGACGACACCCTTACTTTTGTGTCTACCTTTGGGCCAGATACCACCAAACTCAAAGGAATACTGAGAAAATTCTGACCCCTGGTTCAACTGAGCCTACCAGAAGAAAAAGTGCCAAGGATGGCCTTGAAAAGATTGAAAAACCTCAAGGACATTCTAACACATGCCAGACTTGACAACAAGATGCAAAGATCAACTATCTGGAATATGCGAGAGATAAGAGGCCACCACCCATGCGGCACATGCACAGTATGCCACTTTACTAAGAAAATGAACTCATTCAAGATCGGTGAAATTAGACAATTCACTAACTGCAAAACGGCTAATGTAATTTACATAATAGAGTGCCCCTGCGGGCTCCATTATGTAGGAAAAACCACTCACCCAATTCACAAAAGAATAAGAGAACATTGATCCCGGATCAGATGTAAATTCCTAACATCCCCATTGGTCCAACATTATATCGAACATCACCACAGACCAGATGATATTTTTTGGTGGATTACAGATTCAGTTCCCAACGCCAGCAGAGCCAGTAACTCACTAGATCACAAAGAGGCTTGGTGGATTTTCAAACTTAAAAGCATTACCAATGGGCTTAATGAGGCAGAACCTACTGGCTTCCGTGGCTAATTGGCCCCCACCACCCTGCTCGCAAACCTGGAGAGCACCTCAAGAACTATGGGCCCTCTCCTGATTAATACAGCCCAGTGATCTACATTTCCACGGCACATTAATATGGGGGTCCCACATTTAGGCACCTGTCAGCCTCTGTTCTGTTGTTCAACTGTCTGCACCTAATTTGGGAATCCTTTCCCCTGTCTGGGGTATATTTAGCCTCATTAATATAGGGGTCCCACATATAGGCACCTGTCAGCCTCTGTTCTGTTGTTCAACTGTCTTCACCTAATTTGGGAATCCTTTCCCCTGTCTGGGGTATATTTAGCCTCAATGAATTGATTCGCTTGACTCATGGGCTCTCCAGGGTAGCCCTTTAATTATTTATGGGAGTTTTCCATTTAGGCACCTGTCAGCCCCTGATCTGGTGTTCAACTGTGGACATTTAATCTGGGAATCCCTTCCCGTTGTCTGGTGTGGTTTTAGCCTCAATGAATTGATGCATTTGACCCATGGGCTGACCAGGATAGCCCTTCAATTATGTATTTTCATTCCTGTTGTGAATCACAGTTCCGTGTGGATGCAGCCTTCATGTTTGATTAAATGCTTTTCCCAACTGACGCCCACTCGCACGATACATTACCCCACCTTACATTCATGGGCAGCATGCGCACAACGCGACTTCTTTTTTCACATAGATTGGCCATACTACGAATCCCGACCGGTCCCTCGTAGATACGCTCACATTTCTGCTACCAGTACATGCTTTCAACCAGCCGCGTTCCCTTGACTACGGGAAGCTAGCAAGCACCTTCGCAGCTCCACGCCCCCCGCACACATGCGCACAGGGAAGTTGCACTACACTGCTCCCCCAGCGCATGCGTATCGTGCAATGACTAGTCTAGCCCTGCACCACACACGTGCACAGGGACATGGCTAAACACTGCTCCCCTGGTGCATGCGTGACACGTACGGAACCGTGCAGCTCTGTATAACTACAGACAGCTCCCCTGATGCCTCTGTACATTACGGCTTCTACTGGATTCCGACCTCTGGCCCATAGCAGGTACATCCCTTTGCAATCTCCTGTCATAGGCACCACTTACCACCCAGTGACTGCAGACGCCATAGTCAAGCCTACTCTGTGTTCTTTTTCTGTCTCCCTCCCGTAGGACAGCGTCCCACATTGGGATACTTAGCTCCCACTCCACCGGATGAATTTCCCAGCCTCATTACTGGTGTGATACCCATTACCACCAGCACCTCGCAGCCAGGCTTGACATGAAGCACGCTATGTAAGGTGAGCCCCATGTGTGTGTTTTTTAAGTCCCTTTTCACTTTCTCTCTTCATTAGGAGAACATTGACTTCCTAGATACACAGGGCCCTAATACAACCCATTGGATCTTTTCTATCCAACAGCAGCCTGACGCTGCACTGAACAGCTTTTGATGCTGCACTGAACTACTTTTGAATAACTATGGACCATTCACTCCATATTTGATACTTGTGGACCGCCTACCGCATGATCCACACAGCGATATTACCCCGAAGGTCAGTCCCGTGCCTACCTGGGCTTTTTAAACTAAACTTCACTTGTGGTGTACCACAACTATGGTCTTTTTTTAACTGTCATGCTCAATAGCCTCTCACCATTGCAGGCATTAATAAAGTCCCCTCCGCTTTCTTTTTTTAGGGAGACCTATTCCAGGCCCTAGATGAAGGCACCTTGCTGATACATATGAGGACCAGCACCCCAGTGTGCACCACTTGGCCCTTCCAACTACCTGATTTACATCCAGACGTCGACCATATGTTAGGTCACCCTTTAGCCTGGCTAAATACAACCAATTGTGACACTATTAACTATGTTTATTTGCTTGGTTGTATTATGTATTTTAACTATCACTTGTCACTATTGTGGTGGTTTCACACAAATTTCTAAAGCAAAAAAGTTATGTACAAATGAAATTGTGTTACTTTTTCAGTTGCCACAAAGGATTTGTAAATGTTAAGAAACAAATTACACTTGGTACAAAATATCTATTCAAAAAATGTAAATGCATGACTACGAAATGCATGAACAGCTAAATAAATAAAAGCTGTACTTAGTTTCTAATTGTGTCTGTACTATTAATTGATTGGTTGAGTACTACGACATACTAAAGAAATTCGAAATGTGTGTTATATGACAGAACAACTTTGGGTTTACAGCAATTAGATAGTAGACCGCGTAAACACAGTTGTCAGGACAACCCCCTTAGTACCGCAATGAAATTATAGAAAACAATTGTTGGGCCATTAGAGATGTCCCTTCTGATTTTTATTTGGGTAGCGACATTCTAAATTGATTCACAATTAGTCTAGATTTGATCAACAAAATTGTATGGTCACAACTGGGGGTAACCCCATCGGCTTTGACAATCCCGAAAGAGCATTTCGGTCAGCTCAATTGCTGCCTTATGCAGTTGAAGTTCAGGTGGGAGTAGAGGTCCCCATCCCAGGAGAGGTGAGACAATTCACCATTCCCCTCAAAATTGGGCGAGGACAGAAACTCAAATATAAAGACGCTTACATAACCTTGAACTCTTACCTCCAACAAAACTTATATTTACATTCAACCCCTTTACTGGATCTAGTACACAACACCATTTGAATATTGGTGGATAACAGCGACCCTCAAAGTATCACTTTGGGCACAGACACCTCTGTTGGAATGACTGTTGATGCCCAGCACTATTCTGTTGATTTAGGTAATTAAATATTTGGGCCAATTCCTTACTATTGTTTCAACGTCAGTACAGTATTCCTCCAGAAAAGATTTGTACCCGTCATGGGCCGAATTTATTGGTGTACTCTTCATGCTCTCATGGGGTGGAAAAGATAACCTTTAACATCACTCTAACTACCACCTTGTCCTTTCTGAACAACAATTACTTCAAATCCCAGGAACAACATGTCAAGGTAAACCCCATCAAGAGAGATCTCTCCACACAACTGGAGGATACCGCTGAGATTTCCAAGCCCAAGGTTTTTTCAGGTTTCAGGCAGATGGTTGAGGAACAGGTCAATCTTGCTGATGCCTGTCAGACCAAGGAACAAAGACAGAAACTGAAACTGATATTCTGGACTTCCAGGATTTCATTTCAGTAGATTAATATGACTGTGGACATGTCTATCCATTCAAAGGCCATAGCCAAGGACCCAGAGATGGTTCCAGTATTCGTCAACAAATACAGGTTACCTCTCGCATCCATCGATTCATTCACAGAGATTATTAAGAATTTGGGATCCTGTGGGATCATTTGTCTGATCCACAGTACCTTTAGCAACCCGGCACTGGGGATACTAAAACCCAATGGACAGTGAATACTATGTACAGACCTGAGGGAGTTAAACAAACAGGTCCACATGTCAAGGTGGCCACTTCCCTACATAAATCAAGGGCTGTCACAGATCCAAGGGTCAAAAGTGTACACAGACCTTACTTGTCTGTGAGAATTGAGAAAGCTTCTTGGACTCACTAATTATAGCCAAAGGTAATTGAAGACTATGCAGAGGTCACTCGACCCTTGGTCCATTTATTAAAGGCCAGAATCAACTGGGAGTGGGGTCTGGAACAATCTGAGGCAGTTAAACAACTGAAGATAAGCCTTTCTCAAGCTCCTTGTTTGTCTTACCCAATTAAGAATAAGGGGTTCTTCTTGGAGACATGGTTTTCAGATACTTGCCTAACAGAGGTATTGTACCAAAAGCATAACAAGGTCAAAAACATTGTCTCTGATGCAAGCAAAACATTGTCCTCTGTGGAAGAAAAAATCAATGATTGCGAAAAGGCACTCCTGGCACTGATATGGGCATTGAAGAACTACCGTCCATTTTGCCAGGGGGAGCACATCATTGTGAAGACTCCTCACCAACCCTTGCAGTATTTACAAAATGACAGCATCTGGGTGGGCAACGTAAGTAATTCCACAATTGCTTCCTGGATTCTGTCCATTGAAGGCTTTCCTGTAGAGGTCAGATATGGCCAAAACAAGAAGAGTTCTCTGGCACAAGGGTTGGCGGACTTGCATGATTGTGCTCAGGAAAACTGTCTCAAAGACAAATGTCTAAGGACCAAAGAAAATATGGAAGCATACCTAACATCCCCACACAAGGTCTATGAAGAAGACACTTGTCAGTGGATACCCACAGTTTATGTGGACGTCGGCTCCTACTATGTTGGCAATAATGAGAAAAAGAGCTGGTGGCTGGCATTGGGAAGGCATGGGTGAATGATACCCCAGAGCCCTCTGCTGGTTACAAAATAGGACCCCAAAGTAGTCAGGTGGCAGATGGCAGAGTTGATGGCCATTCATCAAGCCATACTCACTGCTGTACACCAGCAACTCAAAGAACTTGTGATAATCACAGACTCTGACTATGTCAGGTATGAGTTCCTGGAACACCTGATCAACTGGAAGAATAGAGGCAAACTTGAAAAACTGATCCTGTCGATTGATTACCTGGTGACCGCTAATGGGATGGCCATATATTCGCAAAAGATAAGAGGTCATTCCAAAATAGAGGGGAACAACTTGGCAGACTAGGTGGCTGAAGCTGGAGCTCTGCAGGGGGATTTTATGGATACATAATCCCTGCTGGGTGAAATCCAAGTCACAACTATCACCCGGTCTCAAACGCATGCCAACAGTGAAATCTCAACTGTTCAATCGAGTAAAGATGCCCCAGGATACAGATTTGATCACTACACAAAAATGAAGAACCTATTGTTGGAAATTTCTATTGACACATTGAAAACCAAGTGAGATTTACTCTGACAGAATTGGATTACACCGGTAAAGAGGTTCTCCGGGTGTTGATGAAATGTTCCCAAATATTTCGAATCCAAGGCAGTTTGTTGGTACGGAGATCTCTATTTGGCTGTGATGAGTGGGTGGTACCTACCTCATTCCGGAGCCTAATGTTGAATCACACCCATGATGCGGCCACTGCCAGTCATAGGGGTTTTCACACAACATTGAAAATCTTGCGAGAGGTTGCATACTGCCCACACATGGGCCAGGACTCCAACATATATCTAAAGGGATGTCCCATGTGTGCACGATTTCAGCAAATTTCCCCCTAACTGAGCTCCCTTACAAAAAGGGGAATGACACTGCCATGGTCAGATTTGGAAGTCGGTTTCATTAGGCCAGTGATTCGCTCCTCCTGAGGAAACAAGTGCATGTTGATCATAACATGGTTGTTTACAAAGTGGGTAGAATGTCTCGCTGCCCGAACTGTAAAATGGAGACAGCTGTCGCACTAATGATCAACCACATCTTCTCTTATTTCAGCCTCCCACAAAGGATTTAGTTGGACCAAGAAAGTAATTTTACCAGTGAGGTGGTGACCATGATGTGGGAGATTCTAGGGGCAAAGTGAAAACCCCACCTTGCCTGCCACCCAGCATGGAGCAGTGGGGTTGAGAGATACCATAAGACAATTGTAGGCATATTGAAGAAATGTGTGGCTGACTCTGGACCCATTTGCGACATTTGATTACTGATTGTCCTGATGGCTATTAGGTCTACATAATCTTCTGCTACTAAAATGTCTCCAATTGAGCTTATGTACATGGAGATTAAATGGTGTTACCTCAGCATCCTCTCTATAGAACTCAGTAGCAAACACTGATAAATACATCCACCGCTCATAAGTACATTGAGAACCTCAGGAAACAACTCCAGCATGTTTTTGCTTATGTCCAGCACAACTTGGAGAAGTCGGCTGAAGGGATGAAATCATAGTATGATTTAAAGACCACAAAAAAAAGAGTATAAAGTAAGTAACAATGGTTATTTGTACAATTTTTCGGAGAAACCACACCAAGGAACGGAAATTTCTTCCATCTTGAGGTGGTTGTTTTGAAATTGTTGTTAAAATCACACCTGTTGCCGTAAGATCTGCATCTCAAAAGAAGAATATACAGAAGAGAAATGGGTCCATATAAATCAGTAAAAAACTGTCATCCCAGACCAGCCTCAAGACCTACCGGTGTCTGGCACCCTGATACCTACGGGTGTGTGGTGTGGTACAACAATTAAAATAAATAACTAAGAGTGACTGAGGATCCCACTGAAGTCAGAGCCGAGGAACCTTCTGAGGAATGAAGGTAAAATCAAAACCCTGATATGGAAACTAAAATATATATAACAGGTGAGTAATTTAATTAAATATTCATCTAAAATGTTTGATAGAAAAGGAAAGAGTGTTTCTTGAAATGTTAAATGCAATCAATATGTCGCAATTTACATGCAATGTTATCCAGGCAATGAAGGTATTAACAAAAATACTGAACAATTCTTTCTACTCCTCTCTTTAGAATCCTTAATATCCTTCCATTTCAAACTGGGGACTGGAAGAAGTGGAGTCCTGGGAGGATCCCTGGTACCCTGAAGAGGAACCAAGCAAGAAAATGGAGGCAGAGTACTTTCCGTACTCCTCAAACCCAAAACCTGGAGGTGAAGACCAGATCATCCACTCCCGATCATCCACTCCCAGAGGAATTAAAGAGAGCAGGGCGTGCTCCATGTAAGAATTTGAATTGCGAGAAGAACCCCACTCTTCCCAGCTCTTTCCCAGGAGTGACATCATAATAAAGAGCAGGGGGAGTTATGTGGGGTTCAAATGCAGCCCCCAGACAAAGGGAAACTGCGTCCGGCTGACTGTGGCCTGCAATTTCAGAAATACTATGGAATTTAAAAGCACACTTTTAACTGGAAGATTCAAAGGCCAGCATTGAAAGTTCAACACTGTCAAATACACCAACAGTGATGTCAAAAACAGGAAGACTAAAATTAAGTGTGCCATGTGGGTGAATGTCAAAGAACTAAAATCAAAGGTGTACCTTTCAACACATTATGAAAACATGAAAGGCACTTTTCATAAAAAGAAAGCAGCATGGAAAGATAAAGACATTTTCATCTAGGGTGGCAAGGAACTGTTCAGCAGTGAAACTCCAGTGCCTGTGCAGTTTGATATAAAATATACTTTAAAAATGAACATTGATGGCATGGTGCAGTAAAAAACTGCATACGAGTTGAGGTCAAGTATTAAAGCAAATCCCATGTGTAAACGGAATTGTAACATTCAAAAATACCAATTTTCTTTGCTTGGGTTTAGCACATAAGACATTTTTCTCACGAGATTTGCAGACCCAGCACTGATCACCTCCCCCCCTTCAGAGGCAAGGCTAGAAGCTCTTCTCAGCTCTTGTATCTGAAAGTCAATCTCTTTGAAGCCACAGCAATGACCAGGAAGGAATGTATGGGGTTGAGGTGCTAAACTGTGTAAATAAGGCAGCATTTAATCAGTTGAACTCTGAATAAACCATGAAAATAAAATCCAACTTCATAGTCTCTGCTCAGAGATAAAGATATCAGTCCTGTCCCGGAGGGTTTTCCCAGGAGTATGGAGGTGGAGCTTGTCTCTCTGCTTTCAAAGATAAGGTCCCAAATGGGTATCAGCACTGGGAGAAATAATGTCAATTGATTAATTGCAGGCAGAATTTAATTTAAAAAGAAGCAGATGGCCCAGATCGCATTTTAAGTGGGGAAATTAAATGTAATATGCAATTGAAGTCAAAATATGCATGTGTGTCTAGGGATTGCCATAAGGGTAGATGGACAATCAGATTTTGATCATTTTCTCACGAACCATACATCACACAGTAAGGATTCAAGTATCATTAAAAAGCTTACATGAAGACAGTTCTGTTGATTCAAATCACATACGAATTCGACACTGGGAACAAATGTTACAACCTGAAATTGATTGTGCCTTCCCAGAAAATGTCACGAAGCAGAAACATTGGGAGATAGTATCTTAGTGAAGTATTTAACTGTATATAAAAATGTGTGACACTTACCTTTATCATTTTTGAGTAATTTACGAAAAGCTGTCACTCGAACCTGCATCCTTGTGCCATCTCGACCAATTTCATTTAGACTGGCATAATCAGATAAAGCCAAAAATATATATTAGAAGATGCTTATTTGTAAATTAAAGTTTTCTGCCATGTTGACGTTTTTCACTGCATATTTAAAACTATGAAAATGCTATCCCAGACGGGTGGAGTCCTAACTTCACTGGGATGATACCTAGTAACTGAAGGGACCCATCAAAGAAAACGGGCTAGGCCGGGTTAAGGGGAGTCACAACAGAGTTCCAATACAGACCCAGAGCCAATAAGCTGAAATTTCATAATTTAAACATTTTTGTGGGAGTGGTGAAAGGTTCATAATGGGATGCACAATGGAAATTGGGCAGCTGCCTGAAATCATCTGGGTTGGAACTGCTGACAAACTTGCTGGAGGAAACCAGGGAAGGACAAAAATCTGGCTGGCATATATACAAGGAGAAGCACATAAAGGGATCAATTCTCGAGACCATTTTTGACTGCAGCTGGCGAGGCCTCTGACCAAGTAATGGTGTTTCCCCTAAGTATCCAGAAGCCTTAAGGACTTTTCCTGAGCACAAAAACCCAATGATTCTATGCAAGTAAACTTGTCCCACCAAACCAAGTCTTGCAGGGATCTCTTCGATTGAATTGTTTTCCCATTATTGATTGTTGGGCAGACAAAGTACATCCTTAGTGTTTTTTACTAAATATGAATTCCATTAACTCCCCTATAGCCAACTAATATGAGGTGATTTTTTTCAAACGCGAAATCAACAATATTCCTTCAGTGTGAATAAAAATATAGGGCCTCATTACATGTCAGCCGGTCCAGAAACAACGGTGGCGGTAAATCCGCTGCCACCGTTGTTTCCAGACCGGCTGATTCCGAGTCCTACAGGCGGGAGGTGTCACTCCCACCAGGTCTGACCTGGCGGAAGTAACGCCACCTACCTGCAGGCGGACATGGAAACACTGGCTCTGTCATAGATGGAAGCAGTGTTTCCATGGTCCCCATCCCCATGGAGTCCTGTGGGACTCCATGGCAATGGGCCTTTACAGAATTCTGCCTCCAGAATTACCGGGTCACCGGGGATGTAATGCCCCGGTGATTCTGGCAATCACGGAGGCGGAATGGAATTACTAGTCCGGCGGCAGCCTGACGGTTTTTCTGGCACACCTACCGCCAGAGTCGTAATGAGGCCCATAGTCTGTTAAATTAACTGGGTACTCCTATTTATCACTCTTAACCCCACAATTCCCTAAAGGAAAAGGGGTACTTGTCAAAACAAAATCCCTAATTGTTCCCCATTTCTCAGAGCATACCTTAAAGCAGGGGGTTGCTGAATGTAAATTGAATATCTGGGTTTTTGTGCTGGGGCAGAAAGGGGTCTTGCCAACATTACATAAAGTGAAGTGATTGAAAAGCATACACTCTACTGAGAGTGGGAAAATGACTCCTGGTAGAAGGGAGTTTCTTCATTCCATTGGAGAAGGAAAAAGGGTGAACCTGCGTTTGTCAATAGGAAAGTATTGCATGTTGTTTAAATTAAACTTCTTGTGAAGTGTATCGCTAAGTGTATGATCCGGTCATGTTTCAAGGTGCTACATGTTATTAAAGGTGAGCCTCATGCAAAGTATTTGGACTGTATACCTTGTGGGGTTAAAGAGTCTGCGATCTTTGTTATCCTTAAACCAACTGGTGTTTTCAATGTGTGTGAAAAGGGAAGTGTTCGGAAAGAAAAGCATTTGGGCCACGGAATGAGGTGGTGTGATTTGCTATTTTGTACAAATATTAATTTTCCTACTCATTAATAAAAAAATATATTCTTTCTGTATGCCGGCCTGGTTCTCAGCTTACCTATTGCTAAAGGGCGAGGGGCCTGCGTGGCTCTATATGAGTCACAGAGAGGGCTAGATTGCACATGAAAGGAATATTGATCTGGCGCTTTTGATTGCGGGGAGAGAGAATTCCCTGCATTGATTATTGTTGCATAAATGTCTCCTAACAATGTAAAAATAAATATAAAACAGGATTGCATTCAATCTGGGTGAATATCAAAATGAAGAATTATACCATTCACAGCCCTGCCGGACTGGGCTACTAGCTTCCTTGTTTGTTTGTTTGTTTTTATTACTTGTATTGCGCACCAGACCCAAGGGTAACTGGGTGCATTTTTAAGACAACTTACAGCTTAGTTACAGGCAAACACATGCAAAGAGCAACAAGAAATATACAAAGAATATACACGTATTTACAGTTCTACTTAGGCAGGTGGTAACCGCTGGGTAGTAGATATGTGCAAAGTGCAGAAGTGGAGAGAGATGCAGGATAAGACCAGGCAGAATGGTGGTCTATTATTTGTCTGCGTCTTTAATCCATCTTGGAAGGTTGTGTCGGAAGGTAAAGTATGGTTGATTTGTCCGCAAGGTGGGTGGTAGGGAATTCCAGAGTTGAGCTGCTTTAACTTGGAAGCTACAACCACCGACTCTGGATAATTTAAATCTAGGTGTAGAAATGTTGTTGGCGTTGGCGGATCTGGTGAGTCTTGTAGTTTTAGTTCATATGAGTCTCTCAGAAAGGTAGCATGGTGCGGCATTGTTTAGGCATTTGTAAACAAGAGAGGCCACTTTTAGCTGGATTTTCTCTTGGGTAGAAAGCCAGTTGTTGGCCCTTCTGAGTTCAGTAATGTGGCTTCTCCTGGGGATGCCTAATGCTGCTCTAAGTGCATTGTTCTGTAAGATTTGAATTCTTTTGATAACTTCCATGTTGGCCCCAATATAGAGCGAGTTACAGTAGTCCAGCTTTGATAAAACGAGCGCTCTTGCAAGTGTGATGCAACTACTATTGGAGAGGAAGGGTTTACCTGCTCTTATCAATTTGCAAGTGTAGGCGGTGGCAGAAGCCATTGCGTTCACCTGCTTGTTGAAGGAGAGGGTAGAGTCCAAGTAGAAGCCTAGAGTTTTTACTGCGTGAGCGGTTGTAATTTGGTTATTATCTATGTTAAAGGAGGAATAGTTAGGGCCCAGTCTTTTAAGGGTAGCGGGTGTGCCCAGGATGATGATTTCAGTTTTGTCATCATTGAGGCATAGTCCGTGAGTGGCCATCCATGCCTGGATGATGAGATACACCCTGTTCACCAAGGCCAAATCCTTATCATAATCACCAGTAAGTGGTAGGAGAATCTGAGTATCATCTGCATAGTTAGTGTAGGTGATACCAAGAAGGTCCAGATCATCGAAAAGGGGCTTCGTGAAGATGTTGTAGAGTGTGGGGGAAACGCAGGATCCCTGAGGCACGCCGCATGTGATGGGGATGGAGTCTGCTGCCGCAGTGGTGGAGAAGACTCTCATGGTCCTATTATTGAGGAAGGATTGGATCCAATTTGTGGCTTCTTCGGAGAAGTGTGCAGCCATGTCCAAAAACCTACAAAGGACCTTGTGGTCAACAAGATCGAATGCAGCTGATAGGTCCAAAAGGAGGTGTAGGGCTGGTTTCCCTTGATCCCTTAGCTTGTCAATTTGTGCTTTTAGATCTAAAAGGGCTGTTTCAGTCCCGTGCTGGGGACGGAAGCCAGACTGCCGTGCTCCTAGCAGGTTGTTGGTTTCAAGGTGTTTCTGAATTTGAGAATACACCACTTTATCTATAATTTTTAGGAGGAATGGCACGGTGGGGATTGGGCAGTAATTCGTGGGTATGGCTGGGTCTAGCGTCTGTTTTTTAAGCAGTGGGAGAACCCAGGATTCTAGGTATAGATCCTGTTGAGAATGAGGCGTTAATAAGTTTTGAGATAAAAGGATCCAGGTCTCTGGCTACGTCCTTTATCAGTTGGGCTGGACATTGGTCCCCCTGGCAGTTTGATGGTTTAAGTGACAGTATGATTTTTTCAGTCTCAATAATAGATACTTTGGAGAACTTAAAGCGAGAAGTGTCATTGTTGCTTTTAGGGGTGGTGATGGACGTTTTGGGCTTAGTATCCAAGCTGAGTGAGGATTTTTTCTTGGCAATTTTGGATTGGAGAGTTGACACTTTGTTAGCTAGGGCTAGCTGAATATTGGTGTACCAGAGTTTGTCTTTGACACAGTTGTCTGGCACTGGGATGGGCGATTCAAATTCCTTTAGGATGATAAAGAGTTCCTTCATACTAGAGTTAGCTTGGGCTATTCTAGTGTTATAGGTTTCTTGTTTTGCCGACAGTATTTCCTTTTTGTAGAGGGTAGATATATCCCTCAGAGTGCTTTTATTTTCTTCCGATGGTTCTAGTTTCCATGCGACCTCAGAATGTCTTTTTTTGGTGCGCAGTGTTTTCAGGTGGGGTGTGTACCAGGATTTGAGGTGGGCTTTAGGTTTACTTTGTCTCATTTTCAGTGGAGCAATTGAGTCCAGTGCAGAAGACATGATTTTGTTATACTCATTCACTAAAGTTCGGGGTCCAGGTTGTCTGGTAGTGAATTAAGTGTAGGGAGGAGGGAGTAGGTTGTCTGGGGTGATTTTTCTCTTATTCCTTGTCGGGAAGGACGGAGCTGGCTGGGCTAAGCTAGGGGTGGGTCTGTCCATATCTAGAGCAAATGTTATAAGGTGGTGGTCTGTCCAAATTTGGGGGGATATCAATAAGATAGAGGCGTTACAATTGTGGTCTGCCATCCAATCAAGTATTCTACCTTTGTTGTGGGTGGGGTGAAGTACTTTTTGTGAGAATCCTAGTTCAGAGAGTAGGTTAACCACTCTACTTGCAGGTAAGCCGTTTTGGTCATTGAAGCCCAGGTTCATGTCCCCTAAGAGGATGACCTGTGATGAGTTTTTTAGGTTATGAGATAGAGTGGTGGAAATGTCCTCCTCAAAGGTTCCGATAGGGCCTGGGGTTCTATAAATCAGGTGGATGGTGAGGGTTTGAGAGTTGTTGATAGCTAATTTAGCTGTTAGGCTTTCGCAGGATTTAGTGTCGTTAGCTGGGACTATCCTGTTAGATAAGTTGGATTTGACAATAAGGGCTATGCCTCCTCCACGGGCTTCGCTTCTGTCTGATCTAAGGATGGTGTAACCATTAGGGATCGCTAACATGATGGCAGGTCCTGCAGCGGCATGAAGCCAGGATTCCGTAATGGCCAAGAAGTCGAGGTTTTCTGTATGAATGAGATCAGCAATCTCAGTGGCATGGGCAATCATAGATCTGGCGTTAATTAAGGCACCTTTAAGATGGGGGTGGTAGATGGAGGTGTGCGTATCTTTCCTTGGGTCATGGCAGGGGTGTGCGTGTGCACGTTCTGTGTTTTGAAGTGAGGGTTGTGGTGAGGTTTTTCAGTCCTCCTGTTAGATGTAGGCTTGCTTCGGTTGGACGTGGTCAGCGTTCTAGCGAGAGGTTCATATATTTTAGCAAGCCTAGCTCGGAGTGTAGCATTTCTAGATGTGGTGTTGCACGGTTTGGACTTGATTGAACAGGGCTGTTGGTGTTCTTCAAGTTGGTCATCATGGCTCGATAGTGATTGGGGTTTTGTCTGTGTCATGGTAGGAGAGATGGCCCAGAGGAGAAAGGTGGTGTAATCAATGGTAGGGACTGGAACGGTCCTGAGTTTGTAAACTAGGTTAGCACTGAATGCTGTTAGTGTAAGAAGGGCTAGTGTAACTCGTAAGGTTTGCATCTTGTGGAGTAGGCGTGGTGAGGTGGGCAAATCAAGCTGTGGCAGTGCTATGTAGGACAGCCTATTTATTAGGTGACCTAAGTACAAGTGGGAATAAATGCTTCAGGTATAATGGGCAGCACCAAAGGTTAGCAGTGGTCATGAGTGACTAGGATACAATGGGGCGACGCATAGTTACAGAGTGAGTAATAGACTTAAGTGCAATGGGACTGCATACGGGACCACTTGACTCAAAAGTCAATAATCAACACATATTTAGAGTAAGCAATAGACTAAAATACAATGGGACTGCATAAGGGTGAGTTGGCACAGATACAGTTGACTCACATGGAACTAAAATACAATGGGATTGCATGTGGAAACACTTGACTCAGAAATCAATAAGCAGCACATATTTAGGGTGAGCAATAGACTAAAATACAATGGGACTGCATAAGGGTCAGTTGACTCAGATACAGTTCACTCAAATGGAACAGTTCTGTGTTCTAAATAGTGTGAGATGCAGTGAGGCTAGGTTCAGTTAACAGACACAACATGGTAAACAGTGCACAATACAGCAGTCTGGGGTCAGTGAGGATCACTCTACAGGCTTAGTAGTACAGGGCACACTGAGGCAAGGTTTGCATTTAATCTTAATAGGCTAGGGGCCGACGTGGCTAGAGATAGTTGTTGCCATGCTGCAGTATAGACAATGCTGATACACGGCAGGCTTGCAAATCTAGGTACATAGTAGCAGTAATGCGGTGAAGCAATAGACAAATAGTGGAGAGACCTTGATCGCCAGGCGGCGAGCGAGCAGTCTGTAAATGGATACCAGGGCACAAGTATAATGTCAAAGAGTGTGTTCAGGTACAGGTAGGTGGTAGTGGTTACCTTGTGTAGACACGTTGCGGGCAGGAGGCACTACGAATGTCTGAAAACAGCAACAAATTGTACATGGAGACGTCGCCTGGCGCCGGCAGCGCTCGGTCAGCTCAGTCAGCGACCAGCCTTGTCGAGTGCCTTAGCGAGGGCCGGCGTTCGCCTGCCAGCGAATCCAATAGGAGGATGAAGGAGGAGGCATCCAATCAGGGTGTCTCTCACGGTGAAGCTGCCTACAGGCAGGAGATGGTTGGAAGGAGCCCTGTTGCGGCTGCCATTTTAGGAAGAGCACGACAAAGGGCTTACAGATGCCGTGAGATGAAATATGGGCAAAATTCAGGGGATTACACAAAGTTGCATCTAGTAGGGCGTTAGAATTGAAATTTAGCATAGGGCAATGCTAATAAGCCTATTTAGGCATTGGATGCAGCGCTTCAGTCGGAGGCTACGAGGCACTATGGTTATGGAGTGCAGGCTTACCTTGGCCTCCAGGCCAGGTAAAGGAAGCGGTAGCAGCTCCAGGGGAATGGCGAGCGCGCCCAAGAGCTCCTGCTCTGGTGCTGGGTGGCTGAAGTGGGGAGGCTCAGTCAGCAACCAGCCTGGTCAAGTGCCTTAGCGAGGGCCCGCGTTCGCCTGCCGGCGAATCCAATAGGAGGATGAAGGAGGAAGCATCCAATCAGGGTGTCTCACGGTAAAGCTGCCTACAGGCAGGAGATGGTTGGAAGGAGCCCTGTTGCGGCGGCCATTTTAGGAAGAGCACAACAAAGGGCTTACAGATGCCGTGAGATGAAATATGGGTACAATTCAGGGGATTACACAAAGTTGCATCTAGTAGGGCGTTAGAATTGAAATTTAGCATAGGGCAATGCTAATAAGCCTATTTAGGCATTGGATGCAGCGCTTCGGTCGGAGGCTACGAGGCACTATGGTTATGCAGTGCAGGCTTACCTTGGCCTCCAGGCCATGTAAAGGAAGCGGTAGCAGCTCCAGGGGAACGGCGAGCGCGCCCAAGAGCTCCTGCTCTGGTGCTCGGTGGCTGAAGTCCTGGAGCTCCTGGAGCGCCAAGCTATCACTGCTGCAGTGCTACGGAGCCATGCTGAGCACGCCTAGCCCATACGCTGCCAAAGGCAAGTCTCCACTTCCACGCACCTGATGGCCACCAGGAATTACAGAGCGGCCAATCTGACCTCACCTGCCATTTCCCAGTGTCTACCTGCCGCACTGCGTCATTGGCTCACGTCAACTCCACTCCTTGACTAAAACGTTCTCGGTGCTATAAGCGCACAGACACGCGGTTCAATGATGAACAACATTGAAGACAAGAAGTGAAAGGTAATTGATGTGGTCGCCTGCCCCCTAGTCTGCTTTGAAGGATTTATAAGCCCAATTCTCTGCATTTTGAAAGACATATTCAATAACTTTGACATGTTGCTGCTGAAATATTTGCCTCAGCATTTTGTCTACAATCCCAGAGTGCCCTTTGATTTTAAAGTCTGGTTTCTCTGGTTTTCCCCTGACAGAGGTATATCAGTAATGCATTTATTAGTTATTAAAGATCCTATTTTTTATCAAACCTTGGATGGACATTATTTTTTTAGGTACCCCCCGTAGTGTTGTTTGTATTGATTCTGCACCAGCTCACACCCCTCCCGAATAGTCTGCCCCTGGCCTGTGCCGCCCTAAATGGCGAAGGAAGCAGACCTGTCAGGCTGTGCCTGTCTCGCCTTTATGGTTGTAATCACTGCTTGTTTAGTAGTAGTGTGGGTCTGAGTAGGATCTTTTGTCACTTCTCATCCATGTAGTGTCTGGCTCTGTATGTTTTTTGTCTCCTTGTTCTACTGCCCCTTCCCCTCCTCACCCCTCATTTATGTTACTGCACTTGCACGTTCCGAATGTTTCAAGACCTAGCAGGCAAGTTACTGTTTTTGTAATTTTACTCCCATGTATTTTAGTCCCATGTACCCCTGGCTCGATGCACCTTGAAACAAAATTCTGCTGTATAGGCACATTACAAATACTCAATAAATAAAACATTTTTAAAAATGCACCACTTGCAAAAAAAAACACTAATAGTACTCGGGTTCGGGTACTTGTGAACAGCACGCATAAACACCAGAGCAAATCGATCTTGCAGTTTCCCGCTCTCCCACTAAGCATAACCAGCCTAGCTTTCTTACAGATCCATGGGGTGCCAGGAGTCTATGAAAATGCCATTGTTGGAGCTCCGAACTAGGTATTATTTTTGTGCGATGCCTTTATTTGAATCCAATATTTTTCCTCATTTTTTTTCCAGCCCCAATATTTTCCCTTGTTTATTTAAAAGCACAGAGTACCGGCATTGTTATAAGAATTGTGGCCACTATTTTGAACAATAAGAGTGTAACACGGAGTGTCATATAGCTTCAACTTCTAGGCGCTGTAATAAGGGGCGCTAGAATTATCCAACTGATGTTCAATGTATTGCCCAGGCGTGGAGTGAGTGCACAGTGAGGCCTGCTCCGTATCGCACGCGTGCCCCGCACTCTGAAAACAGTTCTCTTGGGCCTACCAGTGAGTTTCAAGTGCCCCTCCCACTCTGGATGCCAACGTGTATTTATTAATTCATTTAATTTGCATTTTTAAAGGGCTCACACAGCCTGGGGGCATTGAGGCGCTGTTACAGGAATATGTCTGCCCACTTATCTGGTTGGCATTATTAACACAAGTGCTGTGATTCATGGAATTATTTGCACGGTGCAAAAGTGACTTTTCACTAGTGCAAATTGACTTTGCACTGCCAACAAACACTCTGATTCATGGAACCGTGCAAAAGTCCATATCCCACAGCAGCAGCGTTCGTGTTCTAGCAGAAGACAATTTCCCGGCTTTGGTCCTTAAACAAGCAGTGTTATAAAAATACAAAACCCCAGCATAGACCATGTTTAGAATGCTTCTCTGCTTCGCGTTCAACCTCCGGCTTTAATAGCCCGCTGGGATTAAATGAACTCCAAACGCATGGAACGCATTGTGTTTTCCCCTTCTCTCTCTCTCTCTCCATCTCTCAGTCTCTCCTAATGTTTGATCTGAAAAAGATCCAAAAATAACAACATTTGTCAGAGAGAGAAAATTTTGAAAAATATAAAAAGAGACATTAAAATGTCATTTGGACTGAAACAATGAAAGCGGTCTGTACGCGAATGCGTGCCTTGGGTTAAACCCCTTCCAGGCTAGGCTGTAAATTGTGAAACTGCTAAGCAGCAGAAGTGTTGCCGTTGCAGCTGCACGTCGCCGGAGGCTTTACATCGTAAATTCTCTGTGGCTTTTTTTTCCAGCCAAACCTCAATGCAAAATGTGCAGTATTCTGCCCGCTTCTTGGATCGCGGCATCGAGCTTGAGCGGAGACTCCTCTGGCAAGAACGGCCCCCAAAACGGAGAACTGCGGGATTTTGAGTTTGCCATAAACAGCCTATTGCGGGAGGCGGCACCTCGAGGGGAAGCTTACACAAGTATCCTGGCATGCAAGAACGGGCCCCAAAACGGAGAACTCCGGGATTTTAATTTTGCCATAAACAGCCTATTTATTGTGGGAGGCGGCACCTCGAGGGGAAGCTTACACGAGTATCCTGGCATGCAAGAACGGCCCCAAAAAAGAGAACTCCGGGATTTTGAGTTTGCCATAAACAGCCTATTGTGTGAGGCGGCACCTCCAGGGGAAGCTTACATGAGTATGGTGCCATGAAAGAACAGGTCCCAAAACGGAGAATTCCGGGATTTTGAGTTTGCCATAAGCAGCCTATTGTGGGAGGCGGCACCTCCAGGGGAAGCTTACACTAGTGTTGCTGCATGCCTGTTCTGTCCAGAGGGGGAACACCAATGCCCTGTTTTACATACGTTCAAAAACAACACAACTGGGAACATGCCACCCATCACTCATAACAATTAGACAGAGAGGAAGAAAAGTGGAAAACATGTCTACCCATAGGACAACCGGTTACATAGAATGTATAAGGACTAAGACACATACAACCCACTAACCCTATGTTCAAATCTCTGCATACCTAACTCACACGAAAATACACACAACCATCTTCTCGCTCGGCAAACCGCACTCACTTCACCATGCGCCACAGCAACAAACAAACAACACATAACTCGCTCCAACAGCACACGAGGTCTCGCATTGGTCCGATATTCACACCAAAGCTCAGCGCACGGTGAAAACCGAACTGAAGCTGGCAACAGCACACCACCCTCTCACTTTCCACCCTACTAAGCCACCCCGCCTGAGCGCCTGCGGACCAACTCTGTTGGTGAAGGTGCGCGGTACAAATACCTTTAACATTAACAGAAGGATGGCCACCTCTTTTGCAGGTTTCGTGCCCCATCCCCTTGCCTCACGTGGCCTTATTTATAACGCCTGACGCAAAGCGCAAGGCTCGGCCAGGCAGCCCTCTGAGGCACCAGGCCACCCTCTCAGGCACCAGGCCTGTGACTTTCAGGTTCCGTTCGGCCTGGCCCAGCAAGCGGGCCGCCCACTGGGCCATCCAGACCCTTTCGTGCGAGCAGGTGACGCGCCAGGGTGATTTGGTTTAACACATTATAAATGGGATTTTGCGTGAGGGGTTGGTTCTCTAGATTCTCAGGGGAAAGGCACTCACACTGATGTCTGTCGAGACGGGCCAGGGGCTTGGTGGGCATGGGTTTTCATTCTTAAAGGGAGAATACAAACTGGACGACACAAAACAATAGGCGAATGTTCTGTATAGTGTAACATACGTTAGATTGGTGCAGCACTGGTCTGCAATGTACCGTCTGCTTGGGATCGCCAATGGGACGACACAGGCCATGGCACGCTTGGACGCCTTCTTTTGGATTCGTGGCGCTCTGGGAGCTGATTTATTAAAGTGATTTGTCACACACACGCACAAACACATACACACACGCACACACGCACGCAGGGGGGGGGGGGTACTAATAATTCATTAATAAAGCTGTTCCAAACACTTTCTAAACGATTATGCTTTTGACATCAACATTGTTACTCATACTATCAACCTATGAAGGAAGAAAGTCGACCTTTCGCATGACTCCAAACTGCAGGCCCCGTGGAAGTCACAACAGCGTGTAATAAACTTCCCGAGCTTTCGTTTCAGGAATGCACGCAGGTGCGTCTTCACACAGGTTTACTTTCTGCTGGATGTCTCTGAAAGGACCGGGAAGCACCAGAGTCACCTTGTGACTCCATTGTGAACTGCGGCACTGGATCACTTTGGATCCTAATCCTGGATTCCGGATCACTTTGGATCCTGATCCTGGATTCCGGATCACTTTGGATTCTAATCCTGGATTCCGGATCACTTTGGATCCTAATCCTGGATTCCCTGCTTCGCGAAAAGCGTGATCTTGGCCGAATACGGGTTTCCTCTTGGGATCGGTTCCTTTTTCTGAAAAAGGGCTTCAGTTCCGTGTGGAGTCTGGACACATGTATTAGCTACTCCCCCCACCCCCCCCCCCAACCTCCCCCAATGCACTGGCCACTCGTCCAGTCCGAGATGCCTGCTACCTCTGTGTTATGACCTTCACTGCCATAAGGTGTCACGCCTGCAGCTCACATAATTTTGGCAGGACAGCTCAGCCTTTGGTGGTTGATAATTCGTCTCCTGTTAGATTGATTAATAGTAACCTGACATTTACAACTGAATAACATAGCAAAACTGCAGCAGCAGGTATGAAATCCAACTCTTTCATTTCTGACTAATATTTGTTGGTCCGAAGAAGGGCCTAGTTGCATCCAGAGAGTCTACTCGTGGCTCTCTGGGAACTAAAACCATGTGACTTAAGCACGCTGCAGGCAATATTGCGAACTATGAGCCTAGAAGCCCAACCTAAAGCAAAGGCAGGTAAGGATGTCTCTGTCAGCATTGAGCTCAATAAAAACAAGAACGTCTCATCCCGTCAGCCCCGTGCCCTCCACTTGTTTCTCAACCATTAGTAATGTAAAGAGGAGTGGTCTTTCCTGCAGGTGATATTGTCTATGTGCTATGATGTAGACAAGGGACGGCGTCGGGGCCTTTCCCATGTTTCAAATGAAACGGGACCTGAGCCTCAGGGGGATCTCACCAGCTGCTGCCCCCAGGTTGGCAGTCTTACTACACAACAGCATATTTCTTTATTTCAGGACGTTAAACGTTTGCTTTGCTGCGCACGCGTTAGCAGGTGCCTTTGCTAGCTGCTGTCACCTTTATTCAAGACTCTAAATGTGCCCTCAGAAGCTGCACCAGCCCCCTAGAGAGGGCGATAGAGGGGCAACTGACGTAGTTGGCTTCCCCTCTGGCCCTCACGATCCTTTCCACTTCCACTCCTCGCAAGGGGAGGCTGGAAACGGAAGGGGCGGTTCCAGGCCAGCTTTTTGCAGCCGGGAATCAACACCCACCCACTCACGCCACAATAGGATGCCAGACAGAACTTCAGGTTGGGAGGTTAGGTGCACTGACAATTTTCTACATTGTTGTCACAGATGAGGATTCACGGGGCGGGGCGATCCTAGCTCAGGAGGACTCGCGCTGCGGATGCTAGCCTCGCGCATGACTTGCTGGCTGCAGGAGCCAGGGTGGGAGAGGCGGGCACTTTCACCCTTAAGCACAGTTGGACTCTTCAACAACTGCACAGTGGCCTGGGCTTTGCTCCATGCAGGGGTATGGGAGTTAACAGACTGTTCCTGGCACGAAAGGCTACCAGAAGTAGGTTTTTACCCGGAAGGACTTAACCAGAAAGTGGCATAGTTCACCCCGAAGGAATGGTAAAGCGAAGTGATGGGTTCATCAGTTTCAAGCCCAGGAACAGCAGAAGACCACCCAGGGAATGTGCTTAGGCCCTGTTTCCCCATGCGTCTGGGCAATGCTCGGATCGCCCGTAAATTGACTCTTTAACAAAGAGGCCTGTTTTAATTTCAACAATGAATATGAGTGTGTTTAAGTTATTTTGTAAAAACTATCTAGAGAAGGGGGGGGCGTAGTGGGGGTCTACCCCCAATATGCAGCGCACACGCTACGCGCTACCTTTGCTGGTGCCCCGCCCCTAGCAGCAGCAACGTTATTACTATTATTGTGCTGCCTTTTCCTCCGCGTTCACCTGCACTTGCACCTTACTGACAAAGAGCAATTACTAGCTTTTCAGCGGACGGTTGGTGTTTCAGCTCCCGCTGGATGCCTGACCCGTGTTAACCGGCCTCCATTAACTTCCTTGCTGCATTCATTTACATCCCTTATTATTAAGCCCCAGAGGGGTGCAGCAGACTTTTACCCCAAACTGTAGGCAATGGGCCCCTCAAACATCATAATGAAATGGGCCCCGGAGAGCCCTGGCCCACCTTCCGCCAGCGCTGTTGTAGACTATGGGACCAAAAAACACAATTCCCAGTTCATCCAAATTGTGTGATCCTCGGCAGATTGCTGCATCTCCTTGAGCATATTTTCCTTCATGAGACCGGAAAGCCCAGCCTTGCCTTGCATGTGAATCAGTTTATAAGGCTGCACAATCTTAGCTGCTCGATGAAATGCTGCAGCACAATCATTTTAGTGCACCATTTTATTCACAGGTCTTTATAAACAATCACACTTTTTAAGCGAGAGTTTTAGAGAATCTGATAACAATCTGTAAAAAAAGTATGATATGTAACTGGAAGCAATGCGTCTTGTAACATATTTTACCTGAATAATGCACCATTGTAACTGTAATGAATGCGTCTTGTATATGTACATGTAAGAAATGCGCCCAAAAGCCCTAGGGCTCGGTGCGCTATATAAATAACAAAATAAATAAATAAATACATTATTATCCACTCAACAACCGATGCCCAGATTGGGTCGAGAATGCAGTGGCTGCTCTTTCCTTGTGGGTTGCAGTTAATGACATTGTTAAACTTTGTCTTAAGGGGTGTTGACCTATGTTTACCTTAAGCAAAATGAGGCCACACAGGCGAAAGTGATTGGCTAATTGAGTGTGTGACTGACACTTGCAAACGCCCGGCTCCGTAGGGGTGGAGAGAAGCAGGGAGAGGGGGAGGACTCGTGGAAAGGGCGAACGCTGATTGGCTGCGGCTGTCCCCTTCAGAAGCAGGCTCCTGCCAGGCTCCCGTCCACTCCAGACCATGCAGTTCTCCGAGGAGGTGCCGCAGACGCACCGCTGAGGGCTGGATGCTCGACCCGACCCCAAGTGAAGAGAGAAAAGCCGCATCGAAGTTGAAAAGCTGAAACCACAGGGGGGAGGAAGGCTTCCCACCAAGAGCAGGCTGTGCACGGGCAGCGCCTTTTGTTCCGCCTGGAGACAACTGCCAAGCACGGCAGGAGAGGGGCAGCCCCAGATCTGTTTCCACTTCATTCTGCCATCATGGGGCGCCCGCAGAGTTTGAGTGGGAGCAGCCGGAATCTTCTGGGGGTCCTCTTGGCGTGCACGTTCGGACTGTCAGCTGGCAGCAAAGCCACCGAGTACGACTACGTGAGCTTCCAGTCGGACATCGGCTCGTACCAGAGCGGGCGATTCTACACCAAGCCGGCGCAGTGCGTGGACATCCCCGTGGACTTGCGCCTGTGCCACAGCGTGGGCTACGAGAAGATGGTCCTGCCCAACCTGCTGGACCACGAGACCATGGCAGAGGTGAAGCAGCAGGCCAGCAGCTGGGTGCCCCTCCTGAACAAGAATTGCCATGTGGGCACGCAGGTCTTCCTGTGCTCCCTCTTCGCCCCCGTCTGCCTGGACCGGCCCATCTACCCGTGCCGCTGGCTCTGCGAGGCCGTGCGGGACTCTTGCGAGCCGGTCATGCAGTTCTTTGGCTTCCACTGGCCGGACATGCTGAAATGCGACCAGTTCCCCCAGAACGACGTCTGCATCGCCATGACCGCCCCCAATGCGACGGAGCCCAGCAAGCCTCAAGGTAAGTGGCACTCCTGCCAACCGCAGGTGATGCGGCCCAATGGGCACGAAATGCACCTCTGTACGAATCCCGGCTCCACTGCATGCATATTACTCCTCTGCTCTTGGCTTCAAGGTCGCTAGTGCCTTGCAGCTGCCTATCAGTTTTAAGTGCTATACTAAGAAACCTAAGGGCACATTTTCATGGACTGCTCGGGTGCCGGGTAACATGTTACGGACATTTACAATGACTTACTGGTGGCACATGTTCTCTATGCACTGGTTAATAGGTGGTCATGTGTTTCTCGTCAGTGCAGATTCCATTTCTGTGCTCGTGCGTGGGCACTGCGTCTTGCACTAGTGCAAAATTACTTCGCACTGGTGCAATACGGGCAATCTAACCGTTGGTGTTTACGTTTAAAGTTAGGGTTACCATACCAGGTACAACTCAATCTCTGTGGACCCGCTTGTTTCCAGACACACGCCTTCCTTTTGCAAACTATGATAATCTGCTCAATGTAATTGAAGTAAATGAATACCACAACTCCCAGAATGCATTTGGTTCTTAACCTAAAACAGGGACCTGGCTGCATTTAGTGATCTAATTCCATGCCGATGATGAAAGGGGGTGCATAAGACAGAAGCCTGATATGGAGCAAAGCAAGCATCAACAAGCGGCATTGGTTAAGCAGTATTCTCTGTGAAGAGGGGATCTGAGTTGAATTCGTGGCTTACCCATGTCCAGACCAAGATGTGTGATTCTGGGCACATTAGGATCAGTATACATCGCACAAAAAGCTCTCACCTGACTATAGACTTGATGTACGTGCCCTCCCAGGGCAATGCTCGCTATATGTGTAGTGGGCATATACACCCCACAATGTAGCACACACCTGCACCAAACTATTACAGAACACTTTGGACATTCTTGGGCACACGTTTGCGTTATTGCAAACATCTCAAAATTACTTTTTGTCCCATATCCCTACTCTGCGAATCTTCGGAGTGCTTAGAAACACCCCCCCCAATACCAAGTTCTATATATGAAGAAAAAAAAACAATACACTTGACTTGACAAGTGAAGCCAGGGCCCACGTTGCAGAAGATTTCCAAATTGCCCTAGTGTCAAAAACTGAAACAATACGTATTTGCAATACGGCCACTTTTATCTGCCTGCAAATAGCACCCCGTCACTTTTTCAGACACCAAAGCAGAAGACAGACAGTTTGCTGGAAGGTTCGAGGTGCGTTATGCTTTGCTGGTGCGATGTCTTCTATAGAGTGTCGGAGCGGGGCGTTCTCCAGTAAGACCCACGCAGTAATGTCCGGGCTTTAGCCATCGGCCCTGCCCCAGCGAAGGCTGCAGCCACTCGGCTTCCACTGGCCCGTAACTCGCTAGAAGTCTCTGGCGGCGGCGGAAGGGCGCGCTTGGATCCTCTGGGCGCATCATTCTCTGCAGTCAGTGCGGTGGGAAACGGCGTGGGATCCTGGGGTGCAGGCAGGGCTGAGTGACACTCGCGCATCTCCCAGGAGGTGCAGCTGGAAAAACAACCGACTGATGGCCGCACCGGGGGGGCATTCGCTTTCCCAGGGAGGCCGGGTGACCTCTGCCAAGAAAGGGCCATTGGCTACTTGGCCAGGCTCTACATGTTGGTCTGCGCGTTCACGGGAGCGTAGAGAGGGGTAGAGGTGTGACGTGTGACACCCATCTCTATGCCTTATTCTTAAGGGTGAGGAGAAGGCGCCCGGGTTGCTTTGCTGCCTTTTCGCCCCCTCCCCCACCTCGTGTCCCATCACTGATTACTTTGCCACACAGGCCTCACAGCGAGCAGATGTGACGTGCTTTGCAGGGGTCCGCGTGGAAGGTCGGGGTATTTCTAGCCAAGCCAGATAAGACCCCCTCCCCCCCCCGCTGATATGTTAAAATAACCCGTCTCCTCTTCTCTTTCCTGGGGGCTGTCTTTTACCTCCCCGGGCACGCGAAAAGCCCCCCGCCTGCAGATGAAAGAAACTCGACACTTTTAGGCGATACCAGCTTTGCATGGTGAGCACCGGCCGGAGTTTGGCCTGAGACCGTTTCTGGAGCGAGTGGCCGTGATTTGAAGCCTCTGCCGCTCCCCAGGGCCCCGTGATAAAAAGACTGATAACCTTCTTATCACGCGAGCCCGCCTCTTATCCGCGTCCTGTAATTTAGAACTCTGAGGTTGACCAGCAGGGCAGACGTATTCGAATACACAGGAGCTTCTTGGTACCAAGCAACCTTTCACCCACACCACAAAGGTCAAAATGGACATCACTGGGTGCAGTAAACAACGCAACATACTGTTTTTCCACTGCGTGCCAAGGTTCGAGCCCTGACAGGGACGACTCTGCCTTTCATCCATTGCACGTTGATACATTGAGTACTGCTTACATGAATAGACTAAGATTGTATTTGCAGCAAATCAAACAGTTGTGGCTAGTATTATACAACCAGGCCATTGAAGGTTCTACCGAAACAGTGGTAGAAGTGTACCGAAAAAAAGTAGTGGAACTGTGGTCTCGACAGCGGAGAGGATAGGTGGAAGCCTAGTGCAACTTGTGACAAAGTGGTGTGGCCGGGGCATCGGGGCATTGCCATAGTCTAAGGGACTAGTAACTAAGGCCACTATTTCAACTTTACACTTGCACGGGGACGTGAATGGACTAATCCTTTATATAGAATGGTGAAAATGGTTGTAAAAAGTACAGGAATGGTAAACATAAATAAATAAAAGTAGTGGAACAGCGGTCCCAACCGGCCCCAACCGTTCCCGCTCACTTCGATCACTGTACCAAAACGTAAACTACTGAGAAAAGAAAGTTCTAAGCTGAAGGCAAAGGGGAGGGACCGGGCACGTCTCGTGAAGATTAAATGAAATAAGGCATTATACCCTTAATGTGAGGGTGCCCTACAGGGCAACGTTAGCATGTTGGAGATCTGTCCAGAACACCCATGCCTCTTTTAAGCATGGCATTTCCCCATCTGTAATGGCATGGGAGGCTGAAAAACAATAGTCTGGAGAGTTGCCCAGAGCAATGCCAGCGGTTATGATTCATTCGAAACCTTCCAGCCATCACTATCCTGTGTTCCCGATGTCGCCCTACGCGGGACGGGTATGTCCAGATGTGGGGTTCGAGCTTGCCTTGCCCAGAGACCCAAGCTACACCTCACTGACCATGGCCAAGGTGCCTGAAACATGTCAGGTTTTTTTTGTGGTTTCTGCAGAAGTGGTGTGACCGAGCAGTGTGGGATGGACAGCCCCTTTTAGGGGGGTGAGGGGGGGGGGGGCAAGCCTGATTTGCAATTGGTCTTTTGGGGGGACCAATCCTGATTTGCAGTTGGTCTTTTGGGGTGGGTCCAAGCCTGATTTGCAATTGGTCTCTTGGGGTGGGACCAAGCCTGGTTTGCAGTTAGTCTTTTGGGGTGGGACCAAGCCTGATTTGCAGTTGGTCTGTTCCTTTCTGGAATGACACAGCAGACTAAAGGTGGTCTGAACGGTTGCCCGGTACCATACCGGTGGTTATGATTTATTCAAAACCTCCAGCCGCAGAAGTGCCTTGCGTGGTTAAAGAACTCCACTGCGATACATCTGCACCTTAAAGTTACAGAGTAGACTCCCAGGGCAACTTGCTCAGCCTTTTATCCCCCAGAGGTAAATACATTGAGCAAAAGTGACTCGAGGAATTGTGATGAATGTTTTTATCACACACGAAAAAAACAAGACCTGTACTGACGAGCGGTTTACGTGAGAACAATTTGTTAGAAAACCCATTACTTCAAAATACTTGAGTACTGTTCAGCCATTGTGTCAAACACGCATTTCACAACGCTGAGGCTTTCAGGTTTACTATAGAGAATTCTGAAGAGTTTGTACGCTATGGGCCTGATCTACAACGTTTTTTTCAATGGGAAGTTCCATTTGAAAAACACTGTAAATCACGCTCTAAGGGGCCGATTCATGGAATTTGTTGCACGGTTCAAAGTGACTTTGCACTGCTGAAAAATGACTTTGCACTGCCGACACAAACTCTGATTCATGGAACTCTGCAAAGTGTATTTTTGCAGTGCAGAGTTAATTTTGCACAGCAAACATGACTTTGCACTGCAAAAACACACTTTGCACAGTTGCATGAATCAGGGTGTGTGTCGGCTGCGCAAAGTCACTTTTCACAAGTGCAAAGTCACTTTGAACCGTGCAAAAAATTCCATGAATCGGGCCCTAAATCTTTTCCTTTCAGCTCGCCCCACAGCGTCGTTTACTAAACACTGAAAAAAAGGCAAGACAAATGAATACAACGGGATAAGATATTGTGCCTTGTCTCACGAAAGGTTCTTTGAGGTCTGAAATGATATGGAATGATCTAAGTTGGACCAATACAAGGTCTCTCAAACTACAATGCACAGTCTTTGTTATTCACCAAGAACATATTACAAAAAGCCACTGAAAGGAAACCTGTGAGTTACAGCAGAGACTAATTGTCATATGTTTAATTTGGCAGAAGGAGGGTGCTATGCTTTGGAATAATTACGAGTAGGATAATCCAGACTACATGTCTCTCCCTGGCAGCCCCCTGGGTTTTGCCATTATGTTTTGGGGTGTATTTTGATTTTCAGTATTGTTATGTGGTTGTATTGTATCGGGCAGTACTCGTGAAGTCTTATTTTTATGCTGCTAGGTCTGTGGGACAAACCTCTTTCTTTTCTGTAAAATCCAATGCCAACATCTTGCGTTCATATGATAATAAGTAAGATGGGCACATGCCAGGCCTCGAGATTAGTGATCAGAATAATGCCATGCACACATGTCTACTTTGATGACCGTGTGGCTTTGTTGAGCTGGGACCCCAACTTGCATGGATTGGTGAGATTACAACGAAAAAAAAAACATCGAGGAAGAACACCGCGGGCTTTTCTTTGAGGTCATTTCAACGCAAGTATATGTGGGGGAGACACCCCATAGCCCCCCCATAATCCCCGACATTAGTTATAAACCTTACCCACCGCCCCCACATATATTTATGTTGAAATTCGACTAAGAAACCGCGAGGTTTTCGTACTCGATGTTTTCTGCAGCACAGTATTCAGCGTATATCCCTTTCATGACCCCGCCTTACCACTGATACGTGTTGGCTATATTTCAGGGGCTATCTTGTTATCTCTTGTTTTGGAGGATTTCAGTAGCCACTTGGACTACCGTCCCCATACTGATTTGCTGCTGCAAAGAGCTGCATTTATGTTTCATGCTAATACATACCTGATTTATTTAGCGTGCAGCAGATCTTCCATGTTATGTTATATTATTACACTTTCTGCTGCGCCCCACGGTCCTTTTCATGATCTGTTAGTGTTATCACATACAGGCTCGGACTGGCCTATAGGGCAATAGGCCCGTGAACGAACCAAAAACACAAAATGCTGGTGTGGGCCCGTTTTCTTGGTCAAAGTGGGCCACTTTTGTGGCCAATAAGGGCCAGTTTGATGAGTTACTTCACTATGGGTTTTGAAACATTTTATTCTTATTGTATAAGCGCCTAACAAGCAAACAATACGTAAATAAATAAAGAAATATGCAGATAATAGTTATGATCAGTGTTGCTGAATAAATATTCTTTAAAATGCACAATTTGCATCACATTTTATATTTTTAAAAAGGTCTCCTGGGGTACTATTTAAACAGTGTCACAAAAGTAATGAATAGCCGTTTTCAACTGTCGGCCACTTTTTCATTGGTGCCCGAGACAATTTAATGGCCCAGTCCGACCCTGATCACACCTGAAAAAGAAGGACATTGGTTTGATTGCTGGAGCAGCCGAAAATTCAAAGTAGCTGAGTCCTATTTGTGTGGAGAGCCCTTGGGGCATCTGTAACTAGAACACAGCCGTGGGGTGCCCTTAGTGTGAATATGCCTGGGTTGGGACCGCGTTTTACACATTGGCGTGAGATGTGGATTTCTTGTGTTGTGGTGGTTGATGGAAGGGAGGCGGTCAGTTGCTATGGGTGCGCGGCTGGGACACGCAGTGAATAGAGATCCAAGGCCGGGTATCTTATCCGATATATCCGTGGTGACGTGGCACGTTGTCGAGCAGAATCATTGTTAACAGGATTCCTGTAGCTCCCTGCAGTGGGCTGGTATACCTTGGACCGCTATATACACATTGGTGTGAGATGTGGAGATCGTTTGTTGTGGTGGTTGTTGGAAGGGAGGCGGTCAGTTGCTATGTGTGGGCGGCTTCGTTGGTATGTGTATTTTCAGGTGAAAAGACGAATTTGTGCATGCTAGTGGTGCACGGAGCGAATAGAGACCCAAAGCCGGGTATCTTATCTGGAATATCCGTGGTGACGTGGGATGCTGTCGAGCAGAATCATTGTGAACAGGATTCCTAGAGCTCCCTCCAGTGGGCTGGTATCCCTGGCAGCAGACAGCATGCAGCACCTGGGCTTAAATGACAGTGGAGCAAAAAGAGAGGAAGATATCCCGCAGCAGGCTGCAGTGAGGACTAGGCCGCAGCAGAGCAAGATACCGGCCGGCGACACCACACGTAGAAGAATGCCGACAAACCACCAGTGAGGAGATCATAGTGGAGCAAATAACAGTCGGAGGTACCTCTGAGCAGATAAAAAACTTTAAGATTTAGTAACTAGTTTATTCAAACAGGGTTGTTTTCTGAAAACAGCATCATTTTCCTCTTTTCGCATTGATATGGTAAGTTGAATCCAGTTCTTTGAGGTGTAGAAAGGAAAGGATCTGCCAGATCCTCTGGCTCTTCTGACATGTGGCATGGTCAGGGGATGTGTGGCACTTCAGGTCTGCCAGATCCTCTGGCTCTTCTGACATGTGGCATGGTCAAGAGATGTGTGGCACTTGAGATCTGCCAGATCCTCTGGCTCTTTCCACATGTGGCATGGTCAGGAGATGTGTGGCACTTCAGATCTGCCAGATCCTCTGGCTCTTCTGACATGTGGCATGGTCAGGAGATGTGCGGCACTTCAGATCTGCCAGATCCTCTGGCTCTTTCCACACGTGGCATTGTCAGGAGATGTGTGGCACTTCAGATCTGCCAGATCCTCTGGCTCTTTTGACATGTGGCATGGTCAGGGGATGTGCAGCACTTCGGATCTGCCAGATCCTCTGGCTCTTCCCACATGTGGCATGGTCAGGAGATGTGTGGCACTTGAGCACAGAGTCCTGTTTGGTGAGTATTTTCTTACAGTTTGCTTCAGATATTGTAGAGCCTCTCCATAAACACATTTATGTGTACGGGTCAACGTCTTAAATTGGATTCTCTTTTCTATAGGTAACCAATGCAGCTCCCTTCGATACTGTGAAATGTGATCCCTTCTCGTTGCAGTGTAGATCATTCGGACTGCATCGTTCTGACTGTCTGCAACCTTTGGATGTTACCTTTACCTGCACCGCCTCAAAATCCTGTTGAGGCGCTCTATGTCTGGCAGGAACAGGTGCCCCTTATTCGGCAATGAATAATTTATTAGGAGTGCAAAATCTCTCTTCACCGAATGAGCAACTTCTTATGTTTGCGGGGTACATTGTAATGTTACTTCAAATGCCACCTTAATATTGGGAGTAGAGACACCTTCACTCACTGACTTGGGCACAGTGCGCCACTCTCAGGGTCTTTTGGCACAGTATGGAATGGCATTAACAAAACTTGCCTCCAGTGGAGGCGCGCAGGCTTATTTTGGCATGCATTTCTTATTTTAGGTGCTGAGCTGATTGTGGGTGCACTTCAACTTTGATTAATTCCTGGGTGTTGCGTTGAACTTCTTTGGGCAGTGGAGTAACTTTGCTGAAAATGTTGGGGTGGAGGGGACACGACATCCCAATGAAGGTGGCCCCCGCCAAGTGAGTGAGACAAAATGGTGTGCCACAAAACATGAGGGGCACAAACACCCTTGCCCCCTCTCCCCCTAAAATGACACCCATGTTTTAGGGAGACTGCCATCTTATTTGGGCATGCTGGGGCACCGATTTCGGGTGCTTAGTTATTACGCATCCTTGGGTAATTTCTGGGTGATGATTCTGTTGTTATGAAGACTTCCAGGGCTTTTACACAGGTCCATTGCTGCTGCCATCTCAGGCATCTTTGGAGCTGCTAAGACAGTTCATTGTTTTGAGGTACTCCATCTTTGCCTTGTTTGAGGATGGAAAGAGGTTGCACAGAGTTAGGATCATTTAGAAATGGTTTGTTGTGTTGCTAACAGGGTTGGATGCACTATCATGCACTGTGCTCTGCTTTTGTGGATAACAAGGGCCTGATTATGAGTTTGGTGATAGTGGTAAAACATATGGTATTTAGGATGATTTACCACTTTGCCAAATGCCACATTTTGTTTCTGATATTTTTTATATCTGCTTTTGTTTGGCGATCGGTACCTCCCCATGAAGGCATTACTGCATGTGGTAATTGACACACTTTGTAGTTGCTGCCTGCAGCCATTGCCGATCCCCATGAAACCCTATGGAACTCCAAAATGGGGAATAACCGAAGTGTCTGCATGGCTTGAAATCCTGGGGATCTTTCTGGCTGCAAGCAGTTTGCTGCATGCAACAACAGGAACTGAGTTTGGTGGTATTGCTGGATGTAACATTACCAAACTCATACATTCTTTGATGTATGTGTGTTTGGCATATGGGGTTATTTAGAGGTGTTATGTTTGGAAGCTGTTTCTAAAACACAGTGTTTCCCATTCTATGGCCCTGTGGCACTGCTTGTGGGAGTGCTTAGATGTGTGTGGGTGTAGGATGAAGCAGCTATTAGTGGCATGATACAAATGTATAACATGTACGCCTTTGGGGCTGCCTAGAACTGTGTGGGGGGTTTTGAATGTTTCTGGCTATTTGGAGGTATTTGGGGTGCTCGAATATATATGGCTAGTTAGATGTGACTGGGGTGGCTAAGCTGTGTGTGGTTGCTCAGAATGCTGTATCGACGTGAGCTTTATCTGGGTTTGACAGGATGTATGTGGGGGTCACCCTGTATTTGGGCATCATCACGAGTTTGGTGGTATGCCCACTGGGATACAAGCCAACGTTATTTGCGTTAGCGACTACCCGTCTGGAGTTATTACCACCGGATCACGAGTTGGGCGCTAAACATTACTCCCTATTCCAATTTTTGGCGCAATTACGTGCAGTAATACCGGCTGCGGTTATTGCGCATAAAATTGGCATTTTCCTGGCGTGTTTACCCTCAGCTCTAAGCTGTGAGTCAACATGCCAGGCTCTAGATAGGGTACTAAATGTTACAGCTGCGTTTAAGGGCTAACGCCCAACTCGTGATGAGGCCCTCTGTCTCATCTATAGGGCCTCATTACGATTTTGGCGGTGTGGTATAAACAGTGGTAATGGAGTGGTAACAGAAGTACCACTCCATTACCGGCGCATTACCACACTGCCAAGCTACAGGTTTCTAGGTAAAGCAGAGGAACCACCTCCAGAAGAATGCTGGAGGTAATTTCTCTGCCTTGCTGTCCCAAAACAGCCAAATCAGCGGTATGCCCATCTGTGATAATACTGCTGGTGGTAATACCGCCAAAATCCCCATGAAGTCCCATGGACTCCAATTAGTGAGGACTAAAACCACCCACCACCACTTGGTATCCAATGGTAATACCGCCGGACCAATCAGTGGTAACAGTAATACAGTTTCGTGGTATCTTGGTGGTATTACTGCTGAGATACCACCAAACTCGTATTGAGGCTGTATGAGTCAGCAGGATATTGTTGCACCTAGAGTGCCTACTGATGCATGCCAGTGTCAACCAAACTCAGTGCAATCCTTCTGCTGGGAAGGGCCACACAAGCTAAGCATGACAACTTTAGTTTGACACACCAGGCCACCTCTGATAGTGTACTTACGCTGAGATGTGACATCACCCATTACTGTCCCCCCAAATTCAAAAAGACAAAAATGAGTGCCAGGGCAAGGAAGAGTGGGAGTACTTTCAGTGCAGGGCCTGCAGCGGTTGAGCCATCCCTTCTTCCCTCCATCACCAGGAAAGTCGTGTCCATGGTGGTTTCAGTAGTTCCCTTCCTAAATAGCCTGAACTCAAATGACTTGAACTCATTTGGACAAGCAGAACAGGCTATTACATTCCCCTCACTCTTGGAGATACGCAATTTGGAATTTTGATCACATTATGACTTGCAATTTTATTCACAAATGAACTGGTTTTATGGATTGAGTGCATTGGCTTTTTTTTATGGCACAAGTAATTGAGGATTAATCCCATTACGAAATTTGTCTAATTGCTTTAGTGCTATTTATTTCTGTACTTCACCTTTAACTTATTTCTTTTTTTTTAAAACGTTTTGTTAAGGTTGAATTTGGTTTAACCAATAAACAAATACAAAATAAATTAAAAAAAGAAAGTCTTGTAAACTTTAGAAAACGACCAAGACGCACTTATGGATGAGTGCCATTTTCTTTTCTTCTTGGTGATGAAAGATCAGACATGTTGCTCCTTTTAAGTTTGTCCTGGCATTACTTGCCATTATTCTCATGCATTACAATGAGTGCGATAACCCGATGAGTTAATGAACCTGCCGCTGCTCAGTCACAAGCTCACACTTCAGTTCGTTGTCTCAGGCTTTAATCGCTTTGACATCCATAGAATGAGCACCATTTATTTGGACACTTTGGAAACTAGACAGCAAAGGTTGTGCAGATCTGCAAGATTTAGCTGGAAAGAGCAGTATCACAAAAACATGCTAATATTATAACGCATCTTCCCACCCACCAGTGGGCTGGAGGTCTTAACATATCTATTGTTTAGAATTGTGAATTCTTTGCAGATTGAGGGATACAGGAATGTCGTCCTCGTCTGGGTGATGCACAGCTTCGGCTTAGTTGGGGTTGCACGCTCATTTAACTAATTTGTCACTGTAAAGTGCTGGATAAATTTGCTAGTGCAAAGCCATTATCCTCCTTGAGGGTTCAAATTGGTCATTCTAAAGGTTGCGTGCAAGATATGTTTGAGGGGTAGAACCATGCATCACTGAGGAACACTAATCCCTAAGAGGGCCATGCCAGGCCAGGATTGGGTGAATCCTGTCCAGCCCATGCAGGCATCCTGTGCAAACCACACACTGCCTTCATCAACATCTTCCTGCTGACATACCATGTAACCAAAGACCAAAAACTGTTCACATGCCAGAGGTCTCCGAGTAATGCATCATTGGACCCGAAAATCCCACCAATGATTGCCCCATTGCAGGGCTCAAGCGGAACTGCAAGACTGGAGAGCACCCTCTCCGCACAACTCCAGTCAAGACATTGAATCCGACACAGCATTGGGTTTGAGAGACCCCTTCCATCGAGCAGAAACCGCACTGCTCTCAGAATGGCTCACCCACTAGAACTAGCAGACAAAAACACCCTTGCAATGTTGACCACGCACCGCCTCTTCGTGGCATGATACCGTGAATAACACCATCCTTCTGCACTGCCAATAAAATGTGGCCAACTTCTCACTGCTGCCTACTGGCACGACTCAGAAACCTATTGTCCACATACAATCCTGTGAAGTGTGGAGTACCTCAGGGCTCTCCCATCTCCCCCTAATTCTTTTACCAATTTTCAAAAGCCACTCATGGACCTACTCACAAATATCAACTCTCCTTCCACTCTTGTGCATATGGCCTGCAAACGACCTAATAATGGTCATGGGTGAATAAGACCGATGTCCACTTTTGTGTTGTGGATTCAAAGCCACAGAGTAGTGGAAGGGACAAAACAGCAGCCCGGTCAATGCTGCTCAAACTGTAATTCACAGTCCCGACTCACCTCATCTACGCCCTCATTTGTTGGTAAGCAAGTGACGCATTTAGGTATCATTAGAGATGGCAACTTTAGCATTACATCACATGTAGTCACCATGGTTAAATCAGCAGCCTTTCAAATCTAACTCCTCAAAATATGTGTACCCTACACACCAATAGAGAATTTCACAATGAAGGTACGATCACTGGTAAACTCGAGGATTGGCTACTGTAGTGTCCTTCATGCAGAGACAACCTCTGCTAACAAACCTCAAAGGCTACAAAAAGTCTCGAACATGGGGGGAGGCAAGTCCCAAATGACTCTGCAGTGTACATTGGCTTCTGGTGCAGGCCAGCATCTCCTTGAAGATCCTCTGCCTTGAATGCACATGCCTGGCTGACTTCGGAACTTGTTCCCTACAAGACACGATCTCCTGCTACTGACACAAGAAAGCCATGCACTCCACAGGGAACGACTGCTTGCTTATCCCAAAAACAGCTCACAAGACCAGAAGACCTGGTGCAGTCGCTTCCCGCCTCTGGGATAACACCAGTAAAGACACAACTCACACCCAATCTGATGTCTTTCATGGTAACACTCAAGACGCACCTGGTTTAACAAAACACCTGGGAAGACCCACTTTGGAATCTGCCCAACACACAAGAATTAATTAAGTTATGCAGAGAACTTGTCACAAATAAATAAACAGAAACCTAAGCTTTTTCATTATTTGAGGAGGCAAGTTTTGTTCTTTCTTTAGGTAAAATATACTATTGGAAATGCCATATTTGTAGGATTCGTAGAAATGATGACTAGGATACAAAACAAATGGGAGATCATATAATAAGCCTGTAATCATAAATCATGCAATCCTTCACATTTTTAGCCTTCTTTAAAAAGCGTGTTGACAACAGCTTATGAAGGCAACAACATCTAATTTTTTGAGTTTAACTGTACTTTGATGGATGAAAAAATCAACACATCCGGGGTCTCTTTTTTATTGGCCTACTTAAAAATAATACACTATTGTGGTAGGATGCATTAGCCTTCAAAGTTTAATAAGCTTCCTCTTCAGATGGTAGCATTAGAATGAAAAAGCAGGCATGCATGGCTAAATAAAATGTAACCGTTACATTGGCAGGTTGTAAACAGAAAAGGTGTATCATTTAGTGTTTTGTTCACAGCTAGGCCATTGGGCCACATTCCAAGTTGGGTGGTCTGGTAAAAAAGTGCCGGTATTCGTGGATACCGGCATTTTACCGGACCGCCCAGCTACGGGTTTGTCAGTGGGGCACCTGGGTTTCCTACCAGCAAAAAAAGCCCTCTTGACCGGCACCGGCACAGCAAATCCCCTCATGGAGTCCTATTGGACTCCAGGAATGGGCATTATCTCCGTCCCTCCGGTACTCGTAATCGCGCAGCAATGCTGCCGGACCGAGTGCTGGAAACGGTAACAGCCTTTGCCGGTAACCTGGCGGGTTTACCGCCAAGGTTGTAATGAGGTGCTGCATAGAAACGGCGATAAAAGAGAATGAAGCCAAATCTGCATTCCCAGGGTTTGCACATCGTTCCCTTTGAAGTTGTTGCTCCCTCTAGGAAATGGGCGTGTTTAATGGAGCAGGAATCCCTACACCGCGTGGGATGAACGGAGTTATCATGATCCTGATAAATGGCCCGCTCTGCAAATCGCTCCTCTTGGAAGCGGTTGGAGCCTAGAGGGGGTGGACGTGCCAGAAATTTGAAATGAGCTGCAGATGGACGTAACCTTCATGGCAGAGGGGCATCAGAATTCGTGTGACCTGCAACCTCACCCTGGAAGGAGCACAGCCTTTTCCCTGTCTTACAATAGATCTTCCAGAGACTCAGGAAGAGCCCAAGGGATAATCTGCAAAGCCAAAAGTACAGCACTGCACTAAATCTTACCGCAGGACCTACAGGACAAACAGTCACTAAATCTTACAGGGTGACCTACAGGACAAACAGTTCACTAAATCTTACAGGGTGACCTACAGGACAAACAGTTCACTAAATCTTACAGGGTGACCTGCAGGACAAACAATTCACTAAATCTTACAGAGTGACCTACAGGACAAACAGTTCACTAAATCTTACTGGGTGACCTACAGGACAAACAGTTCACTAAATGTTACAGGGTGAACTGCAGGACAAACAGTTCACTACATCTTACAGGGTGACCTACAGGACAAGCAGTTCAAAGTAACCACCATCTGTTGAAGCACACTAACCGAGAAGTTGTGTTGCATATAAAAAAACTCTTACAGAAAAATCCGGAATTGAGCTAACAGTACAGAGCACACATCGTTTAATATCTGTCAAAAAAGGTAGCAGGCACTCCTCTCCAGAAAGAACATGGCATGATAACCTGTTCTGAGATGAGAGTTTGTAGCACACGCTTTTTGCGCGCTGTACCTTTCACAGATGGGAAATATCCATTTGCATATCAGTCTTTGTCCCGCCCACATGGGCAGTCCAGCACCAAAATGCTATGGCAATTCCTCTCTGAACAAGAGTACCAAAAGCAACCCCATACACGTGTTTCAGCCTTGTTGGGCCTCATCAGTGAGATGAAGCTTTGTCTCTCTGACCACAGTGAGCAGGGAGTCCGCGTCTGGTTGCACCCAGGTAACTCAGGGTGACCAACCCCAATTTAATTTCAAATATATCAAAAAAGGTAGCAGGCGCCCCTCTCCAGAAAGAACATGGCATGATAACCTGTTCTGCTCACTGTACTTTTCACAGATGGGAAATATCCATTTGCATATCAGTCTTTGTCTTGTTTTAATATCTGGCATGATTACATTATCCAGTCCTGATTTTTCCTTCTTTTTGGGAGGCGGGGCCAGTGGTGGACTGGCCTATAGGGAACTCTGGCGATTTCCCGGTACACCTCTGCACCCTGGGCCTCATTTGTGTGGTAACCTATTTTATTTTCAAAATTTCTCATAGCAAAAGGGGTTGGACTTGCTGAAAATGAGTAATGTGGGGCTACTTTGAAAATTATTTCCAGGGCCTCTTGGGGTTCCCAGTGCACCCCTGGTTGAGGCCTGCATAATGATTAATACAAGGCTACAGGCAACAGAACGGAAAACACCAGGCATGGATGGGCTAATAACTTTGGACACAGGGCACCTTGAGAGCTTTGCAGCTCTGGTTCGCCTGACTGGGCCTCTAGCAGGAAATGTGACTTTCAGAGTCACTAGCCAGTCAATGTTATTCCAATGGTTGGTCATTCTTAGGCGAGCCAGGCAGGGTAGTGTCTTCATTTCCCTGTAGCCCGCGACACCTCTGCATTAACACAATTATAATAAACAGGCCACTACCTAATGGTGGCAGTGCCTAGTGTACCCATTTCTTGCCATGTGGGAAAAAGGTTCTCTACAATGTTGTTGCTTTGCCCAGGGTGCTCGTATTCCCATCCACCATAAAATGTGCAGATCCATTTAAAAATGTGTTCCCGTCTGGGTTCTGGCTCTGGGCCTAAATCGAGGAATCCCAGAGGAAGGACTGACTTAATAACTGCTCATAAATATAACAGCCTTTGCCGTGCATGGGTTCTGCAGCCGTTAAACTGCCACATGCCACGTTGCTTACAAAGAAACAACCCACACATTTTATGATGTTAATGACTTGAGGGAAAGCAGCGTCGTCATACATAGGCACACTGGAAACAGAACGGGCCCTTGTCTATTTGCATAGAAGGAGCATTGCTTTGTGGGTCTACGTGTGCTAGGACATTGCCTGTGTTTCCCTCGTGGTTATGTCACAGCTCAACATATTCACTTAGATGAACTCATTCCGGACATCAGGACTTGGCCCTGCTGCGAGCGAGGGAATATTTGCTGTGCCATTCAGTGATGGCTCTGCCGATCCATTAACACTGATTCTTTTTCGTCTTGTCACTGATTCCATTGTCCGCTTAACATTGATTGCATTGCCCCTTAGCGCTGATCCATTGTCCCCTTAGCACTGATTTTGTTGTCCCTTGAACGCGCGTGCTATTCTGCCCCTAGCACTGATTCCAGGGCCCCCTTAGCACTGATTCCATAGCCCCTTAGCACTGATTCAAGGCTCCAATACCACAGATCCTGTCCCTTGAATGCAGGTCCTATTGTGCTTGTAGCACTGATTCCAGGGCCCCCTTAGCTCTGATTCCATAGCCGCATTAGCACTGATTCAATGGCTCCCTTAGCACTGATTTTGTTGCCCCTTGAACACGGGTGCTATTGCCCCCTTAGCACTGATTCCACAGCCCCCTTAGCACTGATTCAATGGCACCCTTAGCTCTGATTTTGTTGTCCCTTGAACGCAGGTCCTATTGTGCCCTTAGCACTGATTCTGGGGCCCCTTTAGCACTGATTCAATAGCCCCTTAGCAATGATTCAATGGCTCCCATAACTCTGATTTCATTGTTTCTTGAACGTGGGTCCTATTGTGCCCTTAGCACTGAGTCCAGGGACCCCTTCACACTGATTCAATGGCTCCCTTAGATCTGATTTTGTTGTCCCTTGGAGGCGGGTCCTATTGTGCCCTTAGCACTGATTCCAGGGCCCCCTTAGCAATGATTCCATAGCCGAATTAGCACTGATTCAATGGCACCCTTAGCTCTGATTTTGTTGTCCCTTGAACGCGGGTCCTATTGTGCCCTTAGCACTGATTCTGGGGCCCCCTTAGCACTGATTCAATGGCTCTCGTAGCTCTGATTTCATTGTTTCTTGAATGTGGGTCCTATTGTGCCCTTAGCACTGACTCCAGGGACCCCTTCACACTGATTCAATGGATCCCTTAGCACTGATTTCATTGTCCCTTGAACGTGGGTGCCATTGTGCCCTTAGCACTGATTCCAGGGCCCCTAAGCACTGATTCCAGGTCCCCTTAGCACTGATTCGATAGCCCCCTTAGCTCTGATTTTGTTGTCCCTTGGACAAGGGTCAAATTGTGCCATGAACACTGATTCCAGGGGCCTACAGCTCTGAATCCATAGCCCCATTAGCACTGATTCAATGGCTCCCTTATGTTAGGCAGAATCCACTGCAGTACCCTTGGGGAGCACTACAGCAGATTAAGACTACAGGTATATGCAATAAATCCCTTTTGGTATCAGTCTGTACCACAAAGATTTAGTTGGTAGTTGTGGCTGAGCAGTCAGACTTATCTCGAGGAAGATGAGCCATATTCAGGGTTTACACATTAGGACTACAGCACTATAGTACAAGGAAACACTGGTTATAACCCAAAGGGCACTGGAAGTACAGTGTACAGGGTGTCTATGGGATAGTAAAGCATTGTGTACCCATGATAGACAGTTCGGATCTGTTGATGTTTTATCAGTCCAAGGTGTAAACTCTATTTTTATTCCCATTTGCCTACATTCCTCTGTGAGGTTTAACAGTGACCTGGGACATACAGGAGTATAACAACCTTTAAGTTGTTACGGTTTTTCACAAATGGCTTCCCTTTGCCTTCTTTTTCTGTCCCCTTGTTTGTAAGCATTACACCAGCGCTCCCTAAGGAAAGTTTTCCCAAATCATGGGGAAGGGACAGGGACAGGAAGTTGTTTTCCATCTATCCTTCTGTCTTCTACACCGACCCTGCATCTCCTTGGTCATTGCGCTAATTTCTTGTGTAAATGGGATTTTCCCACTGCCTTTCTCGAACTACATTCAGTTGTGTGTTGCCCTCTTTCTCTGTGTTAAAACAAGGAAACACTGACCAAAGCTTTGTATTAAAAAGAATATATATATTTATTTTACACACTTCTAGTTTAACAAATCAATCACAATTAGAAAAGTAAGTTAAAACCGTCAAGAAAAGTATATACACCTTCCTATTTAAATTATAGACAAGTTTGAGCAAGAGTGAAAACTGAGCAAAATGGCACAAGGCCAACCAAGCAAAAATGGCACTCTAGTAATTTCTCAAAAGGGAGGGAAAGGACAAGTTATACAGATTTAACCTCTTAGACACACTAGCAACACTTCCCAAGTGGATTGTGAACAAGTTAGGCAAGGAAGCACGTTAGCAATTGTCATACATAGGTGAACATCGAGCAAATGGCACTTCAGCAATACTTAAGTGGGAAGGAAGAGTGGTTATAAGAGTTTTGGTGCACCAACACAGTTGAGGCTGAAAAGCAATCTAGTGAGGGCAGTTGTAACAGATTTGTCCAAAGTCAATAGGCATGTGCCAGAGTTAGAGGTACAAGGCAATGGGCCCAGGATCAAACTGTTCTAGTAGCTGCAGTCAAGTCCTTGGATTATTGATTCAAGAGGAGGGTGCACAAGGTAAAAGATAATGTTAGTAGATAGGGGCGGCCAACCCAGGAGGTAGGTAAAGGATTTCAAACACCTTTAGCAGTACCCCACAAAACGGAAGGCCTGGTGGAACTATGTACCTGAAAAAATGGAAGCGGCTCCTGCGGTGGCGGTGGTTCCTGGCAGTTCCTCCAGTTCATGTTGTCCAGCAGAGGAAGAGAGGCTCTCGTCGTGGAGGAAGGTTCAAGTTACTGCACTGCCCAGGGAAGAAGCCAGCCGCGGTGATGCCGAAACGGATTAAAAGGTACGCTCCTTTAAATCGCAGTTGTGGTGGACGGGTGCCTGGCTATCCGGTCTCCGAGTGCAGGGCACTGATGATTCGACCCAGGCAGTTCTGGGAAGGCGATTGGCAAACTGGTTGGCCCCACCAGCTCAAGGGAAGAAGGCTCTTGTAGGTGAAGATCTTCTCTCGTCTTGTGGAAAGAAGTGGTGAGACGCTGCAGCAGGGCTTCACCGGTGGTTCAGTCGTTGCAGATGTCTTTGGCTTCTCTCCTCTTCAGCTTCTTAGTTCCAGTGGCAACGTCTTGCTCTTCCAGTCCTCAGGACCCTGCTTTTATGCAAAAAGACCCCCATTCATACAGCCTAGCTGTCACTCACACAGTGGAGTGGTCATCCTAGCAGGAAACACTCCAGCCTTTCAGGGCAGAGTGCGACTTAGGTTGCTTAGGCAACCCTGTCCAGGCGGCATACTCCCCCTCCCACACAATGGGTCTACCCCAGACTCAGTGGCGCCGAGAGGAGGGCTTCTTTGCAGAAGCCCGCCAAAAGGACGAACAAAGGATCCCCGACCTGGGTTAGGATCATAGAGAAAGACACGAGAAAGAACCATTATAAAAGTTCTGGCAAAAAAAAGCAACCAGATTAAAGTTAATACAAATATAAACCGGCGGTTCGTTAGAGGCTGTCAGTTTAGTGGTAGCCTCGAACAATGGAAAAATCCCATAGGAAAATATTTGCTGTTGAATATTTATGATAGTAACCACTGCCACCAGCCAGGAACTTCAGAGAGAGGGCCTGTACAATACCCCCCTCGAAAATGAACATAAGGGAAAAATGATTAACCCTTTCCAGTACTTCCATAGTAAGATGGTTTGTACTGGTTTAGTTTTATAACTATTGACTAGTAAAGTCAATGAGGATTTTACATGCTCTGGGAGACAGTAGTTAGTCCCAGGGTATGGAGTCTATGTTTGGGGGTCACTATGACAACCCTGTGTTACGGCACTGAGGGTGCTGTGTAACACATGTGTAAAAAGATGGTTCCTATGAGGGTGAGATAAACCCCATAGACATTAAACACAAAAATAGCCTAGAACACACATAGCAAACATGCCTAAGAGTGGGAAAAAAGAGTCTCACTCTTAGCAGGAGAAAAAACAAACCCTTCAAATCCAGCAAAGCTGCTGGGGGACTCTATAGGTAAGGGAAATTAGCCATAGAATGATTATTCTCCATAACACCTTAGCACGGATTTCATTGCTTCCTTAGCACTAATTCCATTGTGCCCCCTAAGCTGATGGCAGCACCGTAAGACTGGGACATCTCGTAGTACCCAATGTTTTAATTATATCCTACAACAAATATGTTCAGTTCAGCTACTCAAATCCCCCCCCGACCCCCCATGTCTGGGGTATTGATGCCGCTTGTACGATGCACAGATTGACTTGGGATACGTTCAAAGTCAGCTCGCAGCAAAATTCAGACCGCGCCCCTACACATGTTGTAGGCATAACCATCTTCCATACTCCATGCACATTGAGACCCTCTCCTCCAGAGACCCACACCACTCTACAGCTCATCCCTACCCATTGCAATATGTATGACAACTCTTCATCTCTATTCCAAGAGCTGATCCTTCTTAGGCGCGCAGTGATTGGTCCACTCTCCTTGCCACTCTGTAATCTTGCTCAAGGATATGACGTTTCATCCTTTATTTGATCCACCACTGCTATGATACCAACATCTATGTCAGCATATTCGAGCTGTCCCTCTCTGTCAAACCTCGAATCAGCGGCTCTCTCGGCCACTTGTGCAGCATGCTTTCCACTAGTACATGATTAGGTCAAAGTACACAATGTATCAGCTGTCTGCACACCTCAGCTGGCTCTCTCTTCAGTTCTTTTCAAATCGGAATCAACATCGCAGTCAGGGGCCTTGAGGCATTTCCGTCATTCGTGTGTTCATGAATTCACTCATCCATCCATTCTGCCTCCTTTGTGTCTTAGTGCAAAGAAGTGCTTTAATTGGGGTAAGAAAAAGGGGAGGGCCCAAACGAGTGGCAGAACAATAATTTGGTGCAGGGCATGATGAGAGCTGGGTGTGACAGAATCACAAGTAATTAATGCATTTAAAAGATGTGGGGGATATACATCTAAAGGAGCGGCCGGATGATATATGATATGATAGCACGGACCCGGGGATCGAACCTGTGGTGCTCCGTGTCGTCTTGCTTCCAATGAAAGCACGTTGCCCCGAGCTACCCTCCCGATCCCTATGGACGCAGATGAGTTTTCACAGCTGCTATGAAAGGAAGAACAATGTATTTTGAGTGGTGAGGTTAACATAATATAATTAATGGTCAGTCAATACATCTACATTAGCTGCGTTAGACATTGGGGGGCTGTAATAAGCAAAATGGTACCTCTGTTGTCTTCCATCTAGTGGGGTGAGGGGTGTCCTTGCCTCCTCCCCGGCTATGAATCAAACTTTACTCAACCCTTTGGGTCCCTTTCACCTTGGGCGGGGAATAGTCTCACATTGACCGTCCAGTCCTCACTCCATACTGTTATGTTATGTTGATTCATACCGCGCACCACTAGCACCCAAGGGCAGTCTCCAGGCGCTCACGTGCCTCTGCAAGAGAGGAGGGCTGGGTGTGTTAGTGGGGCGAGGATGGTAGGATGGGTTCAGAACCAGGAGGAACTGGTGTCGGTGAGCGCTGTTTCGCATGTGGGAGTTGGCTTGGAAGGCCCTGTGTGTTGTAACCATATGGGTAGGACTCAGTGCCTCAGGTTTGTGTTGGTGTGTGTGTCGTGTGATGTTAGGGTGGGGTAGTGGTCGCGCGCACTGGTTAGTTGTATCCATAAGCATCCAGAGTCGCGTATAGCTGTTAGGTGTATGACTATCTATTGTGTTGGTATGTACTTGTGTAGTGATTTAGGGACTTTGTGTCGGGGAGTTCCCTCTAGTGCTGTTTCCAGAATCTCAGAGTGTGGGTAGGGTGTGAACATTAGATTGATCCATGGTGTTTTTATGTGCAGTGCGGTTAACCCGTATTCTTGTAAACAGCCACTGGCTATGTTGGAGGTGCAGGAAGGGGGGAAATGGGTTAGTAAGTTGCTCAGTTTGGCGATACCTCTGGAGTGAGTCTTCGGTTGCCACTCAGCGGTATCTACCTATGTTCTTGGCTATCGATCGTTGGCCCATCTCGTCTCCTCTCCAGGACAGGATGCTGACATTTCTGCGGGTATGGTGGCAGATGGGCGGTTGTACCTAGTGTGTTCCTGGTTACTCGTCAAGGTTACTCGTGGCTGTTGGGTGTGGACCTATTGTCCGGTCGCCTGCGAATGGGTTCCCGACTGGGGTTATAATAGATATATGAGTTGGTGCTCACTTTGGAGGCCCAGCTTGTGATGGTGGGCCAGTTTGGGTGATGTTTATGTTTTAATACTATGCTTGCATGAGTTTCCTCGGTATATAATTGTGAGTTGGTTTTATCCCTAAACTGTCTGTTGGTTGGGCAGCCTACACATCATTGGACACTTTAGTTGTTGGGCTTTGTTGGGGGTGGAGGGCGGGCGGTGCAGTGTTCTGGTCCTTTATGATATTGCTGTTGTTATCTGTGACCATGTTCCTTAGTGTGTTTCTTTTCATCCGCAATGTTATTGCTGCCAATGTCCCTTTTTGATTATCATTGACTGTTGAATAACCAGGTTTTTAGTCATTTGCTGAATTCAATGTGGTCTAAATTCTTTGGGCATGGTGTTCCAAAGGTTAGCAATTAGATGTGAGAATGCCGTTCATCTGAATTTCCTTTTTCCCTACTGTTTTGTCTCTATTTGTAGGTCGTCTCTTGATCTTCGGTCCCTTCTTGGCTGGTAGAAGCTGATCTTGGCTTGGAAAAATTTGGCTCCTTGTCTGTGTAAGGTTTTGTTGGCGATCGAGAGTGCTTTGAATTTAATCCATTTTTTTCTACTGGTAGACATTGTATGCTTTTCAGAGCTGGACTGATGTGGTCTCTTTGGTTTAGTCTTAGTAGAATCCTGGCTGCAGTGTTTTGCATCCTTTGGGGGTTTTGGTGTCATTCCAAGGTACAGGCTTATAAATATCAGGCATATAATTTTGAAGTTTCTGTGATGAAAGGAGATGTATGGGTGTAGTCCGCTGAGTAGTCTTAGGTGGTAGAAGCATTGTTTGGTGAGTGCCTTGACTTTCGGGTCCAGGGATAGTCCTTGTCGATGAGTATTCCTAGGTTATTCACTATGTTGGAAGTTTCTGGTTGTGTTCTCATGCCTGCCAGCCAGTCCAGTTGTGGGTTGGTTGCATTGTTTTCCATTGTGAGATCATTATTCCTGTTTTTGCTGGGTTCCGTTTGATGTTGTTCGCTGGCATCCAGTTGTATATGTCTGTGAGGCAGTTGTTGAGGCGGTTATTTTATTCCTCAGTCATGGTCGTCTTCACAATCAGTTGTGTGTCGTCTGTGTAGTTGTAGGCAGTTAGTCTGTGGGTGCAAATGATATTCATCACGTGGCACATGTAAATGTTGAAAAGCAGGGGAGAGAGGCTGGATCCCTGTGGAATTCTGCAGAAGATATTTTTGGTGTTTGAGATGAACGGTGGTAATTGGGTTGTTTCGTTTTGGTTTGTGAGGAATGAGACAAGCCACCTTAGTGCGGATTCCTTTATGCCGCATTCCCACAGTCTTTTTATTAGTGTTGCGTAACTAATTGTGTTGAAAGTTGCAGATATATCCAATAGTATGAGGGCTAATTGGGGGTCATCTGCATTTGTTTTCAGGTCATCCCATATTGATAGGAGAACTGATTCTGTTCCTCTCATTGGTCTGATGCCAACTTGTGACCGGTCGTGTATTCCGTTTGTTTCAGCGTATTTAAGTAGGATCTTGTATTCATGGTTCTCCAGGATCTTTGCTGGGTAGGGCAAGTTGGAAATCGGTCTGTAGTTGCTATCACACCAATATTTCCTAGGATTTCCTGCCTGCCCCAGGGTCTGGGATCCACATGCAGAGAGACTGGTAACAGCTTTTTCTATGCACCGCACATTTCTCCATACTCGCTTGCTCGCTCGCTCACTCACTCACTCACTCACGGCCCATTCACTCCTGGTCCTGAAGGGATACACTGATCGTTGCGAGATATTGCAGCAAACAGAGTTCATTTAAAAAAACTTGAGTACATAGGCGGGTAGCGAGTAAACTCCTACTGATGCTCTACCCTGTTTATCCGGCTCCACCTGTGTACATGCTGATTATACTGGACAGCTGCTTAACCTCACTCTAACTCTATTCCTCTTTAGCCTGTTAATTAATGTATTAATCTGGCCATCCCTTCTCTCTAGCCAATAGAATGGCCAAAGCCTGAGAGTCCACAAGGTGTCCAGGAGAATGTCTGAGTTTCTAACAAAACCACACCTACTACACAGAAGGGTTGAAAGCAGTGTGATTCTGTAGCAGTGCAGGCCGGGTAGAGTATTGACTTATGGTTGCAACAGCCACTGGGATGTCCACTGCTGATTCCCCATACAGTGGGTGTAGGGTCCACCATTCGAAGGGGTGGGGGGTCGGCTTCTGTCTAGGCGATGAGTTCACGGCACCTTCTGCGCTGGGAAATCTGTCCCTTCAGAGAATCCTATCAGGGGAGATTCTTCGATGGATCTGAAGCCAAAACCTGCAGCGTGGGGTGGAGGGATGTGCTCTGAGGTGGGACTTGGGAGGGGCCAGGAGTGTCGGGGTGCCTACTGGATGCAGAGAAGATAGGAGTCACTGGTTTGACTTGGCCTGGTGTCTCCTTGCTCTGTGCTGCTTTGTAAGCCTCCCTTCTTCAGTGAACCTGGGAATGAAGGGCTCATGCACATGGTGGGGGGTCATTGTTCCTCGCTGAAGGCCCAGGCAAATAACCAAAAGAAGATGGCGTCAGATCATTCTACATACATGCCTATATTACAGCCTCCTATGTGACTCAATTGCACTTTTCATACTACTTATTATGGCCCTAGGCACCTCTACACGTACCATCACGCTGCTGTCTACGAGTGCCAGCTCTTGGCCCCAGTACATGGCTAAAGGCTCCCGCAAGCTCGATTTGGTTTGTTCTGCTGGCTCTTATTTTTCAGAAATGTTTCAAGCACAACATTGTTATGTCCAAATCAAAGTGAACAATCTCTGGACAATGACAATGGCTATAACAGAATACAACCTAAAAGATATAGTGATATATATGACCACTTGCTTACAGAAAACTGAAAGGATGCAGAAGTCAGTCCCTCCAATACAGCAGCAGTCTTCACAGCTGTTGAAATCTTTGACAATAAAGCTCTAGCCTCAACTTTGTAGTCTGTTGTTTCAATCAGCAGCGCAAGATGGATTTGATCGGAAGTCAGGCCCATAAATGCGTCCAAAATGTGGGGATTCCCCACATGAGTCGCATACGAATTTGTTTGTTTTCTAATACCTAGAATTTATTTTATTTATTTATTTAATGTGTTTTTTTATAACGCGCCTAATACCATACCTGAGTTCGGTTTCTAAGCGCAGACTGGGATTCGAACCTCTGTTGCTCGGCGTGGTCTTGCTTCCACGACTAGCACGTTGACTCCTCCGTTTGATGCTTTCCTGTTATTAATATTTGACCCAGCTCCAAGTAGTTCACACTGGCACTCGTAGGACCGCGTGATGGCCTCGTTACTGAGACTAGCTTCAGTGTAGCCCCTGCAGGTACTTCTGTTGGTCATGGCACTTCCCTGAATCGTGTCTGGCATGAGCACATAGCTATCCCGCCATTGAGGTGTGATGTCACACTGCAGCTAAAAAAAATATCATCTTTTCACCCTTCGCAGGAATGTCAATAACTGGAGTTTGCACATTCCTTTCCCAAGAAACTAGATGCCATAGGATGACACCAGCTACAGGATCACCTGCCCACTGGAGTATTAAAATGATGCCTGACAGTGGAGTAACTTTGCTGATAATGTTGGGGGGAGACATGACATCTGAAGAAAAGGTGCCACAGCCAAATGCATGGGGACAAAATGGTGTGCCATGAAAGTTGGGGGGGGCAAACACCCCTGTCCCCCCCTAACATTACGCCCATGATGCCTGATATCCTATGTGGAAAGACCCGCAGTTGGATCATTGCCATTTTCTCATCTCTCACCAGTAGATATCTTGTTCCAGGTCTCCAATGTCCAGCAGTTTTTAGAGTTCTCCTCTCCTGGATCCTACAATCTAGTTGCTACTTTGGCCCACTTATGGTGCACCGTGAAGATGCAATTAACCCACCTATGCATTTCTCTTCTGCTTTTCAGCGAAGCATTCTCTATGCAGTTTACTGTCTGATCGACTTCCAAGGTATTCAGAGTGTTGTCTTAGGACAAATTGATCGCAAGAACCTCCCAGCCTAACATGGGGGAATTAGGCTCTAGACGCTGGTCAGCGTGTCATTTCATGCCACAGAGCATTTTATTAATTATCCCCCTCATCTCTGTAATATTGACTGAATTAAAAACAGTGGCACCAGTATTTACCTCTGTCCATATAGCATCATAGGCTTTCGGTGACTGGTCACCTGGGAACCTTGTCTTTGTTAGCATCTCCGGTTCCCTCTGCCATACTTCTGGCTACTACCGCATTCCTGCGGCGAATGCACCAAGCATCATATCAACATCCCGCACCACCCAGGTGCCATTAGGAATAGTGGTAACACCATGAAAGGGGCCGGTTACCAATTGTACAAATGTAATTAGCCATTTCCTACCCATCCTGCGCAACCTCTACACTTGGAATGTCTCTCAGGCCAAATAACTTGTTTGTAACCTCTGTAGCGTTTTTCCATTCTTTGGATCTCCTGTGGGAGCTCCACCATAGGACCATAAAGTTATGATCTTGAGTCAGGCGTCATCCTAGGTGAGCCTGTGTGAATTGTGATTAGTAGTCCTCGCAGAATCCCAGTCCCGTAATGATTGAGAGGTACGCACTTGTTGCTGTTTGTACAATGTTATATTTTAATTCAATTACTTCCACATTCATCATAAAAAAGAGAAATTCTTCACTTAATGTAATTCATTCTTAAAACAACTTGCTATGCACAAGTTGTTTTAAAATGACACAATTTCACCTGACAAGTCACTATGGGCTCAAGTTCAATAATGGATTACACTAAGTGAAGAAGTTCTCTTTTTTATGATGAATGCGGAATTCATTGAATGAAAATATAATATTGTGCAAACAGCAACACGCGCGCACCACACAATCGTTATAGGATTGGGGTTCTGTGATGACTACTAATCTGAATGCGCATAGGCTGACATAGGACAAGCCCTTTCTCACATAACCCACATAACAGGCCGACAGGTGAATATCCGTCTCTATGCAACCATGCAGCCACTGACCTCCAATTAATTTGGACCCGTCAGGTATTAAGTGAACACTAGAACATAAACAGATCAACAGTGGGTAGAGCGCACAGACTGAGAATATTCACCAGAAACAAAAAAGTTATGATCTTGCCTGAGCCTATTTGACATGTAAAAGTGGTGTCCTTCCTTCCCGTATATTTTTTCCCTTAAGAGCATCCATTTGCTACTGCAGCTTTTCCCATTTAATTGCCTGAGGCTTAAACGTTCAGCGGTGCGGGTGCTCGGAAAGTAAAAACCCTGCAGGAGACAGTAGGCTCCTGGCAAGCATTAGTAATATGTATTGCCAGCATCAAGCCTGCAAGTATGGCATTGAAATGGAGATATGGCCATTGAGGGTGAGCTACAGAGGACACTAGAAACTGATCACACCCTCACACATGAATTCCAACTGACCTTGCCCTCTCCATATTTACACTCGATGCTCCCAAAAAAGATGAGAAATCAATTAGTTAAAAGAAAAAGAATACCTCTCTTGCTGCCATTTTGTGTTGATGATTGCTGGGGCTCAGGCTGTCATTGCCCCCCCATGCCCTGGACAGTATGCTGCGTAAGCTGGTGATGTTGACATTGTTGGATTGCCCTCTGTGTTCCTCTCTTAAAGGTGCATGCACTTGCGTGTGCATATTGGTTTGGAGAGCCTTGACTTTCCAGCGGACTCTCATCATGCCTTTAACCTTCTCATTATTGTAGGAACACATACTCAATCAGCTGTGGTTGGTCATTCGGGTGGACGGAATTCTTCCTCGAACACTGGTGCCACATTGTTTTATCTGAACCTCAAGACAGATTTTAGTGGCCGTATACTCTGTTTCATACTCCTTACCCTTTTCCTGCCCACCATCACTTCCAGCAACGCATGACTTTAGTTTGAGGTCAGTTAAGTTAGTGTTACAACTTGATGTCTGCTTCCTCTCCTTTCTATCCCTAAGGTTGGGCGATGCTTCATTCAAATGTTTGTTGTCTCAGGACTAGTATTTTATCTCTAAAATATGCACCTGCTACTCCAATCCTAGATTACCTATTTAATCCTTTGTAGATGCTTGGCTTTCATTCATGCCATTTCGGGTATTCACCCTCTTCAGCTGGGGAAACAAGGGGCAATATTTGATGCCTCTTGCGTTTCCTCTTACCCATCCGGCTAACGAGACTCATATTTACTGCAGAGGGTTTAGTAGCCTTTTGCTGATGTCTCTTGGCACCGGTTCTGTCTGAGCACCATGAACCTGCATCCTGAAATCAAGTTCAGGGATATAGAGATGGTCAACTACTGGCGACACAGCTACCAAGAAGGGAATAAGCTTGTCGTTAGAAGGGAATACGCTTGGCTGTTAGTACTCTCGTTCAGAGAGGAATTACCATAGCATTTCGGTGCTGGACTGCCCATGTGGGCGGGACAAAGACTGATATGCTAATGGATATTTCCCTTCTGTGAAAGGTACAGCGAGCAAAAAGTGTGTGCTGCAAACTCTCATCTCAGAACAGGTTATCATGCCATGTTCTTTCTGGAGAGGAGAGCCTGCTACCTTTTTTGAAACGCTTGGCTATTAGCCTTTCTGACCGAAAACAATTGACCTAATGACCAATTTGGTCGAATTTTACATGGGTGATTTGGCTTTCTGGGCCAATTTGGTTGCATATATTGCAAAATACCAACCTTGGAGAGCAGAGGTTGCAGGGGGGTCTCCCGCTATCCAGGATTAGTATTGTTCAATTTTGGAGGTTCGGGCGTGTCCCCCGCTTCCTTAAAATTGGAGGTGGGGACAAAAAAAAAACAACACCCCCCCAAAATAAAACGTTGAAATTGAGCACTGACCAAATTGATTGATGGTCAGTTTGCCACGACCAAATAGAAATCAGTCAAACATACCCGCTTGTCGGTACAGTTGAGCATGGACTCATCGCTGACCATAACTGACTTGTGATCACATTTTTACTTGGCTTTTTCACACAGTTCACTCTTATGGGATGCCACGAACTGATGGATATCATTGATAACCTTCACTGTCATTGAAACCTATACATCTGTATGTATATCATGCACCTTCAGGGATCTGAATTTCAGTGCTATTTTATAACTTAAGATACGAGCTGAGGGCCACTGGCTCTCTTCCACGATATCTCATCAAATTTCCAAATGGCACATTTAGAGCCCAGTTTATGAGATTAAGGTTCACTCTGTATCCATCAGGTGAGGCTCTGGAGCTAAGGGCCGGCAAAGGATATCAGACAGCAATATGTCGATTCTGTAAACAAGAGGGAAACAATGAATTGATTGGTCACTTATTTCTGTTCTGTGGGCGTTTTACAGACTCCATGGAGGGATTGCCAGTATTACCGGCACCGGTAATACCGGTGCTGGTAATACCGGCTTGTTTTTGCTGGTGGGGTGCTTGATTTACCTCCAGCTATTGGCTGGAGGTAAATCAGGCCAGCCTCTCCGGTATACCTGTAGTCCGGATACGTGCCGGTAAATGGAATTATCAGCACATTAACTCTGGACCGGCAAACTTAGAATGACCCCCAAAGGCCATGAAAGAAAAGAGGAGGGATGAGACACTTTTGTGATTGATAGCTCAGTACAAGTCAGATTGGTCTAATACTGTAAACAAGAACTTCCAATGTTATCCTTCACCAAAGCCAACAAAGAAAGATTCATAAATTGTAAGTGCTTGATCTTTGAGCACATTAAATACAGGCCATTAGATGAAGTATTTGTTTTTTTAGTAATTACTAGCTGGGGTACCCAGTGCTGCCCGTGTCCTGATCGAGTGGTGTCTCTTGTGCTCCGGAGGATATTGCTCTTGTCCTCTTGTCGGCCAGTCTTGTTTCACTTTGCTCTGGTGTCTCATGAGCCGCCGAGGATGTTGCTCTTCTCCTCTGGTCGGCAGGTCTTGCTTCAGTTTGCTCTGGTGTCTCTTGTGCCCAGGAGGATGTTGCTCTTGTCCTCTTGTTGGCAAGTCTTGCTTCAGTTTGCTCTGGTGTCTCATGAGCCCCAGAGGATGTTGCTCTTCTCCTCTGGTCGGAAAGTCTTGCTTCAGTTTGCTCTGGTGTCTCATGTGCCCTGGAGAAAGTTGCTCTTGTCCTCTGGTCGGCAAGTCGTACTGCTGTTTGTTGTTGTGTTTCAGAAGCTCTTCATGTTCGCTTTGCATTAGATGGAGCTTTTCCAAGTGATCTTCGTTTTTTGTGTGGCATGTTTCATTCATTTAGTGGCTTCAGCAGATTGGAGAAAATGTCCAAGAAAGATTGAATGTGTTCTCTTCTCGTGAATGAACTTAAGTAAACTGCAACCTTGCCATTTCCTATATTTGGAGTGGCATAAAAAAAACATTTTTTTTATTCCCTTTAAAAATGCTTTAAGAAACACTTTCACACTGTATACAGTAGTAATACATTTCAAAGGAATAACCAACATGTTGAACAGTTCAGACACTTCAGACACTTTTCCAAATGTTGCCTCCTTCTAGTACCTACTGAATCGGGGTGAGCATCAGTAAATTAGGGTGTCTACCGAGTGAATGCTTTGCATCCAAACATAGACTGCAATTTTGCCCTAGACAAATGCGAAATCCATGTCAAATTGGGTAGCATTGCGTTCAACAGTGTGGATTTGTATAGCCGGACAAACCTACACACACATCCAAAAATGTGTTTGCATATGAGATTTTTGCAATCCCCAGAAGGATAGTTCAGCGGCAACGTGCTCGCCTTGGAAGCAAGATGACACGCAGCAACCCAGGTTCGATCCCCGGGTCTGTGCTTAGAAACCTCTGGGTATTAAGCGCATTATAAATAACCTATCATATCATTCAAACATAAACTACGATCTTGCCCCAGACAACAGAGGAATCCATGCAAACTTTGGTAGAGGTGGGTTCAACGGTGTGGACTTGTATAGCCGGACAAACATACACACATACATATATTCCGCTTCATATATAAAGATTTTGTTGAGGAAACTTGAAAACATTTTGCCTACAGGGATGTGGTTTTGAAATCTAAAAGGATAGCGTAAGCAAATGCCTAACACTACTGTGCTTTGGAACACTGCAGAGTCCACTTGGTACATGTGGTGGGGAAAGGACAAAGGTTGTACCAGAGTTAGCATTCGACTGACAGTAGTACAATATTGCATTTCATGATATTTATTTCGGTAGCAAAAAACAGGATAAAAGGAGCTTATTACACAATAAAATCAATATCATATCACTGTCACATAAGAAATAATTGCAAACCAATTCAAGCATCCAATCAGAAAACGCCAAAATAAAAAAACGAGGTTAAAAGCTTTCATATAAGAGAGACATTTAAACATTCATGAAATGCTTTTTCTAGGTGCCAATTCTCACTTAAAAAAAGTCAATATCATCCAAGAAATCAAAGCAGTGTCGCCAGGCGAATAAAAAGCAGTGTAGGCCTTCACTGACAAAAGGTAAACGTGTGTAGTAACGGTGCCACAGTGCATTTACGAACATGGTCCTGCATTGGACAGAAAAATAACAGATACAAAAGATCACCTGGACCATTATTACAGAGATCACATGAAACATTCTCTGGATCACTGTTCGACCGAGCTCTGGTGATCAAATAACGCTCATTCATTATCACCAGGAATTGGATTTTGGAAATTGTAGTTCTGTTCACACTGTAAGGCGGTGGCTAAGAATTGCCAAATGGAAAGTGTGATTGTCTTAAAAGCTAAGACTGGCTTAATGTGTCTCACCTGCCATGGGGCCGCTTGACGCTAGCTTATGACATCATCCAGAACCATGCTGCGGAGAGGGCTGTTGCCTTTTGGGGACCTTGCAGCAACCACATGGCTCTAACACCCGAAACCTCAACTCTTCCCTATTGCTTGAGAGTCTTGCGTCTTGGAGGAAGGCCCTCAGTCCCCCTGGCCACTCCCACTGGAACGCCACTGGTTAACCCCCCTGGCCACTACCACTGGAACGCCACCGATTACCACCCTGGTCACTCCCACATGAACGCCACTGATTACCCCCCTGGCCGCCACTCCCACTGGAATGCCACTGATTACACCCCCTGGCCACTCCCACTGGAACGCCACTGATTACCCCCCTGGCCACTCCCACTGGAACGCCACTTACCCCCCTGGCCACTCCCACTGGAAGGCTACTAATTCCCCCGGCCACTCCCACTGGAACGCCACTGATTACCCCCCTGACAACTCCCACTGGAACTCCACTGATTACTCCCCGCCCGCCCCGGCCACTCCCACTGGAACGCCACTGATTACATGGACGCTCGTGCAGCACCGTGTTTTCTATTGGTAGCTGGACTCTTCTGTGCAAAACTCTCCACGTTCTGAGCTCTTGGGCCTGGGTGGCAGAGTCTGAGCCTTTTAACCCTTTCGAAATATGTGCACACTCTGGAATTAGGCATTTGTCATCCCAATACACATTTTCTGCACACAAAAAATCACAATAAACCGTGTAAAGCGACACACACACACACATTCTCTGCCTGGAAACTCGACAACGGGCCTGTCTGGCTGCGCCTGGCGCAGGCGCTCTAAATGCATTTTTTTTTCGACGTTAACCATGTGCAGCGCGTAACCTCTTGCAGGCCGACAGGAAATGAGCAGTTACTCTTGAGTCCAGCGAGCCAGGCACACAGTTTCCAGTTCTTGACACCCCCCGCCCCCACCCGCAACCCCTTCCACATTGCGAAATGTCCATCAAAGGCCCGAGCAGCAGAGGAATTCGCCAGTAATGAGAAGGCGACGTCCAAACGCGATGGGCATTAGCCCAGAGCTGCGCCATAAAGTCCGCCAAGCCATCAATTATTCATTTAACTTTAACGATTAACGTGGGGGCTTTTTAATTTCAGGCCTTAAAAGAAAGTGATATGATTGCATCCGTAATTTATGGAGCAATTAAAGTGACAACAGGCAAATGCAGTGGGACCCACTTTTTGAACTGTGAGAAATCAGAGGAAAGGTCTGAAATGTGGGCCAGACAGGGCGCGCACTGTGCGTTTCGGGCGGTGGTGGAACGGGAAGCGGAACAAGCCGCGGACATGTTTTTCAAAATGGCCCCATGCTATATACCATGTGAGAAACCTAAGCCGGCCTTAGGGCAGGGCGGGCCGGGCTGCCGCCCGTGGCGCCCTGCCATTAGAGCCAGTCCGCACCAGCGTCTTCCAGAGTCTTTCAAGGTCTCCCCCGGTCTGGCGTGATGGGAGAAGGCACGGGCGCCCTACTGAAATTAAGCGTTCTCCGCTCGGAGCGCATCTAATAACAATAGCGCACCTGCCGTGCCTATTGAAAAACATGGCTCTCCCCTCCACCCACTGCCACTACTAGGGACGCTCGGGGTGTGGTGGTGGGGGAGGGGAGCAGCGCCACATTTTTGATTTGCTGCCCGGGGCGCTGCAGTTTCTAAGGCCGGCCCTGAGCAAGGCCAACCCTTTTTCCAATAACAACATTTGGAAATCAATATAGGTCCATGATGCAGAGGCCCAGCAGGAAATCTCCAGAGTTCCCTGTAGGCCAGTCCACTAATGGTTTTGGGGCAACGTGTTCGCCTTGGAAGCAAGACGACATGGAGCAACACAGGTTCGATCCCTGGGGCCGCGCTTAGAAACCTCGGTGTATTAAGCGCATTATAAATAACCTATCATATCAGACGCCCTATGGCACACTGGTGCTCACTGTGTATTGAAACTTCCTGACCACTTTTTCTTGCAGTTCTGCGTGAATCGCTAAAAAGTACCCGACAGGTGGCTCGCCCCCTGCTCTCTACCTTCTGCATCTGGTGCAGAAAGTGGGAAAAAAATCAGAGGTGGGGTAGTAATGCGTTGCAAAACAATATTGGGGTAGGGCCTTAGCAGTGTCTGATGTGGCCTCAGAATCCCAAATAGCTAAGGAACCTTTGTGGGGACCATGGAACTAATGATGTGGCTTGAAATAATGCGGCCAAGTTTTCATGCCTGGAACGAAAGGGAGCGCATCTATTTTAAATGGCTTGTTAAATGTAACTAATTAGATGTTTGAAAAAAGGACTCAAATATACCTATTAAAACATAACATCAAAATAGATTAATGCATGTTCCAGTCCATCAGTTCTTTTGAAGTGAATCTATTATTCTAATGTATTTTAATTAATCATTCTAATGACAAGGCCACAGTACAAGGGAGCAAAAAACAAAGTATTTCCCCTCCTGTCAGTGTTGGTAAACAAATCTATTTCAAAATACCTGTAACTGAGGATTTGATTCCAAACATGGCCGATAGTGACATCTACTGGATCAGAGCAGTATTTTCACTGCGCATTTCGTTTGCTTTTTCAAGCTTGGAAATCAGGTCTGGGAAGTCAGTTCAGGAGGCTCCAGGAGAACTCTGGCCCGAGGGCAGTTGTTGAACATTTCTGGGCCTAAGCCAGGGCTTGGCCCAGGCCACGGAAAGCTCTGACTCCATCTGTTCCTTCTCTCCGCCCCACGCTCGGTGCCTTGAGGCACTCTCTGAGTGGTGACAGCGCTATGCAAGCAACGCATAGAAGACATCAGTTGGGTGGATGCATTCTTGGGTTTTAAAATACTTCTAGCAGTTAATGAACCAGTCTAATATTCTGACATCTTTTGTAAAAAGTCTGTCTTGCAATTGTAAGAAGTGCAGCACACATTTGGGGTGATTATTCGCAGGCCATTAGGTTGTTTGCAGATCATGACATGCATCAAACTGTGCCCCAGCCATGCAGGCCCCCAGGAAAGCAGAATCATTTCAGCTTCTGCTGCAGGCCAACGACTAGCACCATGCATTGATTCTAATGTTACCTTCACAGTCAACAACTGGGGTAAAATATTGAAATGATACAGTATACAGAGGTAAAAGAAAGACTGTGCATCTTATATGTCATGAATTAACCTAGGCAGCATGCCTTCCCTCCCTCTAGCAATGAGAACCATGAGTGAGCAGCCTGTGCTGTCGGTGATGCACAGATAACAGCTTTTTGGCACTAATTCAAACCAATCACTTTCAAGTGAAACCATTCTCCCTTTCCCAGCCAGGCCAAATTCACAGAACGTTTAGCGGGGAGCAAAGAGACTTTGCACTGCAAAAGGACCCTTTGCACTGGGCCTAATTCACAGAGGAGAGAAAAAGTGACTTTGCGCTGGGAAAGTACTCTTTGCACTGCCCTAAATGGGACTAATTCACAAAAAAAAGCACTTAGGGTCCGATTCATGGATTTTTTTTTGCACGGTTCAAAGCGACTTTGCACTACTGAAAAGTGACTTTGCACTAATGACAGAAACCCTCATTCATGGAATTGTGCAAAGTGTATTTGTGCAGTGCAAAGTCAGTGAGAAGTCAGTACAAAATCATTGTTGCAGTATAAAATAACTTTGCACTGCAAAAATACATGTTGCACGGTTCCAGTAATAAGGGTTTGTGTCACTTTGACCGCGCAAAGAAATCCATGAATCGGGCCGTAAGTCTGCGCAGACTTAAGGGCCTAATTCGCAGACGTGCTTTATAACGGCAAAACCCCATTCGAAAACGTTCTCTGAATTATGCCCTAAGTGCTTTTTTTTGTAAATTAGGGACAGTGAGGGCGGTGCAAAGAGTACTTTTGCAGTGCAAAGTCACTTCGCCCAGCTCCCTGAATTATGCCCGGTGCAAAGTGTATTTTTGCAGTGCAATGTGACTTTGCTCTGCAGTAGACGTTCTGTGAATTAGACCCTTCATCCCTGTACCTTTCTGCTGTTCCAAGAGCTGCTCCTCAATGGCACTGGTTAAAGTATGAATGCTTTTTTTGTCTGATCTGTCTTGGCGTCAGTGTAAATTGGAAGGAGTAATTGCGTGTCACTGAAAGTCTACGCAACTGAGGTTCTTGTATTCTGACCACGCTAACATTGCATCACAGTTACTAATCCGCTATCTAGTGCAGTCCAAATATGTGCAGTTTTGAGAAAATGACATAAACTGATGCACAGAGATATGATAGGTTATTCATAACGCGCTTATTACCCAGAGGTTTCTAAGCGCAGGCCCAGGGATCGAACCTGTGTTGCTCCGTGTCGTCTTGTTTCTAAGTCGAGCATGCTGCCGCTGAGCTATCCTCCCGGGACAGTAAGTATGATAAGATTACATTTCTGTGGTTTCGTGGCGGTAGCATCTGGGGCAGGATACCGTGCATCTGACTAGCAATAATGCATTTTGTGACCACGTAGACCGGGTGTGCACATGGACATTTGCATTATTGCCATTGCAAATGTTTTTTTACTTAATTTACACAGATCTGCGTTGCTTGGCTGTGGCGAATTGTTAGCAGCGGAATTGACCGTACTCAATTTCGCCACGAATACAGTTTTACTGCGGCCAAACTCACCGGTTTTGTGCATTTTTACCGACTATAAAGGTTTGCATGGGGGAAAAGTCCGAAAAATGCTACCACCAAAGGTTCGAACACCAAAGGTTTGCACCTTTGGTGGTAGCATTTTTTGTCCATGTGAACCTTTATGGTAAGTAAAATAAAAAAAGAATGCAGGGGTGTCCCCCACAACACCCCACTCACTACACTGTGTGGTACAGTGAGTGGGTGTGTTGCAGGGGACACCCCTGCAGCACTTCCAAATAAAAATAAAAAAAACAGGGACTGCGGGGGTGTCCCCAGCAACACCCTGCTCACTATACCACACAGTATAGTGAGTGGGGGATGCGGGGGGGAACCCCTGCAGCCCCCGTAAAAAAAAAGGACCCTGCGGTGCTGGTTCCCGATCACAGAAGTGAAAGGGAACCGCCGCCGCAGGGAACCAGCGTGAGGACAAGGTAAGTGGGGTTTGTTTATGTTGGGCATGTGGGTGGGGGTGTGTTGAGGGTGTGGGTGGGGTGTGTGTAATGGGTGTGTTGTGGGTGTGGGTGGGGGTGTGGGTATGTAAGTGTGCTCGCATGAGAAAGGTGCAAACGTTTGGTGGTGCGCACCTTTCTCATGCAAACTCTCTGGCTGCGGCAAAATAAGCCATGGCCGGATCACTTCGAATCAAACTCACCCAATCTATGTCCCGCCACCCCCCAATACATCCCCTGACTATGCCCCCACTTACCTTTTCCACATCTGCTGCCTCTCCTGACCCTGTGGCATCAATTCTGTCCCTCTAACGCGGGTCAGATCCGAAGCCACAGGGGCCCACTTTTCTTTTTTTTGTCCCCCACGTCCAAACTTCAGGAGGCGGTGGACACCCCTGCAACTCCCCCCCAAGGCCAAAAATACCAAACATGGGGAGCAGGGATTGTGGGGGTGTCTCCCGCTCCCCATGTTTGGTATTTATTACCCAGTTTGATCGAATCAAATTGATCAAATGGTACTGGCCGATACGGTCAGATGTACCATTCGATCAATAAAATTCGATCAAACTGGCTAATATCATTTACACAAGCGGTAGTGCAATTGCGCATGCACAAATGACATTTGTCCAGGCACAAATATACAGTAATCCTGAATTTAATTTGTACCATACACAAGCACTGGATCATTTCTCTTTTCTGTTGAATACCCTATTCCTACTATCCATTCATGTATTATTTTATTTGTATTTCATTGAGGTTTTGTATTGCACTAATGTACAAAATACATTGTTTCAAAGCGCATAGTGTGAAAAACAGGTAGTGCACTCATGGACGTACATTCATAAAGCAGTATATTCCTATTTGAGCATCAGAGTGAAAAACTTAACAAAAGATGAAGCCAACACATTGGACATTTGTTGTGACAACACAGGTTGAACACAACACTAGCAAGTATGTTTGATAGACCGGGCCTTAGATTGGATGAGGGAACTAGTAGAATTCAATGAGTTGGGTCTAAGAGAGTGCTGACACTATTGCGTCCCTGATGTGGGTGCTAGTCATCAGACCAGCTCACAATTGAATTTGATGGGCTCTTTTAGAACCCATTCAAGTTTGTCTTAAGTCTGAGAGCTTTTGGACAGTCATTCCAGAGTTTAGTGGTCTGGATGGAAAGCCGTCACCTTCCGTTCCTCTGCTTTTTGACTTGGGGACGCTTCAGGAACTTCTCACCTGAGGATGTTAAATTCCTTTCTGGGGTATGAGAAGATTGTTGTATTAGTTTGGCCCATTGTTTTTTCCCAGTGACAGGCTCACATTTAGCAACAGAAGGCCTGCCTTCCCCAAGTTCCATTCAGTACAACCTGATCATGTTTACGACACATTAGGCGCTTGGTCTTATATCATCATAGAAGCTGTCTGTCATTACTAGACCAGGTCGAACAACAAGCACGCTGTTGGTTCAACCACTGCACATAGATTATTGCGCAATCCTTTCCTTAATATACAGTCTTATCCATAGTTATTGGTATTATTTCCAATTCTCTCAAATGAGAGATTTTCAATATATTTGTCACGTTCAGATCTGTATTTATTTTCATTCATTGATTAGTATGCTCCTGCCAACGCATGCTTCGACCTTACAGAACACAGGTCTTCTTCAGGGCCAAAATATCACCTTTCTTCGAAATAAGTGTTTTAACTGAATAATAGAATGGCGTCCAACAGCTCACACTGAGTCTTACTTGTTGGACAAAAGTTCAGTCCTTTTTGATTTAGCAGAAATGTTTCACCTCCTTTGATTGGAAAAAGCCTTCTTTACCTATATAATGCTCGCAATAGCACAATGGCACTCCTTGCAGTGGTCTGCGCCGAGCTTTCCAATAGCAAAGGATCTTCATTGGTAGGTCAAATCCTACAATTATTCTACTGTTTGTTTTGATAAGTGCTACTCTCAGCTAGAAATTATGACGCTTTCCATTTTGTTTGAATTTGAGACGCATTGCTAAGTTCTGAAAAGGGATAGGAAAACACTCAATTCAGACACCTCCAGCATGGAGTGTCTTCTGAGGTGGTCTTCCATTAACTTTGCAAGTCTTCTTGTCTGTGGGAACAGATGTCGGAGGCATTGCTAGGGAGGGGGGGGGCTGAGAGGGCTATAGCCCCGGGTCTTTTGGTTATAGCCCCGGATAGAAGCTCAGGGGTTACAACCAAAAAGGCGAGCAAGCCCTTAGTCCCGACAGTCCCAAAATGAGCGTAGCCCCGGATCTTTTCCAGACCTGGCAACACCCCTGTGCTGCTTCTTGCAGAGTAATATTTGATTGTATTTTCCTCTATCAATAGTGCTGTAGCTTAGATTCGGGGGGAGGTAGGGGACATTTTTGCACATGTATTCAAATGGATGGACTCCACCCCTATTCCTCAAAGTTGGCGAAGTGGAATTCTGAGAATTCCGGTTCTTATTTCTGTGGTGCGCAACAGGCGCACCAAGATCTGAACCAAGCAGGACGCCAAAGTGTTACATGCACTCTAATTGAGTGGAAGGCCTGTTATTTCAGTGAATCAGAGCATGCAGAACATTCTGGTCTCCGAAAGTCCAAACTGGTCATGTGCCCCTTTTGACAGGTATTTTTCAGCCAAGCTATTGTGATCATACCCATCCAATCTGATAGGCCGATGGAGTTTTGTACAAATTCCACTCGGTAGTTGGAGTGGTGGAGTGGACTGTTTTCTGCCTAATCTGTCATTTCCACCTGCAGAACAGGAAACAGCTTGTATGATCACTCCTAATATAGCTGACAAAAACCCTCTCACAATTCTTCCAAATATACATTTTCTGATAGGACAAAAATAGTACATGAACAATATGAAGCATAACATTGCTGGCAAGAAATCATACTTTCCAATTATGAGTTCCTCGTGTAGAACACGTTTTCATTTGAGATGATTAGAACTCTTTCCTTATGTAAAATGAAATGTTGATCGATTTATTCTTTGAAGGGTAGTCATTCTGCCCAAAATGGTATTCACACTTTTAAAGAAATGCCCCCCTCACATTTGTGGAATGTAAAACATGAGATCGATAGGCATCATCACCTAATCAGTGATATGAAGCTTATTCCTCCATGGACTGACCCATCCCAGTACATTTGCCCAACCCAGCTGTGAACAGTTACATCCAGGAGTTATGAACAATGACTACCAGCGTTCCCCACTTTTCGCCTCCTGGTTGGTTCCTCAGAGGGATTTACGTCATGGTAAAGCCTCTCAGTGGACTTCTACTCTATTTTCTATTACCTGCGATGGAAGTCTCTCACCTCTCCCACATCTGCCACCATCTCACCTCTCCTCATACGGTCACTCACCTGGCCCTTCCCTGCATTTTCCGCGCTGGTCTCAGCTTCTCACCTCTCGAGCTCCACCCTCTGCTGGCTGCTGCCTAGACCTTTGTAGATTCCACCAGGCCACATCACGTGACTCCTTTCAGCATGTCCTCCGGTAAGTCTTCCACTTGTCCTTCTTTTGTTTCTCCTCTGGCACATAGTGCTCCTCCCTCCAATCTTATGAAAATAGTAGCCTATAGTACAATGGGGCACCATGCTGTTTGCTTTTTAACCAGCTGGTAATGGTGTGGGGCCTTTGCTTTATTCAGGCCATTAAATCGGGTCCTGGGTCATAACCGGGTAGTACAGCTCCCCCCCTCTGGACATGTTTCTTAAGAAAAAATATGCAGGTTTTGAAGCATCTGACACTCATTTGTCTGGTTTTTTGATTTGCCTGAAGAGGGCTCTAGATATCACCTATCATACCATGGTAACTACGTGGTTTATTGGCTAGGACAGGTCAAGTCCAAATGGCTTAAGAGGGGAGAGTGGGGACTATACTGTCTAGATGGCTATAATGTAGATAGACTGTGTTAAATGCATTTTGTGAAAATATATTGAAAACATGACATGGCTTGTTTATTGGGAAGAGGAGTTGGAGGCCTGTGGTGTAATTAACGTTGACACCATGCCATATTTTCTATATATTTTCACAAAATGCATTTGGACATAGTATATCTACCTTATAGCAATTTGAGTGGTCAGTGGATAGCCTGTAAACCTGGTATGGTTTGTGTCACTCGAAGACTGGCTATGGAGAACTCTGGTACCATGCATTTAGAGTTGTAAATAAAAACAAGACTACTCTGAAACATGTGAATGTAATAATGTATAGATATATCCAAAAGTTGCAAAAATTAAATGTTGTATAAGCAAACAGAGCCCGATTTTGCTGGATCCCTGGTCTAAAGAAAGGACACTTGCAGCTCTTTTCCCTAAGGGTGCAAAGCAGCCTGTGATTCCAAGGGGAGGTGGTTCAGTTCAGCCAGAGGCGGTGGTGGAGTGACTGGATAATTCTAATTGATGTTTGAGCATATGCAAGAAGGTGCTTGGTCTGTTACTGTAGTTTCACAGGTGGAAATGCATATGTATAAAATGAATAAAAATGGTACAATCTAAAACAGGACTGTGAGATTTGTACTTGGCCTCAAGCCCAGGGATCGTATCTCTCCAGGACTGAAATCTCGGCACTGGCTCCCAGTGGCTGCAAGAATTAAGTTCAAAACCCTCTGCATTGTCCACAAGGCCTTCTGGGGCTTGGGGCCTCAATACCTTCAACTCTCTCTTCCTAAATATCTTCCTTCTCGAGCTCCTCGCTCATCCGACCTCCAACTCCCTCAGGGTCTGTCGCTTCTCCAAGCAACGAGTTGGTGGTTGATCTCTTTCTTTGGCTAGGGCCTCCCTCTGAAACAGCCTTCCTGCCTCCCTGAAACTTGAGGAGAATCATCTCCGGTTCCGGAAGCACCTCAAAACCTTTCTCTTTGCTCCTGTTTTCTCTCTTCCTCTCCTCTGCTGAACTCCTGGCTGATACTGAAACTGCACTGGTCACCTGGCTACCCTCTGATCTCGGGCACAGGTCCCCTCCCCCTACCAGTTGCACACCTGCACTGTCTTCCTGGCAACCCCCACGCTTGAGGACTGTTTCTGCATCCCTACAGTCCCCTAACAGCTTTTGACACCTGATGTCTGCACTTACCCTTGCAGTTGCCACCAGCTGGCTGCATCCCTTACTTATTGCTTATTTTATTTTTACGGTCGATCCATGTACTGCACTTCCACCCCCCCCCCCACGCTCTACACTTTCCCCTTCCCCCTTCCCTTGCACGATCTCAATGTCACCTTGCCTAGTAAGATCATTGTCTGTCTTCCCCCTATACCCCTCCCTTGCCTTGTCGCGCCTTGAAACACTTGTGTATAGGCACAGTATAAATGCCATATCATATACGCGGCATGAACATTTCTATTTAGTGCTTTGCAATGCTGCCAATGATCAGCGAAGGCCCCCTTTGCATTTTCCCATGTACCTGGCTTTGCAGCGAGGAGACCAGAGGCAGAGGAAAGGACTGCAGCCCTGCTGCAAATCAAATATGCCTTTATGAATCAGGAAAGGCTTTGTTGCAAAACACCTCCTACTTACTTATTTGTTAGGTGACCAGACGTCCTGGTTTTCCCGGGACAGTCCCAGGAAATTGCCCTCTGTCCCGGGGTCCCGGGAGTTTTTTCATTTAGTAAACCCCGTCCTGGGTTTGCAAGGGTGGGTGGCTACGGTCCCGGTTTTTTCCGGGACCCGATTTTGAAACCCCGAAATCGGGCCCGGCAAGGCTCTTCCTGCGTGAATGGGGGTGTGAATGCTTTTCATGCCGTCATTTCCTCCCCCTTCTTCTCCCCAGCCGCTCTCCTCCAATGAGAGGAGTGTGTGTTTGAGCACCCCCCTACGCGTCCTCCAGCAATAGGCCAGTTGTACTTGTGATTACTTTAGTCCTACCTCTATGTCTGTGGGCTGTCCCGTTTTAAAAAAAATCTGGTTCACCCTACTTATGTGAACCGTACTGCATCCAGTCTGTAGGTGTCTATCTAATTGCCTGTGCCATGCACAAATGCAAGTAGAGCAAACACTTGTGTGGAATGAACCCATCGTACCCCATCTTACCCCCTTTTTGCTGAAATTCATTTATAAAAGAGATAATCCTGAAGTCGGAAATAAGAATGAATAATATTGATCACTATTCTGTTTATTTTTTATTAGTGAAAAACAGATCTATTTGCTGGAGTAACTAGGGAAATACATAATTAAGTTTAAATGCAACATCACAAGCCAGAATACAAATTCTTAACTATTTCGTCTCAAACTGAATTAACAAGAGTAAAAGTGGAATAGTATTTGACCAGAAGAAAGACACAGATGGTATGTAAGGTACAGTGAGTAGACATGCTCCTAGATCCGCAGGATGTGTGTGCTTGCTTCTAATATAGGAGCACACAGCAGGGAATGTTATCAGTAATCAGTAGCATCACTTGGTCCCCCTCCTCCTTTTGTACTTATTTGAAGAAAGGCGACCGCCTCTAAGCGCAGACAGGGGCATAGCACCCACACTGGTCTGCTTTGTCTGGTTTCCAAGACAAGTGTGTTGCCCCTGAGCTATCCTTCTATCATTAGCACAGTTGGGAACATTTCCAACATCTACATGACTTTGATATTATAAGACATTGAGACACTAAAATGAAGTCTCGCTTTTCAGAAACAGACTCTCAAGATGTTGTTTTTAACATTTTTGGGGAAAAGCCATGTGCGATTGCTTACTGAAGCAGCTTCAGCAAACATTGTACTCTTGAGTATAATTGACCAACACACAGGTTGTTCAGATAGCGGTTCTGTAGGCCGTGGTAACATTTACAATCCTTGGTAATGGGCCTCATTACGACCCAGGCGGTAAGTTACCGCCTGGGCCGTGACTTTAGCACCATGGCGTAAACTACGTTTACGCCATGGTGGTTGGCGGACTTACCGCCCCATTCCGACCTTGGCGGGGCGGTAAGTCCCCAATCCCCATTTACCCTTCCCCATTCCCATTTTTGCCCCATAGGGCATAATGGGAGTGGGGAAGGCGTTAATTACGCCACCGTAAATTACGGTGGCGTAATTAACTCCATGATCCCTTAGCGCCATGGATTTTAACACCTGCTAAAAGCAGGTGTTAAATCCGCCATGGCGCTAAGGGACCTCGTACTCAGGCGGTAAGGGTCGGCGCTGTTTACGCTGCCGTAAACCCCTTACCGCCTGGGTCGTAATGAGGCCCAATGTCTTTAATGTAATGCAGCAACATGAACCAATTGCCATCAGGAGCGTTGCAGCTGTGGGACCTAAGAAGGTTATGATATTATACTGCCTGTCTGATGTTCCAGTTCACAACTCTTTTCAGTATACAACTATTAACACATCATGCTGCATCCTACATTTGGCCAAGTTTGGAGGAAATACGGTGTTAATCGTTGAATTCTTCTCTATCTTCCTCCCGGTACTCATTGTTTAGGTGTTATGCATTTTCTAGACCAAGCTGGATCTGTTATTGTGTTTCCCCACGAATTGTGTTTCACCAAAAGTGGTCAATGCAAAGCAATTAAGATGCACTCCTCTGCATGTCTGTTACTCAAAATTCACCTGCATTCATTCACATCCTTATCTATTCAATTTCAAGTGGACTTTTAAAGAACACAACAAAGAATCATTTAGCATGCAAATTGGGCTTCAATAGTGATCTCCGTGATATTCTGCAAGGAAATGGGAGGATCCCTGTTGGAGAAACGGGGAAGTGTGTGGCCCGGGGGAAGACATGTCTCTTGTATTGTAGGCTTACACCATTTGTGTTCAATTGAAGCGCAGCGATGCCAACTTCCATTAGAAATGACTTAAAACATATAATTACAGATGGTGGAAGTGTTCCCCCATAGGGTGTCTGTAAAATATCAGCAAGATGAGAACACGTTGTGAGCTGGTTCATGAGTGTGTAAAAACACAATTGGGACAGAGACCACACAATAAACAGAAAAAATATATATAAGAAACTGGTGACTTAAAATGTTAACATTAATCTAAAGGGCAAAGTGCTTCAAACTAAAGAGAAGTACTAAATAAATAAACAAAATTACATTATTAAGCATTACTGAGGGAATGGTGTAGTCAGGTAGAGAGAATGGGGAAGAGGCAGGAAGAGCTTCATCTTTACAAGTAAGTGAAATTGAAGCTGAGCGTTGATGATATCTTGGCTTTCATTGTTGTGGGCAGCGGTGTCCAGTGCAGCAAAGAAATTAAGGAGAAAAAGCAGAAGGAAGAGGAGACACACGAGGGCCTGGGACAGTGAGGTTAAGTGCAGAGGAAGAGCAGAGGGAACAAGATGACAGCGATACAAACAGAAAGGTACTGAGGAGCAAGACCATTGATAGCGTTGTAGACGAGGAGAAAGATCTTGAAAAGGGAGTGGTTGTGCTTGGAGAGTTAACCAAAATGCAGTCGGTTGGCAGAAGAAGGGGATGGTCTGGGGTAGGTTGTAGAGAGTGTGGGCAACAAAGTTGAGGACTTTGTCTAGAGGGAGGAAAGAGTGGATCGGAAGGCAAAGGATTCGGCTCGAGCAGCAGTCAAGTTTGCTGTGTATGAGGGTGGAGATGAGAGTTTTCATAGAGTGGGTAATAAGAAATTGATACATTTTATGAATTTTGAGAAGGTTAATGCGAGCAGCAGGGGGTGTGGTAATGATCAATTATTACATTTGGGGTGGCGACTAAACAGGAAACCAAGGTTGCGACTCTTGATAAAGGGAGAAAGAAAGTCAGGTGAGAAGGATATAGATGGGGTTGGCATTGACAGGTGGGAGAAATAACACTTCTGTTTTAAAAAAGTTCAGATGGAGGCAGCAGAGTCCCGTGCTGTAGTGAACCTAGACCATTATTAATCCGTTCCATGATGACTGAGGTAAAGGATTTATGGTGATAGATGATTTCAGTTTCCTCAGCAAAGAGGTAATAGTGAAAGCCAAATGACAAAATAAGTCTTCCTAGGGCAGTGGTATAAAGGTTGAAAAGCATTGGCCCAATGAGTGATCCTTAGGGGATGTCGACAGGCAGAGGGGTGGAGTTAAAGGTTTGTACGTTCCAGGAGATTTTGAAGGATTTACTTTCCAGGCAGGAGACAATCAAGGGGAGAATAGATTTGCAAAATCAAGGGTCATGGAGAGGAGGAGAGAATAGTGGTCGACATCGTCGAAAGCAACAGCGAGGTTCAAAAGGGTCAGTGTAGAAGAGAGTTTGGAGTGGTGAGCATCAGAGAGTAATTTGGAGACATGCATTAGTGAAATCTTGGTGGAGTGTATACTACAGAAGCCAGAATGAAGTGGATCTCCAAGGCTATGATCCTCAAGGTACTTAGTGATCCAGTTAAAGACCAATGTTGGGAGCACGTCCAGACCACCACCCCCACGCCAGGTGATTTAGATTGTGAAAAATATATGAAAATATGGAAATGAGCATGGGACAGTGTAGTTGGGAGTGGGATATGTTATGGGTAGGGATAATTGGCGGGAGTGGGAAATCATAGAGGGGAAGTTATTCAGTAGTGTTGCAATTGAATTAAGTAGGATGCAGTATACACAAAAGTTATAACCTGAACTAACAAGTAGGCCTGAATCCTTGCAGGCCTTGTTTTCACAGAAACACAGAACAACAAGGCCTTATTCCTCGTCTCACCATTGCATCCCGATTCCCAGGTGCGGCAAAGGAACACGCAAATGCCCTCATATCATTTAGGCCTTTGAAGTAATTAGGTAGGAATGTTTGTAGCTGAAGAAGTGAAGGGCTGCGGCCTAGTACCAAGGCTGTATTCCTTGAAGCGAAGGTAGAGGTCTTGGTATGCCAACACATGAACCAAGGTTTGAGACAGTAGCGCCCCTCCTCCCCCGGAAAGAGGGTCACTCTATTTGAACTACCAGATGTTCAGGGAAATGGGCCCTAGATCCTTTGTGAACTGGACTGATTAGTGGGACACGAGGTTCACTCTTGGGGAGGGTTACTGTTAAAGGGGAAAGTGGAGGGCGGCATGATCTATATTTTGTGCCAAGGAGAGCTAAGCATGTTGCCTACACAGTGGGGCACGATGAGGGCACCAATGTGTCTGGGATGAGAAAAGGGCTGCTTTTGTTTGCAAGGACTAAACTGACCTCAAAGTGTCCCTTTGAGTTCACGTTGATAACAAGGTGCATGTCACATGGTAAGGAGCGAAGGTAGGGTGGTGCCAGTTGATGTTACCAATTGCTTTGCAGCATTTTATGATGAACGAGGACATTACTCATGTGTGGTGAAGAGGAGTGAGAAGACTGCTGGACCAATTGAAGGATGGACTATATGTAATCATTAGCATGTATATACGTTGTAGCCAATGAGGGTTGGGGATTAACACTCTATATCGAGTGCGTCATGAGTGATGACTTGTGTGTTTATAACCTGAATCCTGCATAAAAGACATCAGAGAGCTCTTTGGCAGTGGATTTGTAAATACCCTGTCACTTATTTCTTTTGTATACAAAATATACCTCTTGGCTTTCTTGAAAAAGGGTGCAAATGGCCTTTTTGCCCAGCGGGGTGCATGTTCTTGGTATGATTTCTGGGAGTTGCCCTACACCACCCACTCAATGACCTTTGAATAATGAGGAAGGAAGGTCAGGGCAGCAAGGGAATTGTTGGAAGCTCGTAGTCTGGTAGGGGTCCGTTATTTGCAACAACATCCTATGTCACAGCATATGTTTGTTTTGAACATCTGAATATCGGAGGTGATGCAAGACTGAGGGTGGGGAAAGGAAGGTGTAAATGTGCAAGTAGGATAGTATGGGTCAAAGGGAGTCAGAAGTTCACAGTGAAAGTCTGAGAAAGCAGGGGCAATTGAAGAGGAATAAAAAGGAAAGGGAGAAAGGAGAGCGATCCTCGCAAGAGAGTGCTTCTTGAAGTTCCTCGACACAGCGAGTTTGGATGTGGGGAAAAAATGAGCCCTAACTCAACAACAAGTGGGAGATTTCTACACATAGCAATCCATGAGCACATGGCATTTCCCAGGATTCACCGCATGGGGCTAACTCTATAACTTTAACCATTTAAAAAAAAAGACCTTCATTGAAAACACCCAGCAGCTGACTAAATTCACCACAATTCTTCTCCTTTGACTAATATCAATCACACTGAGGAAGGCTGGCCAAAGAATTAAGATGCCCGCATTGCCAATACTTAAATTGGAGGATAATACGGAAAAGAGGCAGCATAACAAGGAAAATACTAGTGTTCATAATTCTGTTCACAAATAAAAAGAGGGGTGGTGATTTACTACATACCCCGGTGTGTTAGATTTATGGGATACATATTCAGAAATCACGAGTGTCCCGTGTAAACCATGCAGTATCTTTTGCATGTATTTTTGAATGGATTTTGCACAAGGCGTGTTTATTAATTCCATGAATTATCCTGTATTGAATGTTTAAAGTTCGATAACAGTTGTCTTGTAATATGTTATTGGAGATATGTGTATAAGTATTTCTACATAGACAATTGTTGTGATTTGTTTAATTTTGCTTCTATCATTTTTGATATGAAATAATATTTGCTGGTGGAATAATGATTACAACTTTGCATATATAAACATTGTAATGAACACAGAGTCATTGTTTGAGTTAGTGTGACATAACATTGAGGATCAGCTGGTTGGAGTTATCTGGGTCGGGACTCCCAGTCTACCGCGCACCTTGTTTATGGAGTAATTGTATGTTAGCCCGCAGCCTGGCTCCTGGTTTGTCTGGGCACCAACTCCGGGGTTCACAATTGGCTGAATGAGTAGGTGGGATGGCAAACCTGTGGATGATATCGGGCGCTGGGAGGATTAAATAATCCACAAATTTAGCTGATTTGCTAGAGGTTTAGATTCATCATCAGGTCAGAAGAGTCATGGTGGTGTTAGTCATTTGTTGTTTTATTATTGTTATCAACAAAAACACCAGAGCAATCTGAAAACATTAAGTTGGCAGATAATGCCAGTTTGTTCAACATAGGTGAGTGGAACAAAAGCAACCCTGACATCCTGAGTGTTTTCCTGCCAAGGAGAAAACAAGATGCATGTAGCGCCTGCTTTAAGAGTGTTCCTTCCAGGAAAGCACTACACCAGAGACCACTGCTGCACAAGCAAGCCAATATAATTGCAGGGGCTGTGGGGGTTGGAGGCATTGGGAGACATGCAAGTCTCACCGCAGTTTGTTAGTGCAAGTAACTGGCATAAAGCCTAGTTTCATCACAGAATGGCCAAGTAACCACCTTTGGTTGACCCGGAAATACTTTCTGGGAGCTGAGCCCGCACACTGACTGGCATTCTGTTCTACTGTCCTGTGGAGGGTATTGCAGGAGTGTTCAAGTCTCCTGTGTCTTCAGTTGAAGACACAACAAGAGTTCAACTTCATGTCCTTGTCTGGTTTTCAGAGCCACCTGTGGGGGTGGTGGGGCACACCTTGCTAACCGGGTGGTGAGGGGAAGATGAACATTTAAGCTCTATTATGTTTCATTCAAGGAGGTGACTAATCAATGATACTCGAAATCAAGCTTAACTTGCAAACATGTCCCGGGGGCTGCCCTGCCCTACCTGCAGTACACACCAGCCACACCTTGCATCGCTGTTATGTGGTCTGTGCACTTCAGAACAGGTGGAAAGCCGCCCTAATCGACAGACTCGCTTGCTGAGAAAAGGGGAGCCACCCAGGAAGGTTGAAATTGCTGTAAACCAACATAAATGCTTGCTTCCCATTTCTCAAACAGGTGGAAGGCTTAAATGACAGTTCCCAAGCAGTAAGAAGGCACTTCTATAAGCAGTCAATTTATTCTGAAAACATTGACATTGATTTTCCCATTGAAAAACCATTTTTCAAATCAGGCCCATAATGTTTATTAACAGATAGCATTGCCACAGAGTTTTGTTAGTGTCTGTCTTTATGACTTGACTGAAAAGCTGCATAACATATAGACGATTTTTTTAGGCTGACACCATTTTGCATTCATAGACTTGTATTCTTCTGTTTCAAATAGGGAAATCAAAGTTACTGTGATACTATTTTTGTTTCACATAAGTATTCATATATTTTTCATTTCAGTTTCCAATGTGAGCTCTGTCCTCTGTGTGTTCTTGGGATTTTTCTCGCACTTTGAATTTCTAGCTCCCTGCTGCCAGCATGCGCCATGTTTCCGGCAGCAGGGAGCTAGAAATCCAAAGTGCGAGCAAAATCCTTTGAACACATAGAGGACATTGCTCACAGCACTGTCCTCTGTGTGTTTGCAGGAATTTGCTCGCACTTTGGATTTCTAGCTCCCTGCTGTCTGCAATGCGGCGCATGCTGTCAGTGGGGAGCTGGAAATTCTGAATGTGAGCAAAATCCCACAAACACACATAGGACAGTGCTCATGTCAAAGAGGATCTCAGGGCTAAAGATCCGGAGCTCCTCTTGATGTAAGAACTGTGGCGTTTCATGTCTTTTTGCAAGTTTTTTATTTGAACACTTTACAGTTGGTTTAAAAGCAGCAGGAAAGCGAAACAACGTAAATGAAATGCAGTGAAGGACTAAAATAGAGGTAGGGGGAGTAAAACAATTTATGTGTGTAGCCCAGCACAACCAGTCGGATTGCGGGACCATGCGGGGCAAGCATCTGCATGACCCTTCTCAGCTAACAGAGGCAATCATTGAGCCATTAAGGGTTCGAGCACAACATGACATGTATCACAACATTGCTGATTTTGTGTTGTAAAACATTGATACATACTAAAACTGATTTAAAAAGGATGAAAAACAGTCCTAGCTATATTTAAAAAAAAAAAAAAACAAGTAAATGAAAGGCAGAAAGGACAGAAATAATTACTGCTGTTGAAAGTACTGTAGATTACTTTAGGTATTTAAAAAAATTACTCACATGTTTCAATGAATAATTGTATGTGGAAGATCTATCTTTCCTATACAAAGATGGCAGCTAGTTTTGGCTTGTTTCCAGAGAGCTTCCTCCCTCAGAGACAGTCATTCAAGATGGCGGCCTCCATGGAAGTTCTGAGATGTGCAGGAATGAGTAGGATTAGCTATAGGGATTAGCATGGCTAAGGGCAGGGAATGGGAGGGATTCAATAACCTAACAACTGTGTAACCCTCCTCAAATGGCCTCTGGATTGGAAAAGAGTTACAAACCCTCATTCAAAGCCCATATTTAAAGCTATTATTTTGCAGCTCTTAATTTAATAACAATAGTTTCGGCTTAAAGGTAGCACTTTCAGTGCCACCTAATAGCCCAAACTAAAAAGGGGTATGGTCTCTCAACTGGTTGAAGGTGATTCCTTCCACAGTTAAAACACAGAGTTCCAAAAGGGTGCAAAAATAAACAAAATAATAAAGTTCCACAAGTCTCAAGGGAGAGGGCTACCTGTCCCTAGGTTTCTCAGCCTTAAATTATATAGCTCTCCAGTCCAGGGGGTATGGCTTTCTTCCCCTAGATTCCACAGACTCAAGGGATTCTATGACACTCCTTGATTACAGAATGTATTCAAGTTTCTTGCTCAGGGAGTATGCTCCCGTTCCCTAGAGATTCCACAGTCTTAAGATGTCACTCTCCCCTTTCCCAACTTTTACAGTACATTCACATTGCCAGGCTTTCACAACTTTAATTTGTACCTTCACCTTTCTCCTATGCCTCGTATACTCTCCTGCTAGGGCTTCTTTGTATATCTACACCAAAGGGGAATGCGTCTTCCCCCGTGTTCTCATACTTCTCCCGTGCCTGGTATACTCTCTTGCCAGGGCTTTCACAACAGGTAGTACCAAAGGGGTATGAGTCTTCCCTTGTGCCTTTCACAATGTTAACTTGGTATTTGGGATCAGGTCCCACCTCACAGTTTCATTGCCTGGTGTTCTCTCCTACCCAGAATTTTAGAACATACACTTTTGGGTGCGGGTCCCAGACTTGCCTGGTATACCCGCCTGGTATACCCTTTCGCTCAATTATCCTTCGGGTCATCAACACCTCTTAACTGGTTTCCCCTTCTTAATACTTTCAGCGTTCCCTTGCTTGGATTCACTTTCACATTGCTTCTGATTGCTGTGCAGTCTCTGCTACGAAGCGCCTTAGTGCCCCACTTCACTTGCTTGGGCTCACCGGTCTCTTGTGGCAGCTTTAGCTTTCTTTGTGGTCCTCGCTTCCTTTGCCCGGGAGCTTCGTCTTGCTCATGGTGTCCTGTCAGCTCTTTGATCCCCTCTTCACTGTGGCCTCCTTTTTGCAGCCTCTCCTGCTGCAGCCCCTCGGGCGGTGTACCTTCCTTCTAGCTTCTTGTGGCGGTGCCGAAAGCCTCTGGCCTGCTCCCTGCTCCTGTCATCTGCTTCATTTCCCTGACCTGTGTCGGTGAAAGTGGATCTGCTTCTCCTCGATCTCCATCTTCTTTGGAGTACCAGGCTTTGGAATGTCCTGGCGCATCTCTAGTTCAGTGCTCTATATTAGTCCCGCAATCTTTCTCGTTTCAGTCATTCCATAAAGAGAATGTAAAACATCCTCATAGTTAGTACTTAGTGGGAAAAGGGTTCTATTTCGCAGTATGCAATACAGGTTGGGTATTTAACGAGCGAGTGTCCATCTTGAGTCTAAACGGGGATAGCATGTTTCTGCCTGTGAGTCTCCTTCCCTCCCATGAGGGTTGTCTCCCCCATGTGATCCTCCCTCAGGCAGCCACCCCGAGGGTTGGGATCAGGTAGCAGCTGCCCTGTCCTGGTCATGTGGGAAGAGAACTTCCATGGAGAGGGAGTGATGACGTCAGTGGATTCACCAGGGGGTCTAACAAAAAATGATAGCTTTTATATGTTTTAGCAAAGTTTGGCTTGTTCAACAATTATTAATAACTTTGTAGTTTTGTTTTAGCTTTTAGCCACTAGTAATCAACTTGTATATGTTTGTTTATGCATGAGTTTGAAAAAAGTATTTAAAAACATGAATACTATGAAAGTTACTTAGGATTTGAAAAATGGCCACACTTACTTATAAGGATTATGACAATCATTCCCGGTGAAAGTAGATTCTTAACTTTGAAAATAGCCATATTCCCTGCTTGTAAAGCAAATTTCCCACATGAAATCCAATACTTGCTTACAGGGCAGGTCTGTTGAACATTTTTCATTTATTGTTTTTGGACATATATTCTTTTACCTTATGAAAACCATCTGCTTCATTCTACACATGGCAGTCACACCATTAGTTGATATCAAAGCACTATATTAGGTGAGGTGTAATGAAGTGCGGCATAGGCAGCCAAAATTCTCACATTTGTGTTTGACTTGATTCTTTTATGCGCACATAATTGAAGCCATGTAGTTTATCCTGGCATTTATCAAAGGGTCATACAGAAAAATTGCTTTATTTCAGGATTTTCTTTTTTTAGAAGATTAACTGAACCATTGCTTGCTGATAACTTTGTTTTCTGGCTTTACGGCTTTAATAATATGAAATATGGAACAAGATCATTATGGAATAAAAAATGTCCAAACATACATTTTATTGCTTGCATGAGTATTTTTATCATGTTTCGAAAAAATGTATGACAAAAATCTATTCAGATCTGGATATATACTAGGGGTGTCACGGTATTAGTTTTATGACGGTACAATAACCTTCTTGCCAAGTGATGGTATATCATGGTTATCGCGGTATAGCAGGTGAAGTTAACCAATCTTAACAAATATTTTCTAAAAAGGTCATAAATTGTCAGATTTATCATCACAAACAAAACCAGGCACCCAGGGCCAGAATTGGGCTTTTCTACATACTTTCCACTGAAATGCCACCCCTTGCTTCCACCAAACACAAACACATGTGGAGAGGAGGAGGGGGGAGGGGGGGGGCCTGCTGCGCTGGCAAAGCAAACTGAATAGCTTTTCTTAAGTGGTCATTTAGGCTTTTAGCTCCCTCACTAGCTAATGGTGAAGATGAACATGTTGCCATCTTTATAACCTGCATGCCACAGATCAATGGAGGCTGATAGTAGTATACGCTTGTGCGCACACACGCACGCTCTATTTACGATCCAGCCTTTAGTTTACTTGAGGGCCAAAAGGTGTTCCGTAATCACGGACATCTTACCCTTTGGTATGGCAGCAGAGAACACCCACAGATGAGTGATTTTCGCAGTGTAACTTACTATATGTAAATTCAATGATAGAACCACGGAAATCCCCCATTGTCATATGTTTAGCAAACATTATCCATTATTAATATTTAAACCCCAAAGCCGCCAACCCAAAGTAAACCCTTTTCTCTCTTACCACTGTATTTATTCTTACTATTGCTAACATACTGATTTTGTGTCAGGCACCTGTGGTTTATGGAATGGCATTAAAAACTGCTCCAACTGATACTGCTTGTAAGATGGCACATCCAAGACTGCGCAGCACTTGCTTACTGCAGCCTTTCCAAATCAGATTGAAAAGCACACTTAACGGTATAAACGGTATACCGGTATAAACATTGTGACGGTTATTATTGTTCAGTTAAGTGGTTCACGGTATCTTTAACGGTATACCGTTATACCGTTACATCCCTAATATATACTTGGCCATCTATTTACTACTCTGTCCCTAATCAAAATTAGTACCTGGTGAGGGGGGTGTGGTGGCCTCCCAGCCAATCAGGAGCCTCAGAACAGGGTCTTTACATGTTTACAATTGGGTCTGTATATCTGTTCTGTTGTTATCTCTGAAAAGCACTCTCTTAGGCATCTGTACTGTTGTATACCTCTATAAAGTGCTCTGTTGTGTATCTGTATTGTTGTATACCTCTGTAAAGTGCTCCATTGCTTCTCAAAGCTAGGTCTGCACTCAATAAGTACCATAATGATAATAATGGTAAAAGCCCTGGTCCGATCCTCCTCGGATCGGGAGGTTACCATCTTCCCTCTCCAGAAATCAGGAATGTGCACCCCCATTCCATCCTTCCCCCTCCCCATTTCCTTCCCGGAAATGGCTGCCATGGAAAGAGAGATGGTACTATGTGTAGTTTCCTTTTCCCTCTTCGATGGGGCCATCTTGTTTTGTAGTTTTTCTCAAGTTCTCGACTTGAAAAAAAAAATACTAGTACCCTTGTACAAGTTGCCGGTGTACTTCTTTCAATACAACCATCACAGGGGGATAGTACCTGGTCGGGTAATGCCCCGGGGCTAACGTAAACACCTTCACTTTGCTCTGGCTTCTAACTTATGCCCCAGGGCATTCCCTGATCAGTAATGTCCCACTGCTCAGATTGTATTGCTTAAGTATACACATGCAAAACTACTTGCATTAGGTTGTTTTTTAAAGTACAGCACGTCTCTTGGGGCCCGTTTCCATGCTTTGATTCATGAATGTGATCACATACTCAAAAGTCCACTGCCTCACCAAATGTGTAAACTCACACATTTGATGGCCACTCTCACAAGACTTATCCAAGGTTCCTCTTTAAGTCATAACATAATCACATAGTTTTAACAACATTAATTCACTGAACCTCCACAACGTGCAACTAAACAGTAATTAGAAGTGGACATGGGGAGACACACAGGGTCTTTACAAAAACTCTTAAAAAATTAAGTAAATGCAATTTCAACAGTTTTGCAGTTGATGGATTTTCCTACGTTTCTTTATTGTGTACAATTTCTGCATTTATTTTCTCCAGTATGTAAAATGAATATTATGGATTGCATTATCTGTTTTTAAGTTCATCGACCTAATGATAATGGAACTTTTTATTATTATGTGTATTATTATTGATAATATTATTGCATTCATTGAGCGCAGGCAATTCGGGAAGCAATGGAGCACAAGTAATTGCAGGCAGGGGTTCTACAGAAGGGAGTGGGCTGGGTTGGCAATTTGCAAGCAAGGGATTTACGAACAGCAAGGGGAGGCAACAGGGGGTGCACATCACAGACTCTCAAGCTTGGTGGCGGTTGGAGAGTACGAAATCCAAACGATGGACATGAATGTTAGGCGGCTCATGTTCACATGTGCAGAGTGCGACAGTTCAGAGGAAATCATTTAGGTAATCCCGTCTTTACATTCGAGAACACACAGCTCAGATCGTGCCCCAGTTCAGGGCATAATTCTGCATCTTGTAACCAGAGCCCCCCGCACTTGTGGGATTTGGGGGTGAAATGGCTGTAGCCGACATTGGGAGGTCAGGCATCATTGTGCTTTCACTGTAATTGGAAACCATGTCTGGAAGGGTAACCGCATTGTTTTCATACTTTAATCTGGTTGATTTTAAGTGATGCTCTTTTGCATACATGTGGGGAGAGCATGCTTCCAATTATCCAGACATGCTTCTCAGCATCGCTGGCAAGCATGGAACAGTTCTACTGAGGCAGGAGCAGCTTTGCATCTGATGGGCAGGTAGCAGCAGCGCTCAAGTATAGGGGTTAACCCTGCCCGCTCAGTATATGGTATAAGAACAACTCTTAGAAGCCTACATTCAAGCAATAGTCTAGTGAGAGGAAACACAGCTATCCAATCATTGGTTTCATTGCCCACTTTTTGCCCGCTTTTTGGATGTAAACACGTTCGTAATTCAGCAGTGCGCTAGCAGGTGTCAAATTTAAGTTTGGGTAAGTAGCTTCCAAGTAGTGCTGTTTGCTGGCAGGAGAGGACGCTGCAGAAAACTGGAATGTCAGACTTTTCCATAATACCAAAGTGGACGCAATTGTATGAGGATCCACCCCCTTAATCCAAGAAGACTACATCACCCATAGTGCGCGCGCTTTTGCGCGCGCGCTTTTAAAGTAGTTTTCAAGTAGCGTTGTTTGCTGGCAGGAGAGGACGCTGCAGAAAACTGAAATGTTGGACTTTTCCATAATACCCAAATGGTACGGATTCTGTTATCATTGTGGACTTCTAAACTTATACTGTGGCTTAGTGTCTTCTAATTCCCACATAGAATTAATGTCAAGTAGGTTAATATCATGTTATTTTTGTTTTAGGACGCAATTGTATGAGGATCCACCCCCTTAATCCAAGAAGACTACATTAACAAGAGTGCACGCTTTGCAAGTAGCTTCCAAGTAGCACTGTTTGCCGTTCGCTGCTCGCTGCTTTCAGCCAAGCGGGGGTGCTCTCTCTGGATTTCGGTGTACCTTCTGTACTAGTACATTTAATTTGTAGTAGCAGTGTATATCATCTACCTCGGCAGCGCTTTGGCGCTGGCCGTATAAGTGCACTATTACAAAGCCGGAGAGGTTTGCCTACGTTCATGTATCCTGTGTATCCTGTGTGTTTCCTGTGTGGGCGTGCATATGGGTGAGCATTCGATGTAGAACTGATGCAGAACTGATGTTCCATTGTATTGTCTAGCCCTAGTCCCACTAACAGTGAGTGTGAGTATTGGTCATGAGATTTAGAACTATTCCATGACCTCTGTTGTTTGTTTAACTGCTTGTCGGTCTTCGCATGTACAATAGACTGCGACCGTGACTGTTTTTGCTATAACACAGTGACTTGAGGTGTATTAAGGTGCTGTCTGTTACAATAGGCTATTGGCGTGCAAGTTGTGCAACCACCTGAAGTGGAAGAGTCGGTAGGAACACTTCTTTGTGACCCCCAAGCCGAAGTTAGTCCCCACAAGCTTCTGCGTGGTTGACGCATATGTCTGCCTAAGGTGACTTCTCATCCCAGAACTCAAGGCTTAATGTGTAAACAGTTAACAGAATATTTCTCTAAAGTCATACCTTCAGTAGGTATAACTGAGGGATTGGCCGCAAGGGAATTAGCGATAGACCTCACTAAGGATGGGATGTGTCAGCTGTAAGCTCCCTGATGATATGTACGCGCTGTAGGACAGTCAGCAGGAGTCTGTATTGGATGTATGGATGGTGTGTTTAGCGACAACGCAGGCGGGGTTGCTGATTCCCTTACTTCGCATATACCCCCTGCAGGCACCGGGTCTGGGATCCCGACTAATGATGTTGAGGATAGCTCAACGATACTATGTTCTGTAGAAGGGCAGACACATATTATTAGTGCTATGCGACATAATCGTGCTGGTACATTCACTAAGTTTCCCTTGGCTAATATAGATCTTGCTAGTGAAGAAATGGATGAACCTGATGTGGAGTATCTCAGTAATCCTATGGAGGTATCATCTATAGAGGTGTCATCAACCCCGAAACTTATAGTCAAATCATCTCGAGAGTCAGGTGGGTTACCGGGCCCAGTCTTCCCCCCTTTGGTAGCAAATGTTGAACAAAAGGGAGATCAAGCACATACACGCATCTGATCCTAGGTAGCCAGCATTAACCAGTGACCAGTGGCTACTGCTGGGGAACTAGGAGCTAGTACATAGCGTTCTGCAAATCAAAGTTCCACTTAAAATGCAAACATGTCACTCCATTACCTATAATCCCTTAAGCTTCGAAGGTTGTATAGATCTGTCCTAATGTCTATTCAGAAATTGTCCCAAATGCAGAGAGTTAAATTTACATAGGTGTGTTTGTTTGGCATCAATAGGCCTGGGCAGCCAATATTAGCACCAGCTCACCATGCCAAACGAATGCATGTATGTTTATTGTCACTCGTCTTTTCTTAAACGTATTTGTCTTATTGGGCCTTGACGTGGCCACCAGATCCACCATTTCAATTTGCAAATGAAATGTAGAGATATATTTGCAGAATTGTTTTGCACTCCACTTTCTACCTTTGCATCATACAACCCCTTGGCGCTAGAATGGCACCCTGACAGTGTGTGTTGGCCCTTCATAGAGCCAATGCTACACAGGCCAGCCCTGGGGAGCCTCTTGATGAGGGCTTGAGGGTGTCTAAAGGGGCGTTGGGACTGAATTTAGTTTTTCTGAGGTCCCCATGCAGTCTATTGCACCAATGAAGCCTGCATCAACCTCCGTCCCGCAGATCCATGAGTTGTGCATAGAAATTGGGGATATTTCCATGTTAAAGGGCAGCATAGAAGAGTACAAGTGCTCATCACTGCAAAAGAGGTGATGCACTAAATGTGGCTGTCTGGGCTTGCCATCTGATCTCACAAAGTAGCAGGCAGGTTGGCAGGTCACCCTGAGTAGGGTACTTGATTGAAGCTGGTTAGCCCATCTGTGTCTAGGTTAATTAGTCCGATGTGAGTGGTTCCAGCTGGCAACCTGCTCCAACACGAGCCTTCTCACTCATCTTTCTGCCTTGATAAAGACTACGGTCGAAACACATGTCAGCTCTTTTGTTTAACCACACACGGCACAAGGTGCCAGACTTGTAATGCTCTATCAGTACATTAAACTAGCATGTACAATAATAACTCAAGACTGATGTGTCAATAATTTTCACCAAGTACCAAGAGTCTCACAGAAATTGGACTACCAACAACTGCCAGCGCCCGCACCATACAAGGTTTTGTCACCCCACACAGTACCAAACCTCTTGGGAACCCTGGAGTTTTGGTTCCCGGACAAACCATGTGCAAGGCTGCTGGCAAGACCCATAGCACAGACTGAACATGTGCGCAGGGGACCGGCCGTCCCGACACAAAACTCCAAACTCCTTGAACCTCCAACCAAAGAAAGTGACCCTGTGAAGCTCCCTGGGCCATTATCGGCATCATAATGCAACGGGTCCATTTCTGTGCGCAAGCACCACTTTAATGACTGAGTTGCATCAATGAGTGACACAGCATAAATGCACGTTTCCCAGCCCAATGTCAAAATGCCTAAAGCAATGCGAACCGCATGTTATTTTCTAAATTTGTAACAACCTCATGTTTTCAATATCTCAACATAAAAAAAAGACACGCAGTATGAAATTAAGCAAACGTTCATACTCCAAAGCAGTGACTTGGAAAAAGTATTTTCGCGAAAACAAAGACATCTGTTTTTTGTAAAGTTAAGTATGGACAACAATTGACTTTGGACTTTGTGTCCAGGCCAATTTTGGATGTGAAATGTTTTTACTGTTTCAGAGTCATGTGAAGACAAGCACTGCACTGAAAGCTGAGGTTTTTTGTTATTTTTACTTGAACTGGAATGTAACAGAACGGATTTTGCTCAACTGCTACACAGTCCCTCTACCAGTGGGGCCTGGAATCACCAGTCTCAAAATGGAGTACCCCTCCCCTCTAAGCATTCATGCAGGAGGCTGCGCTGGATAAAAAGAAGCACCGACACAACTGTTATCTCCATTGCCGGCCCCCTTATGAGGGCGAGAACAACGGCCCTACAGGAGATCCGTAGAAATCGCATGGTAGGGATAAGATAAAAGGCATAGCCCAGGAGAACGGGACGTCCGATCTACAGGATGATCATATCTGCCAAGTTTGCCAGTTCCATGCATGACACCGTGATCAGTTCTGTTCTTTCGAATTGCATGCTGGGACATTGAGTTTCGTTTTACCACGGTGTGGGTTACGACACCCAGAATGCCATGGGAAACAGCAAGACTGATTCAAGGTGTCACGCATGCGACTGGGAAGCATTGCATCTCTGGGTGATGCATTGATAAGGATAGCTTCAGTCCATGTTGTTTGCAAGTAGTAAATAAAGGATAGCTCAAGTCCATGTTGTTTGCAAATAGTGAATAAAGGATAGCCTCCAGTCCATGTTGTTTGCAAGTAGTAAATAAAGGATAGCCTCAGGTCCATATTGTTTGCAAGTAGTAAATATAGGATCGCTCCAGTCCATGTTGTTTGCAAATAGTGAATAAAGAGACACATGTACCCCATGCCTCTGTCGCCTAATAGAAAACAGAAGCCAGTAGGTCTGGACATTGAATAATTCATGCAACGGACACAGACATTGATGCATACAGTGAGAGCGTATACACAGGCTCCACTGAGCACACAGGCAGCTCACAGTATAGGCATGTCCCCTATTGGCAACATAGATGATGTAACATAGCTGCCTAATGAGGGTTCACTACAGGGCATTTGTCTAGCACTCTCTGCCATTTACACTGATGGCAGCAATAACCAATTAATAATATAATGAGCCTGTCTCACAATGACCGTATGACTCCACTAGGATTATACGTTATAAATACCCCTGGTGTTTTTGTATTTCCTTTCTTTGCAAGTTTTCTAAAGCTCTGCATGCATCCACATGGATGCTTCAGAACACAGATAATGGGGGGGCAGTTCAGTTGTCCCTTTTTCGCTCTTTTCACCACCAATTAGGGCATTAATGCCTAACAGTGGGGATTCTATGCCTTGGAGTAATGGTGAGCTGTGTCAGAATGATGCAAAGTTGAAAGGCTTGCTGGTATCATAGAGCTGCTGGACTCTGTGAAAGGCGCGTGGACCAAAAGTAACTTGCTACTGACAGTGTTAGGTCAGTAGTAATTTTAGTGACTCAGTGTGTGAGTTCATGACTAACACCTAAGTCTCAACCTCCCGCCTTTACCGACACCCACCCAGCTCTTCCATATCCCTCCCAACCAGTCTCACCATTTTTATTCAACCGCCATCACACACTATTAAGCACTCAGTACACACCACAATCCTATCAATCACTTGTGCCAGGCTTAATTGCTGCTTCCAATAAGCTCCTGTTGTATTAAAAATGTCTTAGTCAGGTGTGCCTTCAGTCACTCCATTAGTAAGTAATATATGTATCTTCTTATCTCATCCTTGCACGTAAGTCTTGTTAAAAGACATATTGGCAAAACTATCAGTTGTTTCCAGTGCCTAAGTGCGTAATAGCCACTTGCCAGGCAATGACATCATATGCTCAGATACTCACACCATTGTTCAGCCTTTGCAATCAGATTTCCAGCTACACCATTGTGTGAGTGCTTGGCAAGTGCCGACCCTTTGCCTACATACAATCCCAAACTATAGGCTTTTCCAATGCTTGTTTAGATTTAGACATTGCGTCTATTCAATGCCTTTTTCTTCACCCTGACTAGATTACCACAACACATAGCCTGTCATGGTATCCCTAAAAAGTCACTAGACACGCCCCAATTGTGCCAGAATAATACTGCCAGGATATTGTTCCATGATTCAGAGGGAACATGATATCTTTGCACTGCACAAGCTTTATTGGTTGCCAGTTTAGACCAGGTTTGCTGTGAGTGCTGCATCTCTCACATGACCCCCTATAAAATCGACCTAAATTTCCTGAGTGACAAATGCAGGAATGATATTCCTAATTTGGCTCTATGCTCCTTGATTACATCTGAGTTAATAGTTCAGAGATTCTGCTGGGCGTGCACCAGCACGCATGCTTTCTCTACCCTGGTAGAAACCTAGTAGATCACCTTGCCAACTAATAGCTAACTGTCATTTTGTTCAGAAAAATACTTGATACCTAAACCTGAACTAATGTCCAAGCCACCACAATCCTACAACCACAGTGAGGCATTCAACATTGGGGGTTACAGCACATTGACCAACCACTGAGACAAAGAAAGAAGTTGTCCCAGGAGGGCTTCGCGCCCAGAACAAAGGACACAACCACAACATCTGGGACAAAGCAAGCCACCACAAACCTAGAACTACAGGGAGGCACCAACCATTTAATTTAAACCCATATGAATCTGCCCAGTCAAAAACCATTTAACACCATGATTCATCTAGTCAGATCAAAACCAACAGAGAATACAACCACATCAGAGAGCTGCACAAGCAGGGAGACCAACACCGAAAACAATGTAATCGCACAAACAAACCTGCTGTACAACACCAAGCCACAACAGCAGGCACATCAAGGTCCAAACATGCCAAGATACAAGAAGGACGAAGAAATAAGAATGGCAAATAGAACAAGAAAGAGGAATTAAATTACACCCACATTGAACTGTAATCACCTTCCATAATTCCCGACACATTAACACCCATACCAACCACCACAAAGAGGACTAAAGATACGGACTAAGACAAGAACAAAAATAGAATGCATCTCCCGCTACCTCTTCATCTACAATCATACTGCAACGTAAAACAAACAACCCACAACCAAGGACTCAATGAATCCTACAGTTGACCCCACCAGATGACCAAACCACACATCACAACACACCTAATCCAGCAACTCCAAAGACATTTTTTGGAAAAAAACAAAAGAATCGGAGCTAAACTAGAAACCATAATCATTCACACCCCTTACATAACCAGAGACTGGAGAAAAAAAACACATGGAAAACCGAACACCCGACTACTATGAAGCAGAACAAAGAAACCCATCACTCAACCTAATAGTACTCCTCAATGAAGGACTAGAGGTCCTAACCACACATCTAGCAAATAACAACCTCACCCAAGAGAGAACCGAAATCCGACAGGCCACCACAACCGAGATGAGGGAAATGATACGCAACAAAGAACAAGGAAAAACGCACACCTTACACTGCAGTCTACTCCTTCTAAGCAAAGGCAGGACAGATGTGCTCTTCCTCACAGAAACATAGCTATCAGAGAACTACAAAACAATCACCAGTGAAGCTATACTCAACAACTTCAAACTAATATGCTCTAACAGAGAAAACCACACAGGCGGAGGAATCGTACAAGCGTACAAAACACACAATTACGCCACTCCACAACATAGTAGTCTTGGGATACTTCAACATATGGTTCGAAAGAGAAAATGAAACCACAGCAAACTCCCTCAGAGCCCTACTGGAAAGCCTCCACTTCAAAGAAATAGTAAACGGTCCCACCCACATTGCTGGACACAACCAAGACGCAATCTTTTGCATGGATGGACTCTCGACCACCACCCCACCGTACCAATCATATAGAGTCATCACCATATGATCCCATTCACCATCAAAATCCCAAATCACATGATGCTCACAAACTTAAAATGCCCTGCGACAAACAAAAGAAACTGGAAGAGTCTTGACAAGGAAACGCTAAAAGAGCTACTCGAATCAACCAAACCAAACACCTCCCAGGTAAATAGAATGACTCCTGACTCAGCAGAAGGGAAACGTGATACTTGGATCACAGACACCCTAGACCAATTAGCACCTGAAAAACTCTTAAAACCCAGCCCAAAGAAAATTGCACTAAAATGGTTCACAGAAAAACTGAGGGAACTCAAACAAAACAAACCGCAAACTGGAAAAACTATGGATAAATCACTACACCCAATCAGACAAACAAAAATACTGACAACAAATCCAAATGTACAAATCAGCAGTCCTGAAAGAAAAAAAAAGCATATGACTCTACAAGAACCAATCGGCAAAAACCCCACAAAAAAGAATTATTCAAAATCCTTAAGGAAATTAAAAACCTAACCTCGGGCAACAAATGCTTTGTACCCTCACAATCCCTAGGTGACAACATCACAATCCATTTACAAGCAAAAATAGAAGCAATACAATAGACCATTGAAGCAAGCTGCCCTACCAAAACCACTCCCCCAGAACTGTCAGAAACCAGTGCACCACCAACCACCACAACACTCAACCGTATCAAAGCTTTAAGCGAAGAAACTTTCAACATATTAATAAAAGACACCAACTTTGCCAGATCTCCCACTGACTCATGCCCGCCAGGCATCTTCAAATAACTCCTCAACCACAGAATACCAGCCTCATATTTTCGACTACTAATACACCTATCCATAAACATGGGAAAAGTACCTAAAACATTCAAATAAGCATACATCAATCCCCTCCTAAAATACAAAATAGGAAATGTGGCAGACCCTACTAACTACAGACCTATATGTAATCTACCATACCCAGCAAAAATTATTGAGAACCACATCTACAAAGAACTATTCAACATTGCAGAAAGCAACCTAATACTCGACCACTCCCAAGTTGGCTTCAGACCCATTAGACGAACTGAATTAGCAATTCTCTCCATAGCACCCAATTGACCCTCATACTACTAGACATATCAGCCGCCTTCAACACAATGAGACACGCAGCTCTAATGAAGAGACTTTAGGAAAGCAGAATGAAAAACAAGGATCAACCCTCTGCCACACCGCTGCACCATGTACATGTCCCCCTAATGAAACTCATTCAAACCCATGGACAGATTGACTAAAACTACGCAGACGACACCAAACTCATCTTCAAGATAACCTCCGCCCAAGACCCAAACAACACCATCAACAAATGCCTTGTGGACATATACACCTGGATGACAAAGAACAATCTCAAGCTAAACCCAACTAAAACAGAAATAATGATCTCCCCACCAGAAGACAATGCAACACAGACATACCTGAGCTGGCCGCCGTGCATCAGAACCAAACCAGAGACATTGTCAGTGATACAAAACCTGGATTTCCTCAGCAACAACAGACTTTAACTAGAACCACAAGTCAATGCAAATGCTTCTACCTCCTGCAACTAATAAGAGGGATCATCCCCTAACTCAACTTACCAAACAGAACCCTCACAACCATCAATGTTCCAGAAGGATAGCCCAGGGGCAACGTGCTCGCCTTGGAAGCAAGATGACACAGAGCAACATATGTTCAATTCCCAGGCCCGCACTTAGTAACCTCTGGGTATTAATCTCGTTTTTTAATAACCTATCATATCATAGCTCCTTGGTACTATCAATACTAGACTATGCAAACAGCCTCTATCTTGGATTCCAGAATGCCTCACAAAATAACTACAATACATCCTAAATACAGCACCCGGAAACCATGCAAATGGCAACAGCACGCTGTATATATCATCATAGCATAACATAACATGTATTCCCCCAAAGTTAAGCCTGTCCTAATTATTGGTTCAATGCTGATCTTAGGGTCATGATTCCTCTTCATAGCTGACTGTGCGCTCTACAAACACACAAATACATACAATTCAAACGTGAGGACTGAAGGAGAAATAGTGATGTATGCACTCAATAGGAGCAGCTAGAAATGTGGAGGCTAGAAGGATGATGACATATGGGGATCACTGGATCTCCCCCATCATGGCTAATGTGGACATCACACATTTTACCAAGTCTCAAGGTCGACCACTTCTTAGCCGCAACTATTTGTATCCTGTGTCGGTCCCATGTCCTTTTGAAGTGAAGTGTGGCATTTGCCTCTACTAATCCTTCTTGGGGCAAAGGGGGCAGTTCCATGTACTTTCTTCCCTTGTGTGCCCCCTGTTTGTGATCTTTGCCAAAGCATAACTTTGTACGGTTTATCCATGGCAGGCAGACAAGGCATGCAATAGTTTACCAGTGATATTTACAATGCGCCGGAGTAAAATTGATTTGAAGTAATTGCAACATCATGTTTGTACTAAAACTCCTGCAAAAAGCTTATGAACTTTTTTTGTGCCCGTTGTAATTTTCAAACTAGCACAATAAGTAAACTAAGCATGCCAAGTTGATAAGATTGTGTTGCCCTCTGTGTTACTGTCAGCTAGTATACCTAGATAACATCAAATGTGTTTCTTTGAAAAGCAATCTGATTGGCTGACCGTCCTGCTCTTCAGACACAGGGGGATAGCTCAGGGCGAACGTTCTCGCCTTGGAAGCAGCACTGGAAGCAAGACGACGCAACACAGGTTCAATCCCCAGGGCCATGCTTAGAAACCTCTGGGTATAAATAATCAATTACAATTACACTTTGCATTTGATGGGAAATCCGTGATTTCACCGAATCCACTTCACCTAAAGGAAAAATCTTCGAATGTATTTTTATTATGCCAGGGCAGACCCCCTGCTGTCCCTCCACTTCCCTCTACCTTAGCCTATCCCGTTACCACACCGCCCATATATGTTTTAAAATGTACCTACTTACCTAACCAATTCGAAAAAACAAAATCAAAGATTTCTGATTCTGTGAAATGTACAGATGTGCATTTGATATGCTTCCCCCTTCCCTACGAAGACTTATTCTCAATTGCCACATTGTGCCTGCTTAGAACTAAATGATACATTCCATCACGTGGCACACCCAACCCAAAGGAATCCTTCAGCAAAGGCTCTGTTGACAATGCCCAACATACAGCACATATGGGCCTAAGACCCAGTATTTTGATCTAGAGGACAGCACTGGAAGGCGGCCAGGCCAGCATTTCTGGCTTCTGAGGCTACAGCTGTTCTGTGTTCATACTCACATCACGAATTACAATGGAAACTCTCCTTTTTTCATAGATTGCTTAGATTAAGATCATTGAGGTTATAAAATATAGGCCGCTTCCCTGTCGTAGTCATCTCGCTCTATTTGGAAATGTCTATAAATGTACTCAGACACATTGTGCTCTGATCTAATGTAACGAGGTGCAGGCATCCAGCCACTGACGCTTGGAGTACGTCCCACTCACCCTAAAGCTGGCTCACCCAAACGCCCCTTCTTCTGGTTAACCCTAATATGATTACTCTCAATATTCAGGATTCACCTCCGACTACACTCTTCCACACCAAAATCACAGGGCCACGCGTTCACTATAAAATATCTTGAATATCTCCAACGTGCTTATGAGAGTTCAGAGAGATACCAAAATGATACCCGAGAGGCACCACTACCAAGACATTGGCCCAGGATACCCACACCGAGGCGTCACCACTGCCACAACAGACAGATGCTCCAAGTGCCTCACCACGCTCTCCACTAACATCTCTGTGCACTAACACCCTCGATTTCCATGTACCCACATACACACACACCAACATAGTCACTCACACACCCATCGACATAGTCACTCACACACAGGAATCGAATACCCTGCTGAACAGACAACAAACATTACAAGATTCTACTTCTCCAATCAATTTATGTATCCAGCGTCACTCCTTGCACTACTGCCATACCTGGCCCCCCTCTTGTCACATATGCATGCACAGTACTTGAGAATGGTCCAGAACAACAAAACAACAAAGCCATCTTGCATCTTTCCTCCCTATCTTCTGCACTAACCCAACCCCCTTTCACAAATGCCAGAACACCATTAGACCATGCAAATGGCAGCGGGGCACAATATAACAACCAGTAACATGACATAACCTATGACAGTGCTTAATTTGTCATTTCATGAAGTATTGCTAGTGGAACACGACGCAAAAACATTGTGTGGAATTTTTTCTAAAGCAATAGTATTTGAACTTGAATAAAATAGTTATTGTGTTAAATACATATTGTAATTCAGTTGCCAAACAAATGATGAGTTTTCTTTCTCAAAGAGTTTTAGGATTGGATATTTGGTGAAGAATGAGAACATACATGTGACATTGGTTATAACCTGCTACAGAAACCACTGAAAGGCACAAGCTAAAATAAGCCATTGCAAGCCTGAGGCCTAGAGAGCTCCTCCTGCCTTCGGGTCCACACAGGTGCCAATTCAGTAAGAGGATGCTAGGAGGCTACCATTATGCAATTTTTGGTGGGTTTTGCCAAGATATGATGCCACCGTCTTGTTCTGGTGAATCTCCTAGCGGCATCAACTTTGTTGACAGAGGGAATTAGCCTGTGTTGCGTGCATGGACCATGCACATTTTCTACAATTCATCCCTGACACTCTTCTTCACAATGCCTATCAGATTAAGTGATTTCCATCAAACACAAGATCATCTATTTGTATTGTTATGCTGAGGTGCACTTGTGGTAGATTCCATTTGCGGTGTGGGCATGTGCTACCATTGAAGGTTCTATGTCATTTTTCCACTTTCTGAAGGTTGCACATAAAAAAGACCGAATTAGTTTGGTTGATTTTGTGCGGCCTCCCAATGTTTTTTGTAAATTCGGGGGGTTCTCACCGCCCGAGCTCCACTTTGCTTCTCAGCACAACTGGTATTTCTCGAGGTTAGGGATCTTCAACCTTTGACTTACCAGATGTTTTTACTACAATTCCCATTATGCCTCAGCAGTATAGGTAATGCTGAGGCACCATGGGACTCAGTGTCCAAACCAGTTGGAGGGCTGCCATATTGTTCTGCCATGGCTATCCATATTTCTCCAGCTACATATGCATTGTTCTCCCATTACAACCATATTTCCGCAGCGACTGTTGCATTTGCCTCCCCATCACTGCCTATGTGTCTGCAGATAGAGCTGCTTTTGCTCCCTATCACTGCCTATATTTCTGACGATACCAGTGCTTTGGTCTCCCATCCCTGCCCATGTTGTTCTAGGGAAGGCCACCATACTGGTTCTCAGGGACTCTGTTTGAGCCTGTCAGCAGGACACCGCAGTCACCTTGAAAAAGGAAAACACGACATCATGACAAACCTTAGTGGCTCACAAGGGGTAAAACTGAGAACCTGATGCAGAAATATATTTTAGGTCTTAGGATATGCGATGGTGTTCTGCAGGGTAAGTGCATATACGGTTGCTTGTATGGTTGAGAAGTTCTAGTTCTATGTTACAAAAAAAAGGCAATTAATTGGGCTCAACCAACCCTAGAACAGTCTAGTAGCACTCACTAGAAGCAGCTCAACTCACAGGGACCTGTTTATGCATTTTCATACTTCCATAGCCAAAGCCTGCACAAGCACAAAATGAATTCCCTAATTTACGTTATAAAAGCCCCAATGCGTGATGGGACAACCTTTTGCAAATTATTGGACATACAATTGGCAAAACAAATTCTTTTGTTACACAAGTGAGTAGTTCAATCAGATGAGGCCTCTCCTTCTGTCCCAAATTGCAGTGGAAACTACTACAGTGCAAACTAAAGGCCATTGTGCTGTTGCCACAATTCCAATAACATGGACCATACAAGCGAAATACTTTGGGGGCTCTTCCAGAAGGGCTTCTGAATGGGCTTACTATTTTGTGTTTTGGTATTGTTTGTAATTTTGGTAGACCAAGCTTTGTGTTATTATGCCTCCTTTATGGGTTAAGAGTGTAGGAGCTTGTCTCCAGGTTGTTATCCTCTATCTGTTTTTAGAAGTCGTCGCGATGCTTTCTCTGCTGTTTAACAGATTGTGTTTAAAGATATAGGGCCTCATTACGACCCAGGTGGAAGACCATGGTGCTATTAGCACCATGGTCCATGCCGCTAAGTTACCGACTCCGCCATGGAGAAAGGGGGAATTACCACCCCATTACAAGGTTGGCGGGGCGGTAATTCCCCCTTCCTCCATGGCCCTTCCCCATTCCCATTTTTGCCCCATAGGGCTCAATGGGAATGAGGAAGGCGCTAAGTACGGTGCTGCAAATTGCGACACCGTAATTAGCACCAAAGTCCCTTTGCGGGTCCCTACTTTATGGCGCCATTAACCCATTAGCGCTTGGGTCGTAATGAGGCCCATTGTTTCTGGGTAATCATTGTCTGATAGTTAAGCACTGCAGTATTCCACCTCATCTGGCCACAGACTACCCAACTTTCCTGTTAATTAGAGTTTATTAGAGTTGACTTGTGGGGACTGATGTGGGTGTCATGTTTTGGGGATTTGTGACCTCAGTGACGTCCAGCTTTTGCAGATGTAGAAATCCCTTTGCAACGTTTGGCAGGATAGTTAATATTTGTCAGTTGCTCTGGGGTGTTTGTGCATTATGAACCATTTCTGGTTACTTTTGTTTCTGCTGCTGGTATTCCAGTTTAGGGCTCCCCTTTGTAGTTCCAAAGATTGTGCAGCACAGTTCTGTGAAAGATCTCAGGTTCTGTTTGTAGATGTTTCTTTGGTGCAGATGTATCTGATTCTCAAAGATTGAGCTCCTATGAGAGTCATTGTCATGTACTATGAATGATTTGCTTTCCACTTAAAACATATTTAAGTATCAGTTGTCATGGTTTAGGGTTATAATTCTAATATACCCTCACATTTTCAGTGTAAAGTGATACACATCTCACTGTAATCAAGATCAGACATCACACCATCCTTTGGCTTTTATCAAGAGATTTCAGACCATAGTCAAGGCATTACAAGAAGATGTAGGTATGCACATTTGCACATTTTGCACTTTAAGCCTCGAACCCCGATCAAGGTTGCACATGGATTTACTTTCCATTTTGATATTATATTTTACTTACAAACACAGAGAAGCAGTATCAGGCAACGCAACCTCTGAGTGAGCCTATTTCCCTTCTGTTGACTATCATTGTTCAAGGAATTCCCTTGACAAGCAAAAGATGACAAAAATAGCATAGCCATAGAGTTGATGTACCAATAGAAATCTCCCCTCAAGTAAAGATCATGGCTTAGGTGGTGACTTGCTAGTTGATATGACTATGCCGCTTCTTGCAGCTACTGCTTACTATTAAAGGTAATGTCGGTAGACCTGAGGCTAACGCATACCAAGCATTTGTTGATTAGCCATATATAACTATTTCATAGGAAGGTATGATACATATCATGAGATTCTGTTAGTTTCTGTGCTTAATGATGTAACATGAACATATCCAAAAGTGGATTTTCATAATAAGCATGGATTTGATATATTTTCCCTTACATACAGGAATGCAATATCCAATTTCTTATTAAAGTTAAATTCCAAAGACGACATTGAAGATGAAGAAAAATATAAACTGTATAATATTCTTTACATAGTGTTACGTTTCCAGAAATTGTAGACTAGCCAAAGTACTGTATACGTTACAGCTTGTACAGTGCCATACCAGACACAATCTGGACATTATACAGTCAAGCAATACTCATTAAATCCAGAAAAAAAAACCAAACCATTTTTAAATGATCACATGACAAAACAAGCAAATAGAGTGTTGCCCCATCTCCCTCATAAAAATATCAAAATCTAGAAAGGTCTCAATAATAGTATCCTGCCACATAACAGAGCATTCGCTTTCTTGTAGAAACAAATGCTATTTTAGATTGCATTTCTTTTGAAATTGTGTCTGGAGCCTTTCCACAATTAATTGTCCAACCTTGACTTCAAGAATTTACATCCCATTCTCTCCCAAAGATAGTTAGTACATTTATATTAAAGAATGACGATGGAACAGAGATTTCTGTGATCAGGTGTCTTGTTTTATAAAGACTAGGGGATAATGAGTGCACTTGCATGTGAAAATAACATTCTATCAAATACTTTTACATTAATACCTTCTGAATACTTTCTTTTGCATCCGTACTAAATTTGCATTATCCCCCCCATCATGTTACTCCCCCTTTTAGTTTCTCCTACCCGTCATACATGAATTCCTTATGTTGTGTGCTCAATTATTGCTTGTTCCCTTTTTTGTCTAATTTGTCATTCCATGTTTTCATTCATGGGGTACCCTTCTACTCCCACTTTCTTTCCCCCAAACCCATAGTCGATGTTCTAATAGATCTTTAAAGGCTGTATTTGATCTGAAGTTATTATTGTAACATATTTTTACACATTACTCGAGAGATCTCAGGCAGCATTTGGCAAATTCAGCCCGAAGAGGATACATTTGTCACTCAGCCAACTGAAGCTCTTGTTGTTTATTAAAGGTTGCTAATACATTCCTAGGTTGCAGATGAAATGTAATGTAATCACTCGTTTCTGAACATGTCAGTTTCTCCAAGGGCCTGAAAGTTACATTTAAACAACCCACCTTGCAATACTGGGGGCCTATATAGTACAACAGTCTTGTCTAGATGTACGTCAGAATCTTTCTGTAAGAGAGGAGATCCCATGGACAGATTGTTGAAGGTGGGATTGTGTAGCTATAAGCTCTAATTTAACCAGTTGCTCCAAACAAAGAAGGTTGGTCGTCATAGATAACCTCATATGCTTGATGGACACTACATGTTTGTTTCTTTTCTCCTAAAAGCTCTTACTATAAACGATCTAAGGTGTAAAGTGTTTTGAATCAATTCATTGCAGACATGTCATTTTGAAAATATGTAAATCAATTTTCAAAATTATGAAACAACTGTTTATTTTCCTGTTATTGCATGTTGATCCTTTTGTTTGTGAGCTGCCTTGATCACAATCAAAAGTCATATTCTGGATACTACTATATCATTCCTGCTCTTTACTGATGTGTCTTCTCCCTTTTTGCCAGGAACAGCTGTGTGCCCCCCATGCGACAACGAAATGAAATCGGATGCGATCATCGAACACCTTTGTGCCAGTGAATTTGGTAAGTTAACATTTTTGCTTGTCCTTTTTCAAAACTCAACTCTCCTTACACATTTTATGTAGATAAGCACAATTTTCTTCTCGATTCTTACATGAGAAAATGCCTCCGTATGGTGTGTTTAGCTGCTGATGAAAGAGGTTATTTGTGCAATGATCTGCTCACTATATAGAGTGGGGGATGAAAAGACATTTCTGTAATTATAAGATCACTTAGTGTTTTCTGATGTGGTTCATGCTGGTTGTTGGTGTAAAGGAATAGGCTACATATTGTGAATCATGCTCAATGTGCATTAATTGTGAATTGACATGCACATTTAATGTATGTGCATGCGAACATTTGCATATTGAGCTACCAAGTCATTTCATATTGGAGTCCTAAACATAACATCAACAAGCATCATTTACAAGTGTTTCTTTTGATGATTGTGTTGCACAAGATATCATAATACATGTGACAGGATATGAAAAAGTAAGTGCAAGTGAATTTGAAAAATGAAAAGGTTTGTAGCATGTATATGAAGAAGTAGAGGCTCAACAAAAGGATATGTAAGTGAAGAAGGAACCGTGATGTCATGTGTCAATTTAGACATAGGTGCAAATCCAATCGAAATATAAATAAATGTAATGCCATTTTGTGACATTCATAACCATTCTTAATGGTAATGGATACAACTAAGAATATGTGGTGATTGACCACAAATGTATTCTTTATGGCCTTAAATGTATAACATAAGTACAGTCATTTTAAAGTACAGCAGTTCAGAGCTGGTGTCTGCTGACTCCTGTCTTGCTTTCTCACGCTTCTCCATTGGATTAGATACTTAAGAGTGTCTGCGCTGTCACTGCATAGGCACGCAGTTATGTTCAGCTCTAAAGACATATCAGACATCTCTTTTTGTAGGACACGTACGCTCAAAAGCTGCACTGGTAATGTTAAAACAATGTAATGTGTAATTTTAAACAATATATGCACAACTCAACATAATCACAGACATATAAAGAGACAAAATGATCCAAAGGTTTCACATTTTCCCTGGAGAATTATCCATTTTTTTTTATAGCTGATTTATGCGGCTCAAGTCAATTCTTTATTAATCACATAAAGATTATAGTTACTTCCAAAATGTTCATTTTGCTGCATATTCAATGCTGATGTTTTGCAATCAAGTTACTTGAATATTCAATCTAATATTTAAGGCATAGTTCCCAACCTTTTGTGTCCCCGGGGAGGGCGGAAACACCTGATTTTGTTTTTGACGGATGAGAGCCCATTGACAAATGTGGGTGTTTAAGGGGCTTGGCGGGTGAGTGAGCAACTTAACTGGCGGGTGACACCTGCCAAAACCATGTCAGTTGAGAGGTATGTTCAAGGTCATGAATATATGTTTCAGCCTAATATTTAAAGTTATGCATTCACACCCCTAACAATGACTCTAGTGAATAACCCAAGTTAGCAATTTACCCCACTTTCTTTTGATTAGTTCATTGTGTTGTAAGTGTTTGTAGATTGTGTTATAGTTTTTTTTAAAAACATTTGTATTAGTTTATTCAAACAAATACAAACCAAACTTGCAGTGCATGTAATAACATTTCAATTATGCATCACTTCGTTATGTCCACTGCTCACCCTACCCCACCCCCCTTTTTGAGCCTACTTCCTCTCATGTTCTGTTTCTGCATCTTGTGATAGGGATTCTCCTTCTGTGGGTTCCATTGGGTCTCACATTGGCCCAAATAACTCTGCTATTAGTAATTTCCAGGCCATCAGGGTCTCTGTTTCTTCCTCCCCCCCAGCACTGCTCGTTTCTTGCCATACCATGGTTTCTGCTTCAGCCCATTTCTGTAAATCTTTCCACCATACTTCTAATCGTGGTCTGTGGCATGTCTTCCAGCCCATAGCAATTCTCCTCTTTGCAAGTGCATACTCCAAGTCTTTTAGTTTGCTCACATGTTTAAACTTACGTGGTCTAGCAAACCCACCTATCAAGCAGGCCCACACCATATCTACCAAGATCTTAACAACCCTCTCTTCTAATCTGTGTGCCACTTCACCCCAGAAACGCTCAATGATTGGACATGTCCAAAACATATGTACCATTCCAGCATTTTCCTCATCACATTTGGGGCATGCTTGGCGTCTTGCATTTTTGAATCTGGCTATCCTCTGCGGTGTCATATATGCCCTATGTGTAATATAAAGTTGCATCTGCTGTAGTCTTGCGTTCCTCGACACCTTTTTATGATACCCTTGGGCCCTTTCCCACATCTCATCACCCATCGGGACTCCCACTTCCGCCTCCCAATCTTGTCTCAGTTGTACTACCTCTTTTCCCACTTTGGACATCATCAACTCATATATTCTGGAAATCTCATGTCCCCCTTCCGCTATGTCATATATCGTATCTATGGTGGCATCCGGCTCCTCCCCTAGTACCGCTTCGGACCATGTCATCTTGATTCTCCACACCATTCCATGATACATAATGTACTGGCCCATGTGTAACCCGGTTTCATCCCTCAACACCTTGAAGTCCATTATAGTCCCCTCTTGCCATATGTCGCCCATCGTTGCTATCCCCACCGATTCCCAGTGATTCCTAATCATCATCCTCAGTTGCCTTTCTTCACCTGCTAACGCCACTAGTGGTACCTGTGGGGAACACGGGAGTGGATTCTCCATCATCTGGCATGCCCTGCGTCACATCTTCCACCCAAGTATAGTTCTTGTTTTTGCAAAACCTATCAGGAGGAGATTGCCTCATCTTTTGTTTAATCTTTTTTTAAATAAATAATCTTTGCCTGATGTACATCTGAAACACAACTTTGAACAAAGTTATAGTTTTGTAAAATAAGTCTGTTGGACACCCCCACACCACCTAATAGGTTTGTCAGAGAATCCCCCCCCCCTCCCCTTTCAGGTTTGTCTTAAAATAACATGTGCTCTGTTCAATACAGCAAGGCCCCCATCAAGTATCAGGTGAAAGTTAAAACAATCAGTATTTCATATATGGTCTGTTTTTACCACCAGCCAGATTGTGGGTTTGGCAGTGTTTACCCCAGGATGTATTCCTGGGGAATATTACATGTGTTAAATACCACATAATTACAAGGTTGAATACCTGCAAAACATAGTCCAGTTTTTACCTGAACCAAAAAGGTGGAAGTAAAAATATTAAGACGTCTTTCACACTTGTACAATGTTCTTTCCTATAACAAAGGGCAGCAAAAGTCTGTACCTTTCTGATGTAGCGCAGACATTCATTAAAAAAAGAACCCTTTTTGCATAGTTAAATATTTTCCAGCAGTGGTAGGATCCACCATATACAGTCAATTTCAACCCCTAAAACAAGGGTGGAAAGGGCTAAAACTAAGTATGAAAATGATGCTGGCAGATGTTCAGCGGTGCTGCATGCATTATTTCTGGAAGTCTGCATCTGTTGCCACCAAACTGGCAGATTCCTTGTATAGAGCTTTGGGGTGATTCTCATGCAATATGAATGATTTGGATTCCATTTAAAACACATTTAAGTAACAGTTGTCATGGTGTAGGGTTATATTTCTAATATAACTTCACATCTACAGTGTAAAGCGATATGCAACTCACCGTAATCAAGATCAGACATCAAACCATCCTTTGGCTTTTACCAAGAGATTTCAGACCAGACTCAGGGCATCACAGGAAGTTGGCTACCTCGGTTACCTAGCTACTCAGGGCATCTCCTGCCTGGCTGAACAGAGTCTCCCTGACTGCTTAGACGGCCTTAATTCTGTACAAACATGGATCTTCGCTTGATCATCTACACCATTCTAGCCTTGAATCACACCTGTAAGAAAGGGCATAATGTATGATATGTAACTGCTAACTTGTTTGTACTAATATTCCCCTGTAACTAAGCTCTTCACAAGTAACAGCGCTGCGATGCCCAAGGGCTGCCTGTGCGCTATACAAATGTATAAATAAATAAATAAATAAATAAATAAATACATTCTGAAAATCTCTGCGATTTGCTAGGCAGTGTCAATGGAGTAGGTTTAACTGACCCACTGGCTTATGGGATACCTATCATCGCGCATAGCACTCCTGTCGTTCACCCTCGTTGTCGCCGCTGCACGGTAGCCTGGGAGTTTGCATGTCCAAAAGGTGCGTGCCACTGTTATACATCGGGATGCATTCCTGGTATTCGCTGCATTACATGCTCTGCATTGTCATCCGTTCCCACACAGCTTGGATCCCAAGCTGTCTGTTCAGGAGACGCTACATGCGTTCATTTCAGTTGCCATTCTGAACCTAGTTGAGATGCTTCAAACGCCAAAAAGAGCAGACACTTAAATGAGCAAATAATTAAAAGAAATTGATTACAGAATTAGAGCTCTTTTAGAGTATTGCATCCAGCTCAAAAGGACACATCTCCAAAAGGAAACAAGTTAAAGAGAGCAGCCAGCAGGATGTAAGGTCTGCATCGGAAACCAGGTGAAGAGGGATCATAGGTCATACATTGGGGTACAACTGAAAGAGAGATGTGAGGGAGAGGACCTGATAGAACTAAATAAAAGCGTCAGTGCTAAAAATGCAGTGAGGGAAGTAGGCACACCTATTTCAGACTGATGTTGCTCTTGATCAACGGTTGCAAGATCCGACCATTTGTAGACTACGGAGTAACACAGACAAGCTCTTCACATACATGGGATTGTCGCCTAGGTGAGTTGTGTTGGCAAAATTAATAAGGAATTTAAAAAAAAGGTCTTACTGGCACAGTGGAGTAATCGCAGTGTCGGAGCAAAGAAAGAGCTTTTGACTGCATGGTGTTGCAGCAGGCCGGGAAATGGGCAGACTAAATGGAACTGGCAGTCCTCACCCACCATCAACAGCTACGTGTTTATGCTTTGCACATTCCCTATTTATTTAGTTTCAGGAAGAGTTAAATCGGCTTGGCTGAAGACATGCAACCCTTAACGATTACAACATTTCTCGAAAATCCTTTCATAAACCTACTTTTGATGCCAACATCCTTCCTTCTTTGTAAATGAAAGAAAATCCTTTGCAAATTTATTTTGTTCTAAAATGTTTCCAGTTGGGTGAACCATATTGCCTGCAGTATGTTAATGAGCGTAGTCACTTTCATTGTAATAAAATAAGCTTTGTGTTTTTATAAAGTAATGAAAAACATCTGCAAATATATATTTATATCTTTTGCTGTTCTTCCTGCTATAAACCTTGCTACAGACTACAATATTACAAGGTTGATCCTTAGCACCATAGATGATGCCACTTGTTTGGCAAATCCTGCGCAATGTTAGTCCCTCAACATCCTCTACAAAAACATACGCCAGCTATTTGCTGAATGGGCCAGGAATAGCTTTAACTCACACAGAGTTTGTCTGAACATCACTTGATAAGATTCATTGAATAAAAACAACTCTTGGACCTTGATGCAATCTTCATCACCAAGATCTGGATGGCACCCACCTACACCCACTTCCTAGACATCCTTGTCCCCAACGGCAACAGCATCCAACACAGAGACCACCCGAAGAAGACAGGTGGAGGCTTTGCAGTCATCCACAAGACCTTCTGGCCCTGCACCAGACTTGACGTCGACAACATTGGCTCCTTCAAAGTCCTCTGCTACCACTTCCCGCTCTCCTCGACAGACAGAGTCACCTTCCATCTCATCTACAGACCACCCAAACTCAATGCCAAAATCAACTGAAACTTCACTGACTTGGTCACCACCATGTCCCTCACGCACACCAGTAACATATCCCTAAGTGACTTCAACCTCCCAAGTAACAAGGCCACCAGCTTTCTCAACACCCTCACCCTCACACAGCACATGAAAGACCAACCACACGAGAAAGGTAACATCCTCCACCTAATCATCAACGTACCGTCTTCCCTACACTACAGCTCTCCGTTGCTTCTTGGCTGATCTGACCACCTAACTGTGCCTTTCCACATCCTGCACAGCACCCCAGTCAAGCACTCCCAGCAGAAACTCATCATACAAACCTTCAGGTCCTTCAAGAACTTCCCAGTGGAAGCCCTCATGGAAGACTTCGCCAACCTCCACCTTACATGGACCAAACACCTACAATCGAACTATGACTCTCTACTGGAAGCCCTCAACCCTACCCTCTCAGCCTCCATTGAATGGCACGCGCCTCTGAAACAATGCACCTATAAACCGAAACTGTCAGGACCCTAGTACAAGCAAAAGAGTCATCAGGAAACATACGAAAACCTGGTACCACTCCAGTACCGCATCCCACCTAGCACTCCTCAAGGAACTCAGAGCAAACCTCCAACAACTAATCAATACAGCTGTTGCCTCCTACTATCAGAGCACCATAGCAGAAGACAACAACAAAAGCAGAGCCCTCTTCAAACTGGTCAAGCACTACATCAACCCTCTATCTGACCATGACATACAACACTCCATCAAAAATACACTGCCATCAACACCTTCTTCATAGACAAAATCAGCAAGATTCACCATCACATAGATACCAGATCTGCATCCACAGACCTGCCTCACGTCCCTCCTCTCAGAATCTCCACACCCTGTACAACTTTCAAGAGACTCTCTGCAGAGCACCTGGTAGAAACTCTACCCACCCTCAAAGCCACACCATATACAGACGACATTCTTCCAGCATTCATCCTCAAGACCCTCACCGCAGAATCTCTCCTTCCCTACCTGGAGATCATCAACAGCTCCCTAACTCAGGGCAACTTCGCATAGACCCTAAAGACAGGACAAATCCCCCTCTACTAAAGAAACTCACTCTGCACCCCGACAACCTAGGTAACTATTGCCCCATGACTCATCATCCCTTCCTAGGTAAGATCATCGAGAAAGTGGTAGTCACACAACTGCAGCAAAACGCCAACAATCTCCTCCAAACCTGTCAATCTAGGTTCATAGCCGGATGCAGCACGGAGACAGGTGGTCGACAATGCCCTCAACACTTGATGACGGCCACCCCTGCCTCTTGATTCTAATCAACCTCTTGGCCACTTTCGACACAGTAGACCACCAGGAGCTTACGGACACCCTACATCAGCGCATGGGAATCAGCAACCTTGTTATATGCTGGTTCAAGTCCTACTTCACCAACTGCTAGACGTTTGTTCAGATGGACTCCTCTAGATCGCCAATGCTACCTATCAACTGTGGAGTCCCGCAGGGTTCCATCCTCTCCCCAGTGATCTTCAATCTATACAATCTATACATGGAGCTGCTGGGAGCCCTCCTAGCCACACAACATCCACATTCACCAATACGCTGACAACACACACAGATCGATCTCAAGATCGACTCCATCAAGGACACCCATAGTCCCAAAACCTGCCTCTCACGGACCCAGTCTTGGAGGTCCAGTGCATACATGAAGCTCAACCCCTCCAAGACCAAATTCCTACTCCTCACCAACAACACTGAACACCCAAACATACAGGCTATCAACCATGAACTGAAGGCTTCACACCTGCACGAAGTCCCTTGGGTTCCACATCGACAAACACCTCTCCTTCAAGACACACACAGCTAAGAAAACTCAGACTGCTTGGTATCAGATCTCCCTCCTGCAGAAAGTGAATCCCTTTCTCCGGACAGCTTTAGATCCACCGTTCAAGCACTGGTCCTATCCCACCTGGATGGGGGAAATGCACTCATCAAAGGCCTTCCGTTGTCCTCTCTTGTGCCCCTGAGAAGTATCCTACAAGTGGCTGCACACCTCATCAAGGGTGTATGCAGGTACGACCACATCACCCCGGCCCTCATCGGCCTTCACTGGCTCCCACTGCATGCATGAATCACCTTCAAGGCTTGCTGCATCATCTATAAGGAAGTGGCCCTCAAGTCACCCAGCTACCTTGCTGAGAAACTCAGCATCTCCAGTGGACAGCGTACCACTAGAAGCCAGTACACGTGCAGACTTCAAATCTGCTGCTGTAAAAAGGAAAGTACCAGAAAACCAGATTTCTCTGCCCATGCCCCAAGATTATGGAATGTCCCCCCCATCAGCATCTGACTCGCCCCCATGCTTCTACAATTCAGAAAAGAAATCAAGACCCACCTCTTCAAGGAGTTTCTCGTCCTCAATACCTAGTCCATCGTGTCGTCCCCTTCCCTCGTGCCACCTGACTCGCTAGATGCTGCTCGCCCCTCACCTCCCCACCACACGGTAAAGCTGTACCCCTCCTCTCTGCCCCTCTGTATCCTACCCCCTGCTGCATATATGTTCTGTTGTTACCTCTGATAAGCACACTGTTGTGCAATTGTAAAGCACTTCATTGATAATAATAATAATAATAATAATAATTATTATTACAATAATAATACTAATTGGTATTGAGGGAGGCCTTCATGAGCTGTACCATTTCCCAAATGACCATTGAAGTTGCTGCATGAAACCAATTTGACCATAATCCCCAAACCTACATGGGGAACCACGTGCTGTGCCAGTCCCTCAAATCAATTTCTCAAAAGGTAATCCTCATCCTCAGCCCGCCCTCACCTCAGATCTTGTCACCAGATTATCTGATGATAATAATTGATAAAAACACTTGAATAAGAAATAAATCTTGGCATTGACAGACACTTCAATGAGCTGTGAAATCCTTCACAATGAGCAGTTAAATCTCCTAAAATAAGCTGCAAAAGTGTCCACAGAACCACACAATTGGACCTGATTATTTTTGAAACTGTCCCCATGCTGAAGTGTGAAACAACCTCAATGATATGTAAAATTGTCCACATGACACTGGGAATCTTTCCAGTAGTATTGTAATTCGCTGTACACGCTGTTAAATTGCTCCTGCATCTTTGCAATTGCCTGTTGCATCTTAGCACTGTGACTATGACCAGAAAATGTTGGAATTGCCATTGAAATCATTTTTGAGCTCCTGTATTTGTACCTTTTCAATGCCCTCAAGAGTCATGAAAAGGCTTGTCAACCTCTACACGTGATCTCTATTCCTTATACATGGCGTTTGAGCATCTTGCAGGGAAAACAAGATGCAGACTGACTTACCCTTGATGCTGCCCTTTAGTGCAGTCTCCTGTGGCATGCACAGAAATGCCATGCTGCATGTGGCTTGGGGCTAAGGTGGAGAGCATACGGGGGCAACTGCCTGCAAGTACATTATTGGAAGCTTCAGACATGAGGGAAGGAAAGCCAGAAGGAGGGATGTAAAGGCTAGAAAAACTGGCCCAGAAGCCTCTACTTAAGACACTTTAGTACATGCCAACATCTACTTCTCGCGTGATGCCACGTGTTTCTTGCAACTATACCAAGGGTCCTTTATTCTAAACTTCAGCTTATGGCGTTTGAAATTGAGAAGCGGTCCCTCACTGCATTCCTTCTCGTGTTTTTTCTGTGGAAAACACTGCAACATGCTGAATAATCAATTCAATGCTTTAATGTCCCAGACTGAAAATTAAACTGTAGAAATTAAGAGGTAAACATACCTAATCTAACACTGAAATTAAGGTAAACAGTAAAAAAAAAGCAAAAAAAAGTTTCGATGTAGAAAGTAAAAATAACCAAAATTAGTATTTTCATTTTATTCTAAAAAATTACATTCTGTGCAAAAGTATTTGTAACAATTATTTTTTAAGTGATTTAGCAGCACCAGGGTATCCCTAGAATATCAACGCCTATTACCCAATTATTTGACATACCTATTTCCAATCTTTAAGGTGTACTTTCCAAATTGGGGACACTCCCTCTGCCCCAATCACCCTCCCCAGCTGATCTACACCACAGAGATCCCAGTCAGGAGTTATTTTATTTTTGGTTTGTTCTTTTTTACAATTCCTGTATTAACTGTTGAAGTTCATGTGTGTTTGTTTTCTCAATTTTGTCTGTAGTTTTTGCAAGTAAAAGTTATTGTTGCCTCTTCATTTTCAGTGCTCTTCATTTTTGCAGAGTTCTTTTTTGCAGTGTACCAAATAATCCTATCAGGGTGAGCAAAATATCCTCGTTGTTGGAGCCAAGGACAGAACACCTGTGCATAGAGAATAGCTTCAGAGCTTACAGAAACAATGCTTGAATAACTCCAACAGAGTACCTGCTCATGTGGTATATAGCGCATATGCTATTTAATTCAATGTATAGACTGTGCTGGAGGTTCCTCTCGGGTCCGAGTCCCTTCTGGGGTTGGTATTGGTAGCCAACGTAGTACATAGCAATCCTTGCATAATACCTTCAAGCCACGTAGCTTTCTTGCTATGTTGATTTTCCTGCAAGCACCAACCTTCTCCTATTCCCCCTTCCATCACACGCTAGTATGGTGGGATGAACACACATGCAAAGAATGATATTTATAAACCGGTGTTAGAGCTCGTGTGTGTTTCAAAAAGTCCGTTTTTCTTTATTCCCACTGCTACACAATATGACCACTCGCAGCTGAAATCTGCTTACCTAAGGATGTGCAGGCAGTGCCAGTGGTAATTCATTCACTTGCAGGGGCCAGATTACAGAAACTTTGCACCAGTGCAAGTGCAAAGTTTGCATGATATTAGCACTAGGGCAAAGCTTGCCCTATTTCTAAAAAGACTAGGAAATATTAGAAAAAACATTGCACCAAGACAAGTGCCTTTTTTGGATGTTATAAGCATTAGGGCAAAGATTGACCTAGTGCAAAAAAGATACATTTTCACTGTATTTTTGCACCAGGGCAACATTTTCCCTAGTGCTAGTACAGAACGTTAGTCACACTAGGGCAGATGTTGCCCTGGTGCAAAAATGCATCAAAACATATGTATCCTTTGTGCACTAAAGCAATGTTTGCCTTGGTGCTTGTAACTGCACTCGTCATGGTGCAAGGGTTTTCTAATACTTTCAAGTGTTTTTAGAAATAGGGAAAACATTGCCCTGGTGCTAATACTGTGCAAACCTTGCACTTGCACCAGTGCAAAGTTTCTGTAATCTGGCCCCAGATGTACTCAAGCGCGCATTCCTGGACTCCCCTGCTCAACATGTGAGATGGCAGGCGAGTCGTTCTCTCACCACAGAGGGCACGTTAATCTTCCTTACCCTACTCTACTTTCTGTGAGAGGATAACCAGAGGAATTGGATGGACAAAGGATTTGGGGGAACACCCTTAAGGCAATTGTAGAATATGGGCGTTTGAGTGGCGATGCGTAAGGCCACTTTGTAGATTTGTGTGTATCCATTGAACTTTGAGCGGAGAGAGAGAAGGAAAGAGAGACATATGGAATCAATACCCAATAGAGCAATGATACAGTTGGTGATATGCTGGTACTATGACAAACACGCCGCCTTGAAGGCCTTCTTTTACTCAGTAACCTAATTATTAATTCCTTTGAATGTTTGTAGTGTTAGCTCGTGGAACAGGATGTCCATAAAAAGAAACCGAAGGGAATTAAACGATTGGAGAAATGATTGAATTCTTTTGACCTAAAAACAAAAATTACTTTTTACTTTTTGTACTTTTTCCACTCACCCGCTTCCTTAACTAATACCCATACCGCACCCCAAACCTATATTTTAATTAATAAGTACCAAAATGTTGAAATAAATCGGTTAAATAAATGTGGGAATTAGTTCCTGTTTTTTTTGTTTTAGGTTATTTCTACGGATGCCGTGGAATAAATACACTATAAGCAAAGCACATTACTTGAGACTTGACGCTGCTAAGCGAGGACCCTCTATGGTGCAATAATTGCACAATGCGACTCTCGAGCCAAAGAGGGTCCTGGGTAAGCAGCCGCAACAGCCTGCATATGGCCTTGCTTAACCATTGTGCTCAAACTCTCAGATAACCACACGTAAAAGGTGCTTATTCTGATGTCTTCTTTGCTGCCACCTGGACAGATTCCGGGCCCCAGGGTAGCTCACACCCCGCTCACTTTCTCTCACTAATCCTACATTTGATTATCATTGACCTGGCTTATCTGCACTTTGAGGATCTGTAGTTTCTATACTTCCTTTGAGTTTTTCAAGGGCATTCTATCGTTGAGCCCCCATACATGAGAGATGTTTCCCACCTTTGGAGGGACAGTTGTCTGTTGGGATGGTTGGTTTTTGGGGGCTCCTGTATTAGAATGGGCTCCCACGGGTCTATTCATTACATTTCCTGCAGAGTGTACCATTCTGGGTGTTTTGAAGGATTCCCTCTTTTGCCAGAGAGATAACCAGACCACATAGTGTGTGTCTGGGCCCTGGGTGTCCCTGTGTATTTTCTATTGATGTTATGGAGTTGACGACTAACTAGAGTCTTCCTGTGACGTTTGGGATCTTTTCTAGTGTTTTACAAGCTTGCCTGGGTATATGTCCTGGCTGTTTACTTCAGGCCCTTCCGGGACACGGACCAGCGATGACGAGAGACACTGATGTAGAAATCTCAACCTCCGCTCTGCACCAGATTTCATTAACAAAAACGTTAATATAATAGACATAGAAGAAAGACATGAATGGCAGAGGAACAACACATACATATGCCATCCCAACAGGCAACGCCCACGGAGAGCATATCTAACCTTATATCAGAATGTTCTTTTCAATAGCCAATATGTGTGAAGTATCTTAAGACTCTTTCACTGCTCTTTCAGGGTTTCTTTATTCATTGTATTGTCAATTTTAATAGTTCCTTTTTTAAGGTGGTATGGGGGCTTTTTCCAGAGCACTGATTTGCACTCTTTAGATACAGTCTGAAGGTTGAATACGTTGAACAGCATTACTGCAACAAGTGTACACTTTGGTGTTGTTCTTTGCATCCGCAACTCCTATTCTTCCATTCACTTTGTGCCCCTCCCCCGCACCCTCCATTCCACAGTTTTGTGCCCTTCACTTCTCTACACTGCCAGCAGCTCCACTCTATTTTCAGGACCACCTGATGCGCTGGCAGCAATAAGGAATGATTGTGTTTACGCTGGCTCTCCCTCAGGACAGGCCTTGCATGCGCTTGTAACCTGGCCTGCACCCACACTGCACCACAGAAGGTTCTGATGAGAGTCTTGCGTCAAAGCCTACTCTAAAAAGAGGAACATTTCATTCTTTTGCAGAAGCTTTTCATGACATTAGGGCATGGTATGAAAAGCCGGGACTGTCCCCTCGAAACCGGGATGTCTGGTCGCCTTAGCTATGCCCCCACTGATACCTGGTATGAATTGCCTTTCAAGGGGGAGATCTATAATGAGCCACACCCCTACACGCGTGGCGGTGTGTGTGGTGTGTGTGTGTAATATGTTCTGTTTTGGTTTCATGCCAGCTCAATACAGTGAGGGCTTGACTGAGCCAAGATTAGATTCTGCCAGCCTGAATTCACCCAGCTTTCTCCATTTGGGTAGTGGTGTAGGTGGCCAAAGCTGAACCAAATCCGGACATTCCGAGGTATAGCAGTGTGTTTTCTAAGTAAGCATGCAGACTGGCACTGTGATTGGGGAAGGGGTTCAGAAACAACAGGAAGCATGTACGAAATAGGATAAAGGGGTGCCCAGTCATTTTACCAAAAACAAAACAGAGTGGTACATTTCACTGAAGTACACAATAATCAAAATATTAATTAAATATATATGGGGTAGTGGGGTAATGGGTTAAAAGGAGGTTGTATGGGGTTGGGGTGGCGTTATAAGGGTAGAAAAACAGGGGCCTTGGGCAGGACCCCAATTTTTTTTTTTAAATATTGGGGGTCATTACGAGTTTGGAGGTAGCCATGGTGCTATTAACACCATGGCTGCCTCCAAAGTCGTGTCCGGGTCTGGGTTCTCTGAATGGGGACTTACCGGGTCATTCAACCTTGGAGGACCCGGTAAGTCCCCATTCAAAAAACCCTTCCCCATTCCCATTCGAGCCTCCATAGGGCTCAATGGGAATGAGGAGGGAGCTAATTACGGGCCCGTTATTAGCTCCCTGGTCCCTTAGCGGCTCCCGCTAAGGACGGCTGGTTTTACCAGCCAGCCTTAGTGGGACCAGCTAAGGGACCTTGGAATGCGGCAGTAGGGGGTTAACGGCACCAGCATCCTTACCTGTGCCGTTAACCCCTTACCGCCGCACTCGTAATGAGGCCCATTGTGTTTTTCTATATTATGGTCGCAATGAAATGTACCACTCAAATTTCGGTCGGTAAAATCACATATAACCGATAAGGGTTATAAAGGGGGCGTGTGGGATGCTTGACAAGCTACGGTTATGCTTGATGTTAAGTCATGTTATTAACGAGGTTGCTATGCTACTTCTTTTTCCATTGGTTCTTTGCAATGAAGATTACTAGTTTTTAACCCTTTTTATCCTACCAGTGAGGAATACTTAAAACCATCTTATGGCATTCTTGGTGAGAAATGTATTTCTTTTAGCAGGTCACCAGAAATCTGTAAATATATTATGTTATGTTATATGGCATTGGTATAGCACCTAATGCCATTGGTATGGCCTCAAAGCGCTGTGGGGTGAACACCCATGCGGGACTGATGTCCGAGGTATGAGAATTGGAAGTAGGATTTTAGAATGCGTGTGAGATTAAAGCCGGCACAAAGGTAGGCAGGGGTGGCTATGTCCCTGCTAGCAACCAATGGAGAGCTGGCTAGTGGATGGGCGCTGTGATAAACTGTCAGGAGAGAAGGCGAGTCAAGGAGACTGATTATGTGCCCAACTGAACCAGATTATTTTCATGGGACTCCGCTTCAATCTACTGGTAGGGGTGATGTGCGTTATGAAGGTGAGTAGTGAGTTTTTACAGGTGTATGCGTGTGAGTGGTCGGGCCCCGAGAGGGACACAGCTATGTTCCATTGAGCTGGAGTGCTATATGTACCAGAGAATCAATGCTGATATCTACTTGTGATGTGGGTATGCAGATCATTTTATACGGGTCCACTGGAATCTTTTCCATGCGGCTAAGTTCTGTCTTGTTGTCTCTTCAAGAGACTCATCAGTGTCTACCTGTCTGGGGGCGATCGTTCAGCCAGGAGGTGGATTAGGTCATTCCGGATGCAGAAGCCTTTTGGAAAGTGCGGTGATCCTCTATTCGGCGGATCCTAAATGGAATCCAATTCCAGATAGTGGGAGCTTGGACGGAGAAAGAAGCTCGGTGGGTGATGCATATTGCCTTGAAGGTGGATCGTCACCCGATCAGCAGAAAGTGAACAACACGGAGGGCAGGTGTGATGTGATCTCTGGAGCCTAGGGCAAGAAGGAGCCTTGCGGCACTGTTTGGAACCCTTTGGGGTTTTCTAAGTTGTGATGGAAGTGCACCCAGGTATAGGGTGTTGCATAGTCTAGACGTGAGAGAACGATAGCCGTGATCACAGTAACTCTGTAAGGGAAGGTCAGCTCGACGAAGATACATCAGAGAATGCGTAGGTGTAGATAGCAGGATGTTGACACTGCTTTGATGCAGTGTGACAGTGTCAGTCCACAGTGCATTCACAGTGTTTTACTGCATTGGAGGTAGAGTAGGTGGGCCTAGAGTGTGCAGTCCTGGGGTGGATTAGAGGAAGAGGGCAGTCTATATGACATTTGGAGTTATAAAGGTTTGAAGGCTGATTATTTGCTGATCTAGGCTCAACTTTAAATCAGTGACCGAAGAGTAGAGGACACATCCGTAGCACAGATTACATGTGCAAAATCTGTGCACCCAGTCTGCAGCCCATGCGTACCTTAGCATAAGGTACTGGTGGTATAGCACAGTACCTCTAGCACAGTCCATCCTTACCATCCTACTTCATTTCTCTTCTGGAGGCTAAGAATATGCACATGATCCAGTTGATGGAGCTCAATGGGCCTCATTCCGAGTATGGAGGTAATCATGGCGCTATTTGCGCCATGACTACCTCCCATACCGGTACCGAGTCTGACCTGGTTCAATGGGGACTTACAGGTCCATTCCGACCTTGGAGGGACTGGTAAGTCCCCATTGAAAAAAACATTCCCCATTCCATTTAAGCCCCCATAGGGCTCAATGGGAATGGGGAAGTAGCTAATAACGGTACCACAATTTGCGGTACCATTATTAGCTCTAAAGTCCCTTAACGGGACCCGTCCTTAACGCCTGGTCAGACCAGGCGTTAAGGAAGGGACCCGCTAAGGGAACTCGGAATAGGGCGCAAAGGGATTACCGGCACCAGTGTCCTTATCGGTGCCGGTAATCCCTTTGCGCCCAACTCGTAATGAGGCCCAATGTATTCACCTCCGAGGGATGTAGAGTTGCAAAGTTGGAGCACGCAGGTTGCAACCATGTCAGAGGCAAGACCTTAATGCATGTTCAAATGTGTCCACCTGAGTAATCTTTTAAAGGGTTGGCTTGTCCCCGGGGAATAGCTCAGCGGGCAACGTGCTCGCCTTGGAAACAAGATGACAAGAAGCAACACAGGTTCAAACCCCGGGTCCGTGCTTAGAAACTTTTGGGTATTTAGCGTATTATAAATACGGAACTTAGACATATTCCTGTAACAGCGCCTTGAGGCCCTGGGCTGTGTGAGTGCTTTAAAACTGCAAATAAATTAAATTAAACCAAACTCCAGTTTCATCTTGTCGATGTCCTGTTCATCAGCCACTGCGAAAAGGGGAGGCCTCTGCGATCTGCACTTTCTCATCAAACGTCAACCCCCATCAATTGGCATTTAGACATGTGACGCACTCAAGGCATTTTGGATGCTAGGAATGTTGAGAGCTTTTTCCACCTTGCCCTCAGCTGCTGCTTCAGCTTTGACAGCTTCTGAAGGGTTCAGGCCCATCAGGTGGAGGGTTTGATAAGTGGACAACTTGAGGTTCGACGTCTGCCCCGAGGAAGACTTCCAGTCAAGGCGCTTGGCCCTCTTGACCTGCTGGTATGAAAGGGAAGATTCATTGTGGTAACGATTTGGCCTGATAACAACATAGGAATTCCTTTTCCTGGAGTTGGTGACCCTGACACGCGTGAGGCTGTATTGCCTTGAAGCAGATGACTTTGAAGGCATAGGTAGAATTCCATACTCTGACGTGGACAGATAGGGTGTGAAGCATCTTTCTCCAGCCCTCTTCTTATGCCCAGCCAACAACTTATTTGTGCACATATATTACTGTCGCGTTCTTTAAAACTTCCATTCATCCAGGGCAGTTGCGAGGGCGCGCGCCGACATACGCAAAGTTCCCCATTGCTAACAAGTAATGCAAGCAAGTACAATGGGTTTTGTTGCTTGCTCTTGTAAAGGCAAGATTAAGGGCCTGATTCACAGAGCGTTTTCCTATGGGATTGTGCCATTATAAAACGCCCTAAATGTGCACAATGTTTGAGGCGCACTGTGCTCCCTTTTAACACTAGAAAGTGTCAGTAATGTGCACTCCTGGTTCCAGGAACTGCCCGGCCAATCTACCCCGAACCTTTTCCCTGAATAAGTAGCATGCCCGGATGATTGTGCCTATGCAGCCGTACAACTCAGTCCCAATAACACTGCAAGCTCTTTGAAGACCTGATAGTCAGGCTCGGACTGGCCTGTGCAGCAATAAGGCCATTCCCACAGTGCAGGCCCATCATGCCAGTCTGTGCCAGTATTGTTGGTCAAAGTGTGCCAATTTCTTTTAAAAGAGGGGCAGTTTGACAAGTTAAGTCATTGTGCAACTTGTATTAACCTGCGTATCTGAACAAATAATCTTAAAAATGTGATACATAGTGTACCAAACAGACAATTGTATTCCGCAACCTGACCCTGCTGGTGGCCATGCATTGAAATCCTGTTGTAGCCAAGGCATCTTTTGTATGGCTATTAATTAATACAAAATAAGCTAGGGGTCGCATTTCTGGGCCCTTGGCTTCTTGGCACAGTCTTTAAGCGCTGTAATTTGAACCTATGATCTGCATTCTTCACAACACACTTTGTAACATGTGTGATATCCTACTCAGGGTTGTGTAACTCTGGTGCTTGAAGGCCGGAATTATGATGGGTTTTTAGGATGTCCCTGATTAATATTCATGAGGACATATTTGCATACACTTAGAAGCATTGGATGCCAATTTATCTCATAAATATTAATGAGGGGTATCCTGAAAAACCGGCATGGATCTGGCCCTCGAGGCCTGGAGTTGGACAACCCTGCTATAGATCTACATAAGCGGTTACAGCAAAATACATTTTAACTTGGCATTGAATGTTCTCTGTCTCACTTTATACATGTTGAACCATCCACACCTTTGACTGCTAAAGGTTTGTGAAAGGGCGAATCACCATGTCTATGTGCAGCAGGGACTCAGTGCATTTTATGTTACGCAACTCTTATTTTCTAGCGCTCACCACTGCCATGTGCATGGCCTCCAGGGGCTACGGGGGATCTGAAAGGGAAGTGGCTGCGGTAAATCAGTGTTTTGTGAATGCGTGCAGACCGGAAAGACCCTGAGCTCTGCATGTGGCTCTGATTCTAGATGTGCTGTTGTGCCAGCCTTTGAGCTGTCTCTACAGGGGAGCTTCATTTATGTTTTTTGAGAAGGTGGGTTGAAGGGAGTGTAATATATAGACAGTGGTTGTAGAGGTGAAGCATACAGATGTTGATGTCAATTGGCATGGGGATTTAGCTGCCATGCGTGTGTAGTGGAATGTGGAATTTGAGCATGTTAGTGTGGGAGCAGTCACTGAAGACCTCATGTTCACTGAACACCTTCATGGGTGTTTGGGCATCCTTCCAGCGTGGCCATGCAATACATCATGCCTATTCTGGTACATCACTTGATTGAGTCTATACAGCCATAGGAAGATAGCATGACCCTATGCCATGGTGTCATGAATGAACCAATATTCGTTTTTGAACAGCACATGCCGCACCAGCAAGGCTGTAGTAACCAAACGCAAAATCCTCCCTGCAGGGCCGGCCTTACCATTAGCTCCCCGCCATGCCAGCTCGGGGTAGTCTTTCAAGGGCTCCCCCAAGCTGGCGTGGTGGGAGAAGGTGCCCTTTTGTTATTAAATGCGCCCGCGGCAGCAGGGCACATTTAATAAGAATAGGGTGCCGATTATTGATAATGATAATGATGTGTTATTTACATAGCGCCCTAATCCAAAGCGCTTTGCAGAGCACATATTTACATACACTATCACCCAACCGAAACTGGTACTCATTTATCGACTTCGGAAGGATGAAAGGCTGAGTTGGCCTTGCCGGGATTCGAACCTGCGACCTGCAGATCACGGTCAGATCGCAGCAGTGAGCGCTCACCCTGCTGAGCTATCTTATGATTACCTTCCTGCTCTGATGCGGGAGCGAGGCGGTTTGCTTTGGAATTGCTGAGTGTCCTATTGCAGTGATTAGCTCCCTGTGAGGCACCGGAGCGAAAAGGTAGAAAAGAAATGTGGTGCATTCTGCCCCCCGCCGTGCCCCCTGGTTGACCAGGGATGTCCGGGAAGGCGGGGCGCTAATTCGCCGAGGGCGCTGCTGCCACTAATGCCGGTCCTGCCTACCTGCAATAGAATTCACCAGCTCTGTAAGTCAACAACACACTCGAAGCCACAACATCAACAACCATTAAATAGAAACAAGCAGAAAACTGTCACTGTTTGTAACAGCACATATTCAAATATTTAGGGCCAGATTAATGGAATATTTTGGCACATTTCAACTTGACTTTGCACTGCTAAAAAATGACTTTGCACTGCCGATACAAACCCTGACTCATGGAACTGTGCAAAGTGTTTTTTTGCAGTGCAAAGTCCGTGCGAAGCCTTTTGTACTGCACAAATGACTTTGCACTGACTTTGGACGGACTTTGCCCTGCAAAAATACATTTTGCACAGTTCCATGAATCCGGGCTTGTGTCGGCAGTGCAAAGTCACTTTTCAGCAGTGCAAAGTCACTTTAAACCGTGCAAACAATTCCATGAATCGGGCTCTTAATGTCCACCAAGTGTGGTTTCACCAACCACGATTTTACGGAGGTTCGTTGCACAGAGGCGAGCTCTTTGTGAGAAATGAAATACTGTATTTGAAGGCCCTGCCTTTTAAAGTGTGGACTGAACTGTTGTGAAGTCGACTAGCACACAGAGTCAAAACAGGCTTTGCTGCTTAAGTTCTCATCTGCTCAAGTCTCCCGGAGCGGTTAGTTGAAACCAGATTTAACCTATCGCCTTGCGCTGTGCCGACAATTACCAATTCCACTTTCTCCAAACACACTGCCGAGAGCCAGTTGTCCAATCTGTCTCCTATTACCAGCCTGCCTGATTGCAGAGCTCGGGCATGGCTTCAGTGCCCTCCATCCGATGCATACACAGATTTGCACAATCAACACCATTCGCGTTGAGCGCTCCGGGGCGGCAGGAAATGAAAAACGCATCGAACTATCCAGAAGGAGTCTTCCGTGCAGTCACTGATTCTCTGTGGCAGCCGGGGAGATTGGTGTGTCAAACTGATTTGCCCTACATTACACATGCTTTTTCATTGTATAGATATATATGCAAGTAGAGAAAGAGTAAGAAGTGTCCAGCGGTATACCGGGGTATGCATGCGCAGCAACCTGAAGTGATCCCGAACATCAGACTAATTGAGTCTCACTCTGCCTTTCGCAAGGCCATCAAAACCAGCCTCTTTATCTGATTTCTCTCATGTACTCTGTTTCTATGTTCCTACACAACCACTGTACTTGTATCTACGCAACCTTGTAACCATGTTTTCCTGCATTGTAACGAAGTTACTCTCATCGGGAGGCATCTTTGTAACCCTTAATCATGCCTTCTGAAGTTCTACACAGCGCCTCGACGCCTTTGGGCTGCAGTGCGCTATACAAATCCAAATAAAATAAAACAAAACATAAAATAAAGATCGGTGTGATTACCTCGTAAAAAAAAATACCCAATACGAAAATGCACATTTTTTTCCCCACGGCACATTTACCTGCGAGACGCCACGCCGCCCCCCATTCTCCCCATATATTTTTTATTACCCTAACCCCTCAGCCCCCACATATAGTTGCATGGAAATGTGCACGTCGCAATTCAGCATTTTCGTGCCGGGCATTTTTTGCCGCATTATTCTGGGCTGGTGCCCCATAACTGTATATCGTTTTCTTTTGCTCAAGTATTACGGTCATCCCTCGGTATGCAACAGGCTAGACCTCAGACATGCCAAACACCAGGCAATGCAAATACATAAGAGCATGACTCTTGGCCCATTGAGGAAAGCAGAGTACCGTTCTGACAGAATCAGCCTTGCGAAATATATCCTGGTCATGGTACGGACACGGGCTAAAAGAAAAAAAGCCAAAATGTAGCACAGCACCCTCTATCCTCACCAGGAAAGGTGTCTTCAGTAACAGTGACATGTTAATCTGGCATTGTAAAATTGGTCGACGTTCGTTCATCGCGTTTTTTTTTTTGAGACTTGTGGTGCCAATTTCTGGCTATAAAAACGTATCGAAAAATATGAGGAGGGAGGGGGGTAACGGGATATAAGGGATAGGGGGAGTGGGTAATAGGTAGTAAAAAACTGGGAAGGGAGGATTGGAGGAAACCCCCAAATAAAAAAAAAGTAATTCGATTAGTGTTTCGGACAAAAATCAGCAGCACAAAACTCAGTTAAAAAAACCCTGGCGATGGAATGAAGTAGAACCGTAAAACTAATTGTCTAGCCCAGGAAACCAGTGGTTCCCCAGATGTTTTGAAGTAAAATTCCCATCCTTCCTCACTATTCACTCTGCTGGCTAGGGCTGATGGGAGACGTAGTTCAAAACATCTGAAGAGCCAAAGGTTTCAGACCCCTGACTCTAGCCATTCCATGGGCCTCATTACGACCCAGGTGGAAAACCATGGTGCTAATAGCACGATGGTCCATGCCTGTAACTTACTGACTCCGCCATGGAGAAAGGGGGATTTACCACCCCATTACAAGGTTGGCAGGGCGGTAATTCCCCCTTCCTCCATGGCCCTTCCCCATTCCCATTTTTGCCCCATAGGGCATAATGGGAATGGAGAAGGCGGTAATCACGGTACCGCAAATTGCGGTACCGTAACTAGCACCAAGGTCGCTTTGCGAGTCCATTCATTAACGGCTGGTAAAACCAGCCGTTAAGGTGGGAAACCGCAAAGGGACCTCGTAATCAGGCGCTAAGGGATTACAGGTACGGGTACCCTTACCGGTACCGGTAATCCCTTAGCGCCAGGGTCGTAATGAGGCCCCATGAGTCAGAGAGTGGCCATCTTTTGAAGTAAATTCCCCAGACATTAGCATGTAGCGCACACGGAAGTAGGCAACGCGGTCAACAGCAATGCCCAATGATAAAACTAAGATTCTTGCTATGCAGCCTGGAATCACAAAGTAATTGCCAAAAACATCAAATATTGCACAAATTACAGCAAGTGATGCTTGTACGTGGCAAGATGGTTGGCAATCTAAGCCACAGACGGTCCAGTACATTCCATGAAAAGTATGAAGATGTGTGTTCAAGCAGACACACAGGTAGCCCTACCAACACTCACTTGCTGAGTGCATAATGAAAATCCATTAGCGATGCAGCACTAATCGCTAGATCACATATATAGTGCTAAAAGCCAGATTCCTCCCACATCTTGGCACTGTGATAATAGGTGTCAGTGTATAACCAGCTTATTGTTACCCCGATTATTGACTCAGAATTAAGAATGGCTAAATTAGCCAGGCCTGGGTTTAAACCATGGCATGTAGATTGCCATAGGTCTATATAGATAGCCCCTAGCGCATTGAGCTGTCTTGCTGGCGCGTCTCAGGATAACTACGGGTAGCAGAGTGGGAGTCGCACTGAGGGTACACGAGGGACACAGGGAAGATTCTAAGGCAGTCATGGCAGAGAGTTGGGAGTAAAAATGGAATCGGCCAGTGCGGTAGGAGATGGGTGTGGATACACTTTCAGAAAATGCTGGAAAGTGAGCAGGCAAGACAAGGGTCAGGAAGGAAAAGCTTCCCAACTCTGGCCACACTGACGGGGTGTGCCTGCAACATGGCATTGGACTTCTCGAAGTATAGAACTACGATTGAAGGTACCAGTGAGATCCTCATTTGAGACATTTCCATCTATCGCTTCAAAAGTGGAAACTGGATCATCGCAGCAAGGCGAGATGCAAGCTCGATACAGGCTTCAGCAATTCTCTCTCATTCGGAAGAGGGATCAGCGGCAGTGCCGGAGTTTCTTTGGAACAAAGACAGTTTCACCAGGATCCCTTTGCCAGCATAAAAAGGCCACCACTTGTAGGGTTCAGTTACTTACACAAGTATTGAACCATCGTTCCCAGTCCTCCCCATACATACATGCACCCAGGTGCATATCAAGCGACCAGTGCACACATTCAATATGCAAAAACGCCGCTTGTTGTCTTCCATTGCCAACAGGTGTTTCCTTTAGGGGGTTAGGAATACGTACAAGGTCAGCACTTTCATATTCATGCGGTAGACATCGTTGACCCCTTCTCAGTAAGATCCTTGGCTGAGACCAATTTCCTGTCTCTATTTGACGGCACTGATAAAAGTTGTTGAGGGATGACACTTTTTTCCAAACCATGATCTGTTTTGTGGACTGGTTTTATTCATTCTAATTGAAAATATCTTTTTCACTTGAACAAAATGAAAAATAAAAGTTGATTTAGAAAGACCACTCGGACAGCACTCCTAGTGGCTATTCTAAATTGTCCGTAGTCTCCTCGGGGTGAAATTTCCTGTTTTTCGAAAAAATGTGCCGAGTTTCTAAGTCTTTTTTAGTGATACGCATGACTTTTACTTTGCCTTGGCACCCCCAGGTGCACTAGATTGATGAATGCCGGCTTCTAGGGGTCGGCAGACAGCCTTCATTTGGCAACTCAACCTGTTTCCTCCTCATTTCCAGTATTCACATTTTAAGTGGAAATCCCCCCATGAACATGGTCCCAAGCATTGGTACGTTCCATAAAATCGACATCCAATTCATAAATGTACAGACAGCTGTACTCCTTTTCCAAGAACCCTTCCCTGTGCACTTTAGACAAGTCTAGTATCCACACACCTTGAAAAGAATCCTGAATTACTTGTCTTCACAGTCTTTGCCCAACTCCTCCTGGATTGGACTGTAAAGCGCCCGCATACCCTCCGGTGTAGTGTTCAAAAGTTATCAATCTAAAGCATTGCGCTATGGAGAACGTTGATGATTCACTGTCAGACAGGTGCAGCAGGCGGTGTGCAGGCATGGTGACTAAAGTAGGAGGGACTATAGTGATATACATGGATGTATACTAATTGACCTTTTCACAATTGACCTCGGGAGAATTGACCTCGGGAGAATTGACCTAGTTTAAAAGGTCAATTAGGACATGCAACCCCCCACCCAATCCCCTTATATTATTTATAATCCAAAACCAACCCAATACGTTTGCAAAATAACTAAAATAATATAAAGGTCAATTGTGCAGAAGGTCAATTAGGACCACTATAATTAGGTCAATTAGGACAAAAGGTCAGTTGTAAAAGGGCAATTTGGGTAATACCATATAGTACCATATAGTATATACATTGATTAACTCTTTGAAGGAGGTCATGAAACCTTGTGCCCCAATGGGTCCGGGAGGAGTTAAAGATGCTAAAGGTCTTTTAATGTTCTGAATGCGTTACCATTTCTTTTTCAACCATTTTCCAGCACACAAAAGTATTCCTTTGTTACTCTCCATTAACCCAGGGCATACCATAGAATTACTTGTTTGTACGGCACATATCAAGGGCATATTTTCATCAACTGCCACCCATCATACTTCTACCTTGCCACATTCCACTAACATGTCTAGGCAGTCTGTTTCTCGAAATTGACTTAATTAATTCCAATAATTTTGAAAATATATTTCTACTGATCGAAGATGTGGGCCAGATGTAATGCTTTACCCCATCCAGTGGGTCTTCAAGCAGCAGAGTGTTGCTAACCTCGAATTCTCACAATTAGGATTCCTTCTTTCCCAGTAGAAAAGCCCAATGGCCAGATTCATACGAGAACGAGTAATTTACCCATTCCCAATGTCTCAAGGCCTTGTAAGAATGTTATTGTATTTTACCCTTGCTCCCTCCCCTGCCTTGAATGCTATACAAATAAACTATCATAAACTATCATAAACATTTCATAAACGTACATGAAAGACATTTTCTTTCATTCACTCTCTCCTACCTGCACACCTGATGGTAAAAGTTTTGAGTTTTCAAAATCCAAATTTTTATGATGGCCATGAGAATTCTTCAGGTAAGTAGCAACACCTACCAGCAGATGTTACTGCTTTGGACAAGGCTGGCTTGTGTTTTATGGAAGATTGCGGCCTCGTGTGCACCATTCAGGGCTGGACTCGATTCCGCAAGAGGTGACATGTAAGAGAGAATGGGCGCAGAAGGTAGTCCCTCGCTTGTCAGGTGGGAAGGGACATGTGCCAGAAAGGTATTACACTTGTGCCTGGGCGCCTGGGCGATGCTAATGAAACATGTACGAAACATTGCAATATCGATTGTACGTCATTTCATTATAGAAATGACTTGCTTTTTCCATACAGCTGTTGACTCTGCTAAGAGCATTTTGATTTATGTTCAGATCTGTGCGGCTCTGTATACCCAGGATTCATTTGGGCTAATGGTGCTACTGGCTTGTCATTTTAAAAATTAGTAGGATTTAACTTTCCAAATATCTGCTCTGGCGTGTCTGGCTCCCCCAGCTGGAAACTGCAGGGTTAGTGTGATGGCTTTATGGTCTGCGATTTCTCTGCACAGTAAGCCTTCTGCCTTGGAATTTCAACGCTAGGCAACGTTTCGCTAAAATATGCTTTCGATATGTCCCAGCCTGTCAACAGAGCGACCAATTAAAGATGCCTTGACATTTGCGCAAGTTCTCGAAAGGGCCCTGTGGGTTACATGTCTTTATACCGAATTAATGTATACCGAATGCAGATAAATCGAAACATTTATAATGAAAATCTTTATAGTGAATGCAATCTTTTTTCTGACAAAACCCCTGTTTCCCACACCTAAAAACCCATCTCGACCGTTTCCCCAAAAAGTTTAATCCTTTACTCAACCCAAAATATATTGGATATAAAGGTTTTCAACATAAAAGTTTATATATATGGGGATTCGATATACAAGATTCGATATAAACACTGTTCATACTGGCCCCGTGTTGTTCTGTGAATGTGTTATTCAGATACACAGTGGGCCTCATTACACGGTAGGCGGTAAGGGTTTACCGGTACCGGTATTTTACTGGTACCGGTAAATCCTTACCGCCTTACTACGAGGTCCCTTTGCGGGTTGGGGAATTTAACGCCTGCTTTTTGCAGGCGTTAAAAACCAACCCGCAAAGGGACCAGTGGAGCTATTTGCGGAACCGTATTTAGCACCTTCCCCATTCCCATAGAGCCCTATGGGGCAAAAATGGGAATGGGGAAGGGCAATGGTGGAAGGGGGAATTACCGCCCCGCCAACCTTGGAATGGGGCGGTAATTCCCCTTTCCACCAAGGCGGTGCTGGTATTTTACCGGCATGAACCATGGCGCTAATAGCACCATGGTTCACCGCCTTCCGTGTAATGAGGCCCAATGACATCGGAGCTTTAACATTGGACCCTATTGACTGTCTGCAAGAGAAAACAATCGTGCAACTCAAGGGATTACTACTGCTCAGTGAGACATAAGGCGGCACAACTGTCTCATGGGAAAGCTTGAGGAGAACTTGACAGAGCTGGACAGAGCTGGACAGGTGCAGATGACACATCCCGCCCGCTTCTAAATACTCTAATGAAAGGCAATCTAAACGCCCAGTTGATCAGCACTCAATGTTCCCACCTCCGAAGGATGAAGAACTGAGTTGTCCTGACAACAGAGGTGTAGCTAGGTCTCGAGGAGATCTGGGGCTGTGCTACTGTAAGGACTGTCGGGACTCGGGGCTAGCTAGCCTTTTGGTTGTAGCCCCTGAGCTTCTATCCGTGGCTGAAACCAAAAGGTTGTAGCCACTCAGCTCAGCACCCCCCAGCAACGCCTCAGCCTGACAATATTCAAACCTGTGACACGGGTATCTGAAGGAAGAGCTTAACTCGCTGAGCTGTCCCACCAGCATACTGCCCCAAAACTGTCCTAATGTACAATTCTGAAATACTCTGCAGCATCGGATATCTGTCAACCTTTGCGTGTGAGACACCCACCCATACACAGGGCCGTCTTTCTTCAAGATGGAGAGAAATCAAGAAGCCATTGCAACTTGCGTAACACACTCTGCATAGGCCTCCAAAAAGCAAAACAAACTCACCAGCAAGTCCCAAAGATTGTAGAATTAGACTGCGCTTTAGAAATGGGATCATGTGACACCAGCCTTGCATGCACCCACTTGTTCTCAGTTAAATCAGGAATTCAATACAAAATACTCCACACCCTGCACAGCGCGTTCCGAGAAAACTTTATCTAAAGATACGTTCTGCCTTTTACACACCGGCCAGAAATCTCTGATGAGCAAATACAACCTTGATCAATCAGTGATCTGTCAAGCAGCTGTAACATTGAGGCTGCTCCTTGGTAGTCCAAAGGACCATATTGTGGTACACCCTCAGTCCTAAACTAAGAGCAGACAATAGATATATTCATTTCAGAAAGCTCTTTTCTGAGCTGTTCTCCCTAGCTCAGGAGCAACGTGCTCGCCTTGGAAGCAAGATGACACGAGGAACACGAGTTCGATCCCCAGATCTGCGCTAGAAACCTCTGGGTATTAAGGGATTTATAAATAACCAATCCTATCATATTCCTGTCCTTGGACCAAGCCCTGCCCTTGTGTATGGTGCGATTCAGGAATACCCGCTAGAGGACCAGCCCCTGCGTTAAGCTGGATTCTAACTATATGGACAGTGGTGTTGCTTTGCTTGCATTGCCTTGCGCTCTGAGAAGATTGGTAGTCGATGTGCGGTGCTCTAAAACTCCTAGATAAATGCATCCATTGGTAAACAGCGGGATTTTAACTCCTTATGTTCCAGGCTACAGTCCCTTATCTCTCCTAGGTCAGTGAGAGCTCAGCTGGGCTCATTTCTGTACATGGGTGAGCTCATGGGAATCACCATGTATTCTTAGCAAGGGCCTGTCGTGATAATATTCTGCTCTGGGGGCAGCATACTTTAGCGACCCGCAGTCTTCAGTCATCCATTTTCCCCAGGTGGGCTTTATTTTCCTGGTGCCTTTACATGCTTCACTCAGGATTATTTAGATAGAACCATTACCAGAGAATCTTATGGAGTAGCAAAACTACATTCTGTTATAAGGCATTGCAGCATTTAACCCTCACACCACAGGGCTCTATTATGCCATAGGTGACCGGCACTCAAGTTAGTGTACCGAAAGGTGAGAATGACACCTAGCACAGTACATAGCCTGGTGTTAAGGGCTCTCATGTTATTAGAGCTTCTGTAGGAGAAAAAGGGCAGCCTACTCAGGACTTCCTGTCACACAGCTTGCCCAGCTCTTCTTGGCCAGAGCTCAGTTTGTAAACAAAGGGAAGCATGGAATACAGGCTGGATGGCAAGAAGAGCCAGCATTCTTCTTTTGCCACTTGGCTCGAGAGCTGGAAGATGGGAACAGAACAAAGGAGGAGCATAGAATCCAGGCGGCTTCCGTGGTTAGGGACTGGACTCCACACTTTCTGTCAAAAGAGAAGAAAATATGCCATCATGTAGATTGGTGTTTATGCTAATGTTATATGCCAACCTTTGCAAGCTCTTCCCAGGACATCCACCGTTCTGTTCCCTACGTACAGCGCAACGCAACCAATTCTCAGTGGCACTTAGTGGATACTTGCAGGATATGATATGATCGGATAGGTTATTTATAACGCGCTTAAAACCCAGAGGTTTCTAAGCGCGGACCCGGGACCGAACCTGTGTTGCTCTATTTCGTTTTGCTTCCAAGGCGAGCCTGTTGCCCCTGAGCTATCCTCTCACGATAAACAGCCTCCATGGCAACATATCCTCCATGACATCCAAGGCCTGCACCACGCCCCCTTAAACAAAGCAACTCACAGGGCACAGAAAGGAGGGAGCGAGAACTTTGCACACTTTGCGGGGCATGGCGAGGCTGAGGAGAAATGCAGGGCATGGAGAGGACGGTGAATGTGTCACAGAGAGGGGGGACAAAGGGCAAGGTGAAAAGGGGAAACACTAGGCACAGAGAGGAAGATATGCACAGCATTCGACATGGAGAGCAGAAGTAAGCGAGGGCAACCAGAGTGGGACATAGAGACATGGAAGGGCAGGATGATGGCAGTGCACAGCACGGCAGTGGAGATGCGTGGGAGCATCTGAAGCACAGGGAAAGGCAAGTGGAAGAGAGGCAGAGGAAAATGGTAGCACACCACACCCCCACACACCCCCACCCACATATCACAGTGCAGCAGACTAAGGACCCTGTGCCCACAGCACTCTATGCATAGCCACTGCAAGATATTAGGGCTCAACTAGGTCAGGTCAGGCTTTGCTGTGGGGGGGGGGGCGAGGGGGATATAGCCCCGGGTCTTTTGGTTGTAGCCCCGGATAGAAGTTCAGGGACCACAACCAAAATGCTATAGTTAGCTCCGAATCATGCCAGTTCCGACATTAGCTTAGCCCCTGATATTTTCCAGACCTAGCAACACCCCAGCGCTAGATCAGTGGTATTCAAAAAGTTTTATGTCGAGCCCCCCCTTAAGTAAAAATGTTGTTCCCGAGACCCCCGTCGAGGAAACATATTGCTGCTGTCCCCACCCCAGATACCATTTCTGCTTATATATTATATTAAAAGCAGTGACCATACTCCCTTTTAAGTGAGCCTCCCGCACCCATGGGGTCCCCCCAGGAGGCCCACCCCACAGTTTGAAGACCACCGTGCTACATTGTTATGCTGCTGCTAGCGAGATGAAATGCATTTGATTGTGGTTATGGCCCCTGCGGACTGGATCTGGAGACCTCTGGAGACCATCTGAAGTTTCCCTTCAGTCTTGGCTTGAGGGAAGATTCTTCTTTTCAACTCCATTCTGCATTCTGTTGTTCAGTGTCCATGGATAACAAAAGGGGCTGCCTCAGTGTACAGCCTTTTCTTTTTAAGGCATCATGCATTGACATAGGGCCCAATTCATGGAATTTTCTGCACGGTTCAAAGTGACTTTGCACTGCCGACATAAACCCTGATTCGTGGAACTGTGCAAAGTGTGTTTTTGCAGTGCGAAGTCAGCGCAAAGTTCATTTTGCACTGCACATGTTCAATGTATAAAAACTGTGACTTTTTTGTCAGGGACATTATTGAGGGGACATTATCACATGGAACTCTACAGATTTTCTCCTAAAAGAAGGAACAAAATTAATCTAGCAACATGTAGTAAACGGTTACATTATCAGTGAAAGTGTACAGCTCCATTTGGCACTGAATAATTGGGGTGGGAGGGAGAGATCAAAGAGAAGAAACACATTTCACTTTGCATCCCTCTTGCGCCTTGGAAGGGCAAGAACATGAGCTGGAGTGGAGAATGGAAGCATAAACGCAATACACCTTGCTGTTATGCTTCATTTTGCAATTTGCTATGGCAAAATGACTCTCTTTCCTTACCTTCTCTGTCTGGCACGGTGCTAGATTTTACACGTGCATGAGATGTTCATGCAGGAGTAAAACAGATAAACTCCTATGGAATACGCTTTGTATTTGCACCCGCTAATGAACAGGCAGATTCCATAGCGTAATGTGCCTGCAAGGCAGAGGGTAAAACTGAAGTGTAAAGGAGAATTTGCCTTGCTCTGCTTTTCACAATTACACTTCACTTAGTAAATATTTAAAATGGCTTGCAGAGGACACAACAACACTAAGTGCGAATGTTGGTGGTCCCTTGCATGCAACTTGCATTTAATTTAAAATATCCTCATTTAATGTTCACCTCCTTTTTCCCACATAAACGCATGCACACACACACAATGCCATGCTCTCCCCCTTAATCCCTCTTTCTCTGTCACTCTCACTCTGTCTTTCACTTTCTTTATCCATCCATCTCTGTTCCCTTTCTCCTTCTTGCAGTTTTGCACTCTATCCGTCTGTACTACGCCCCCCTCTTTTCATGTTCCACTGTTGATCGGGCAACACACTGGAATTAAAGGCATATTGAAAAGGGTTCATTATTCAAGAGTGTGCAATGTAAAGAATTAATAACATGCACCAGCAGTGACGGAGGCAGAAGTTAGTGCAGTGTTGATTGGTGGCTCCTGAGGGGTCACTGGTATTCTAAATGATTCGCGGTCAGTGGTGGATGGTAAACATTTTCAGAGGAGGAACCTTCATTTTCCCCCCAGATTAATGAGCTCCAAAAAATGTCCAGGTGTTTGGGGGATTTGCCCTCAAGAATATTTTTGAAAAAAGGGTTGAAACAATGCATTTTACAGCACAGTTTTAGAGGTGCATGTAAAAAGCCATACAATCTACAATCAGTTCTCGAAGGCAAAAAAAACACAATAGAGAACAGGTCACGAACAGTACACAGCAGCATTCTACAACATTTTCCTAATGCCTATGTCCACAGATATGCCAACATTTCCATTGTAAATCACTTTAATGATGCTGCATTGACAATATATGTTGGCATTGCCACTGTAAATCCCTTTGGTGACAATGCATTCACAATATGTGCCAGGAAGTACACTGTAAGTCACAATATATAATAACAACATTCCTATGGTAAATCACTTTTACAATGCTGTGCCCATAATATATGTTAAGTTATGAGATGTTTTGTACAGCACCTCAAAATTCTGCAGACTGCATTAAGACCACGCATGGCAAGCAGTACCTTGCATTGCAGGGGAAACACATTTGATATTATTACACATTTACTATTTCATGCAAATTACATTTTTTATGTTGCGAGGACTAGTACTGCAATGTTTATTTATTTGTTTATGTTTGATGCAGGGTGGATTGTAATGTTAATGCAAATGTAGTGGCTGGTATGGACCAAATTTGGCCTTGGGCTCAGCCATCTAATAAGGGGAGCTACATTAAGCGGAGGAGGTAGCAACATGTATACATATGACCATGCATCCCCAGAGCAACTGGCTGCAATTGAGGGCTCCCCAATCCTTTATATGCACACCACATTCATTTTTGGTAATCTTTATATGCAAATTAGATGTGCATTTAGCCAACCTTACATTTAGATGGCGATCCCATGATGCTTTGCATTTTTTCTGTATTCACAAAGACGTCTGCCAGGAAGGAGTTGAGAGCTGAACTGGGTTAAAGGGGTTGCTCATAAGATCCTTTGACCTGAGACCAGCTAATTAAAAGACTGATTTGTATGATTACACACACGAGAACACACACACTGAGAGAGAATAGATGCCTTCACACACAGGGATGCTGCCAGCGGGGACATGGTATTCACAGAATGAGATATTTCCATCTGAAAGTAAATACTAACATATTAAGTGCAGTGTATCAATGGAGGTGAGGCAAATGCAGTTATATTTGTTTTCTGTGAGAACATTGCTAGGTTGCTGCAATGCTCCAGTGCCAAAAGCACACCTTTTTGATAAGAAACTGTTGTGAATGTAGAACACACATTTTTGAGATGTCATCAATTAAGTCGGATTGATATTTCCTGAGAAGTTCAACATGAGTTTGAATGACTTCGCTGTTACAAAGTAATGTTAATGCAAAATGAATTAGTCAAGCACCTAGAAACATTTTGTAGGAGCTAGAATCTTCTGTAAACCGAACACTAGATATAAAGTGGTATTAGACTCAGACCCACAAAATGATGGTCATTTTGAATGAATACGAACATTAAACATGGCAGGAAACCTGTGAGTTGGTTCTGGACAGGCAAGGGATTTCAAAGACTGATTACCTGACGACAGATTTGTAAATATATATTTTATAAATACATTAAAAGACCCAACAACAGTGCATTTTCCTATGAAAGTGTTGTTTTGTCAATGTGCTGTTCATGCACAGCTATTAGACACATGGGGCCTAATTAACAAAAGCATTTTTCAATGGTGCAGCCCTATTGGAAAACGCTTTGTAAATCAGGCCAATGGGATTGTCTAAATGCTTCATCCAGTCCGTGATTACTTTATGCATATTTCTGGAAGCTAGGCAACACTTTAGTAACTGTACATGCCTGGGTTTTTGAGAAGGTGGCCAGGCCTCTCAACACCTCATACAAGGTACTTGAAACATGGCTACTCAGAATACTGCGGTGTGAACACTGAACATGGATTTATAGGAGTTCAAGAAAGAGGCCCATGACAGTGTTGTTGACTAATAGTGAACCTGAGGGGTCGTTGGGGAGGGGACATTTCCTTACCTTCGAGCGCAGAGTTGGACCTCTCTCTTGACGCCTGAGCTGGGTGAAGGCGACCATATCTGCTGCTGAAGCCTGCCACAGCGCCGAGTGAGTGAAGATCTGTCTCTAGAGTGGAAGGCAAGGTAAGAGTTAAAATCACGTCACTGCAATATGCAAAACTCAGTGCCAAGGCAGGAAGCGTGGTACACCCTGATTGGCTACAAACAAATCCCTGGATGATGCTGCTTGGCGGCTAGGCAGATATCACAACACCCGAGTGATCTGTCCTTCAGGCTAATGCACCATTGTTCAGTGTCCTCTGCCTCTATTACATTCCATTCACTGCTTGATTTTGTATGCATTTCTCAAATTGAACCATAGACAGTATGAGCATCCCCTACCTTACACTTATCTCTGTGACCAGTTATCCCAAATAGTTCTGCTCCTCAAATATAGCATTCATTAGCAACCAGATTGCAGCAAGGGAAGCATGCTTCACTCCACAGAGCTAACATCATATTGGCATCTTTGTTCTCGCATATTGGCTTGGAGAACATATCAGAAAACACTTTGTTATTTGTGAGATGGATTGAGGCAGGTGCTGAGCATCAGACATTTCCTTAGGCGCATGCTGTTGTCAGTCTGCACCATGGAAGCGGAGCCCCATGTGCTGGACCTAAGGAATGTGGTGAACATTAATGCAAAACAGCCCATGCGCTAATTTACTGGTGGAAGATGCCTCAACGCTATTATATTTGGAGGAGGTGACACTCCCAGGCTGTGTGAGCCAAATTATTAGACATGTGTAGATTCCCCACCCCACCCTGCTCCTGCCACTGCTACGCACCTCAAGGATTTCCCATGCAGTTTGAGGCCAAATCTATCATCATAGCAGCTCTCTATTAAGGATGATGAAGAAGGACTAGCCTTGGTTAGTTATTAGTGCCTGATGTCAATGCATACACTGACCAAAAGAAAAGACAGTGAACGGTGGATAGCACAGGGGCAACGTGCTGGTCTTGGAAGCAAGACCACGCAGAGCAACAGAGGTTCAAATCCCGTATCCAAGCTTAGAAACTGTCCTCAGGTATGGTATTAGGCACATTATAAAAACCCAAATAAATACATAAATAAATAAATAAATAAATAAATAGTGTTTCCCTACAGTTCTCATAAGACTAAGGAGACCTTACACTCAGTAGTGCACTGAGCCTACGTTAAGAAAAAGTTAGGAAACAATATCTAAATGCTATATTGATGAACTTGAGCACCGATGGCTAAATACATTCAGAGAATACAAAACCTCAATGCATTAATATACAAGGCACACTGGAAGAAACCTTGGCAATGCAATGCCTCCAGTACAGAAACCTGAAGTGTGCTGAGGGGGAGGTATATCGCTAATTTTAGCAGGAACATTCTTCTGAATGAATCATTTTATAGCACTCTTCTTTTGTAAAGGATTAGCTATTCTGTGGGCCCTGTAAGCATACCTCACGGCTGGGGGGATAGCTCAGCGAGCTAATACATTACTTTTGATATGGGGCCAGTCTGCCCTTCTCAAGTCTGAATCCAAGCAGGGCAGACTGAGCCTTTCATCCTTCGCAATTACATAAATGAAGTACTATTGCATTTTGTAATAATGCCACCTATCATAAGCACTGTATGAAAACGTACTATTTGTATTATGCCAACTACGTCATTTTACAGAAGGATTGAACACGCCAGCATTGCCACAATAAATCTCTTTTATGAAACTCATTCACAATATATACCATAATTACCACTGTAAGTCTCTTTCATTAATCTGGGCTCATAAAACATGCCATCATTGCCACTGTATACCACTTTCATGATTCTGTGTCCACAATACATTCAGGCATTGCCTCTGTAAATCACTTTCAGGAAGTGGCACTAGCATCTTTTGTCAGCATGGCCCCTAAAACACTTTCATAATGTTTCACTCACAATATATGGCTCCATTAACATTGTAAATTACTTTCATCAAGCTGTCTCCAGAATATTTGTCAGCATTACCTCTGCAAATCAGATTCATGATGCTGTGCCCACAATATATGTCAACATTCATACTAAAAATCCCTTCCATGCTGTCACTTCCAGAATATATGCCAACATTGCCACTGTAAATTACTTTACTATAGTTGTACTCACAATATATGCCAGCATTGACACTGTAAATCACTTTCATTATGTTGCACCTGTAGCATTCTGGATAGCATAATGCTACAGCCCTATGATACAGCCCCTTGTAATGTAACATAAATGCCTACATCCTATAGAGCATAATGTTGTATTTACATTGTAGACATCTCTGCAGCTGCTGAACATTTTACCAAGAAATGTTTCTAACTTAGAGGGAAAACTGGTAGTTGGGCAGGGATTTTTCTTCAGTTAACTAATTAATCAATGACATTCTCTCCGGCAGATAACTACAACACAGTAAATGTGGGATTGCCACTGCAAATCAATTTGATGAGATTTCACCCACAATATATGGCACCCATGCACACATATGCATACAAACATTGAATCTGCTACTTTAGTATTCTTCCCAGACATGACAGCAGAAGGATTTGCTCACATTGTGCATCTGCGTAAAGCCGAAGGGCACCTGGATGGGGAATATCAGCCTGGTTGCTCAGCAACCATTGGGCAACAGTGAAAGACGTATGTAAGCCACAGCACTGCTGCAACTCATGTGCATATTTGTTTAAATTATTTCTTTTATTACTAATTAATTCTTGAGTCAAGACCTAGCAACAGCGAGCGCAGAGGGCAGCAAAAGAGTGCACAAAGACTTAAAGGAAGGGCCCAATCGGGGTGCACGTTCCAAATATCCTCCATTGATCTCCAACTGTGTGCCACATCACAAACTAGATATATATTTATTGGACTTTGGATTAATGCCAGGACTCTAAATATTTAGAAACAAAATGCTGTTACTGAGAGACAGAAAATAATCAACCTTTAGAAGCCCTGGTTTGGTGGGTAGCATTCTAGCAGATATCTGAGGGGCCTAGACCCTTGGTGAGGTGTAATAATTTAAGTGATGAGCACACCTGGGATGAACGAAATCCCCGAGTGTGCAGCCACATCCCATTGTTTATAAACCAAATGCACAACGACACCTACGATCCAAGGTCTATATGCCAAGGAACTAAACTGCTAAGCCGATAGCTCATAATATATGTGGAGTATGGAGGTTATTCTGTTTTACTTTTTTCAAAAGCTAATCACATCGGTGGCCAATGTCAACACTTAGCCACTGTTGGGTCTCTTGTGTGCAATTTCTAGTATTTACAAGTCAGAGGTTAAGAATTCACGTTTACAATTCACTATTACTCTCTGTCTTGTAAAAAGAAAGTATGCTTTGCAGACAGCATTGTCAGCGGGAGCGGACCACGCTCCTGCAAGTAAGGCCTCTACTACCAGGCAAACGCCAACGTAAATGAATGCGACACACAGTGTGTGATGGAGAACCTTCTCTATTCACGGTTCAATGGTAACTAACTGTAACATCCTCCTTCCTTCATCCCGCCCCCTCCCTAGCCCAACGTCACTTCCCCCCAACCATTGGGCCCGAGCATGGGCCGCCCACATAACGACGCAGGAGAGCATGGGGCCCGTCACGTCACGACGTGACACGCCTTAATAATGGAGTTGTGTGAAATCTGCCTCCTTTTCTCAGGAGCTGCCAGTTTTACACTAAGCTGGCCTAAAACAGAGAGGTTCTAGAGGCGGTGTGGGAAACAGGAGGCAGAAGCGTTTTCCTCCTTCTGTCTCGCACTCCTCCTGCAGAACTTTACCAGAATCCCGCAGAGCGGTACAGGAAGGTGTGCACGACGTCACACCTTGGTTTTTTTTTACGCCTTGCTATGCCGCTCCACGAGTTTTAAAACAACTCCTTATGTCTGTTTAACTTGTGTGTCCTAAAGCACATTCACGCCTCCACATATTTGCTCTATATTCGGGGCCTACTACCTCGACACCCGCCTGGTAGTTGTATATGGCAAGTGCGGTTACATTTGATAATACACAGGCCCATTGGCTTCTATTTTCATCTGGCAATCCGTAGTCCCATTTATGTGTCTGCAGCTAGCGGCATAAGATTCCTCCACACTATTTGAATCGTGCTTCCACACACGAATTGGCTCTCTCTGCCCGTATGTTGTCATGTTATCTTGTGTTATGTTAGACATGTTATAGACTGCACAAAATCACCCTTTTGGAAATTGGTGAATTGCTCCTATTCCTTTATTGATATAAATATCTAATGTATAGGACACTGGAGGTCATTTTTTGGGGTGTTTTCAGGGGAGTGCAGGCATTCTGCGCAGGTGATCAGGGGTGCAAATGATGCTCCTTCCATCCCTGCAGGGAACCCCTGCTGTTCAAGAGACCGTAGATTGGCCGAATTCCTGTCAATATTTCTGGAAATCAGTAATATCAGCGGTCCCTTTGCCAAATTCGGGAGGGGGTGCAGGGTTTCTCCTCTACAGCTAAAGTTAGCGCTTGTCGCCTCAGGCACCACGTTTGTGGACCAGGAATATTTTTCGTGAGCTATATAGTTCCTATGTTTGTTTTGTGACATTCCCACATTTTATGAGAATCACAAGAATAGCCCTCGTGGCCCTTCCTAGGAAGCTGGGCTGCAGCCACCTTGTATCTGATTGGTCGTAATTGAGCACTGCTGGTGCACCAGCTGTCTTCTTTTGAAAAATGGAGGACCTCCATTTTATTAGCCAGGAAGTGGATGCCCTCCAGTAGGAAAGAAAAACAAAACCCAAATGTATTCGTGATTTGTGCAGAAACGCTAACTTGATTCCCTCGGGCGCAGTGGGAGTGCTTCCATTGTTATAAAGACTGTCATCACGACCGTAAGAGGGCAATTAGTTGCGTGTATCCAGGAAGAAAGTGGAATGCGAGCCATGTGCGGGATTCTGTAGAATGAAAGCCTCTGCTTTTCCTAATGTTTAAACTCGGCGCATGCTCCTCTCCCCCCTCTCTTTCTTTCCGGGTTCCCTGCTCTGACTCTGGCTGCTTCTATTGGAGGTGGGATCAGGGTCGAACTGGCCTATCGGGAACTCTGGAGATTTCCCGGTAGGCCTCTGCAGCCTGGGCCTCTTTTTTTGTGTGGTCTTTGCATTTTTTTCCATATGAAAATGGTGGGGCTTGCTGAAAATGTGTAATAATATGGGGCCACTTTGAACATTATTTCCAGGGCCTCTTTTGCTTCCCAGCCCAGTCCTGGGTAGAATTTCACTATGCACACTCATGGGGTGGATCTTTGGGTGAGAGAGCCATGAGGGTCTGACTCATTTCTCCTCTTACTAAACAAAAGGGGTGCAGCGGTAACTCAGTGACCCCTCCATTTTATGATAATGAAAAGAATACCTGCATGTGAAGTCAGGGAATGTGCTCAGAAAGTCTTGTCTAAACTATAAGTGGGGTCCGGTGGAATGCCTGTTGAATGCGTGAGAACATTGTGAGTGCGCGTGAGCCTCATGTCGGTGAACGGGTCCTATGTAATAATGTCGCTGTGAAAAAGTCCTATTGTATTACAAAAAAAGATAAAAATGATTCATTCATTTGGAATGAGGAGTCTATTCAATAACAGTGCATTGCAAAATAAAGTTTGCCATTGGAGAGGGGCTTGGAAGTAACACATGGGGCCTCATTATGAGTCTGGCGGTAGCCGAATACCGGCACGGCTGCCACCAGAGGCATTTTCTTCTGCCGCCCAGCAATGGGGACCTGCCGGGGCATTACAGCCCCAGCGGTCCCAGTAATTCCCCTTTGCCGGGTGCCGGAAAATATTACTCCTCATTCCCATTTGACTCAATGGGAATGGGGAGGACGAATGCGGTGCATCCGTCAAGTTCTGCTAGCGGGTGGCGTTCCGCCCGCATGGTCAGACCTGCCGGGTGGAAAGGCACCCGCTTGCAGACCTCGGAGTGTGCCGGCCCAGCATCAACGGTGCTGGTAGCTTACCGGCACCGTGGTTACCGGACCGGCAAACTCGTAATGAGGCCCATGCTTTTTATTTGAAATGGATTAGAAAATGGTTTGACACCCTTGCCAGCAGGAGTGGGGAAGTTGTGGAACTTATACTCAGGACAGAGTCAGGGGAAACATAGAAGTGTGAGAGCCAAGACAGAGTTAGATACTAAGTAGAATCCACAGTGTTAGAGAAGACATAGCAGAAGGCAGACTAGCTGCGTGTGGATGTTGCAATCGGCTGTCTGTTTCTGGGAAGGATTGGCAATCGGCTGCTGCGCCGCTGGCTATTTGACCTTCATTCCGGAGCCCACCCGGCGTGGCAGTGCCAACACAGCCCCACACATGGCACTGAACCTAGGCATTCATTCCACTTGGCAGCTTATCAGCTTTTTGGAAGACAGAAGAAGTCAGACATATAATAGCTTGCTGTCTGGCAGAACTGCAGAGGCGTGCATTTATTCCCAGACTGGCATCACTTCCAAAATTAAGATTTCAGAAATCTACCCTTTCATTTCTTTTTATTCAAAATACCTCCAGCTGTTGCCTTTGCATTGTCAGTTTTCAGAGCTCAAAGTCTAAAATAACGTGAGCAAAAATGCTATCTCAGGAGGATAGCTAAGGGGCAACGTGCTCGCCTAGAAAGCAAGATGACGCGGAGCAACACAGGTTCGATCCCCGGGTCTGCGCTTAGAAACCTCTGGGTATTAAGCGCATTATAAATAACCTATCCTATCACTGTCCGTGTAGCTCACAATAACCTCGAGAAGAGTAACATTGTAGTATAATGCCTCACGTCTCAATCATTATATAATACTTTTCCTATACAAAAAAGACTTCATGCTAGCATTTTGGCCACCTTCGGCCTCTTAGAAACTCTTTCAGTGTCGTAGTACTAATGTAGTTTTACTCAGTGTTACGTGACTTCATGTTCGCTTGCCTTGGCCGACATTGCATAACTGTTTGTAAGTGGTTGGTCCTTTTTCGAATCAGAAGATTACATGTACATTTGCAATCTTAGGCTTGGCTTTTGAGAATGATCACTGAGAATGAGTTTGGTTTTGGGGGTCACCCACCATTATGATGGGTTATTTACAGCGCGCTTAATACCCAGAGGTTTCTAAGCGCGGACCCTAGGGATCGAACCTGTGTTGCTCCATGTCATCTTGCTTCCAAGGCGAGCACGTTGCCGCTCAACTATCCTCCTGGGACTCATTGCACTCAATGCTCCGGGGTACCTTTTTGGCAGTGTTTTTGATCATATTGAGACTACCCAATGGTTAAACCTTTGTCACCAAGTCAGGTGGTAATTTTTACTTATAAAAAAAACGTAATTAGTTGTTTAACAGCCAAGTATTAGCTGACACGGCATTCCATGCTAAGATGCAAACTCTTGAAATGGGCTCGAGGGATCATTTAAGCCTTCTTAAGTCGTCAAATGAATCTTGAAAATAGTTTGATATCAGGAAAAGGGCAACAGTGTAATATGCTTGTACATTTTTCTGTCCACTAATCAGCCCTTCTCTTGTATTTTTCCCCTGTATTTCGATCTGCGCAGAGCGGTGCTCTGGGTTTCTGCTTCTTTGCCAGCGTGACTTGTTTCTCAGGTTGCCAGTAGTGGTCGAAGGGTACGAAAAGAAGTTGTGGAACCATGTTCCCTGCTGGGCTGTCCCCGCTCCCCACAAACCCATCGCCACGCCCCCTCCCACGCGCCATACAAACCCCTAAACATTTTCAGCAAGCCCAACCCTTTTCCTATGGGAATATGTGGAAATAAAATAGGTTGCCACACAAAAGAGGCCCAGGGTGCCGAGGCCTACCAGGAAATCTCCAGAGTTGCCCATAGGCCAGTCCACCTTGGCGCCTCTGTTTAAGGGAACGTTCAGTGCAGTGCACCGAAGGGCAAGTTTCAACTGCTTCCTAAACTTTTATTTTAAAACAAAACCATTCCAGAACAGTCTCCTTTTTAAATAAAAATATGGGAACAGTAAAACTTAATTAAAAAAAGTAGAGGCGCACCGCTCCCAACCGCTCCCACCCAATTTGGCCACTGGTTCCCAGGCACCTGATTCCACCCTTTCTCCTTTGGAGCATCGCATTCTGCTGTTTGATGGGAAGCGTTGCTTGGACTGTTTCCTTCTGGGATATTTATTGTTCCTGCACTTTCCTCAGAGCCAGTGGGAAATGGGGTGTGAGGGATTGTTTCAGGGTCCTGTTGAGCCGGGATCCCGTTCTGCAGAGGTGGCGTGAGTAAAATCAATACATTGTATTTGTGTTTCCCTCTGTGACTGACGGGTCCTTGCCGGCAACCTTCTCCGCTTACAGTCCTAATGTGTCTTCTGGCAAGCATCTCTGTTTGGAAGGATTATTAAAGATGGAGCAGCTCAGCTTAGGAAAAGAAGAACCCCACCGTCCCCTTGCCCCCCACCGCTCTCCGATAGTATTTGATGCTAACGCCAACTTCGGGTGCAAACTTGAATCCTGTTTAAACTTGTTTCCAACATGGCAGGGAAGGTTTCATATATCTTCGAACATTGTACATGGTTTGCAAAGCAGTCAGTGAATGTTTCTCAATGAATTGAATGGAGTTCTATTTTTTTCTTTCAAATAAACAAAATGGATGCCTTACATTGAAATCAATAGGGTGAGAGTCTTTGATTCATATCCACAGGCAACAATAACTCTTTAAGATCAATTAAGTGAGACATTTTCCTAATAGTGTAGTATTAATCGCTCAATGAGCTGGAAGCCCAGGTCGTATCAATGGGAAAGACCTAGGTGAAAAATTGATCTTTCAGTGCACAAAATGCAGAAAGATGGATGCACGTTCGTTGATGTGCACGGATCGAGATCATGTCTCCCTAGTCTATCTGCATATAAAACAGGTTGACTGACTCTCGAATATCAACTAAACCTCATTAACACGATTCTCTCTTGCAGTTCAGCATGACTGATTATCACGCTTCTGCCAGGCTAACTCTCTGACATCATGCTGGGTGGCACTTTAATACCATTGTACCTCATCAGACTGACTTTGACCTCAGACTTTCCAACACTAAACCTTTCACCTGACTCATTCTAAAACCTACTTACTCCTGACTGACTTTCGCACCTTTCACATCATGGACAAATTGTTCAATTCACCTCAGCCAGACACGCTCCATGCCCTAACTTTAGTGATTGATTGATCTCAGCCTGACTTTCCATCCTGAACTTCCAGACGTGAACATCTTAGCATGACTGACTCTTTGGCGAGGGCTACCTGACCATGAAACCGTTTCCTGAGTCTCTAATGATCAATTTCCAGTACCTTAGTGTGAGTGAATTTATAATCTCTGAATGGATAATGACGGATCCCAGACTTAAGGTTAATGTACAGCTACCAAGCTGATTCATGTTTGTGAACTGTTGTTTCCTAGGTCAGGAGTCTAACTGAGTCCTCCATTCCAAACATTGTGCTCATCCCCTCTACTCATTTGTATGCAATCACATTCATACTCACGAGCTGTGTTGAGGGCAGAGGCCCTGGCCTGCACGTGGGTAGCTTGACAAGTAGATGCAATATGGTGCCAAAGAAGTGGAGAAACACATCACATTATGTTTTGGGCTGGGGTCCCCGATAGAGCGATTTATATGGCTCTAACTCTTTTCAAAAATGTCTTCTCTTTTTGGAACACTGCTCAGGGCTTTAACATTGAATATTATTGTGCATGTGTGTCCCTTTTGCACAGGCTTAGCTCCAAGGAATTGGGGCCAGAATCTGTCGGGAATACGACATCAGCAGCACCATTGAAATTGGGCCTGCTTATTTCTAGCTCTGAGTGTTTCATTATTCTGGCTATATACTGTATGTTTATCAATAATTTGGTTCTGGCATGACATTATTAATATTATTCAATATGTACAGGGACTTGGGGTTTCACCCTAAGTAACCTAGGGTAATTCAGACGTGGACCCCTTGCTCACTGTGCCTTAGAGAGGCTCAGCTTTAGAGAAGTTCACTGTCACCTCACTCAGGAGGCCCAACAAGGCTGAAACACTTGTCTGGCGTCGTTGTTGGTGCTCTTGTTCAGAGCAGAATTGCCTAGCTTTTCGGTGCTGGACTGCCCCGGTGGGTGGGACAAAGACTGATATGCAAATGAATATTTCTCCTCTGTGAAAGGTGCAGTGAGCCAAATCGGGATTGTAGACGCTGTGGCATGGAAGAAATTCCATAGAGCATGGTATTTGACCCACGTTTTTTGTCAGTCGAGGGGCACCTCACCCTTGTTTCATTTTTGTAGTACAGCCTACAGGACCAATTTACAGAAGCTTTTTTTCAATGGGAAAATCACATAAAAAGTGCATTGTAAATGAGGCCCTATATGTGATTCTGATCATATTGGAGGGGAGTGGGTGTCGCTGGCTTGATTCAGATATTTTCATGACATCTCTGGTATAAGCAGCACTTTGTAGTAACAGTTCATAGGTATGAGGAAGAGTTCCACGGCTATATAAAACCCTACTTTTGTAGATATTGCTGTCAGTCATTGTTGTTTTAATGGATCTATGTAATCACTGCACCGCCCATAGTGTCGAATTTCAAAAAGCTGACCGCCACTATGGCGCAGCGCAATGATCACATGGATCACTGTGCCCTGTAACCCCCTATCTGCCTCCCCTCCACCCACTTACCTTGATGGTGGCACATACAGGAGTAGGCAGCTACCTCTCCTCTATCCCTGCAACGTCAGTTCCCTCAAACTAATGTGGGCCCGAACTTGTGGCGCAGGGCGTTTAGGCCAAAATGGCAGCAAAAAAATGTCTGTATGCGTGATTTGGCCGATTTTCATCCGTTTGAAAAATTCAGAGTGGCCAAAAAGTTCGACCAGATCACACATTCGGTGCTGGGGGATGCAGGGTTGTCCCCCACACCCGGCTCACTATATTGTGAGCAGGGGTTGCGGGGGTGAATTAACACCTTTTATTTTATTTATTTATTTATACAATATTATATCACATGTTAAAAGAAATGTATCTATAATCACAGATTTCACAAAGCCACATTGAACATCTCTCCGGCCCACAGTCGGTCTTTCTCACTGCCACCTGTTATAACCCCTCCCTTCTGCCTCTCTGCACTCTTTGCCATCCCATTCTCTTGCACTGCCTCTTTCTCTGCCTCTGTAGTTTCTTCCCAAATGCATCTGTTTCCTCACCTAAAATGTAGCTGCAGCATCCTAATAAAAGGTGCATCACGTGATGTAGGTGCTGCACCTGGACACCCGCCAGTGCAGATGTTCTTTTTCAGGCATGTGGTTTGGCTGGTGAGGCTCATCTGGTTGTGCGCAGTTATGAGGGCCCATTTTGGAATCCCTTCTTCAATCAGAAGCCTATTCTACTGCGGGTTGATTTAATGCAGTGCGCAATAATTGTAACATAACGTAATAAGTGAAGGGAATGCACAATTAAGCATGTTCCCATGTCCGATGACCCAGATCTGCGGTCGACAAAATCTATACGGTCATATCTAACGTAAGGCAAGCCGTATTCTTGCATTGCCTTTTTACCTGCAAACAATCCTTCTCTTGTCATGGACCCGCCCTCTGGAACTCCATCCCAGTGTCAGCTCGGAATGCCCCCACAATTCTCCAACTTCACAAATCTCTCAAAACATGGCTCTTTCAAGAACACCTGATGAAGAACTAATTCCAATGGATGCACACACCGACGCACAGACTGCTACTCACACTACTGTGCTACTGTTAAATGATGCCAGCCCAAATGCCGGCGTCCTGCACTCTGTACAGAGCTCTGTTGTTCTTGAGCTAGATCCACGCTTTAAACAATAACATAAATTGAAGAAAAAAAAATACCTTCCGTATTACAGTATTGCTCTCCCGTAATTGTTGTCCGATATTGACAAACACACATTGTGATTGACTCGAGGGGGGAGGGAGTATGGGCGCCATGTGGCATCTTGTTCAAACACACACTTGCTGCGTGCTTTTGCTCTTGACCTCAGATATTTCTGCCTAGAGCCACTGGTCTTCTGGTTGGGGCCACCTGCCGTCTTTTTATAGAGTGTTTCAGAAGGAAAGACGATTTGTATATTGAGTGAGCCTGGAAGAAATAAGCCAGCGGATCTCTGGCCTGGTGAGTAATGCTATTAAGGCTGCCAATGGGGACAGCAGGAATTGCGACGAGGCTGGTTCAGAGTTAAACAAGCTCTGCACTGGTGTAGGTCCCACAGACGGGAAATTCAGGTGAGAAACATTTATAGTGCCTTTCGAGGTTTCCTGTTTCTGCACAGGAGTGTGAATGCTCAATTGTTTTCATTGAACAAATATATTCAAGGTGCTGAAGTGTTGAGAGTTATTTCTTGAGCCGCTGAATTCCCACTTCCGAACAGGAGCAAGGCTTGAGGTCTTATCTCAGTTGCTAATGTTCCTACCCCAGCCCATTGCTCCCAATAGTTCGTGGGGATTTGAATGCCAGTCAGAGTTTTTTAAAGTTTCTTTTTTACCAGGGGGCAGACACCAACCCCTGAACAGCATTATCCCCCTTCTCAGGCCACCAATAATCTATTTCTTTACTCTCCTGTACAGAGCTAACGGGCGCATTGCAACCAGCAAATTGAGTGCCAGCTATTAAAAAGTTGCAAAAAGGCCAAAACGCACCAAACAATACTCTCCTATGTTTTGCTTAAGCTGTTGCATGCGTTTGACCAGGGTTTTCCAACTCCAGGCCTTGATGGCTGGAAATGTGACAGGTGTTCTGGATATTCCTCATTGATATTCATGAGCAAAAATGTGCATCTGCTTAGAATCATTGTATGCAAATGTATCTCATGAATATTAATGAGGGGTATCCTGAAAATCCGCCATGAATTTGGCCCTTGAGGCCTGTAGTTGGACAACCCTGCGTTTGATATGATATGATATGATATGACATTTGTAACGCGCCTATACACAAGTGTTTCAAGGCGCGACGAGGCAGGGAGGGGGGAACAAGGGGAAGACAGACAACGATCCTACTAGGCCAGGTGTCATTCAGACCGCGCAAGTGCAGGGGTAGGGGGAAGGGAAAAAGTGCAAGGGCAAGGGGGGGGAAGGGGAAGTGCAGTACAAGGTAAGTAGAATAAAAAATAAATAGATAGGGCCAGCTGGTGGCAAGTGCAAGGTAAGTGCAGACAAGTGCTGCGAAGGGGGGGCTGTAGGGATACAGAGACAGTCCTGCAGTGCAGGGGTTGCCAGGGAGGCAGTGCAAGTGGAGAGTGGCTGGGCCCAGGACCGAGGTCGGTGAGGGTGGCCCAGTTGCAGATTCAGGGCAGTTTCAGTGAAGAATTTAGCAGGGGAGAGGGAGAGAGAAAGCAGAAGCAAAGAGGAAGGTTTTGAGGTGCTTCCGGAACCGGAGATGGTTCTCCTCAAGTTTCAGGGAGGCAGGAAGGCTGTTCCAGAGGGAGGCCCCTGCCGCGGAGAGAGATCTGCCCCCAGCTCGTTGCTTCGAGAAGCGGCTGACCCTGAGGGAGTTGGAGATGGATGAGCGAAGGGCTCAGGAAGGAAGATATTTAGGAAGAGAGAGTTGAAGGTATTTAGGCCCCAGGCCCCAGAAGGCCTTCTGGACAATGCAGAGGGTTTTGAACTTAATCCTCGCAGCCACTGGGAGCCAGTGTAGAGATTTCAGTCCTGGAGAGATACGGTCCCTGGGCTTGAGGCCAAGGACAAGTCTTGCAGTTCTGTTCTGGATGAGTTGCAGAGGGCGGAGAGTGGAGGCAGGCAGATTAAGATAGAGGCTGTTACAGTAGTCCAGCTTCGAGAGAACCAGGGCTCGGGAGACAGTGAGCTTCTGGGGGAAGGAGAGGAAGGGAAGAATACCTCTGAGGAGGTGCAGTTGGTAGTGTGACTTCTTAGAGACATCAGATATATGAGGAGAGAAGGAGAGTGTGGAGTCGAAGATGACCCCGAGGTTTTTTGCCTTGCAGGTAGGAGCAGGAAGAGGGCCAAGAGAGGCTGGCCAGAGAGCTGCAGGGAAGGTGGGAGTGGGTGTGCCGATGAGTAGAATCTCAGTCTTACTGGCATTAAGGCAGAGGTCATTGGCGGCACACCATTCCAGGATAGCAGCTCTGTTTGACAGTCAAGCACCCTATCCTCTGCTTAACACTCTATTTCCTTACTTCTTTCTCTAAAGTTCATCCCCTTTTTTTGTTTTGATGATATATTGTTCAGTATTACTCCAATTCTGTTTCCGTTCTCATCGTGGTTACTGTGGTTCTTACAAGTCAACACTAGGTTTTTTTGTTTGGGGACTTACATTTTAATTTGACCAAGATCCATGATGCATCTCATTTTCTGTCTGTTCTTGCCTCATTTCACCTTTCCTGATATCAAAATTTCCGTCTACGATCTCATCCTTACATCATCATTGGTGTTTGGCATTAGCCTTGGTTCCGATCCTAAGGTGGATCACCATCTTGTTTTTTCCAATTATTAGTATGGGCATGTTTTTAGCTCTGCCCCAGATAATGACACTGGGCAGAGCACAGAGTTTCGGAGGTCGCTGGTTCTAAAGTTTGGGTCATGGACAGCAAAGCTGTGGTTAATATGACCCTCAAAATCGAGGACAAGGCTGGTTAATAAGACGGAATTTGCAGAGCATATGAATGATTAGACACAGGCGCTTTAGCTGTCAAGGAGCCTGTGAATGGTACTTAGCCAGGGATGGTGGTGTCCCCTTGTTATGCATGCTGTGAGCCACTTGAACATTTCACCTTGTGTTTCTCTTGTAGCCCGACAAAGTGGCAGACAAGTCTGCACATGGCCAGAGTAGCCATCAGCAGTGAATGGAAATCAGACTGCATTGTCTGGAGGTATCTGTGCTGTTGTCATTGTTGTGTCTGCTTGACCCACATGGGGTAAATGCAGATGATGGAGAACCATGGGACGAAATTGACTCTGATATAACTGCAGTCGCTGTCTTTACCTTTTTTAATAGTGGATTTTAGCCTAGGCACCGTTTTCCATTATATGTCACTTATAGATCTCTTTTGTTACTCTCTCTCCATCCCCACTCTTTCTCATTAAAGTTACGCTCACGCTGATCCATATGGAAAATTGCGACCAGGTTAGCTACATTTCTCAAAGATCAATTTTTGTCCAATCTAACAACCTGCTTTGGATTACTATTGCTAACGCCCTGTCCAGTTATTGGCTATGAATCACAACTTTGCCAAACTAGAGCTGTCATTGAAATGCAATCTTAACAGTAAAAGGGGGTATATTTGATTACCCACTGAAGGCTGAGTTCTTTAATAAATATACATTTCTACACACACTCACGCCCACACTGGGTGAGGTATACAAATGCTGTAATGACAGATATTACCCTTTGTCTCATTTTAGCTTTTTTTTGTTTATTTATTGTGCTATTGGTTACATACAAACCTTTACACAAATATTAAAAAAGAATTCAAATGTAAACATAGTAAAGCAAATAAAATTCAGTTATCACACAGTTCCTTATTGCACATACAGGTTTGTGTCCGCACCACTAATAAAAATAGAAATAATAAGAATATTAATAGCAAATCCATATATCTATACCATACCCCAAAAATAGAGCACATTGTTAAAACATACATATGATATATAGGTTTGTTACTTTTAAAAGGAGCAAATGCATAATACCTAAAATCAAGTTATAATGTCCAGGTTTAGGCATTTTCTTATAAAACAAGCGGCAATTTTGCACAGGTTAGTGATAGAGACCGTCCATGTATATGTGTTCTAATTCTGAGATGAGTGCTAAAGCATTGATCCAGACATGAAATGCTGCAGCAGTTAGTACTATTGACTCTGCACAGAAATTGTGTTCCAGAATTGATCACTATCAATATGATCTATATAGGTGGAGTATTTGGAATAACTAGATTGCAATTTGCTGCATTTAGTGAGAAAGTGGTGGGTGGTCTGTATACCCAACTTGCATAACCGACACAATCTCTCTTTTCTAGGCATTTTTGTCCACTGTCCAGTGTGCTCAACTGCAGGCAGTATATTGAATCTGAGATATGTGATGAATCTACGTATTTCAATTGAATAGGATGTATTTAGGCAGGAGCAGGGATGTTTCCGAGGGAAACTCTGCTTACCGTATTCAGCAAATAATTTCAAAGTATTCAGCCTGTCAATACTATGGCAGATATCGAAATCTCTAGATTTTTTTTGTTAATGATTGCCCTATTTGGATTTAAAATCAGATCATCCATAGATAGATTAAGTTGAGTTGTATGAATCAGTGCAGTTTTACGCAGTTGTAGTAAAAAATCATTTTTACTGTCATGAGCGTATTGTTCTGATAAGTAACTAATCAAGATTTTAGGAGATTGGGCAGATAGTATAAAAGTAAAATAGAGATTGCAACGTTTTTTTACCAGCCACAATGATCATATGGATTGGACACCAAGTTCACATCAGAGTGCTTCCACCGGGACCGATCAAGGTACATCCAAGATAGATCTTGATAATTTTTCGTCAAATGTTTTGATCTAGGTCATCATATGTACCGGTAGTGAGGCAGTCCATACAATATTCCTGGTTGAATGCTTTAACGGTATATGGAAGTGAGTCTCTCAATGTTTTTCCCACCCATCTTACACTTTTATCAAGAGCAATTTCTTTAAAATGTTCAATCGAATGTTGTCACCATAGATGGTCTAGAGGGTGAGAGTCGCAGACCTGGAATCCAAGATAGATGTATCTATTTGCTACTTATAGGTGGACGTTTTCAATAGTCCATACAAAAGTCGGTTTATTTGATTTGCCACCAATATTGAAGACTTTAGTTTTGGAGGCATTTACTTTAAGGTTGTTTTCTCGTGCGTAGATAGAAAAAGCCCCAATGAGTATTACAAGTCTATGGGAGTGCGATCCATTAATATTGTGTCGTCCGCATATCCTTCCCATGATACAGGTATCATTACAATGCGGGAAGGGAAGTTACGAGCTGACTTACTAGCTGTTTCCATGTCGCTCACATACACATTATACAGCATTGAAGCTAATAAACAGCCCTGTTTAGCTCCGATATTAATTGGTATTTCAGAAGTGATCTCATCCTCTTTGCTCATACGTACAACCACATTCATGTCCGTATACATAACAATAATAAAGTTCAATAAAGAATCATCTATACCCCAATTTCGTAATTTGGACCAAAGCAAGGGTCTAGAAACTGTTAAATGTCTTGCTAAAATCTATAAAACATAAGTATCATATCGTTTTGCCTACCTTTGCATGCCGATATAAGGAACTGGAGGATGCTGATATTATAAAGGGTATTATGGCCTTCACGGAATCCCATTAGGAAAGGGGAAAGCAGTCCAGAGTTCAACGCCTACTTCGTTAATTTCTTTAGCAGTATTTTGCAGAATATTTGTGGGCATGGCCAATAGTCTATATTGCAGGGGATTGGTTAGATCACCATTTTTAAAATAGGGATCAATATACACCTACGCCAGATAGTGGGGATTAGACCATTTTTATTTTTTTCTCTCTCAGTATGTTACAGAAAACTCCAATACTGATAGCCAAAATAAGGGATTTGCTTTTAAATCAGCGATTGCCAGTGTATCCGGGGCCGGGGCACGTGAGCTGTTAAGAGCTTTGATAATCACAATAATATCTCCGTGCTCAAAACCTTCAAGGAATTTGAATGTAGGCAAATAGGTTGCCAGACATTTGGTCGAAAACATTTGGTCGAATTACAATATGGTCGAATCAATTTGGTCGAAAAAATGGTCGAATTTTTTTTTTTCTTTTTTTTTTCTGGGGGGGTCCCCCCCCCAACCCCTGTTTTTGGTGTTAAAACAACTTTTTTTTACCTATACTAGAGCAAAAAAAAATATATACTTTTAAAAAAAAATTCGACTTTTTTTTTTTCGACCAAATTGATTCGACCAATTTGTCATTCGACCAAATGTTTTCGACCATTTGACTGGACACCAGGCAAATAGGGAGCTTCAATAGTCTGTTGGTGACCTCGGACAACAAATAGCTCTCTAATGGCCCTGATCCAATTGGATTCACCTATTGGGTTTAACTCGATTTTAGAATTTGAGTTTACAAACTTTCTTATGATGGTCCAACATTTATTTTCATCGCTTTTCCTAAGAAGATTAAATAGAAACATTCAGTTAGCATTGGTAATGGAAAATGTATGGGCTTTAAGCTGTTTTTGCATTGTGTATTCTCATATGCCTTCATCCTTTTCTTTTTAGGACAAGTATGCTTGATGGCTTTATTTATCCCATTGACATTTTTTATGAAGAATTTTCTAAACCTGGAGTATTTTGATATCAAAACAGTTATTATTACCTTTTTGTCTGATTTCGGCACCCGGGTTGAAGTTGATGCAATTTCCTCAATACTGACATCAAACTGGCCAGGTCCCATTGATGTTTTGCAAGCCAATTATGGAGCATGTTGCGGTTAGTATTGATGAAATTACTAATCTGAGTAACTTTCCTGCAGCTCCATATAATACGACTGCCTGATCTGTTCAAAGAAATATGACAAACTGATGGTACCTTATGAGTCCAAGCTAATATAGCATGGTCACTAAGTGTGTTAAATGTGGTCGATAATGCACCACGGCAGTCCCAAATGTTGCTATCAAGAAATATGTAATCAAGGCACGAGTAACTGGTCCCATTAGCCCTAGTGTATAATGGAGATTTACTGCTGCTGTATTTACAGTTAAAGAAAGCCAGGTCATACATATTAAGAGCCTTGGTCCATCGAAATCCACTCTCACGCCCACACTGTGTCAGGCCAGGTTGTGACTCTTCATATGAATTTTCAAGAACTGACCTTATATAGTCTGTCAGATTAGGCACATTTAAATCGCCGGCAACAATAATGGTACCACCTGAGCAGTACTACCAACAATTGGTTAGAATGCTATCTATGGTATGTTGTATTGCATTAACACAAGTCCGGCCATGCGGGGGATATGTTAATTGTCAATATTCTAAAATCAGAATGTTGCACATTAAGGAATGCAGAGAGTACATAAGGCAAGTTAATTTCCACACATTAAGGCTGCACGGAGGTCACGGACGGCGTGCCTGTATAATTTGTTGTTGCCATCTATATGGAAGCCCTCAGTTGCCCATATTTCCTGTAGGATGAATAGATCAGTAGGCTTCATTCATTCAATGCCCACAGGATGTTTAAAAAAAGAACATAAACATCGGGTGTTCCAACAAATCCCCTTTAGAGAATCTAAGCTTTCATGCTGTCAATGGTACTTCCGCCCCAGCGGAACTGGCTTCTGATGTATATTGCTTTCTTTCTGTACTTTGGAGGAGGTGGGAGAGTGGTTGTAAGACACAGCCAGTTTCAACCCCAGTTGTGACAATGCACTTTCACAGGTGCACAAAAGGGATACAATAGCTGGCGATTCAAGGTCAATAAGCGCCCAGTTTGTGGGGCTATCCCACTTGGGTAATTCCACATGTAATAGATCACTGCTATTTATTGCTGAAAGCCATGGAATATGATCCCCCAATTTGAGCAGATAACATCGATTTTAAAAGGGACATTCGGCCTTTGGGGATATTTCTTCTAGTTTAATCAGATTCCCCAATGATGTAGATGCCCTAGGATCTAAAAGTGGCTTAATACAAGTATTTGTGTTGTCAGCATAGCCTCTTTTATCAACATAGCTGGAGATCGGCAAGCCAGATGTGCCATGAGGCGCTATCCTTAAGTTTATATGAGAATGAAAGTTATTATCCACACATGTATCTTCTTCTATATGTATGTTACAGTTACAAGTAATTATAAGTAATGAAATAATAACTAATGAAAAAATAAATACAAAATAACTAATTCCAAAATAACAAATTAATTTGTTGTTGTTTTTGGGGGGGGTCCAATCCCAAAGCCCCCCTTTTTTAAAATAACAATACTTTCCCCCACCGCCAAAACCACTATTCCCTCTCACAACCCCATTTTTCGTTTTTTTTTAAATGACTTATTTTGGAATTTGTTGTTTTTTCATTCGTTATTTTTTCATCTGTTGTTTTGGATTCGATATAATCACTGCATACTGTTTGTTACTAGCAACTTGTTTGCGCTATTTAATGACGGGAGCATTTATGTTGCTCTGTACCAATTTATCTATTGCTCCCCCCCCCCCCGAGTTCAACATGTCTTGTTGTCCTGTTACACAGGTCTTTGGTGATCATAGTTCTTTGAGACGAAGAGGGTACTGTGTGTGTAACACGTCTGGGTTTTGTAGCTTTAAAGATCCTATTTGAGAGTTCCACCCTCTTGAGGCGGTGGGCAGATTTCTTAGTGATCTGTCGTTTCTCGTGCTCGTTATGTTCCTTAAGTGGGCTTTTTAACATACAGATCTCGTTACATAGTGTCTCTATTGCATCTTGTTCTGTTTCTGCAATGATGGTTAAAGAATCGCTCTGTGACATTGATGGGGCAATGGGAACCATGTTTGTTTGCGAGGAAGCAGTGTAAATGGCCATATCTGTAATAAGGATCTCGTTGCCAAAGTGCAGGACTGTTGCAGTGATTTTTCCCACTGGAAAAGCCTCCGGGTGAAAATTCGGTTCCGAGCTGCAGTTTCACAACTTTAGCTATGATGCACTTCCATTCCTGTTGCTCTGTTGCCAGATTAGTGCATAGTGCTAGAAGTGCTTTAATGTTTGATAGTATAGTACTGGCGCAAGAATGTGATAGCACCATTTCTAACCTAGAGTTATTATTGGGTAATACTTCAGATTTCTCAGAGAAAGAACAGTCTTCTCCTGAGTACTCCGAACTGGAGATAAGTTCTTCCAAATTGGGGCTAGCTGATAAGTTAGTGTCAATAACATTGTTGTGATTAATCACGCTTTGTCCCAATGAGTGCCGCTTCAAATTTAGGCAAAGATTTAATAATGAGTCATCTTTGTCAATCGTGACCGAATGGTGTGTAATGTTAATTCCATGATTGAATGACGATTTGATTGGGTGCGAATGGGTCATCTCGTTTGCAAACGCCTGGGGGAGCGTCATGGCAGCTAATAAAAAGCCAGTGATTTAAGGCTGCGTTACATTGATGTTTTCAATTTGGCCAAATGAATCTCTTTTCCCATTTTTTGTCTGTGGTATGTCTTTGGAGGACTCTGTACGTCTGCCAAGACTCCGGGATCTCTTGCCCAAATTGGTTGTTCTACTAAAGAGCCCATATCAAGGACCAAGGACCACATCTCTGAGGTGAGGAGACAGGTTCATTGGCTCCCGGTCAAAGAAAGGATTGTTTTCAAAACCCTCGGCCTGACGCACAAATGTGTTCATGAACTTGCACCCCCTTACTTAGTCCAAAGAATTACTAAACCAACCTCTGCTAGACCTACTAGATTGTCTTACTCTCACATGATCTCTGTCCCCAAGACTCGCAGGGTACGTGCTGGCGGGACCAGTTGCCCCAACTATGGCTGCCATGCACTGGAACTCCCTCCACTCTCAAATCAGGAGGAGTAACTCTCATCTTTCCTTTCACAAAGCAATTAAGACCTTGTTATTTGTATGACTACACACCTTACACTGCCATGTGCATGTCTGGGTTTTTTTGCCCATTAGGGCTGTTGCCTTCCTTATATAATCTCAGAACCCCCATGAAATTGTATGACTACTGGCTTCAATTACCGTGTTTTGTTCTTTGTAATCACTATTCCAAAGACTAATATTCAAATACCCATTCACCTTTGTCTCTGTCAATATTGCCAACCACTGTATTGCTCCTGTAACTGTAACCTAGTAACTATAACCAAGTAACTTTACTGTTTGGCCGCATTCACTTGTAACCCTGACTCAAGCCTACTCACTTGCTCCTGTAATAGCGCCTCGATGCCTGCGGGCTGTAGTGCGCTCTACAAATCCAATAAATAAATAAATAAAACATATCGGCAATGAGCCCTCGACTCATTATTAGCCCCGCGTACACTGTCACATGAAAAAACTCTGGGTGGTAACTCCAGCCCTCCACGGTCCACAACAGACCACTACAGACCACTCACTCTTGTTGTGTCTGCACATTTTTCTCAATTACACTTCCGATGTTATGAAGAGTGCTCCTTCCAGCAGGTCTCCGAAAGGTAGTTTTGGGGTCCCACCGGTCACTCCGCTCGAGCAACCCCCATCAGCCTTCACCCTCGCAGCGACCACCAAATGAAAACTGCAACTAATTAGCAGGGAGCACCATCCGCGGACCTTCTGCCTCTTGCCTTCCGCGTCTCACACAACGCCTCTCTGTGTTATATATATATTGTGTGGTGTGTCACCCTTCTTGGGAGCATGGTATCTCCCAGGGCTCGTGCTAAGGGTCACATGTTGGTGACCATGTGATGTAAAATATTAAAAGGGATGAGCCAGATCCGACTCGTCAATCGATGCAATGTATCCCTGCCTGCCGTGTGTGTTACTAGTGCATTGCGATGCTGGCGCTATGTAGCAGGCAGAGGGCTGGCTGCTGAAGGACCCTCCACTCGGATAGGGCCCCTGCTGGGCAACACTATCCATGATGACCCCCCTTCCTGCCTGCAGAGCCCCTGATGGGCAACTCTGCATCCTCGTGTTTCCAGAGACCCTGATTGGGCAATTCTGCAGCGAGGTGCCGGTGTCGCTGCTGGGCAACTCTGCCGCCATCATTTGTGTTTGCCTGGGTGCCCCCAGGCCATGGAAGAAACTGTGTGCTCACGGTCTGACAGGGTGCTCCCTGTCCTGGCATGTCAGCTGGGTGACCCCAGCCTTGGTCTGCCCAGCCTGCGTGACGAAGAGGAGGCCGGGCCCCCGTGCCCTGGAGTGAACGCGGCATCTGACACGCCAAATGAAGATCACATTTCCTCAAGTGTTACTTCAACCAAAAATTCAGTATATTCTATTCTAATTGTATCAATTCAGGATGACAGGCAAAATCAGCTCTGCCAAAAATCCAGTCCTCCGACCTGTGGGTTAACACAGATTCTGCGCAGAGTGCTATGAAGCCACGGGGCTTTCCAACTAGCCTTAGGTTACACATTCTTCAAGAATGCCCTTGAACTGTTGCTCCAAAAACAAATAACCAAAGGAATGTCTGCTGAGAAGTCGTCCAAAATGTTCCTAAATAGTTCTGGAAGATGTTAATGAACATTAATTCGGTTTCAGAAATGGCAATGCAGCGCAGAAGAAGGTCCCTTTGTGAACTTCACTGCTCGTGCTCATGACAGGACATTGCGAGCCAGTACATCTATTGCACAACAACGTTTCAATGTGGGCCGCAGAGCACAAGGGAGGGAGGCACCAGCCATCGCTTTCATGTTCTGTACTATGTAGCGGCAGAGTCGGGGTGGGTCATAAAAAAGTGGCCCACACTTGAAAATACCCATGCGTTCCTCTTTTCGACGGACTACTTGATTAGTACCCAAGAGCGAGCGTCTTTTTGCAAAGACAATTGTGCATCTTAATAAGTGCAAGGCTATTATGCAGTCTATGCAAAAAGGACGTGCATGCTCGTCCTTGGCACTTAAGGGAGAATACGGGCCGATTGATGGAATAATTGCCCGGTTCAAAGTGAATTTGCACTGCTGAAAAGTGACTTTGCACTGCCGACACAAACCCTGATTTATGGAACCTTGCAAAGTGTATTTTGGCGGTGCAAAGGGCAAAGTCATTTTGAAATGCAAAAATGACTATGCGCTGACCTTGCGCGGACTTTGCACTACAAAAATACACTTTGCACGGTTCCATGAATCAGGGTTTGTGTCGGCAGTGCAAAGTCACTTTTTAGCAGCGCAAATTCACTTTGAATCAGGCAAATATTCAATGAATGGGGCCCTGAGTGTTCAGTAAAAATGGTCAAATATCCTAACTACAAACTGAAGTAACTAGACTTAGCTAAATTGGGCCAAAACCTAGCCCATTTTGACCCACAAGCGAGCCCACACTAAGGCAATGTGGGCATTCCCCTTTTGCCACATCTGCCAGTCCAAGACTGGATATAGGACCCCTCCCACAGGCCAATGGCTGGTTAGTGTCACACGATGTTCATGTTTCTCTTATGAATTTGACTTTCATACTTCATGAAGAATACTGATGAATCTTTTCTATAGGGCAATTTCTGTCAATGTTTTGGGGTTTTCTTCTAAAATGTACTTTATTTCGGCAATTTGCCACAAAGGTCCGCAAATGCAACAATTATACATCTAAATACCAAAGAACAAAGATAAAAAAGCAACCTTCTTAATAGCCCAACTAAAGCTTCAGTATAAATCAAAATGGATCCCAATGCACTCCAGGCTCACGGAAAAGCAGTAGAGTAGTCTTGCAGACACCAATGGAGATACAAATACATATCCCAAAGCTGCCATTCTTGAAGTGAAGGATAAGCAAAATACAAAAAAAGTACAATTACAATTCCTTGCTTGGACCATTCCAGCCCTATTATGAATGTGCATTCCTGATACAAATCTACCACTAGCTGGGGTACCCGTCGTTTCCCGTGCCCTAATCGACTGGTGTCTCATGTGCCCTGGAGGATATTGCTCTTGTCTTCTTGTCGGCAAGACTTGCTTCAGTTTGCTCTGGTGTCTCATGTGCCCTGGAGGATGTTGCTCTTGTCTTCTTGTCGGCAAGTCTTGCTTCAGTTTGCTCTGGTGTCTCATGTGCCCTGGAGGATGTTGCTCTTCTCCTCTGGTCGGCAAGTCTTGCTTCAGTTTGCTCTGGTGTCTCATGTGCCCTGGAGGATGTTGCTCTTCTCCTCTGGTCGGCAAGTCTTGCTTCAGTTTGCTCAGGTGTCTCATGTGCCCTGGAGGATGTTGCTCTTCTCCTCTGGTCGGCAAGTCTTGCTTCAGTTTGCTCAGGTGTCTCATGTGCCCTGGAGGATGTTGCTCTTCTCCTCTGGTCGGCAAGTCTTGCTTCAGTTTGCTCTGGTGTCTCATGTGCCCTGGAGGATGTTGCTCTTCTCCTCTGGTCGGCAAGTCTTGCTTCAGTTTGCTCTGGTGTCTCATGTGCCCTGGAGGATGTTGCTCTTGTCTTCTTGTCGGCAAGTCTTGCTTCAGTTTGCTCAGGTGTCTCATGTGCCCTGGAGGATGTTGCTCTTGTCCTCACGTCAGTAAGTCTTGCTTCAGTTTGCTCTGGCATCTCACTTGCCCTGGAGAAAGTTGCACTTGTCCTCTGGTCGGCAAGTCGTGCTGCTGTTTGCTATTGTGTTTCAGACGCTCGTGATATTGATTTTCATTTTGCATCAGATGGAGCTTTTCCAAGTGATGTTCGTTTTTTGTGCGGCATGTTTGAGTCACTGATTGGCTTCAGCACATTTGAGAAAATGTCCAAGAAAGATTGATTGATTGTGCTCTCTTCTTGTGAATGAACTTAAGTAAACTGTAACCTTGCCATTTCCCATACTTGAAGTGGCGTGCTAAACATCTTTTTCATTTTTATTTTTATTCCCTTTAAAAATGCTTTAATAAACAGTTTCGAACTGTATGCAGTACTAATACATTTCAAAGGAATAGCCAACACATTCAACATTTTGCTTCAGACACTTTTCCAAATGTTGCCTCCTTCTAGTACATACTGTAGTGAATCGGGGTGAGCATCATTAAATTAGGGTGTCTACGCAGTGATTTATTTGCATCCAAACATAGACTGCAATCTTGTTTAGTTTAGTTTCTTTATTTATACCATGCACCGAACCCTGGGGCAACTGGGCGCCGGAGACTTAGAGGAGGTTACAGCATAGTATAAACATACAGTATAATAACAGTAAGTGCAGATGACCGGGTTACATGGTGGTCAAGAGGCAGACATAGAATAGGAGTACAAAAGTTAGTGTGTCAGACAATGGTAGAGAATTGTCCCAGACAAAAGAGGAATCCATGCAAAATTTGGTGGCAGTGGGTTCAACGGTGTGGATTTGTATAGTCGGACAAACATACACACACACACACATACACACACACATTCAGCTTTATATTTAAAGATTACACTGCCATACATGAATCACTTAAAGTGCATGCACATGATCTAAACATAACCATCCTAAAATATATTATACTATATACATTTAGCATTTGTGTAATTACTTAAACTATTTGAGTCCTAATATGGTAGTACCATTCCTAATAGATATCCTCAATTAACCTTCAATGAACACCTGAGGTAAACTACATGTGCATCAGATAAAACATCCCTGTTCCTTAGATGTAGTGTGAACAATGGGTGGTTAACATGCAGTTGCAATTATTTCATTAAGCCCTGCCGTTAATCAACCCAACCCCCTTCTACGATTTCCCAAAACGGGCAAGTAGTCATCTCCTACTCCGAGTTTGCTGCACCCACAGACGGATCACTCAATATGTTCTTTCCCTAAGACTCACACAAAGTTTAAATACATATTCAAATCTGCAACCTTTGACAGGTATAATAAACTACATTCGAATATGCCTTATCTAAAAACGAACTACCTAATCTATTGTGCATGTCCACTCTTAATCACAGCAATAAACCTATAGTACCCTTCCTTTACCAGCCTTTTCATTCTGAGACCCCAAACACGTTCCAAGTAACAAGCCACTATCAATATAACAGTTAACTGTTTGGTTAACCTAGAGAGTCTCTCTGCCTGGTCCATGCTTCTCACTCCGGCTAGTTGGCGCACCGACTTTAGGCTCCTCCTACACATGTTCCTATAATCCAGGCAGAGGAACAAATAATATTGCACAAAATCGGCTTTACTGGGACAAAAAGCAGCTCCTTGGTTTCTTGTTTTTCCGTAGATTTGTCATTATCACCAACGGTGAGATTCCAAATCTACATTTCAGATATAATGATCTCTGGGCAATCGGGGAGTAATTAGCAAGGTAAGTCGCAAAGTCCCTTGTCAGTTTTGCTTACAGATATGTTTGGCTACTCCCGCTAGCGGATCCATGTATTCCATGCCGCTTTTTATTTTACATCATTCTGAACTCGGGCTTTGGCTCCTCTTGGACTTTGCTCCCCAGTGGCCATGCCATTGGTGTTCCCTACCCTTGCCACACATGAAGCAGCCGCCAGGGGCCTATGCTCCCCCGTGGCCTCACCATAGGCTCACGCCCCACACGCCCCTCATGCTCTGAAACACCTGTGTATGAGCGCGATACAAATAAAATATCATATCACAGCCCAACCTGATCAGGGACCACTGTGGTTTGTGAATTGCTGGCCCTCGTATTGCGGCAAGTCCACCTCCACCCAATGATGGCCGCTGCACCTACCAGCAACAGCCCCCATCTTCCTTTGTCCTCATCCGTGGTGGGCAGTTTTTTTATTTTGTTGTTGAGTCAAGAAACGGTTGCACCGCTGTTTCTCCACTCAAGACAAATAGCTTTTAATACTCTGGTACGACGTGCCAGGGTACTGCTAGCAATTCAACCCTTGGAGGGGGGGGCATTACCGGTCGTGTTATGTTAGGGCTATGTTAAAGTGGCCGATTGCTCAGACTTATAACTATTGGCCCTGGGGCATTACCCTACCACTAATGCCCCCCCCCCACTCGGGTTCTGTTGCTTAAATGTTAATCCTCTCTGATATGCCCAAACAAGCCTCCTCTTCTAATAGCATATCTCGCTGCCCCTTGAATGGTGGGCAAAGTACCTCTTTCGGTCCGCTCCTACCCAGAACCAGCTAGAGTGGGCGTTTTGCAGTTTGAGTATTATACAGATACACACTTCTTAATACATGAAGCACCTGACATGGAAATGACTCTAACTCCGCTCTACCAGCCCTTCACAGGTAACAGACTACCATGAAATATCACCCTCAAAAGTATGGAGTGCTGACTCAGGCACACCTGCACTATGACTGCCTTTCATTGTCCTGCTGGCCTTTCAGCAGTGTTTGCCTGTAATAATAGTGTCTTGTTGCAATCTCCCGGCTATAGTAATACTCATTTTGTTCTCTCAGAATGATGAAGGTTTGAGTGATACCCACCTAACATGTGACATACTCTGCCCAGCTGTACGAGCCTTTAACGATGTCCACACATCGCAAGTGTCAGGGTGTCATGTCACATTGAAATGTTGATGAGGACATATGATAAAGAGATAGACATCCTAGCCTATCCTTGGCATGGCTTCTGCAACACAATGGGGCCTACCTATTAGGCACTTCGGTATTTGCTCCAAGGTGCCATGACTCGTGTTAGGGAGTGTGAGATGGTGCAGAGTTTAGGCCAGTGTAGGTGCAGTGATGTTGCTTGTCCCATATGTTTGAGGGGTGAACCTGGTTATGCTACTTTGGTTTGTATCAATGGCTCCCATCATTTTGCTCAGTAGCCCCTCTAGAAACGATTCACCAACCACTCTTTTGCTCTACCGATAGCGTAGGCGGGTGTGGCCATACATCCTTTTAATACATGGATGCATTAGTGGTTTGCATGTATGGTCTGGTTGATGCACCATTGAAGAACATTGTACAGAATGTGTCACATAAGGGAACATTAGAAGAGGAAGTTCAAAATCCGCCAGAGCCACATGTTTAAGGCCGGGCTGCGAACCATCTGTTCTCACTAATAACGAACAGGGCTCAAAAGCTGAAACGTTTTCTAAGCAAAATGGGGAGTCTTTTTTTTTAATGCCAATGAGATCAGCAAATAGTGAACCCCTTTAATTATTAGAACATTGACTGGTTACTAGTAAACAAAAAAGAGTGATTTATTTAGAATTAATATATTTTATTGTACCTTAACACATGTTTTCGTTTGTTAGGCTGAAAACTAAAGGCAATGTGGGTGTTTTTCAATTTGTCATTGATGGGAACTTTGTTCCCAAAACCTCACTATTGCTGCATTCCATGTAGCCAAACCCATGTTAAGTGCCCGCTTGACTCCTTGGTTGGGGGCAAAGGTTGAAGATATGTATTAATCTCACGAGTTGAGTAATTGTATTCACTTTCCAAGGGATCCCTATGGAACCCTATTTCCCCACGAGTGAGAGTGTGTCTTTCATACTCAAACAATGGTGCTTACATCATCCGTTTTAGCAGTCCTCTTTCCATTAACAGCATTGAACCTTCTGTCCTGGACCCACACATTGACTTGTATATGAACTGCCGCAGAAACAACAGAAGTCTACTTGGCGCGAGCCAACCACCATTCCTTCTGCTTCGCGCTACATTAAGAGGTTTTCCACAGACTGTTTACAGGCTATTCCTGGGACGGAGGCATTTAAACATGATACAAACATGTAAACACAGACGATAAAAGCAGCAGTTCACTCTTTTTGTGGTTTGTCCCACAAATAATAAACACCGCCTGACAAAGAAAAATGGCAAACGGAAGCGTAAATTATGTGGACGGAGCAAGTGCTTTGATTTCACTGCCGCCTAAAGTCTTTCCATCTTGGGACACGGCTCCTTTAGATGATTGCGCTTGTGATCTCGGGAGGATAGCTCAGGGGTAACGTGCTCGACTTGGAAACAAGCCGACGCAGAGCAGCACAGGATCGATCCCGGGCTCCGGCTTAGAAACCTCTGCGTATTAATGGGTTATAAGCAACCCATTGCAATTAGAGAGATGCCTTCCCTGGTTTGTCAAATGATCTTTCTCATAGCCAGGATCTGTGAACCTATTGCTTCGTAGAGATTCTTGTGAGGGAATCTAGATTTTTGACTGTGAACAGCTTCACTACTTTTGCCACCCTTTTCACCATTCCGGATCTGTTCTTTGTGAAGTTATAGGACACTTCTCCATTTTACCACCGGATATCGGTTACATCTAAACTGGAATCCGTTTCAACTCAATTTTATTTTTCATTTATAATGCGCTTAATACCAGCCAGTGGTTTCTATGTGCCTGATCGGGATTCGAACCTGTTTTGCGCCGCGTTGTCTTGCTTCCAAGGCATACGCGTTGCCCCTGAGGTATCCTTTCTCCTCAACCCTTGGAAATTGAATGGCACGTTGCCCCCTTGTTTCCTGCTCTGTCCCCTGCCAGAGTCATAGTTCCACTACTTTTTTGGTACACTTCTATCACTGTGTGGCGTAGTATGGCATACACGCTGATGCCCCTCAAGGGTGGAGATGCATGACTACCAGGTGAATGTGACGCCAAACCTTCCTCAAGCCTTATGCCGGATGATATGATAGGTTATGTATAACGCGCTTAATACCCAGAGGTTTCTAAGCGCGGACCCGGGGACCGAACCTGTGGTGCTCCGGGTCGTCTTGCTTCCAAGGTGAGCACGTTGCCCCTGAGCTATCCTCCTGAGACTAATCTAATGATGTCTTTTACCACTGATCATGTGACTTACATAAGGGACTGCTCTTTGGCTGCAAATAGTTTGCGATTTCGAACACGGATATCCCACTCAGAGAATATTTATTTATGTGAGGACAGGAAATGGCAGCCTTACTAGTCAGGGGAACCGGAGTACCATTAATCGCCAGCACCACTTAAAAGGAAGAGCAGAGGCACCGTTTGGTTTACTGAAGAAATGCTTAAAAGAAAGCTTCTATAAGAAATGTCATGACGTCTTTCCGGGGGTAGATTTAAAGTCTTGAAAAATAGAAAATTGGGTGGCAAGCATTGCAAGAAAGAAGTTGGTCTAAGTTGCAATTTTTGTATTCAATACCCTCTTTCACCCCGTGCCCATCGCACCCTCCCTGCATGTCACCTTCTGACAATGATTACTTTTTAATCACCGGCACTTTGCCTTCTGAAACTTGCTAATTCACGTACTCTTCTATTGAATATTATCTTCTAATTATGCAAAGGGCTGTTGTTCTGACTGAAGGAAGTTATTACACATGATGTAGGTCTATGCCTTTTTTGTGACAAATTTACAAGTAGAAGAAGTAGTCCTGTAGCTCACGACTGGCCGCACCTTCTCCACGTCACCTTTTCTGATGTACGTTAAACATCTCACCATTCTCCAGCATGTGTGTAGAGCATAATAACTATATCAGGAGGCGCTCGCAGTGCAGTTAATCACCTTTTTGGGAATGTGCTTATGAAGGTTTTTTCCAAACGCACTTGTAAAGCTGCTGATAGGATACAAGGCCCAGCCTGCTAGAGTCCATGCTGAGAGTGGGGAGGAGGTTTATTAAATGCCCCCCCCCCCCCGCCTGAGGTGAACCAGAGCATGTCCTACGGAAGAAAGGAGGAGCAGAGGGGAGAGAAAAGGATTGGCACGGAGTTGGATACCAATGTACAAACACATGGAAAGAGTTGATGGTGCTGGGGGTGGGGTTAGGGGGGTAGAATGATGATGGTAGTGGGAATGAGGGTGTGGTCATTGCTGATGCCTCTGGCGGATTGTTGATCAGAAGGGAGGTGAGGAACTTTGATGGTGGAGTCTATTACATTCTCCAGGGGTACTAGAGGAATTGCATGGTTGTGTGGTAACACAAGGTGTGATCAAGTCTCCCCTTGAAAATTGTCTCTCAGGAAGGCCATGAATAAGAGGGCTCAATACCAAATGGGCATGATTTATTAATCCCAAAATGTATCTGTGCAGATTTAACATCAAACAAAAAAAACTATTATATACTGGAAGAATCATAATATCGCTAATTTCTATGAGAATTGGTGTTCTTGTGTCAATTTCTGGGACATGTATTGTAGTTTTAACAATTTTGCAAATGTACGAACATTAGGGCATACATGAAAATATAGCTCTTTGTAGCCTCTTCCCTTGCCTTTGCTTAATCTCATCATTCCTCAATTTTATTAGTGCCAACACACCCCTTTACGGTGAATTATTGATCCAAGAAATGTTCTGAACAAATAAATATGAAATAGATGCCCACCCTCTGGTGTGTAACATATTTAAGCCCCTGGCCACCCTGAAGACTGGGGGTGTCCGGCTGCCATGAAAAATATTAATAAGAACTGCTGATAGCAATAACCACATCTCTGAGGGTGTCTTCTTTCCTCTTTTTGTGGATTTAAATCAATTTCTCGGGAGGCCTCTTTGTTTTGTAGCATGTCTCTGCCAAGCAGACTTCCCTTCGTTGGTCACAGGATACCAAAAAAAGATCCTGCTTCATGTGCACCGCCATCCTACAAGGCACTCTTAATATCACGCTGTCTCTGTTCTCTCAGAGCAGGTTTCGTATGCACTTGCACGTTCTCAATGTCACTTGGCCTAGTAAGATCGTTGTTGAGTTCTCCCCTGTTCCCCTCCCTTGCCTTGTCGCGCTCTGAAACACTTGTGTACGAGCGTGATACAAATAAAATATCATATCATAGCGAATAAGGAGATTCTTGAAGTGGAAGACGATACTCGGTTTCCCACCATAGCTGGGAAAGCAAGAGTTGGCCATTCGTCACCATGGTCCAAACCTTCTCCTCAGTGTGCCTTCACTTCCCGGAGACCTTTCCCAGGCTTGCCTGTTCTTCATATCCAGACAAGAACCTGGAGATAATTTGACATTACATAAATGATATCTTGGCTTTGAAATAGTCATCAAGCCACATTGTTGCCTTCAACCCCTGTAAAAATCTATGCTACTATTATCCAAGGTCATCAACTTTATTCATTACCCTTAGGCGGGGAAAGGCTGAGCCATCCCCAGCTGCACTCTGTCTTTTGCCTGGCAGGATACACATTTCCTTTAAAAATAGATTTTGTTTGCAATGTATAGAGTTCTTCAGTGGGAACTTTAACCAGTGCTGGAGGCAGATTGTGTCAACAGAGGGAACAAAGGGATCCTAATTGCAGATCTGGGGGCAGCAGATCAGGCACATGTGGATCAGAATGGAAAGGGGATGGGGGTGGACCGGGGACTCCTCTGACTCCTTCCGATCTTGGTGACTAATTTCAACACACCGAACAATCTCACTACATTGACCAGTTGGTTGCAATACCTGCTAAAATGATCCAACCAGATGAGATTGTGTTAGAACACAGGGTTAGCATCTGAGTGTGTAGATTGCTAGCTTAATGGTGGAAGATTGCAAAAGGTCACCTGGCCCTTTTTTCTGGGATCGCTGGGCTTTTCATATCTCTTTGTTTGCATGCCCACATCTTCTCTGTTCACTACATCATCACACTTACCATTGGGATTGTCAAAAAATGTCCCATGCCAGGGCGAGGCTGATGTCAGGAGAAGGCTGATCACTGTATTAGCGCACCACTTCGGTGGACGTCTGCCGGCGGCGGGGCTATCCATCCACGCACTCTAGAATGCAGCTGTGATTAGGACAAATTTGGTCTAGCTGGTCACACAACCGCTTTGCACTGAAACACCACACTTGCCTCAACACCTTTGCCATTAGAATACAGGGACAATCTATGACACATTTTAGTCTAACTGGGTACATTTAAAGTCTCCTGCAGTAGTGCTCTGTCGTGACCTCCCTCAGTAACTGCCCACGTTCTTCACCACTTGTGTTGCTTACTGGAGCCTAGCCATCCCTCCTAAATCCTAATCTTGGCCAAATGCACAAACACATCTGAAGCCTCCTCTTAGAACTTTCCCATACCTGGACTTCGGTCCCCGATGCCGTTACTACCACAAAGTGCTTTGAGGCCATACAAATGGGAAAAGGTGCTATATAGCTGAGTACTACAATACAATACAATGCTCTTCCTGCCACTCCCCAAGCTGGACAAACTCACACTGATGGAGCACTATTTCCTTGTGTCAGATTTTCCACATTCTCATGTTTAAAAAATGCTGTGGCGCCATAACCCAGAGTGAGAAATAATTGCATACACGCTGCAGTGCACACATTTCCCCATTGCTTTCTCACCAGTTGGTATCTACACATTTGTTCTAATCTTTTTATTAATTATTTTTGACAAAATGCACTATGCAAAACCGATTTGAGTGGAGTGAAAATGTACTCTACTCACATACACATTATTTGAACTAGCCTTCAGATCTCAGTCTAAAAAATAGAAAGTTATACCGTTCAAAATGGAAGACAGGTCCCATGACTTCTCAGGAATTAAGATGCATCAATGAATTACTCAGAGGAGACATTATGTAATCTAAGTGGTCTTGTATAGCGCCCCTCTGTCACATTGTGTGACCTCGCTACACGCGGCTCTGTAAGAAAAAGGACTGTATCTGGAACAGGACCCAACCTACTGTTCCTTCTTCAGCCCCCTTGTTTCTTATAGGATGAAGGAGCTGGCAATCAACATCCGTCAAACCTCTTCCCCCTCAAGTCGAATGAGACACCGTGCTGTCCCCAGGGATTTGTAGGCATTTGATGGGAGGTGAGGTGGATGACCAGGGCACTGGAAATGCCACCTGAAGCTGATTGAAAAAGGGGCAACCATTTTAAAGGTCACACATTTTGAAGGAGACTTGTTTTGAATTGCCTTGATTATAAATTGCACAGAGAATTAGAATTGGAAGCTCGTGAAAGCCACCCAACCCCCTCATCTTGATCTATATCCCAGTCATATGTTGTTACTGTAGGCAGATGTTTTCAAAGGCTGGAGAGGCAGCATTTTCACAAAATGACACTGAGTGACATCACCCACAACCCCCTATCCGCTGCATACGGTAGTCATGCCCATCCTGAGGTTGCCTCTGACATCTGATACGTTATCCCGTGAAAGTTATTTCTGTTGCAAATGACAGCCTGTCTAAATAAATACCAAACAGTACCATTCATGTGGGTATTAATTTCACCTGTCATATCATCCCTTGTTAGTGGAAGGAATCCAGCATAAAGGAACACATAAAACAAACAAATTTGCCATTTATTCAGGGGACCTAAAGGAGGTTACCTTCGGAAATGTGTGCAATGAAGCAAGATTGAGAGCGTATGCCAGACTATTATAACATATGGCAAATTATGAATGGAAAGAGCCAAGAATGTGGCCAGTTCATTGTTTGAAGAATGGGGCCATTAAGCCGCACACCGTTAAAGGCTTTCACGGCTCGGAATAAATGGGAGCCTGTGTTTATACACATCAATCCTACGGCGGATATATTTCATAGACAAGGCATCTTATCTGGGCTCTAGAATTCCTTTGGTTTAACACTACGGGGAAGCGGGCAGCGTTTGCTCCTGCCGAAGGCTAGATGGTTTCTCTTGGCAAAGCGACCGAAACCATTAAGCCAAGAGTTGATCCATCAGGATGACTGACGTCATTCATTCCTTCCAAATGGTTTCTGATGTATCGTTGTCCTGCACCGAGAGTTGGAGTGTTTGTTGTGGAGAGTGAGCGCCAAGCCGCCGACTACTTTCTTTAATTGCAATCTGGAGGCATCTTCTTCCAGCCTAAGTGCTGTCTATTTGTATTACGGAAAGCCACAAGAAAGGGCGGATTACTGTAAACAGACGCAACAGCGGCTTCAAGAAATCGGGGCATCTCGGGTCGATTGCAGAGTCTGGATTTTCTTGCATGAAGATGTGTAAACTTGAACATATTGACAAAACGCGGGAAAGGAGTGCAGGGCCCAAGTGCAACAAGGCCCTGTAGGCAGCTGCCCAGGGCGACAACTATCATGTGGGCCCCTGGTGGGCTGGCAGTCTGGGCGTAAACATATAAAATGTGGCCCCATTATGAAGAGGTGGATGAAAATGTAACACTTTCTGGGGCATTTTAATCCTGGCACCCATCTTGACAGAGGGCACCTTTATGATTTGGACTGAGTGGGCTGGTTTAAATGCTTCCTATAGAATGGCTGATTGTGTCTAACTTTGTTTGATGTACATTGCTGGCATTGTAATCCTTGGGCTTTTCTGGGCTGCGCTTCTTGCTAGCAGCAGAACAGGGTTCCAGTAAATGAGGTGAGGATAAACATGAGTAAACAATCACATCAGTATTTGTCTGGACTGTAGAGCACTGCTCAAGCTCTCTGTTTTCCAGACACCCTTCTCAGGGTGTGTCCCAATTCGCCCCTCACCCTTCTTGCTCCCTACTGCTGGAAACTCCCTACCTCAGGTTTCTGAAGCCATTGGTTTGCCACACCTTTTGGACTACAATTCCCATCAGCCGTAGACAGCATAGTCAATGGTGAGGATTCATGGGAGTTGCAGTCAGAAACATCTAGAGAACCATAGGTTGAAGTCCCCAGCCCTACCCCCTGATATTATGTATACAGCTACTGATCAGGCCTTCCCGAAATTGGCACGTTATAGGGATCTCTGGGGCATATCAGGCAAGATTTTGAAATGGGAGTATTTTACTCCTTATTTTCTAAAGTTGGCAGCAAAATGATTTTTTAGGGAGTAAAAAAGCAAGTCCTGCTCCTAATGGGAGTATTTTTTAAGCAAGTAAAAACAGGTCATTATAGAAATTATTTAGTAATAAATATTTCTTTGCACCTAGTTACTTCTCCACAATAAAAGATACATGTTTATGGCTTCAGATCAGACAGTAATAACAATAGAGTTTCTTCCGGTAGCACTGCATGGACTTCATACATATGTTCAAACATATGAAGGAGCTCTATGGGTGAAAGCCAGATGACAGGCTTCTATGTATCTTTCATATTTTTTTTGTTGGGAGTATTTGTACTGGCCATTTTATTGTGTTTGGGGTATTTCACAATTTTAAGGGAGTAAAAGTGGGTGATACACTCCTTGTATGTAGGGCTGGGTTGCACCGTCAAACGTTTCTCGTGGAATTTTCAGAAAGGTTTCAAAATCCGTGGACCTCAAACCACCCAATGTTTAGTTATTCCCAAACTAGTTCACCCAGCTCTCATAAGAAGCAAGTCGTTAATGCTTGCAGCATGCTCTGTAAAAAAAAGGTGCAGGTTTGTAAAATTGTATATTATACAACATAATGACAGCACTAGTTGGTGATATATTTTAAAAATTCAATACATTAAAACAATCTCCATCCATGCCACATGCCAAAGCGCCCTCATATACCCTGTCAGTGGCATTGTTTCATGCATAGCCTAATTGAGCAACCTAGATATTGGGTTCACACTGTTAAATATATTTGGCATTTCCTCAGTTTATAAGTTATTGAATGTGAACACGAGGATAGCCAGATGGACAAACATTGCATGCACTCCTGTCTACCTGCCTCTCCACCTATCATCTGTCTTCCTGTTTACCTAGCCAGGCTGGGGAAGTCCTTTCCTCCGATCCTCAGTGGATCTTGGAGATCAGCAGATCTTTAACATAGAGTTCGGAGTAATTGAAGCAGTAGGGTCTTGATATCAAAGCGATCACTGTGGGGTGTCTTCCTCACACACCATTTTTTATGACTTGGAAAGAGCTCAAAAGGAATCACAAAATTACCCATTTTACCATAGCTCATGGATCATGCTGTCGCAAGACGTACACGGAAGCCACTTCATGATATGATATGACATGATATGATAGGTCATTTATAAGACGCTTAATGCCCAGAGGTTTCTAAGCGCAGACCCGGGATCGAACCTTTGTTCCTCTGTGTCGTCTTGCTTCCAAGGTGAGCACGTTGCCGCTGAGCTATCCTCCCGAGAAAGCCATTTTCCCCATAAGAGTAGGAATGTGGCTGCAAATTTAATTTAAATTGGGGTTTTGCTGGAAATTACATGATTGGTCCTAAATTAGAAACAGTTACACCAATCCTTTGGGTAATTTGCACATTATCTCCGAATGCTTTTCGTGATCAGTCCACCAAATGCCCAAAGGATTAGGTTACGTTTTAATGCAATTGTGTTAATACATGTATATACCGTTTTTTTTTTCAATCATTTTGTGAATACTGCATAAATGTGTCAATGATTTCAAATTGTTAAAGTATTGATACGTTTCTTCCAATCAGTGGCAATTGATTTTGTGTTACTTATGTCTTGGTTGAAATTTTATTTTAGTGGCAAAATGTATTTTGAAAAGCAAAACATGCTCCAGTCTTTCTTTTTGACATTTTGTATGTCCTTGTATTTGCCCTTTTGAAACATTTCTTTAGTATATTTAATTAAAGGGTATTCTCTTTCTTCAAATGGCATTAGGAGGAAACACATCCAATGTCCTCCTTTTTTTGTACCAATGACCCCTTTCTGCGTCCCGTTACGAAATAAGGCTGCATCTAATGCACAAAAGAAGAATCGAGAGCAATATGGCCTGTCCATTACACAGCAATGCCAGACTATGGCAGATACTAGAAGCCGCCCACTTGGCGCTAGATGCAATTGAGCATCCTTGTAAGGCCAATGACGCTCTACCGGCTCCTCTGGTGCAAAAATGAATCAGCAGACTAAGCTTCGTTTTTTTGGTCCTGTATGTGTTATAATTAACATGTTTGGTAGCATTTTTTTCAAAAAAGATTCTTTCAAAAACAAGCATAACTCAATAAATGAACTGGTTTTATGGTATGATGGCCAATTGTCAAGTCCTACACAAACATGCTAGGCATGCAAACACGCCTTTTGTGTTTCCCAACATTGACTGTTCGGGGCTCAGTGTCACACAGTGGGGCTCTTTATGTCTTTACTGGACAATGAACAAAGTCCGAAGGAAACATCCTGCTTTTGCCCAAGCTCTAACAATATGTCGCAATACATCCTCTCGGATTAGAAGTCAGAGCTTCCTAATCCTAAACGAATTGCTTCACTCGTTATAATTATTATTATTATAATTGGTTATTTATAACGTGCTTAATACCCAGAGGTTTCTAAGCGTGGATCCAGGGATCGAACCTGTGTTGCTCTGCATCTTGTTGCTGAAAATACGAGCATGTTGCCCCTGCGCTATCCTCCCTAAACTCCTGCTGTAGGTGATGTTTCCAGGTGACCCCATGTCAGCGAGGACACTCTATTCCAAATCCTGGGCTTTGCTTTTTAATTTTATTTAACTCTCTTTTTTTATTTGTCTAACCAAAGACTACAAATCCCACAATGCAATTGGCAGAGCTATGAAAGCCATGGGCTGTGTCCACTGTGTCCCATGGAGGCCAACGGCTCTTACTGATCAGCTCTGAAATGTAGTTCTTTAGGTGTTACAGTGATTGAATGAGTGAAGGGAAATACAAACGGTGCTATACCAATCCAGCCTCCTCAAGATTATGCTTTATTTTAAAAAAAAAAAACATGTTTTGGATGTGTTTTGCTTTAATTGTTCTGCAGTTGGCGTACAATTTGAAAAATAAAACCAAACCATATGCTAAATCAGACTTGTAGCCAGCCACATGCCCCATTCCCAGTGTATTGGACAATTCTTCTTATTCCCTGAAGGAGAGCTACACAAATGTTACTATTTATTTTTTATTTATTTGAATTTATAAAGCGCACAAATGGCCCAGGGGCCTCGTGGTGCTGTTACAAAGAGCTTGCTTAGTTACAAGGTATAGGAAAACATAACAGACATTACTTAGTTACAGTGGTTGTAGACATGATGGCATTACATTGAGACAGATACAGTGGAACAGTTACAGCATATGTGATTTCTGCAGGTTCCAGGGTATGTGCAACAGGTGAGAGTTTGCTGGAAATGTGGCAGGATGGTAGTTCATTCTTCATTCAGAGAACTTGCAATGTGTGGTTCGTAGTGAACTGGCTGAGCTTTCTCGATCTAGATAATCACAATAGCATCTGAGCTTGTAATGAAGGGTGCAGATTCTTTGCATTGTTGGCCGCTTTGGGGGGCGTGTAAGTGGGTTTGCTCAAAATGTCAATCCACTGCTAGGCCGCATTAATTCAACTACTAAAATGGACCTTTGTTTATTTGGGTCTGGTTGGGTTTTCTTCTAAGAATCATTGTTTGTACACCACATGCATTCCATATGTCGGCTCTAATTATAGAAACAGACAGGAAGGTCTGCCCAATGGTAAGCTAGGTTCCGGCCTCACAGATTCACGTCGCTGAGAACTAAAGATGGTATACAGATGGTATTCGGCAGAGCTTTAAGTGGGGTAAGAAATTGAGGGGACTCTCATTTGGGGGTGTGGTTTGTGTGGTGGGCGTGGCCTAACACTTGATAGGCGTGGCCTAAAAAAAGGACATGTACAGAAGTTCCCAGGCACTAATAAGAATGTGGCCGGCAATCAGAAATGGCAATTTGTTACTTTTCATGACAGAGTGAGTACTATTGTTGGCAATCTCTCCCTCCCTCTAGTACCCTTCCTTTTGTTCTCTTCATCTTTTCCCTTCTCTTCTAAATTCTCCTACTCTTCACTTTATTCACTACTTTCTCTTCCTCTTCCCTCCTTCTCCACCCCTTCCTCTCCATTCCCCTTTTCTTATGTAAATTGTTCTACATGGCGATTTTCTGGTTTGATTCATGTTACTGTTGTTGCTTCTACTGTTCCATGTGTTCTTGTTGTTAACTGTAAAGCGCCTTGGATTAAGGCGCTACATAAAACAATACATACAAATACAAATACAAATAATGCATGTTTGGTCAATAACATTGTTCAAAACTATCAACTGCACAGTGAGTTACTCATTAAAGTGCCCCGCTTTGGCCCACACTACCCTAACCAGACGGATGTGGGAGAATGTCACTATCAGCCAGGCCTGGATTTTTCGAAGACATCACTTTGGACTCTGGGACGTGTAGTTTTTTTTTTACCATTATGCATACAGACCCACAAATGCCAGCAGTATGTGAGTGAGGCTTACTAAAAAACAGAATCCGGGTGGTTAAAGAAAATGAGTCCTCGTGGGTGGTCCAGTGAGATGGAGAGCTGAACAGAAAACTCGAGGGAGGCAATTAACTATCTTCACCCAAAAACGGGACATTGTAGTTCCGATCTGGCTTTCAAAGTGGTAGTACAATATCAAGGTCGTCTCGTGGGTATTAATCAAGGCTTTGCCCACCAAAAATGCACCAGGTCGTACGTTTAAACCGAGGGAGTGCCCTGCAGTCTCATTCTTGAAAACTGCTGATTTTTGTTCGCCATAAGCAACGATTTCTTTTACGTGGGCCACACCTGGCACAGCTCCTGCAGCTCCCCTCTGAAAGCAGTTGGGTGGTGCTGTTATGCATCGTGTGGGATAGTTTCAATGGGTGTATTTATTTATGCAATGTTTGTCGGATACCTGTATATTTATTTATTTGTGCAATGTGTGTCGGAAACAGATATCCGACAAACATTGCATAAATAAATAAACTGGGTCAATGTATCCGACAAACATTGCATAGATAAATAAATAAACCGGGTCGTGGCTGGGCTCTAACTTCTTTTTGTGACCCCTAACACATGGTCACAAGAGGAAGTTACAGTTTGCTTCTCCTGCAGCTTTGACTGACAGAAGTCCCAGCCATAGTCACACTGGCGCTTTTTTCAGTCACGGCTGCTCCTGCCTATCTTCATTATGGCAGCGGGCAAATGTCCTGTTGTGGCTGTGGCCGTGGCTGGGTCAGAGGGACCCCCGGCTGAGCCCCGGCTCAGCTCCACTTTCTGGAGACTCTTGGCGCTCGGCCCCAGCAGGCCTCAGCCCACTTAAAGCACTGGTATACAGAGACTACACTCTTGCAACCGTTACATAAATGTTGCAAATTCACCCGGATTTCTCCATTGGTGGGAATTGCCTAGCAACCGAGATGCGCCCTCATCTCTCCTGAGCATTGTGAAGTTTGCTTGCAGTCTCCAAATGTTCAGGGATTGACAAAGGAGTGGCTCTTTCAACAATACCTGCTGGTCAAAGAAAATATCCGCCCTCCCTCCACCCACACCACTGCGCTTCTTTATGAAATGTCAAGCATAAAAATGGCACCCTCACATTGCTGGGCGCTCTGTTGCTGTCGAGCTAATTTCGCACTATAAGCAATAAAATACATTAATTCGTGGTTTGTGCTGCACTTTAACTCTCTGCACCCCTTCAGTTTATATTTGTTTACAGTATTGTTCACCACCAGTGGACAGTTTCCACCTCTGAAATTCAGGCAAATAACTGAAATATGGTCCTCCAGCGGATTTACACCACTGGCAGTAGTTAAGAACTGCTGCAGTGCCATACCGCAGGAGGTATCAATTACAATAATGAATTTACCACCTAGTGCAGTAGTATTTTCTAAGGAATGGGAATTTCCAATGGGCGGTATTATGCTAAGAAACGAAGGTAACTCACCTGAATGGGAAAGGAGTGTAGAACGTTTTTAAAAGATTTCAGACAGCAGCGTTCCATTGCTGCCGAAGGCTGCTGTGACTAGAGCCCTGTGTCCAGGGCTCATGTCGAGTCAATTGATTGTAGTTACACCCACGGGGACGGCTGTGATCACGTGTGAATGCACAATAAAATGGCCGAGCGGCGTCCTGCTCGACAGTCAATGCCATCAGACTCCTGCCTGGTGTACGTTCTGCAGCACGGCGCCAGCGCTGCATGCAAGGCAGAGGGCCAGTCCTGCAGAACCCTTCATGAGTGCGGCCCGGCATCCCCGGGCCCCATAACAAATGGTCACCTAGTACTGGGTCTCCAGTGGTCAAATGCAATCTTCCCATTTTTAGTTGTGGCTATTACGTGGCGCTGACAGCGCTACCTAAAAAGCCGAAAATATTGTCATTAAAATAAGAGTTTTAACATGAGAGCTTGAAACAGAGGCTTTGAATGCAGGTTTGTTGTAATGCTTTTCAATGCAGGTTGGCATATGATATGATAGGTTATTTATAACACGTTTAATACCCAAAGGTTTCTAAGCGCAACCTGTGTTGCTCTGTGTCATATTGCTTCCAAGGCAAGCACGTTGCCCCTGAGCTATCCTCCAGAGACGTATGAGGAAGGATACATGGTAGTTTGACTATGTGTCCCACCCATTTAAAGCCCATCGCTAAGGGAAATCAATGGGCTTTTCCTCCCATTACCACCCATCTCCGCCCACAACACGCCTCCTTATGCACTGTTTGGCTGAATTTCTACTGTGTTGTGGATTTGTTGGCCATTGTTTTCCTCAGCTATACAGCACTCCTTGACCTTGAAGGGATAAAGGGCTGAGTTACCTAATGGAGGCCTTACTCTTCAACCTGCGGGTTTCATATAGGTCTGTGTTGCAGGCGTATTAACCTGTTGAGCTATGAAACCATTTGTCACAGCTGCTTTCTGGAAATTGAATGTGGCGACCTGCAGATCACCCTCGGGTGCCTACAGTAGGTGGGTTCTCCCCGGAACCGGTTTTACAGGGACCCAGACCCCCGATTTACAGGACACACACCGAGTTCTCATTCAAGCACCTGCCCCAATGGGATATCTTAAAACAAAACTGTAACCAACAGCTTGTGCTTGCACACAGAAGAGAACAGGAAATGCCACTGCCACTCCTGTGTTTTGCATGCAACATACTGCTGATGCATTTCATGTTCATGGAGTCTCGATAATGTAGTGATATCTGACTTAGAGCGCTATAGCCCTGAAGACTAGCGCTGTTCCGTGTTTCACAAAGATAATGTTGTATTTATGTGAGTGCATTTTAGTGCTACTAAATGTGTTTGTGTCTACTGTCTGTAGTGGCTTTAGCATGTTGTACATAAGAACTAAAGTTGATTTAAAAAAAGATTAATTAGGGATGTGTTGCGCATCTGTGCATCAGGCGCATTAACCCACTGAGCCTTTGTCAAATCTGCTGATGGTGCAGAGCATTTCGGGTTTTATTAGAGGGTTCATCTGAGGTCCCCAGAATTCAAGATGAGACCAGAGCATGTCACCTGCTGCAGCCTTTCCTTGCAGCCCTGACCGATGCATTGGAGGATATTGGAGGCACCACCCACCACTCTCTCGCACCACCCAACCACCACTCTCTCGCCCCACCCACCATACCACCACTCTCTCACCCCACCCACCATACCACCACTCTCTCACTCCACTCACCTACCCAAGTTTTTCTAGCCCCACCCACCCTACCCCCATTCATTCTACCCCCACTCATTCTACCCCCACCCACACAACCCTAACTCTCTCTACCCTCATCCACCCTACCCCCACTCTCTCTACCCCACACAAGCAGCCTAGCAACTCTCTCTACTCCACACACCCTACCAACCCTCTCTACCCCCACCCACCCAACTCTGTCTTTCAAACCCCACCCTCCCTTCCAACTCTCTCTATCCCCACCCACCCTACCAACTCTTTCTACCTGCATCCACCCTACCAACTCTCTCAACCCCAACCCACCCTACCATGACCCTCTTTTGTGCCACCAAACCACCCCAACCCCTCTCTCTAGCCCCATCGACCCGCCCTACCCCTTCTTTCTCTTCTCAACTCTACCACCTCTCTTTAACCCCACCACCAAGCCTACACCCTTTATTCCCCCACCCTACCCCATCCTACCTTCTTTATTAAAACTTACCCCCTCTCCCTATCCCCTCTCATCCTTCCTCTCACACTCTCACTTTTTTTCTTACCCTCTCTCACTCTTTCTCGCTCATATTCCTCTTGCTCATCATGATGACATGCTCCATCAATGGATGCCTCCCTTGAACCTTTGCACTCTCCTCCTTGCACCCTGGTGCCTATAAATGCAAAATGCAAAGAACAGCAGTAAACGCCCAACCTATTGGCATTGCCAATGCTTGTTCTTCTGGGCACAGCTCTGTGCAATGCAGAGGTAAGCTATGTGTTTCAGGAACTTTCCCTGAAAAGCAGTCAATAAAACAGCAACAAAGGCATGCAAATACGGTTTATAGTGAATATGTCGAATGGTATTTTTTTGAATGCCATTATGTGGAGAAAAAAAATCGATTTTTTTTATTTTTTTTATTGGGGGGTCCCCCAACCACCCGTTTTTTTTTTAAATGTACGCTTCATTTTTACTAACTAAACCAAAAAAAAACATACAAATTAAAAAAAAAAATCAAATTTTTTTTTCCGGCATCATTTTTTTCGACATAATGGCATTCGAAAAAATGTTTTCGACATTTTAACTGGATACCTGCAAATACACATGTGGCATATTGTGTACTAGTGAAATATGTAAACACGACACTTGAATGTTCTGTATTGACTGTAAAGGCTGCCTTGGCACACATTCAGGATACGCCATAGTTTGTGCCAACAGAGTGGATCTACAATAAGAATATGGCACTTTTAAGCACCACATTTGGCTTTGTCAACCCCACTAATCTTCTACCGTCCCCCTCGCTCCTCCCCGTGCCCCCCACTCCCGTCCCCCTCGCTCCTCCCCGTGCCCCCCACTCCCTTTACTCCTGCCTGGAATAGTGAGTGTTGGGGGCTACTCTGGTCCACCGGGCAGCCCCATACTTGTGTCGGGTGGCACCCGACAGCACACACAGAGGTGCGGCGATCACGCCGCTGGATGAAGGGTGGGGGTTCATCCCACCGGCTCCGGGAACACCAGAGCTCCACACAGGGGCCGGTTGGCAACCGGCTTACCGCGGCCCCGGCTCTGGGGGCACCCAGGCCGGGGGTGCCATCCTGGCCCGACTCACAGGGCCAGGGCGACACACAGGGACGGCGTTGCCCGGCAGGGGCGCCGTCCCGACGGCGTTGCCCGGCAGGGGCACCGTCCTGGAGCTGGGCCCCATCCTTGGGCCCAGCACACGTGGTGGGGCACCCGCATGGTGCCTCCAAACACACACACACACGCAGAGTCAGTTGGGTCTCGACGGACGAGCCGGAAGCGGCTCGTCCACTTTATTAACTTGGTCACGTGGTTCCCCACGTGACCACAGCAACACACTTGGGCAATACCATGCCTCCCAACACTGGAGGCATGTAACACTCCTCCTTTTTCATAACAATAAAACAAAACCCCCAAAGTCCCAACATAACCACCACTACTACTACTACAACCACTCTACTAATACACCCTTTATTAACCTGGGTGAGTGGTTTCACTATTACTGAATGCCGCCATTGTTGACCCTCTTGGCACCATTTAAAGCATGGCCACAATATGCAGGATCACAGCTTCACATGGCCACTTGAATGGGCCATTTTAAGCAAGTCCAGGGTCTGCAGGGTCCCAGTCTTCATGGAGATGGCCACTGAGTCCATATTAAGCAATTGCAGGTCTGCAGGAGACCAGTCCGACATCATACGTGGGCAGCTCCTTAGGACAGTTCAGTTCACCACTCAGGGGCCAGCAAAGCCGCACCTGGGGAGGCCCAGGGGCCACATCGGCCAAGTCCACATTCTTGAGCGCAAGCCCGCAGCAGGGCACCGATCGCGAACAAACAGGCCACTTTCCACACCTCCCCCTTTACATGGGGGCTGCTGGCGTTGTGTTTGGCCAGCATCACAGTTTTACCATTTCCCGCCGCGGGCCCAGTTGAAAATTTGGCCCGCCCACCGTGTGGGCAGATCCCCTTCCTTACGCGGCATCCGCCGCTCTATTCCTTCTGGGGCATGCACCTCCCCTCCACCACCGCAGGCGACGACTCCTCTTCCATGTCTCAGTGGGGAGGGGCAGCTAGCCATAAGGCCAGCCCAGCTCCAGTGCGGAATACTTTTTTTCCTTTGCGCGGGCCCAGTTGTTGTTGGGCCCGCCTCCCAAGGGCCGCGTATGCCGTTTTGCGGCCCCACCGTGTTTGGGGCATTCTCTACTTCCGCGGTGCCCTCCAGGCCAGCCCGGGCACCGCAGCTCCAGCACAGCGCACGTGGGGGAGGGGTAGGCAGCTCGCCTCCTCATTTTGTTTTGTTGCGGCTAAGGCCGCAGAGCATTCCCCTTACCCACGGACGCCGCCTTCACGCACCGCGGCCACAGGGCCGGGCGGGGGGGGCCCGCACACACGCTGCTCCATCATGCGCGACTGCGGGCTCGCCTCCCCCCCCATCATGGCCCACGCCGCTTCCGACAGGTCTCCCTCTTGCGGCCGATGCCACGGGCCACTCTCCTCGGGGCCGCCTCACTGTTTGGCAGCCCCAACACACCTCCAGCGCAGCGGCCGACATCGCGGACACTCTCTCCCCTCCTGGGACTCCCCGCCAGATGGGAGGGGGGGGCAGCCCACGCGGCCACCGCCGCACATCCTCCTCCCCACGGGGAACGAAACACAGCTCCTCCTCCTCCCGGGGCCATGGCCGAGGATGTCTTCCGTCTCCCTCAGGGGACGGGCAAGCAGCTCGCCCCCATGTGCACTTCGCAGGCCCAGTTGGAGGTGGGCCTGCCACGGCACTTCTTCTCGGTGGGCCCAGGTATGGACGGGCCCACCATACCACGACATCCTCCAGGCACACGGGGCCCGCACCCTATATTTGCCACTCCTCCCCTCCGTGGCTTGCGGGTGGGGGAGGGGTAGCACCTCCTCTGTGGCCGACGCCGCAGAAATTTCTCTCCCCCACGGTGATACGGGAGAAAACAGCTGCCCCTCCACATCGCGGGCCCAGATGGAGATGGGCCTGCACCATATCTTCTTCAGGGCACGCGGGGCCCCTCGCCTCGTCGCCATTGTTGGGGGCTGCTCCGGTCCACTGGGCAGCCCCATACTTGTGTCGGGTGGCACCCGACAGCACACACAGAGGTGCGGCGATCACGCCGCTGGATGAAGGGTATGGGTTCATCCCACCGGCTCCGGGAACACCGGAGCTCCACACAGGGGCCGGTTGGCAACCGGCTTACCGCGGCCCCGGCTCTGGGGGCACCCAGGCCGGGATCGCCATCCTGGCCCGACTCACAGGGCCAGGGCGACACACAGGGACGGCGTTGCCCGGCAGGGGCACCGTCCGGACGGCGTTGCCCGGCAGGGGCACCGTCCTGGAGCTGGGCCCCATCCTTGGGCCCAGCACACGTGGTGGGGCACCCGCATGGTGCCTCCAAACACACACACACACACGCGGAATCAGTTGGGTCTCGACTGACGAGCCGGAAGTGGCTCGTCCACTTTATTAACTTGGTCACGTGGTTCCCCACGTGACCACAGCAACACACTTGGGCAATACCATGCCTCCCAACAGGGGAGGCATGTAACAATGAGTGGCGCATATTCCCAGATTCCACTTCCTACCCAGCGAAAAGAGTGCCCTCCGCCCCCACGATGCAACACATCAAAGGGCCACACACCTTGGCTGGCAGGCGTGGAGAGGGACCCCTCACTGCCACAGTCCGGTTTCCGATCAGAAACCGCGCAGCAAGTGGCCGGAGGTACCACCGTGGCTAGGGGCATAACTGCGTCACGCCAAGAGGGAACGTGGACACTCGGCATCTAATCACAAACCAAAATATTGTTTGTTCTGTTAATATGCATCCTTGAAACAAGCCTGCGCGTCACTGAAATGTGTTCACAATTTGGGGGCCATATGTTTCTGAAAGATCCGTGCCAAATGGCAGCGAAGGTAAAATGTAATGTGCAACACATTTTTTGTCTAGTCGTTCCCCCCATGTTAACTGCATTCCACTGCACGGTCGTGGCAACACAACATTAATTTCTGATCCAAATTATGATTAGCAAGTAGACCAAGAGAACGGAGTATTTTCCACTGCAGGGACATTACGCCCACATTTACTAGAACTAGGAGATTGCTAGTTTACAGAGCTCCATCGAATATGAACTGGTTGTTATTCCCTAACTTACAAAAACTCTGTTCCCCCTTGCATTCCCTACCTCATTGAACAGTAGAGATGGTAGAGAAAGTTCTAAGAATGACCCCTTTATATTTGAAATGAGGAGATGTTCTCCGACTCCCTACTCAGCTACACCCTCCCGCAGAAACGCAAGCATATTGGAGGACCCTGATCTTCAGTGGACTGCCACGTGGTTAGCGAGCTCGAGATAAACAACACACATCTAGATTCCTTTAAATGTCATCCGACACTAATGTATTCTGGAGAGAATGAGTTGGTGGTCGGTGTCAAGGACCCTTATAGCCGGCCTGTGTATTCCTGTGTGGCAACAGGCGCCAGAAGACAGGTCACCCTTTGAATGTGCCTTCTCACCTGCTGAGGGCAGGTGGTTGGCAGGCATGGAAAGATGGACTGAGGGAAGGAAAGGTGACTGCTATCATTATGCCTTATGGATTGTGGTTTCCAGAGCTCTTTTTGTGTGAATTTAGACAGGCGATTTAGACCTGGCGGTCTTTATCTTCCAGTCAGCTCAACTCAACTCAACTGTTTGATGTGCAAGGAAGCTACACTACCACCTCAAAAAATGTATGTTTACATGCAATGTAATGTAAACATGCTCACACACACTGATTCACTCACTCTCTCACTCACCTACACGTTTATTCCCTCACGAATTGGCTGGGCTGATTCAGTCACATGATACCTCCTTCCTCAAGTCACTAGGCACACATGCATAATCATTGACCCATTCACGCACTGATGAGCCTGTTCCGTGACTTCACCACGCAATCATTCACCCAATCATAACCGTGCTTATTCACGGACGCATCTCACCACACATTTATTTAGTTCATCAACTGTTCATCTGGTCACCCCATCACCAATTCACTCTTCACATTACAGACAAAAGATGTGTTAATCTCCAACTAACTCGCCCCATGAAGAACACCTACCTATTTCCTGTAGGCCAATAACACATAGAATGGAGGAAACTCTTAATTTCCACAGGTATTGCCACCAAGCAAACAAGTGAACTCCCTTTGTGGAATACACTACCAGAGAACTTTCACTGCCACACCCTCTGCCACAGAAGAGCTCATACTGCTGCTCCTGTAATAGCAAAGTGTGGTAGGCAAGCAGGAAGCTGCACAAATGTGGGGTTAGGGCGCCTCGTGTGGTCAGCTGGCTTTTAGACACACCATATTGAAGCTTGTCAGGTTCTGTATGCCGTGTGTTCCGGATGCCATAGGAATGTGTACAACCTGGCCACCTGATAGCTCTCTTTTGGCATCTGATTCATGGTTTTGATTTAGCTATTAGCTGAGCATCTCAAACAACAATGTGATGAAAAGTTTAGTGCACACTGTCGGAGCTTAGACATTTAACATAAATAAATAATATTTTGGAGTCTGGCAGTCGGGTGAGTCATTACAAAATGACTGCATTTATATTAAATCTTTCAAAGTGGAGTCCAGGCAGAATTCATGATATGCTCTCTGCAAATGTCATCGACCACAGGGATTGCCGAGTGGGGAGTGGTGGTCAGTTCAACGAGGTGGTGTCATTAAAAACTGCTTCCTGAAGTTGCGGAGGGGAGGTTTTGTGATCGTTGATGATTTAATACCAGCAACGTTCACCTGTATCCTCTCTACCCAATTGGCTGTTGCCCCGGCCCCATCACTGTGTTACCTTGACCCCTAACCTTTGCCTATGCACTAACATCCTGCAGAGAGAGTACTGCCTTGTCACCTTAGAAATAGCTATGTATTCTTATAGAAAGGTGTTAAGTACTAAGGGCAGGTATTCTTTGTCTGTTGATTGCCGGGAATTGTTGTCTGGTCTGTTTTTTCATGAATAATCATGCACATGCCTGTTTGGCCTCAGTTTGTTCCCATCGATCTTCATAGACTCCCTTCATCTGGCATTTGCAAAACATCTCCATGTGATGGAAATGTGCACTTTGCTTTCACTTTTATAGATTTCCATCTATTACTCAAAGAATTCCTCGACATTCCAAGATTTCCGTACCAATTTTCACAGCTTCTCTCATTTCACAATGATCTTTTAGATATGAGATAATTCATCCCTTTCCCTAGCTATCATACCCTTTGCAGACTCTTAAACCAGCTCCCTGTTACATGTTCCTGTCCGCACTAATGTACTCCTAAAACTTGAATATTCATGGTTAAGTGTGTCATTGTTCAGTTTGATTAGGGTGGAAAAGCAAGTCTTTGGGCTGATCCCAATCCTGCTCCATGCTTCTCCATGCCGGTGCTCCAATCCTCAATTTTTACCAATCAGCTTCTTCAAACCCAATTGTTTTATCAAATGAGATTGAACATATTAAGAATAAAACATATTCCACTCATGGTGTGAAAACACACCCTTTAAAAAAATGCAAGCCTCATAGTATATGTACTAAGGCCCTAGATAATATCTGCAAGAGACACTAAATAACATGTGTACATTCTACTTGTTGAGGACTACAAATTTAGCGTAATATTCATCAGTACTTGTATTGGGTGACAGTCCCCAATGTATGCTTATTTCCTACTACCATTAAATCCTACTGAACCTCAGTTATGCTCACATGCATTCAAGTTTAATAATTTTCGGTTGTTTCTATTTTTAATTCTGGGGCTTAGGCACAGATCGATCAACTTCATGCATTCTTCTCAAAATGTTTTATTTATTGTTGACTAAATGAGTTAAATATTACAATCTCAGTGTCCTCTCATCAACACAGGCCTTAAATCAAAGTAATGCATATCAAATAAGTTTACAAAATTACTTATGTTGTGTTTTTAATTTTTACAGCCATCAAAATGAAAATTAAAGAAGTCAAGAAAGAAAATGGCGACCGTAAGATTGTGCCAAAGAAAAAGAAGTTGTTGAAACTGGGAACCATCAAGAAACGGGACCTGAAGAAGTTGGTCCTGTACCTGAAGAACGGGGCAGATTGCCCTTGCCACCAGTTGGACAATCTGAACAATAACTTTCTCATTATGGGCCGCAAGGTAAAAACACAGTACCTGCTGACAGCCATTCACAAGTGGGACAAGAGGAGTAAAGAATTCAAGAAGTTCATGAAGAAGATGAAGACCTACGAGTGTCCGACATTTCAGTCCGTATTCAAATAAGCAGCAGGCGCTGCTGATCAACGAACTTGCACAGCTCCCAGCCTTATCCCTAGAAGTCTTGATCCTTCCATAGTTATCAATGATGTAGCTGAAATGTTTTTATATTTCTATCTTTTGTAGGGCTTTAGTTTTTTTAAAAAAAACAAACAAAATAAGACTTTCTACGCTCCATTACAGTATGTCTTTTTAACACACATGTGGAGAGGGTGGCAGCTTTTGTTGCACAGTTGGTACTAAAAGAAAATGTAGATCTATGAGTTTAAAGGGATGATTTTTCAATGACATATCAGTATGCAATTAATTGTTTAAAAAAAAATAAATAACATGTACAACAAAAAAATGTAAACTTTGATGTAATAGGGAGAGTAAGAATAGGCGAATCATTCTGAGCACATTTCTTTATAGACGTAACAAATGCAAGCTTACACATTTAAGCAATTGACATACTTTGTAATGAAACATGTACATTTTTATAAACTATTTTTTCTCACATTGATAGCTGTTGATAACCTTCCTGTGGTTTGATTATCAGCAGCGCTGAAGCAGTACGATGGGTCTGGAAAACATACTAAGAGTTCTTTTCCAAGAAAAAAAGTAAAGACATACTGAATCAAAATATATTTCAATCGATTCACTGATCTACCAGCAAATTGAATGTTTTAATCTATGTTAATCACTGCTTTCAGTGAATCCCTTTCCCCCAGATTATATCCCATAAGAAACTAATCTTGAAGGAAGACTCAATGGAACAGTTTGCTGGGGGGAGAAAGAAAATGGTGTTTTATAATACAGATGAAGATTATCTTTAAATATTACTCTGAACCAGCAAAGAGCTCTCTCCTCTGAAAAGTTGATAGATGTTTTTACGTAGCATATCTTCCCATATTATAATGAAGCACACACTTTATCTAATTCACTGGGCAATGTCTTCGATATGTAGTACTTTGCTGCACAAAACTGTCTTTGCACTGTTTTCCTTCGTTTACTTCGGGCACCCAAACTGCAATATGTGTTAAGGAACAAAGGGAAGTGAAAATGTAATACTAATTCTACCCGTGTCATGGAAATTAAACTAATATTTTATTTTACCTGGTTTAGTGCCAAAAAGTGCAAGGTCCTTGTTTGTTAAACACTATGGAGCCGATTCAGAAAGCGGTTACTCTGATCTCTGACTAACCTTGACTTCAACATGGAGAGTGATTTGATTCACAAAAGATGCTACTAGGAGTAAATTGTACAAATCGCAAAATAAGTTGCTCCGACGTATTCTGACTCATTTGAGTCACAAAAAAGTTATTAGGAACATCTCTGACTTACTCCTAACTGTGTAAGTCAGGATTAAGTCACTGCTGCTCTTAGGAACTTCTTTATTAATCGACTAAACAGCTCCAGGATCTAAGTGAAGCATAAGTCATTGTTACCCATATACACTCCCTTGTGAATAATCCCCTATTTTTCAGAAATTGTGCTCCATCAGGAAAACTCCAGGTCATATTAGGGGCCAACCGAAGAATATGTTTCAAAAAGAAATTAAAAACTGTAAAGCTATGACCTAGAATATATGCAATCCACAATGAAAACAGGTAACCCTGCAAGTTTATAATTGGAGCATAATTGGAGCATGCCTCTGTTGTCCTCTTTATTAGTTAGGTAATTTAAATCTGTTCCCTATAATTGTACTTTGTTTGTTTTGTAAAGAGACCAAACAATAGAGATCCACACAGAGCCTTCTGAAGTATAATTGTTCAGCGCTCATTTCCTAACCCAAATCTATTTGATATTTTGAAAATTCCAATTGAAAATGTGGTTAAACTATTGATTTCTCATGATTTTACGTTTGTTGATATCAATCCCACAAAGCCTGCTCTATTGAGAATAGGCTCTACTAGCACATTGCAAAGAGAATATCTGTGATTTAGGTACTGTGGGTTCTATTAGGAAGGGATTGAAGGTGGTAAATAAATGTTGTTCCGGGAATACATCGCCACTGGATGGTGAATCTGGTGGTATTAAAATAACTTAGTTACACCCTCTGGTTTGGCACTACGGCTAGTGGTTAATAACACGGGCTATTGCCATTGCCAGAGACAATTAATTTGTACATGATGTCATCAGAGAACATATTCTCCTACTATTGGAATAATGTTCAGCAGCAAAGTGCAGTACACCTGGTGTTAAATAATCTGCTTTGACCACTAAATATTTAAGTTTCAGGGGGTTGGGGGAATATCTCCACTCCAGTAACAATCCCCCCTCTAACTTTACAGGGATGTCTGGAGAATACACTTGACCTATGCTTCGAGTGACACCAACTGGAAAATGGTTTAAGTCCTTTTAAACCTCAGCCTACAGTTGACCTAATTGTTTAGTGCTGCCTAGTCAGCATAGTAAGGTGATTATTTGTTTCTTTGATGGGCTTAGGGCCTCAGTCCACTTAATAATAGACACAAAGGGCCTCATTAGGACCCTGCCAGCCCGGAAAGAAACAAGGGTGCAGGTAAGCTCACTGGCAATGTTGTTTCCCAACTGGCATATTACAGGTCTGCCTGCTGGACCCGCTGTGCTCGACAGGTCCTATGGGACTCTTTGGGAATGGGGACTTGCGTCTTACTGGCGACTGACTTTCCGGGCCACCTGAGTTGTAATCTCCCACTGGCACGGGGAAGTCAGCACCAGTAAATATTTACGGGTCTGGCGGCGACCGGCCAGTAGCACCAGCAGGGTTACCGCCGGACCCGTAATTAGGGCCAATGTATTTAATGAGAGTGACAATGTTACCATCAGTAGAACATTATGTGCATTGCAAGATAGTACTACAGGTTGTATTCCCTTCCTGTGATGGGGGCTGCAGGAGCAAGGGCCTGATGTACCATCGCTATCCCAGCATATCATGTTTCTAAACCATGTAAACTGCCTCCGAACCCTACCATTTGGTATGACGAACAATATAAAAAACAAATAAATATATTAAAACCTACACCTTACCTAGAATTTCACATTGAATCAAATGTTTGGCACCATAACAATTGTTTAAAGAACACCACAATGCTCAATGCTACACGCTCGTGAAGTGCTGTTAATGTGACAAATAACTATCTAGACGCAATGGGGTCCATATTGTCCTACAGGTTGAGACCCAAATGTTATTGGAATTGTGTTGTTTGGCACACGATTGAACATGGCTTCCATGACTTCACAAGAGTACACACTGTAGTATAAGCACCCACAATTGTTCAGTTACTTTTGGTCTAAAACTAAAGACAATATAATCAGTTTCATATCCATGTCCGCTATCTACCATAGTCGTTCCTCCTTTAGAAATATCTACCACTCTAAATAGTATTTGCATGTTATATCTGTAATTTATTTTGCCTTGGCAAACCATGTCCTCTCAGACTAGATTTTAAATAGACATATATACTTACTTCTGAACTTAATTGTAACGTCTTAATCTTTTAAAAATCTACAATAATTGTACTACAAAACATGTAAGATCACTTTCATTATTACAGAGGAGTAATGGAAAGGGCTTGGTGAAACAATAAACACCAGCATCCATTTCCTCCTTGTTGGTAGTGGACTACATGCATAGCGCCCCTGTACCCTAGTGCATAGTTTTAGTGCTTGATTCACAGAAGCCTTTCATAATTGTGAAATCTCATTGAAACCCGCTCTGTGAGTCAGGCCCATAGAAAGATGTATTCTTTGGATTTAATCATAATGCACCCAGAAGGCTTTAGTTTAATTTAAATAAGTAATCCTAAATTGTGGAGGTATTTAATACATTTTCTAAATGTGGTGTAACATGGCACTGTCTGAAACATGGTGTCAGAATTATCACTGATTGATTCAAAGTCAACCTTTAAAACATTTACAAGTGGCAGACTATTGTTAGGTGGACAAGGGGCAGGCATCAACAGATATGATCTGACGCGGTCTAGACCAAAATAAAGAAAACGGATTTGGTAATTTAGGAGCAAGAGAAAAAGGGGAAAAAAGAAAACAGCATAACATTGTTTTGTTTGAAGAGAAATTCGAAAAAATCTGTTCGGATTTCAAGATAAGACACGACCAAGCCTGATTTACTAAAGCCTTTTACAATGGCGCAACCTCATTGAAAAACACTTTGCAAAGCAGGCCTGATTGTGAATTGTGTTATATATAGCCTTATAGAGCAATGACCCTCACAATTTTAAAATTAATGACTCAATCTTAATTGGGAATAACTGCTTCCTAATTGGAAACAACTGTTTCTTGTTTGGGAGGGACTGGATTTTAATTGGGAAGTATGACTCTTTATTGTGGATGCTAACCGTATTGCAATTAGAGAGTGTAACACTCTTAGTTGAGACACAACTGCCTTTTAATTATTGGGATTGATTGCATCACGGTGCAATATGGCTATTGCGCATTGATTGAAAAAGAGTTCATCATGATTAGAAATGCACACCCATGCCTAGGTATGTCCTTTGTCTTGATTTTAACTGGTTGTGTCTCATTAGGGAATTAATACAGCTTGATTGAGCATGGCTGCATCCCATTTGGGAATTATTGCTTCTGAACTGGGATTGATTCCTAAACCATTAAGAATTAATATGTCTTGAAAGAACATGACCAAATCTTGCTTTGCCTAATCCTTTGTGTTACTCCATGACTGTCTCTTCAATCAAAACAGGGTTTCCATTCCATCATGCATTGCATAGATAGATTCATATCATTCTTTTGCTTTTGTTTCTAGTAGCAAGAATCCCTTTTTATACTGTTACCAGAGTAGTATGTAGTATCGAAGCCATCACTAACAACGCCACTAAAATAGTCCTAAGCTCAGAGTCAGGCATGATGCTCCCAAAGGACACCTTTAATTTACCTTGACCTTTTGTCAAATCCCAATGGATTTCAACCCTTTGACTTCCTTCCCACCTCCAGCCCCACCCCAATGGGGCCAGAATGCTCTGGCTAAAATATGATTATACCCATGGGTCTATGGGACGTGGGAGATATTTGTATAAGCAGATACACCCAATCTCCTATTTAAGACATATCTTTGTTGAACTTTCCTTCATCATATTTGCATTTTATGCAATTAACTTTCTATTACTCCAAGTATATCTTTAATGTTACTTAAGTGTTGACAAAGAGCTCAAATCTCAATAGGTGAAGCAATGTTACCGAATGGTTCAATGGGAACTTAAGTAGAGTCCTGTCCTGTGGAAAGAGGACATTATTCTGCCCCTTTTTTTGTTTAACATGAGCGATTTTGCATAATCGCCAAGGGAGTGGTAACATAATTACATGGTTTAATAGTGCAGCCAAAACCATATGCTCAGCCTTTTGTATTTCCAAGGTTGAAGAAATTAGTACAGTTTCCGTTTGTTAATATTGGTTATGTTATAATCCTTGTTCAATGGCCAAATGCTCAATGGACATTATTTTTTGCCCTATTAATAGTAATAAGTGCAGACATTATTAGGCAGTAATTTAGCATTCGATTTTCTTGTTTTCAGCTACACGACAATCGATTGTCCAACATTATTTACACAGTTCTATCAACTCTATCAAAGTGATCTCACATACACATGTTTGCTTTGTGTCTCTCTTACATGAATTCATTTGAATGGTTAAGTATTCTGTGTTTCATTAAATTTATCAAAACTAAAAGAAATAAACCTTCTATGTGATGAATGCTAGAACACACCAAGATCACTTATTTGAGCCTTTGTACATCCATAGCAGCTCCCCAACGATTAACAATGTGCAATTAATGCAATGTCACGGTGTGCAGTTATAATGTCGACTACAAAAAGTGGAAAACAATAATGTCGAAAAAAAAAAATTAAAAGAAAATCGAATGTTTTTTTTATTTTTATGTTTTTTGGGTTTAGCTATAAAAAATAAACGGGGTGTTGAGGGGGAACAACCCCCCCATTATTATTATTTTTTTTAAAAAAAACACATTCACATTTTTTTGCAGTCGACATTTTTGCAGTCCACATTTTCACTATAAACCCAATGTCACTAACTAAAAGAATGCATTTTCCCCAAAAATGAGATTTGGATAAAATATTTTACTTTCGATGAACAGGAATTCTGCTTAATGTAAATTAGCTGTCTTCCATTTGTGTATATTCATTTTAGTCCATCATATTTATTTCTTTTGATTCTGATCCAGATAATTGTGGGGGGGTTGGTGGTCTCCCCCAAAATTGCAAGGCCTATGCAATCTGGTCACATTTCAGAAAACATAGGATTTTAACTTGCTTTTGCATCAGGTCAGAGGATTATTTTTTCATCAGACACTATTTAAAATACTAGAAATGAATGTGACATTGAAAATGAAAGCCCTTTTTTTATGGACCATTCCAGTTACTACTACAACACATTCTGGCAATGAAATCCACAACAATGAGCATCATTTGGTAGATTTAATAAGGTAGTTAAAATGGGTCTTAAAGAAAGAGATACAATTGACCCACGGGTCCAAAATTACAATAAAAAGGCTGTCTATGTTCAGAACCTCTTTTAAATATCATGAGCAGTTCTTTATCATTTATATCAATTGTCTCTCTCATTCTCTAATTTTCTTTAAAGCATGTTTAACATGTTCACGTTATTACAAATACCTTTTATAACCAACAACAGCGTAACAGAGTATAGGCTGGAGGTGAACTGTTCTATCGACACATTGGAGATATTCATACCACTGGTATAGACTGGAGGTGAACTGTTCTATCGATACATTGGAGATATTCATAACAGAACGGTATAGACTGGCGGTGAACTGTTCTATCGATACATTGGAGATATTCCTAACGGAGTGGTATAGACGGGAGGTGAACTGTTTTATCGATACATTGGAGATGTTCATAACATAGCGATATAGACTGGAGGTGAACTGTTCTATCGATACATTGGAAATATTCAGAGCAGAGCGGTAAACCTTTCTCTCATGAAATGACAATGGCACTGCATTGGTTGCAAAGCAGGGTAGATCTAGTGTTTATCATTTGCCGCTGTCTTTTTGAAGTAAACTAATATGTGGTAATTTACTTTGACAAAATTACTTGGCTGGGGGGATTTTAGAAGTATTTTGGAGGTTCGGAGTGTGGCTGGGGTTTGAGGGGTGGTGTTAATGCTGGGGAAAAGGGTTTATGGGGACTTCCTTTTAAAGAAAGAATTTAAAAAACAAGGTATATAGATGTAATTTTGCCAAAGTAAATTACTACGTAATAATTTACTTCAACAAATCTACATAGAACCGTTTTAATTGTAATTGCTAATTATGTAGTGCAAAGGACTCTATTTTTAACAAAAAAAAACAAACTAGAATAGATGATGCTCAAAAACAACCTTCCTGGACTGCCTTCATGAAGCTATTAAGGTCTTTGTTCATTCCGAGCTTTTGACACTAGTTATGCAGTTTTTAAAGTACCTCATGTTGCGTATGTAAGATAGATTGTACACAAATAAACAAGCACTGTGTAGTTGTAATTAATCATACAATCCTGAGGTAAAAATAAAATTGTGTTAAAAATATTGCTGCTGTAATTAAAAAGTCAATCCAGAGTTTGACAGTTACATTTCATAGTCAATTGTTAGTAGCTTTAAAGTCAAGCGTAGGCTTTGATGGCTACTGTGAAAAGTGACCAGGCAATGCTTGTGCACGAGGCCCTGAAATATAGGATATACTAAACATTTTTGTGGGTCACAGGGGCTCCAGACTGCTTGGACATATGTCTTTTCCTTCCTTTTTCAAACTTTATGTGGAAGCGAGTCCCCTAAGGTTAGCCTGGCTCTTCTGAAGGAAAAACTCCTCATTCTGGTATCCCCAATTTACCTGAAGTTCTCCGACTTCTTCAACTTCCTGGCACCTGCTGCCCCTTGGAGACATGGGACAAGGGTTACCGTCGGTTACTTCGATAGAGTAGAAGTTAGTCTTTCAACTACATCTCTGAAATGTAGTTGATGCTGCATAACTCAGAGGGGCTGCAATAAGATTGGGGTGGGCAGGTGGTTATTTCAAACAAATATATGTATATTCCTTTGTGGTAGCCTGCAGACCACTTGAAGGGATTTAAGCATTCAAATTTGGCCGGGCTGTTGCCAAATCTTGTGGAACAATTGGGATTGCTTGGTGGACCCTGAATAGCCTCATACATTTTGTGATCCAGAGCTCATCAAATGTAACCACTCCTCTTAGTTAATACAATTAAGAACTGTAATAATGTTCTATGAAAGCCTTATGCAGAATCACTACATTACAGATGAAGATATCCAAGAAAAATACACTACTGCCGTTTTGTTTTACACTTGTTATAGGTTAATGAAAAGCTGTACTTAAAATGCGGAATTAAGCATTGGGGCTTAGCCCAGAAAAGAAACAGTACTCCTTTATGTACATATTTTAAAGCAGACATTATAAATTAGAGCAACCATCCTTTCAGTGACTCAGTAATGATTGGCAGAAAGCATAGAACAATTGCCAGGGAGAGCAAGTTAGATAGCCTGACTGATGTCATCATGCAAAGACAGCTTTTAAAATGTAATATTAAGTAACCGAAATCGACATGCGGACAATCTTATTTGGTGTTTCACAGTTTCTTAGAACGTTATCACACTTTTAGGAGCTTTCTCTCTAGACCCTCTGTAAACATCTAGTGTCCTTGTTATCAGGTTGTATGAGATAAGGCAAGGAACCCTCTTTTTTTGAAGGGGACTTGACTCCAGAGGGTAAGGCGAAATTATGGGAAGAGAGTGGAGTCAAAAGCTACCCTTGTCATTAACGCTCTAGTAGGTTTCTTTAGAAAGCAGTAGCACATGTCTGTTAGCTCTTATCATCAACACAAGAAAGTTCGATCATTTCCAAACATAAAAAGTTACAATTTATTAATTTCTCACGAATACATGTTTAAAACAACGACATATGCCATGCTTGGCACAGGAAACATTATATACAAATCGTGAAATGATTATGCATATAGGTGAGTTAGTACATCAGAAGTGACTGTAGTTTCATATATTGCTGATATTAAGGCAATACGTAACCATTGTCAACTTTCGAATCAAACTTTCTTGTGTTCATGATAAGAGCTAAGAGAGCTCCACTGCTTTCTAAAGAGACCTTCTAGAGCGTTAATGACAAGCGTAGCTTTTGACTCCACTCTCTTGTTATCAGGTGCAATGTAACCTTTGAAGTGTGCATTCAACCTACATTCGGTGAAGATGGACTCATTGGGTCCATATTTTTTCCGATTATGGGCATCCAAAACTCACGGGCCACTTCTCTGCATTTTCATATTGTATAGAAGCTCTGGTTTATCAAACTGTGTCTCTGCAGTAGTTCAGGTGACGCTGAATCTTTGCGGCAATCAAGAGGTATTGATGTGGAAACACTGCAGCATCACGTAAAGAAGGGGCCCTACTACATTTCCATAGCACATCTTCCTTCAGTTCTTAACATTTGAGTGAACTGACTCCTTAGTTTCCTATAAGAGCCTCTAAAACAATAACAGAACATCTGTCACCTGCTATTTAAGCTGAGTAAGCATCAGATACAGGACAACACCAGATTGTATATGGCCATTATGTATCTAGGGTCGGATCCAACATCCTTCTCTGAAAGATTCTATCCACTTGAACTTTGTAGATCCAGCCAAAAAATGCCAGATGAACAAGTCTACTGTGAATTTGCCACCTCCATGGCTAGTGAAACAAATCAATAGATCATACCCTACTACTCCTGCCCCCAAAACTCTCAGCATTTGTGTTTTTATGAGAGCAGCCTTCATCCATAAATGTTTCCAAAATTGTATTTGCCTTATTAGGGTTCAGTGGGTTGACCTGAGTCTGGGCGGGTACCTTCTTTTCCCTCAAATACTATTTATTTTTGTAAGGGCGTGTCAGTTGATGTATTTTTGAAATAATGACTGTGCATCTTTCTCCCAGATCCACATGTTGGTAGTGTTTTTGGGCGTGGCCTTGTCATGCTGAGCTTTGTCTTATAGCAAGATGTACTGCAGTCGGGTGGGCTGGCTCAATGCATAGTTGAACTGTGGAAACCACCCAAGCCATCATGAACACAAGGGAATGTGGGGAAAACAGACTGTGAAAGTCTTCACTTCTGACTTAGTATCTGCTCTGTTTTGGAGCCACTCATTTCTAGAAGTGTAGTCCCCTTGGCTGGTTTTACTTTTGGGGCAAGAACAGTAGCAAGGGAAGCAAGTGCAATCTGTGCTATTGGAGAATCACTCCAGACAAAAGTACACAAGTACAAAAGTACATCTCCTTCGGATATAGGGATTGCAAAGACTCAACAACGAAATTCCATGATACAAATCACACTTCTTGTTTTAATAATTTATTGTGTGGGTGAATGACTGTAGACCTTGCAGTGTGTGTCTGACTGTATAATTCGCTTTCATGTCCTGAAAATGGCTTTGCATTGCATGCAATTTGCATGCTATACATCACTAATTCTGTTTACTTTACCAATTGATTTTTGTTTAGTTGCATAGATCGACTTGTATGTTCCATGTTACGTTTATTAGCATCACCTAGGAACGCTTACGATACTGTGAAAATGGGTTTACATTCCATTACAGAATGTATTCCTACACATGTGTATGTTTGTATTTTACGTGCCATTACTAACACTATGCATGGGAAGCCCATAGCCTGTCTTCGGTGCTGTCATGTGTCATGATCCATCCGAGCTGCATGTTCAGAGGACATGTGAGAAATGTCATTTGTCAAGAAGTTACAGTGCAACCTTTGGTTTGGTTTCTCTTCAGTGATGTGTACTTTCATTGCTAATAATGCCTTTGTAAAAGCTGCATAGGACATATCCTGCTGTACACTCTTACAGACCGGCGGCTAGTAGTGGCTTCTATATGCACTCCGAAGAGTTCTTATGAACACTCTGCTTTGAAATGCAGAGTGTGGTATCATTGTGAATATGCAAATAAACCATTATTACAGGATGATGTGCAAGAGGTGTCTTTAATGTCAAGTATCCCACTTGAGTTCATTTTTTTTTTTTTTTACAATGAGAGTGAAAAACTGCTGAGGAAATGGCGACCTTTAACTGAGAACAATGAATGAAAACAAAATGTTCAGAGACATTTTATGGCAAACCACACTCAAATAGTGTATGGGTCAACTTGTATAACTTAGTTATTAAGTACCTGCTGCTCTACAATTCCTTTACCCTCTGTTCTGGTGCAAAACCTATTCTAGGGATGCCCACTAGTGGTCACTAGTGGCCAGTCCAGTTTTCGTCTACTTGCTACCTTGAGTAAAGAACAAGAAAAATATACATGCAATCTTTTATTAACTAGATAACGTGCACGTAAAGTGCATATTCGATACTCAATTGATTCAATTAAACGAACAACACACTGATGAACAACATAAACAAAGCATTAATACAATACATACAACATTTAAAACCGCATGGATGCTGGATCTCAATCTTATTTGTCAATAAACAGTAAACTAGAATCTCGGTATGACATTCCCAATTCTTTGTTGTAATGTTGTGTATGCCCGCATGCACATGCATGGCGCTATTAGATTAAGTGTTGCCCAGTGCTCCCTACCATGTGAGCTAAATTATTCAAATGCTGGACCTGTTTCGGGATTGTTCAAGGTCAAATGAAGTGGCAAGTACCAGTGTGAAAGTGCAAAATGCCTACTAGCTCACTAAATTAGAGCATACATGGCTTCACTCAGATCAGACTGAGCTCTTGATCTGAGCCTGCACTAGTTTCGATGAGAATGTCATCTTCCTCAGGGATAGTTTTCCCTCTGTGCTGAAATACAAAAGCGTGTTTCTTTGAGTAATGACAGATTGCTTGCTGGATATAAGTATTTGTCTGAAACATATTGCTGGACTGATTTTTATACAGAAAACTCAAGGGGTACCTGTGACTTTGTGGTTCTGTTCAGTGGTCCAGGAGGGACTACTATCTTCAGCACTTTGCCAAGACTGGCTGGAAGGAGCTCTTTCGTGCCGTTGTCTTGTTGCATACAGTTAGGATTGTATGTCACATTCTGTGGAGAGATTACGTGTTGCAATCGGGTCCCTCCATTGAGGATTTATAATTTATTTATTTGTTTGTTTCTTTGTACTGCGCCGAAAGCCCACGTGCATCGGGGCGCAACAATGAAACAAGTGCAGACATAGAGACGATACAAGGTTAGACAAGACACTTGTTAGTACCAGTACATAGAAAAACATGTGTCAACCTGACCAGAAAACTTCACGTTCATTATTTTATTTAAATAGTTAGGTTTTTAGTTTCTTTCTGAATGTGAGGTGGTTGGATTCCAGTTTTAGGCTTAAGGGAAGTTTGTTCCAGCTTACAGCTGATTGGTTTGGGAAGGCTCTTCACATGTGATGGATTGCAGTAAAGTTGCATTGAACTCATCGTTTCAGTTTATGGGGATGCTCTTATTAGCTTAGTGGGTGCAGTGAATTAGCAAATGCGGCAGTGCTTGTAAACACTTACTAACTTGCTTGACGTGCTGTACCAAGCTTACCTGGAACTGCAGCTGCCTTGATTACTTGTGGATTATTTTTATCTGAATGGTTCTCTGGCCACATCTCTTGAGTTCACGTTTTCTCGCGTGGTTTAATGGCGAAAGCTGCAAGAATTGAAGCTGCAAAAATACCTCCTCAAATTACTGTGCTGATACAGGATGACGATATACATCTTGTCGTAAAAGAGCTTGGGCCTCATTCTACCCAGCCGGTCCAGAAACAAGGATGCCGGTAAGTTTACCGGCATCCTTGTTTCTGGAACCAGCATATTATATAGGTCTACCTGCCAGAGCCGCCCTTACCTACAGGTGTGACCCTGCCGGGCACAGCGGGCAAGTTAGGTAGACCGGTCACGGAGGCACCGACACCGTTAGCAACGGTGCCGTTGCGTCCATGGTCCCCACTCCCATAGAGTCCCAGGGTACTCTATGGGAATGGGGATTAACAACATTTCTGGCGTCTGACTTCCCAGCTGCCAGACTTGGAATTGCCTGATGGCACCGGAAAGTCAGGCGACAGTAATTATTTACGGTTCCAGCAGCAACTCGCTGGTAGCACCAGCAGGGCTACCACCACATTGTAATGAGCCCTCTTGTCTCAGGGTCTAATGGGCTACTACGAGCTGTGCCCCAAAATTACCTGTCAACATATGTGCTTCTTTTGCTGGCAAGCAATGGTTCAATTAGGTGCATTAAGCGTGTAGTATCCTCCATAGTGACGCTATCACTTGAAATGCTGTGGTCTCGTGGGTTACTTCGAAGTAACACAGCTGCAGATTATTAATGAAATGCTAGTCGCTATGTTGTTATGGATATCGTGGGCTAACGTAATGGATCTTTTCTCTTACCTGTTTCGTTCAGCTCTTCCTGCATTTTTATGGGCATTTTCAAGAGAATGTCCTGTTAATTTCAGGCTGTAAACCTGCAGCAGCACTGATTCAAACTTATTTCAGCAAAGGCATAAATGTCCACTATATCACTGGAGGACTTGCTCACAGAATGTTCAATAGGACTTAGGGTCAGCAATAAGGTTTGGATTCTGTGGGCTGATTCACAAAGAAATCGTGAAAAAGCCGCACAATTCGATAGCTTCACTTTGCACCTGCAACTTATTGCAAAATGCTTGCAGGGCGATGATTGACAAATGAAGTGATTACAAAATGTGGGTGTGGCAGTTTGTGTGAAAGCTCATTAGTATAGTAGTCATGAAAGCTGTGGGTGAGGGGATTGCAAACTTTGTATGAGTGTCAAGACAATGGAATACACAGTACAAACATTTATATTTAAGCAGTTTACAATAAACATACTCAGGACAAACAGGGACTTAGAGGGTCATTACAAGTTAGGAGGTAGCCATGCTGCTATTAGCTATTAGTGGCATGGCTACCCCCTTACCGGGTCCGGGTTCCTGGAATGAGGAATTACCGGGCCATTCCGACCTTGGAGGGCCAGGTAATTCCTCATTCAAGGAACCCGGACCAGGTACATCCCCATTCCCTTTAGAGCCCCCATAGGGCCCAATGGGAATGGGGAGGGTGCTAACAATGGGCCTGTTAATAACGGGCCCTTTGTTAGCACCCTGGTCTGCTCGCGGGACCCGCTAAGTATGCCTGGTTTCACCAGGCGGCCTTAGCGGGTCCTGCGAGCAGAACTCGTAATTAGGCGGTAAGGGGTTGACGGCTCCGGCACCTTTACCGGCACCGCAAACCTCTTACGGCCTAACTCGTAATGACCCCCATAGTCTCATCTGGTCAGGGTGTAAAAACCTTGGCTTTTATGATTTTCGTTATAATTAAGTGATGTAGGTAGTTCTGTTTCTGAAAGCGAGGCCTGATAATCAGGCCCACTTACATGTTAGTGCAAACACGTGCCTATGCTGAAAGGGTTTGCAGGCACCCTGAGCCGCCAACCCTGCTGTGGCACAGAGCAGATTCAAAAGTCACATGTGCATTCCTGACTGCTGCTGGAACACAACATTCCTGAGGGGATGGCTTTTTTATCTTCTGCAACACTGAACTAAACTATAATAATTGTATGCTTTAGTGAGCCTAGTGGCCCATACATCTTTAAATATAAGCCATGCCTGGCTGTGGCATGGTGACTATTAAGGAGGCAGAATTATACAGCCACATCAATTTGATATCATACGAGTGTGAGCTCTTTGAGCAGGGCCAGCTATGAGAGGACTGATATATATTGGTGTTCATGCTAACTGTCTCCACAGGTGCTAAGTGGAACAATAGCCAGGATGCAGTCCCTTTGATTCTACTGCAGGAATGGTAGCACCTTCCCCCAGGGCACATCAACCCCCCAATGGAGTTCACCTGGAAAAGTTGCTTCAGAGGAAGCACTGAAATAACAAAGCCAATCTCACACCAGAGTACTGATCACTGGAATCCCTTTTAAGCCAGTAGGCATGGGAAGAACACCAAGTTAGACTAGCCAGAGAGTGAAGGTAGGCCTGGAGAAGGGCCCCACCATCTAGATTTCTGTTAGGGCTCTCTTCCTCTTTCCTGCCCCTTCCTTTTCTGTAGGCAAGTTACTCTGGGTGTGATGTCATAAGGGAAAGGGCACTTGTTAAAACACCAAGGGTTGGACCTTTTCCAGATGGATTTCTGTGTTCCAATTCCCAGTTTCAATACGTATTTAAATGGAGAGGGGCACACCCTCATTCTTTGATTCAGCTTTGGACTATCATGTGAAAAAGGATACATTGTTGGATCTCTGTGGAGCTCTGTCCCCTAATTATTCCCAGACAACAGCAGGGGTGCTGCTTTTGGACCAAGGCCTCTGTACTGGCTGCAGTGTAATCAGGCCCCTGTTCACTGATGGTGAAGAAACCCTGTAGGTGACAGCCAAACTCACTAGAGTGGGAGTACAGAACAGATGGACTCAGCCTGTCCATGAACGACCTGAACTAGGTCTCACAGCAATCAGAGGAACAAGGGAGAAACCCCGGCTCTCTCTGCATATTTGAACTGCCTCAATCAGAGGCGTTGCTAGGGGGAGCTGAGGGGCCTATATCCCGAGGTCTTTTGGTTGTAGCCCTGGATAGAAGCTCAGAGGCTACAACCAAAAGGCTAGCTAGCCCCGACTCCAGATAGCCCCTGATATTAGCGAAGCCTCAGATCTTTTCCAGACCTAGCAACACCCCTGGCCTCAATACTGGTTTAAACACCAACCAGTTGTTGCAAGGGAACTGCCGGGTCATCCTTTTTTTTGGTCAATTTATTTGTATTATAGTTTTCTTTTACAACAATCCAGTAAAACTTGCAGCAGGATAGCCATCATACAATAATACAACTTAAAGGGAACATCGAGGTATAATGAATTGCTTTTACATATCTACCCCGGCAACTCATGTTGAACATTACCAAACAATCTAAAGCATATACACTCCACACTGTACTTTTATGTGTCCAGCTTCCCTGTGATCCCACTGTGAACCGCCCCCTACACATCACTAAACACTGACTCTCTGATCTCCGACCCTCCACTGTGGGGCCAACAGAATCCATCCTATCCCAGACACATCTGACCATCGCTCGCTAAAGGAGGGTCGAAGATCTGACAGGGTTTGCAACAGGTACCACACACCGTGCCACACTCCATAGCAACCACCTTACCCCAGCAGGTCTATTAGACAGTCTGCAATATCAATTTCTACCTTAACCCATTTCCGGACTGCTCGAAGCCAAAAAAGAAAAAGAAATGGAACCCCAGTGGACTTCCAAGCTATGGCAATGGAGCCCTTTGTCAGGATTAATCACACAGAGAGCAGCCTAAAAAGCATTCTTTTCCTCTTCCCACAGTTTGAGGGCAATAGGCCCAATGTACAGTGCTAGATGGTGGCCAGGATGCGCACACCAGTGAGATCAAACAGTCAATCAGTTACACGCTCCCAAAACAGCCTGACACTGTCAAAGTCCCACCACATGTGCAAATAAGTTCTGTCTGCTCTATGACACCACCAGCAGCTAGGGTAAAATTCTGGATCCATGTTTGCCAACACCACAGGCGTTATATGGGTGCCAATGACACACATATACTGTATCCACTGAAATCTTGAATTTTTGGACACTTACTTTGCAGCTAACAGCACCCTCGCCCATTCGCTACCAGTGAATAGTTCACCCAGGTCACCATAATATTTCTGTCACACCGATCTCTCCAACCACCAAGCACTGTGGCAGACACCACTGTCGCGTGAAGTTCAGTTATATGCCTTCCTCCTTCTTCCTCCGTCCACCAGTCTCCTCAATGCCATACTGAGCAGATGTATCACAGACCTCCCAGGGGACCCCTCCCATAGAGCCCTAACCACCACCATTAATCTTGCGTAATCTAGAAAATGGAGCCGCACACCAAGGTGCAAGTTGGGGAATTCCCAAAAGTTGTGAGCCATGTAAGTCCCCTATAAGTCATCCACATGTCCACTCCGTCCGAGATGAGTGACCCCTGTGTGTCCTGCCCCCATGACATAACCCAATCTCCTACAGGAGAGTCTCAAATCTGGAAGGATAGCCAATTTCTGATCAGCCATCTAGTCACCTGAACCCATACCCGAATCAAGGTTGCAACCTGAGGGAGAGCAGTCCAGGTTCCCTCTCTCTGGCACTGAGCACCCAGCACTCTGAGGCAATCATGTGAGTGACCTCAGCCATATGCAGGAATATATACCACTCCACCATGTAGCTTCTGTGACGAATCTGGACTATTCGTCCCTTCTCCTCAGAGGCAGCCACCCTCTTTCAGGCTAGGGCAGGGAGCCCACTCAGCAAGACCCTCCCTATGGGTCTGGGCAAGTGGGACCTCCCTGGAAATGACTCCTCTCTTGGGAACAAGGACTCCCTGTCCAGAACACATTATCTGCCTAGATGGGAATCGGAAAGACTGCTGTTAACCATTTTTGGTAATGCTGGCTCCCACCAGAACTCCACAGTCAAAGAAGAACCACACACCCCTTTTCTTTGTAGTGACGTACATAACACCATGAGGGATGTGGAAGCAGAGAAAGAGAATCCTACGCAGAGGCTAGCCTCTGACAGGAGGAATTCCTCGAGGGGTGGAGCTATGCCGGACTGCAGAGCCAGAGGTAGCATGTAGAGCGAGCAAACCGTTAGCATGAATCCGGAAGGTTGGCATCCTGACTGAAGGAGAAGCCAAGGTCGAGAGAGAGAAAGAGACAGTAAGGTTTCTGTCTCGTCTGGTGGCACAATCACATGGAAGTCGTGGTGGGCCTGCGACCCGTTAACTGGGAATTGTACGATCGGACTGAAAAAAAGGTCAGACTGTACAAAAAGTCTGAAAATGCATACCACCAAAGGTCCGAACACCAAAAGTTCGAACCTTTGGTGGCATGCATTGTAGGTAAGTAAATAAAAAACAGGGGCTGAGGGGCTGTCCCCCGCAACACCCTGCTCACTATACTGTCTGGTATAGTGAGTGGAGTGTTGCGGGGGACAGCCCCGCAGCACACCAGAGAAGAACATTTAAAAACGGGGGCTGCGGGGGAGTCGACCACAACACCCTGCTCCCTATACTTTACAGTATAGTGAGCGGGGGTTACGGGGGAAACCCCTGCAGCTGCCTGTAAAAAAGAAATAAATAAAAATAAAAGGACCCTGCGGCGCTGGTTCCAGATCACGGAAGTGAAAGGGAACTGGCGCCACAGGGACACAGCGTGAAGAAAAGGTAAGTTGTGTTTGTTTATGTTAGGGGTGTGGGTGGGGGTGTGTTGTGGGTGTGGGTGGGGGCGTGGGTATGTAATGATTTGCAGTGTTTGTTCGCATGGGAAATGTACAAACCTTTGGTGGTGCGTACATTTCCCATGCAAACTTTTCCGTTACTGACTTTTCTGTGATGGAAAAATCCTGCAGATCCGTTAAGTGATGCTGAGACCAGACTGCAGCGGAGACACCAAACCTCTGAGCTCTGCACGAGGAGTGCATTAGCTGCTGAGCTGAGCAGCGGAAGGGAAGCATCCTCTCCCGAAGAGGTAACGCTGTGGAGAGGGGTGAAAAGTGATGATCGAGGTTGGGAACGCCACAAAGGTTACACAAGCCAAATAAACCAGAATAGAGATAAGCGAGCCTGTCAGAGGGCCAGTGGGCTTCAGAGAGCCCTGAGAAACTGAGAGACTTTAATATCAGAAACTGAGAAAGACACTAGGGCTATGGCACCAGATAAACCTGAATACATATAAAGCAAGCCTATCATAGGGCCAGAGGGCTTTGGAGAGCCCTGAGAATCCAAGAGACTTTAATATCCAAGGTTGGGAAGGCCACCAAGGTTACGGGAGCCATATAAACACAAGCCGGCAGACGCCCTACTGAAGATGAGCTAAAATAAGCCTATTTGAGAGCCAGAGGGTTTTGTGGAGCACTGAGAAACAGAAACACAATAATATTCAAGGCTGTGAAAGCCACGAGGCTTATGGGAGCCAAGGCAACCTGTACGGCAGATGCCCCACCCTGGCCCCACTAAGGTAATCCTGTCAGAGGACCAGAGGACTTTGAGGAGTCCAAGAAACTCGAAATATAACAAGCAGAATTGGAGGGAGAGAGAACCCAGAGGGTTCAAATTCTTAATTACAAAACAAGATAATTGACAGATACCAAGTCGAAATTGATGGAGTTGTATTAAGAAAACCGTTTCCTCCTGGAAAGAGGAATCGTATGAAACTAAGAGTTGGCATACAAAACTAAGGACTGTATTGATGGAATTGTATTAAAGAATCCTTTTATTCCTGGAAAGAGAAAACTTTATGAATTTATGATTTGGACTACAGAACCTGCAGGGAGGTTGAAGTCTGAACTATGACATACTGGTGAACTTTTAAAAACCAAATGTGCTTGGAGAAGGTATCCAAGTGATTGGGACAGGCAGAAGATAAGACAGGGGCTATTGCTCTGGCCTCCTTCTTTCTGCTAAGTTTCATTAAGTGGAAGGGCCAGTTACCTGGATTTTTTTGGGACTTTGACAAGCAACTTTACATTTAGTTGGTTAGGCAGGGAACTTCCCTCATTGTGGTAGGGCTAGATAAACGTTTTAAAAAATAAAATAAACATCCTTAAAACTTGGCATATGTAAGTCTGACTCCTTCTTCTGGTTTGCCATATCACCCAATAATATGATCATTGAACATGTTGGGGATGCCAGCCCCCTCCATCCCAGCTGGGAGCAGAAGGATTGTCAGAAGAACAGTAGGTCTTCCACCTTTCCCCAACTATGTACCCAGTATCATATATAGCTTATGGAAAAATTCAGTAGGTATCGTCATAGGCATAGCGTGCGGCAGCGCTACCATTTTAACAAGCGCAAACCGGTTCCGAACAGATATGGGAAATCTCATCCAAAATTCAGCCGACCTACCAAATGCAATCATGACTTTTTCCACATTATATTCATCCAATCCCAATCAGTTCCTACCCAAATAGCAAGGTACTTGAATCCGCCGCTCAGGCTTTCCTTGCCCAAATGAATCAATCTGCTGTCCACTCCCTCAGGTATAGAGTAGAGCATAGATTTAGAGAGGTTAATCTCCAGCCCGGACAAGTCTCCAAACTCCTTAATCACATCCAAAACACGTGGCAGGCTACTGACTGGGTACAGAACATACAACAACACATCATCAGCAGACAACAGGATGCAATGATTTACTTCACCCATGCCAAATGCCTCCTACGAACCAACCTCGCCTGTGGCTCAATGATAAGTGTAAAAAGTATAGGCAACAGCGGACAGCCCTGATGCATACCCCTCTGCACCTTCCACCCTACACATAGATCCTTCATACAACAGCTTGGCCCCTTCCACAAAAGAGGAGCTCAGCCCCATGTTTTCCAACACCATCTGTTGAAAATCCCAGCAGATGGAGTTACCTCCTAGGTCGTGTCACAATATTTGTCCAGTATGAGAAACAACCGCCTTAAATTCAGCACTGTGCTCCTACCTGCAATAACCCCATCTGATCGGGGTGCATGAGTTCCTATATCACCTGCTTCAGGCTGTCCACCATTATCTAACACACAGTTTTTATATTGACGTTGATCATTGACAATGGCCTATAGGACCTGAAATCCTTAACATCCGTCCCCACCTTGGGGAGTACCACTAGGGACTTAAGCATTGCTCCCAGGAGCGTTCCCAGGGACATAGCCTCCAGGTAAACCTCTAAATGTTTGGGGGCAAGTCGGTTATTGTAAGCTCTATAGACTTCCACGGGAATACCATTCATCACAGGGGTCTTATCCACCCCAAGCTATCAATTACCCACTCAACATCCAGCAGCACTAGCAGGGCTCCAAGCTCACCACCCTGCCAGCATGTCCAATCCCGCCTCCTCCAGAAATGCTGTGGCATGTCCTCTATCAAATCCAGTCCATTCTGCATACAATGACTCATAGTACACCCTAAACACTTCACACAAGCTGTTCTGATTGAGGACAATGTAAGCATTCACATCCTGTATCCCGTCGTATGACCGCTTTCTGCCCGCCCCCTTCACCAACCAGACTGGAAGACTACTCACTCTGTCCCCCTCAGAGTGCTAGCATACTGAAAAACATTCAGCTTCTCCCATGACTGGTCCAGGTCCCTTCTCACATCCCGCCTCAGGGCTCAAATATCTTCCTCTCTAGCCTCCCTACTTTCCAACTCAACCATGTTAACCTCCAGCCGAGTGGCAGGCCACTGAGTGCTCTGTGAACCCCAACCTTAGCCGAAATGCAGATGCCCCGGATGAACACCTTTAACGTTTCCTATTTAATAGACCTGAGAGCTATCGTACCCCAGTTGCAGTCTAGAAAGTGGCCGATCTCAGCCCTCAGAGATGACACAAACACCACTTCCAACAGCATTATACTGTGGAATCTCCACGTCAAGACAGGGGCCACCTGCTACTGTCTCTCTAGGAAAAAGACAGAGGAGGGGAGTGATCAGGCAGCGTCCTGTCCAGAAACTCTGCACTCTCGACAGCTCTCACTTCATCCATCCCCACAAGAGCATTATCAATATGTGAAAATTAACCATGTGCCCCAAAGTAATAAGAGTACCAGTGCTCCTACTCATGTTTCAGTTGCCCCACATCACTAAGCAACAGTTTAGACACTATCCTTGCAAGTGTCCTAGACGCTAGGGACAGCAGGCTGCTACTAGTACTCGTGGTGTCCAATAAGTTACAAAAAATGCAATTGATATCCCCCACCCACAAAACCCAACACTCCCAGTGCTGGACTATCGATTTACCCATCCGATCAAAAAAGGTCTGCATGATTCACATTAGCTGCAAAAGTGTCATGGATCAGCATGTAACGCCCCATTAGTCTACCCACTATGCTCCCATATCTCCCTTCTGTGTCCGTTAGTGTCTGACATACCAAGAGAGACAACAAATCCCTAACCCATATTAATACCCCCCTAGCATAGGAGGGAAAGGATGACCCAACCACCAGACCCTTCCGTCTGGCCCATAGTTTGTCAAACTCATTGGTCAATAAATGCATTTCCTGCAATATTGCCATGTCAACCTTATGCCTGACCAGATAGGAATCAATGTTACCCCTCTTCGCAGGATTGTGTATACCTCATGTGTTCCAATGTATCACATTTAGAGTAGCCATCTGCACAGACTCAGGGAATTAAAGGGCTCCCATTGGGTTATCCCCAAGCAATCCTTGCTATTCTGTTCAAATACTGCAAATGCTACTGCCCCATTGACTCAACAAAAACAAGTCCAAACCCAACAACAACCCCCAACTCCTCCACCCCAACCACCTCCCTGCGTCCACCACCCACAACCCACAGATGCATCACCCCTCGCCCCTTCAGAGGTGCACCAGGACCCACAGACATCATCCAAATGGAGTTTCTCTCCGTGAAACCACAGGCCAACCAGATGTCAGCTGTCAGATTCCAAAAGGGAAAACTCAGGAGCTGGCCAGATCAACTAGAGCTTCAACAGATGAATCACTGAGCCCAGACCGCCTCACCAAATACAATATATATCCTGTCCACCCACCCCAGATGGCAATTAAAACTTAAGCTGGAGAGACAGACAGAATACCATACCTTACATGCTAAGCTCATATCACAAACCCCACACAGTCATCCCTCCCCAACAGTACATTGTGTGGCCTGCATGGAGTCCAAGAGTCACCATCACATTCATCATTGAATCAGGCAGGAGAATCCCCCTGTGCAGCGTCCTGTGGGGCCAACACCCCTTGGACAGTTGTATTCTCACCCATCACTAGTGTACCATCTGTGTCCACAATCACCCTTCCAGAGGGTGTCCTGCTGAATGCAGGCCCACCAGTGCAAGGTGCACATCCACGACCCAAGCTGGAAGAGTCCATGCCAGTCTACTGCATCTGCCCACCATCGTGCTCACAGATCTCCAGCCAGTCCCATGCTTTTTTAGGGCAATTGAAAAAGAAAAATCTGTCTTGGGCCAGGACCTTTAATTTTGCAGGATAAAACATCATGCACTTATAGTTGTAATCTCACATGTTCCTCTTAGCTGTGAGGTGAAATAGAGCCCCTGAATGCCAGAAATAAAGAGGGCAGAGTGATTTGGGAAGTCCCATTGAAGTATAAGCCCAGCACAGAAATGGTGATGTCCGACATGAGGCCTATTGAACTAAAGATAGGTCTAAATCTCAAAGGAAAGAAAGTGGGCTTGAATCTCAAAAGCGCAAAGACATGTGCAGTACGTTTCAGCAACAAAAAGAAAGACGTGGCTGAAAATGCTGTTTTACTAAATCCATGGAGAGCTGCACTTTTACGTAAAGCGACAGATAGCAGTGTGTACATTATCTTCAATGTAATACCAGATTGTGCTCCAGTCATCTAAGTGAAACGAAGCTCATTCCAATTATAAGAAATAAAAGAAATTCCCTTTTCCTCATCCAAAAGACAGTGGGCCTCATTACGACCCTGGCGGTAAGTTACCGCCAGGGCCGTGACTTTACCGCCATGGTGCTAACTACGTTAACGCCATGGCGGTAAGGGGATTTACCGCCCCATTCCGACCTTGGCGGGGCGGTAAATCCCCAATCCCCATTTACCCTTCCCCATTCCCATTTTTGCCCCATAGGGCATAATGGGAGTGGGGAAGGCGTTAATTACGCCACCGTAAATTACGGTGGCGTAATTAACACCAAGTTCCCTTACCGCCATGGTTTTTTACACCCGCTAAAAGCAGGTGTAAAAACCGCCATGGCGGAAAGGGAACTCGTAATTGGCGGTAAGGGGTCGGCACAGCTAACGCTGGCGCTAACCCCTTACCGCCAGGGTCGTAATGAGGCCCAGTATGCTAAGAGAAGTGCTCACTGGACTTTCAGAGTTTGAACATGGTTTTCACATATAACTGCCCTATACATATGGACAATCCAGAAATGATATTCATGTATTTGGTCAACTGTGAGATTAAAGAAATACATTGCACATGGATATAAGGTCCAGGTGCCTTATAAAATGGAATGTAAAATGTATTGTGTGTGAGTTTAAAAGCTATTGCTTGCAGAATTTTACATGCAGCTGGTAATTTCTCCTAAAGATGAAACTTAACTTCCAAGACCTTTTCTCTGCTGATCCTGGAGAGGGGGGTTTGCTTGGCAACCATCAATCAGGGTCATTACTTAAAAATATAGAACGAAATACACTGCCTAGATTTAAACCACAGTGGAAACAGAGAAGGCCATGCCTGTCCTTTCAGGAAGTGACCTTGAGGTCACAATTCCCATAAAATGTCCATTAGATTTGCAGCCGGGGCCATTACAGGCCATGAAGGGAGAGGCAAAGATAAAGATGAGGCAGCCTCTGGCTGATCACATTCTCAAGGAAAAATGAAACTGAAAGCGAATAAAGAAAACTGAAGTTCAGTTAATAGAAAAATACATATTATTGCATAAAAAGGGCAGTGTAAGTGCCACAACCGTCATTCCAGACTTTTATTAACAGTGACAGTAACCCCCTTTGAACCACCCTAAAACGATTTTTGTGTGATAGACATAACAAGTTATCAATGAAAATTTGGTATGGGCCTTCCCTTGATTCCGAGAGATTTGAAAGTTGGTGTGAAGGTGAAGGACAAAATGAATATGGGAACTATGAAGTGGCATATTTTTCACACAAACGGCTCATGAATAAACTAAGAAAAACTGTATCCCTGCATAGGAAGGGCATGCCGACTTCAGATTACCATCATCTGATTTGCCTTAAAATGTAGTTCTTAAAAATATATCCATACTTGGACAGAATTGAAAAAATAGTGTACTTGCCAAGTTGATAGATTTTCAGAGTTTTGAACATGCTAAGCCCACATGTCAGTTTGGGATGACGAGGCTTTCTCCTCCCACAGCTTTCCTAAATCACAACCCTCATCTCCTTGTCCTCTTAGCACACAGATGGTAGATAAAACCAACCAATCCCTTTTGCTGGAATCATGACAAGTTTGTGATATCATTTGCCCTATACGTACACCAGTTTGCATTAGAAATTGGCTTTTTCTACTTATTCTGGGAGGTAACCTGCTGCTGAACTCTTGCGAGAAACATCCCAGCAGAGAGACCCCAAATCTTGCATTCGAGACAGGGACTAAGAGACATAGAAGCTGACTGTGACCCCTTGGAGGAGCCAGAGGGCACTATCCTGGACTGACACCCTTGCTGTCATAGGGTTGCCCTGCTGTTCCCTGACGCTCATTACAAGGCCTCTCCTGTAAGTAAAACTATCTCCAAAGCCATAGATTGCGTAGGCCCTGCATTTTCAAGCATTGTTTTAGTTATTTCCCCATAGCAAAATATCATGTTTGTTTGTGTAGCTCCTTAGTATATTCAATTAAAGTAAATCTATTAATTCCCCGTTAGAAATCACGGGATGGGTTTTTCTTGGCATTCAAAACTAACAAGCTCTTCCCAGTGTTTTTTGAGCCGGTATAGACATAAAGATTTTCCAAAAGAATGAATCCCAAAACCCTGTTTCCACTTGAGTGTGTAGGGTGCAAAATGAAATTGCGCCTTTGTTCCCATTGTGCTTTGACCAAAACCACAAAGCCCTGCCTGTTCTTTTTAGGTATGGCAAAACACATTTTCCCATTGCATTTCTTTCCCTCATATTGCATCTGTGGTAATAAGTAAAACAACGATTTTGCCCCTTGAATACCTTTGTCCAAAACGTGCATTTTATCAGAATCCCAAAACGGTTTTTTCCATTGTGTTCCTACTCTCGGCCACTGGCCTTCAATTCATAGGGGCCAAGTCTAATAGATTTTTGGAGGATGGGGGTTGCTGGGAGAAAAAATATTACATCCAAATCAGCAATCATTGTGTGTCTTGAATTGTTCTTTTTCTGTATTGGTGGGTGATTGGAAACGAAAGCTGTGGGAAATTGTGACTGCATATCTCAATATCATCTCTGTGTTGGTGCCATTACGAAAGTCAGTTTTGTTCTTGTGTTGCCACGACATTGGTCGCTGATGTTAGTCTATTTGTAAAGTTTGGTTTAAATAAATGAATACATCTATATTCTTACTACACACCAGCCTGGTTCCTAGTCTATTGTGGCACCGGGTATTTGTTGAGGTTGGGTGAAAGACGGGTTGGAGGCCTTACCAAAGTCAACCTTAACACAACTAATAGTGCTTTATTGTGCACCAATTCATGGAGTTGAGTGTGACTGTGTAATAAACCGTGACAAAACTGGCGGCTCATGCCGATATTGGTGGAGAGTTTCGACTTGTGTCAGTGCAGTAGCAGCCAACTATTCATTTAGGTGTAATTGCATTTCAGTAGATGGAAAGTTGTGTTGCATTGTGAAGGCGCAATTCAGACCTATACCCTGGGTTTCAGGGCCGTGTGTAGATAAAACAGTGGTGATTTGAGTTGTCATTGTGAGTAAAAACTAAGCAGGAACAGGGTTGAGATTTTGCCCTTGCATAGAGGGCTTATTCAGAATGAGCACCGTAGAAACCAATATGGCCAGGAAGCACCTTCTATCCAAATAGTTTATTAAATGTGAATGGGTAGAACAGGCGCATGAAATGTGGCAAGCTAGAATGATGCAGGAAGTTACATTTGCAAATGTTGATATGTGGAAGGATAATCAGGATAAATCAGGCCCTGACAGACTTTATATGACACAGACCAGCAGAGATGAGCAAATTAAAATGGCTCAGCTCACAGCATACATGTTCTTCCATATGATGATATTGCAAGAAAGATACCAGGATAGTATAGCCTCTGTGCAAAAACAGTCTGAGCTTTTGTACCAAGCACAGAGAGAGTTGAAACAATTAGAGGAAAAAGCGCAACAGAGCCAACATTCAGAGTTACAATTAAAAGACATTATTCAGCAGCTAAAAGATGAGTTAGTGACACAGCAGCAAGCAAACTTAGAGCGTGCGTCTCAATTTTCTGCACTGAAAGAGGAGTATCAGGAAGGCGTTGAAAACCTGAGAGCGAGTCAACACAAATTAAGTGAGCAGGTTGTTCACAATAGAGCCTGCTTAGGGGACATTTTCGCATTTCAAACACAAATAAAACAACAAAAAGATGAAAATAGCCAGTTGATCAGTAGGGATGTCAATTCCCAGGTGGAATTCGATCAGATGTGCCAAAACCTGAACACTCTGAAACAACAGAGAGAGCAGCTCAGGGAAGAAAATAGCGAATTGTGTCAGGAGAAAAGTGCCCTGTGTCAGGAAGTGTGTCAGTTAAGGACTGACATGGAGAAAAGTGAGTTATGTTCTCAGGAACTGACTGACATGAGGATAGAAAATGAAAAATTAATGGAATATGTGAGGCAAGCAGAGTTTGACATAGAGCAGGCAACACAGGACAAAAGTGCACAAAGGGAGGAGATTAGTCTCCTGCAAAATAAGAGGTCTGAATATGGCCAGATAATGCAAGCCTCACAGAAAGAAAATTAGTCCCCTTGTGAGGAGAACAAGGGACTCAGTGACCAAGTATTGGCACAAATTAAAGTGCTAGAAGCTACTCAAGCACTAGTATCAGAGTTGAGAATTCAGGCCTCTATATATCATCTAGAGATAGGGGCTGAGAAAAACAAATCTGAGAGATTGGAAAAGGAAATAGCCAAATACAAACAGGCTTTGAGGCACCTTGACCAGGAAAGGCAACCTCTGATCAAAGAGTGATGACCTCTTTACAAGGGACCTCAAGCTAACTCACCACCTTACATGTGCAGGGTGCTGCTAACTTCATGCCTGACAGTTGTCAAGAACAGGGAAACATGAGGCTGCTGGACTCAACCAGGTCTAGTCCAATTGAGCCGGAAGGAAAGTCCTTATCAGACATTGACGGGTATTCATCTTTACCCAGATTTAAAAATACCCTAGCATGTACTGCTGACCATGAGGACTCCTATGATGTAAAGATCAGGGTAGTTAGACTGGCAGAAACTAAAGTTACAAAGGGACCCCCTGGTCTGCATTGCAGACAGAAAAGAACCAGAGTCCAAGCCTCAAAAGACTATTTTAAAAACCTTTACACATTCAGGGAGGAGGGGGGAATCCTCCAACATACCCGGAAGAAGGGATGAGGAAGATGAGTACTCCCCTGTGCAAAAAGAGGGGTACTAGGGAAGTGACTCTGAGAGCCCACAGCACCACAGGGGAGAAGAGACCAGATCCCGTCATTCTGGGAGGGACATCCAGTCTCGTAGAGGTAGGGAAGGCCTAGAGGATAGGAAGTGGACCACCAATAGTAGCAGCTCTGGGTCTGAAGGTGAGTGGAATTAGGCGCAGCGGAAAAGGTAGTCTGCCAAACAGAAGAGAGGTCTTGTGAAAGACCCAATTTGGCAGATAAAGGCCATAAAGTGCTTTATGACTCCCTACCACAAGAATGCCAAATACTCGATATGGGAGCATCTAGAACTGTATGACCAAATGATGACTTCATTTGGTATCAAGAATAATCAAAATTCCATGGAGTTCATCAAATGGACATTCTCCCCGGAATACTCCAGCTTCTTTGCAGGGCTAGAGGATCAAGATCACCAAACATGGTCCACCTACAAGGCAGCTATCGTAAAGCATTTCTCCATTCAGAGGAACCCTCAGGAGGCCCACAAGGCGACCTACAACTTGCAGTATGGGGAAGACCAAGCACCTAGAGAGCTTGTGCAAGAGCTTAAACAGACATTTGCTCAGACCTCTAGGCGGGTGAACACCAGTAGCCGGGAGGTCATTAGTACTTACTTCCATGCACTCCTGAAATACATTATGACCCAACTGAAAAGGAACTTCCATGAGCGTAGGACCCTGGATTGGGTGATAGAACAGGCCACCTGGATTTATGAAGTACAAAAGTCCTCTGAATACAAAAATAATCCTAAAAAAAAAGAAACCGGCAACAACACCCACTGCTGCAAAGGTGGAAGAGGTGAAAAATAGTCCCATATTGGACTTGGAAATGGAGGGGTCTAAAAATTCTCCTGCCGCTAATACTAATAAGCAGAATGAGAATCAGAGGAGACCCTCTGATCCAACCCAATCGGGAGGTAACCAGGTAGGGTATCTGACCAATGCTCCATCTGACCCTGCCACCTATATCTTCCCTAGAAGGGTAACAGACCCATCTTGGGGTATGTATGAACTCCGCCGGCACAAGGGGGTGGCCCAATCAGGTAAGTACTGCCCCAGGAAACCTCTCTCAAAACTTCCCTGAGAACTTTCCTCAGGATGGAAGAAATACTCCACCCCTCAACCTAAGTTTCATTCCCAGATACCCTTCAAACCCCAATTTCCGGAAAAATCCTCCTCTCTCCCCCCGCTTTCAGGACAATAGATTTCTAAATCAGGGAGAAGGAAGACCAAGGATGGAGGGTTATCAGGGAAACTCTCAATACCCGAGTTACTCTGGGGGAAGGGACAGCTACCCTTTCGGGGAGCAGCAAAGGTATGAATCCAGACCCCCCTACCAATCAGAAAGGATTTCTCAACTGGAGCTCTAGGTCCAACATTTAACACAAGATCTGGGTCGTATGTTTGGAATTTGCTGCCCAGAACAGCTCGACACCCGGGTCCGGTGCCCCGGAGCAATGATGGGAAGAAACCTCCGACAACCAACAGGTACCAGAGGAGGGGACCTCGGGGGAAGGGAGATGCAAATCCCTAGAGAAAGCTTTCTTTCTCACCAGAACAAAACCCCTGGAAACCTCTGAACCTGAACACAAATCTTCTACCCCCGAAAAGCTGGACACACTCCTCTGAGTACTCCAGCTTCTTTGCAGGGCTGGAAGATCAAAATCACCATAAATGGTCAACCTACAAGGTGGCCATTTTAAAACACTTTTCCACTCACAGAACCCCATAGGAGGCCCACAAGGCAGCCTACAACTGGCAGTGTGGGGAAGACCTGGAGCCTAGAGAGTTTCTGCACTATTTGAAATGAGCATTTGCCCAGACTTCTAGGCTGGTGAATACCAATAGTAGGGAGTTCATCAATACATTCTTTCATGTGCTCCTGAAATACATTATGACCCAATTAGTGAGAGATATCCATGAGCGTAGGACCCTGGATTGGGTGATTGGACATGCCACAAGGATCTATGAGGTCCAAAAGCCCTCTGAAAATAAAAGTAACCCTCAAACCAGCCAACACACCTGTTGCTGCGAAGGTGGCAGAGGTAAAAAATACCCCTCCAATCGACTTGGAGGTGGGGGGGGGGGCTAAAAATACTTGTTCTGCCAAAAAGAAGAATGACAGGCAGAGGAGACCCTCTGATTCAGCCCAATCAAGGGGGAGTCAGACAGGATACCAGAAGAATTACCCTTCTGAACCTGCCACCTACGTAGGTCCAAAATCCAATGGTACAAGCCCTATAACTGGATATATATGTGGGGGTCCAATCAGGTAAGTACCACCTCAGGAAACCTCCCTACAAACTTCCCTCCGCAGGGTAGTAATATCCCACTTCCCAACTTGAACTTTTTTTCCCAGGTAGGCCCCCGAACCCTAATTTCCAGAATAATCCTCCTCTCTTTCCCCGCTTTCAGGACTTTAGATTCCTGAACCCAGGGGAAGGGAGACCTAGGATGGAAAGACATCAGGAAAACTTCCAATACCCAAACTACTCCGGGAGAAGGGTCAGTTACCCTTTCCGGTAGCAGCACAGGTATGATTCAAGACCTCCCTACCAAGCCAGAAAAGTTTTCACAACTGGAGCGACAGGTCCAACACCTAACCCAAGACCTGGGTCGCATTCTGAGTGCTCAGTCGTACCATTAAAACTGCAACCTGCCACCCAGAATAACCCAACCTCCGATCCGACGCCCTGGGGGGAAATTACTGGAAGAAAATTCTGACAACCAAAAGGTTCCTGAGGAAGAGGCCCAGGTGGAGGGGAGATGCACAGCCCTAGAGGAAGCTTCCCTTTCCACCAGAACAAAACCCCAGGAAACTTCTGAGCCTGAATATGAATCTTCTCCTCCCGAAAAGCTGGAACCTAGAGAACAGAGGGTAAGTAGGAAAAAGCAAAAGAAAACCTGCTTTGTGGAGGAAGTCTGCATCATCCCTTTTGAAGGAAAAAAATCACTGGAGTATCCAGATAAAAGAATCTTCTCTTTCAGGGATCGAGGGATCCCTCCCAAGGAAAAATGGGTCCCTAAAGACCCTGATTTTGACTGGGTAAGTATGGAGACCGATCCAGAGCAAGAAGTTCTTAAACCCCAACAATGTCACGCAGATGACCCTGAAATCACAGAGGGATCCTTCCCCCAAACAGGGTCTGGAAGCTGTCTACAGGAAATGGGGGGCTGCAAAGAATCAGGGGAGAAAGTGGATCCCCCAAATCCATGTTTGTCTGGATGCCAAATCTGTTTTACAGATTTCCGGACTCCGACACAGAAAACCGTCAGAGTTCAATATAAAAGGTTAACTGCCAAGCTGGCACATAATGCACATTTTGTTTGCCCCCTTTGAGGAGAAAGAACAAAGATTTTATACTCCCATCAAGGTACGGGGTCAGTGTGCATTATCAGCATTGGTGGATTAAGGATCCCAAGCCACACTCATGTCCATAAAAGCCTTCAACCAACTGAACTCAGGAAGGGGGGAGAGTCACCAAAATCCCTTCTGGGACGACTCCAAAACTTTGATGGGAATGATATTTCCGTCAAAGGGACTGCAGATTTCAAAATAGAAATTGGGCAAACATAGGGTGAAACACCCAGTGATAGTAGTGACTCTAGAGGTCACACCTTGACTCTAGAGGTCACACCTTGTCTACTGGGGAATGACCTACTTCGGAGGTTATCACCCCTGACTGACCATGTGAACAGGGTCCTCTGGACCCAGACTACATGGCCAATAAAACTAAAACAAAGCACAAATTATGTGAGTTTGAATGGCCGTGTGATTGAACAACGTTCCGAGAAAGTGGCATTTTATTTCCAGAACATTCAGATCCTAGACATCACTGTCATCTCTATAGGAGAACAAACTGGTGATGGGAAGCCAATCCAAAATCAGATGAAAATCCAAATCCTAGGACAAAAGATGATGAAAAACCAGCTCAAAGTCTGACCGACACCCAGGTAAAAAAAAAGAGAGATTTACTCAATGCCGATAGATTATTTAGGGAAGGGGTCGGGCCGAAAGTAGGGGTCAATCAACTATCGGAGCCTGAAGCCTTGGGGTGGGAGGTCGCACAAGAGACCTCGGCCTGTGAAGATCTGCTTACAGCCATCCCCTCAGTCAAACTTCTGGGGAAAACCAAAGAGAACATTGTGAAGGGGCCCCTAGGGGACCCTCGCATTGTGGAAACAAAGCAATGCACCACACACAAACTGATACGCCAGACACGAGGTTGTATTCCCAAAAGCTAGGGTTTATTGCAAAGCAAATAGTCTCAGTTGGCCAACTCAGTCTCACGCCCCAGACCTCGAGGGACGCAAGAGAGCAAATAGCGTACATCAGTTACATATACACAAAATGGACATCTTACAATCAGTCATGACATGTTTAACACCGCCCATTGTATAGATTCTTTGAACTGGGTTTGATCATTGACAATTTCGAAGAATATGACACCTTCAAAATTCTATTTCAGCAACAATATGCAACATTGCGAGCCTAGAGACATATTTCTTTGCTGAACAGAACACAGTGCTTCTGTTCTTGCGAGCAAGCTGCATACGGGGGAAGAGTCGTATTCCAGGCCTTGCTATCTTCTATTTGCTATTCGTGTCCTCGGAGTCAGCACGCTCTACTGGGCTTAGGAAAGGGGGGGTCGTAAGAAAAGCATAATTCAACCCTTTAACTGTTCCTTTCTAGCATTTCTACCATATCAACGAGACTAGCTGGCATCAGTGAAATGATTAAATGCCGTGTTGCTCTCCTCCAAGGCTATATGCGGGCAGGGAATGGGCATTCCTCTCTGTGGCTGGCTATGTTATGTTTCAACGAATAACTTCCGGCCTCGCGGCCTTGCTCTTTCGCGTTTGAACAACAATGTAAAAGTGAAGCAGAATAAGCAGAATAAGCAGAATAAGCTTTTAGCTAAGCAGTTTAGAACAAAAAGCAATGAGCAAACGTTAGAAAACAAAATGTCGATTCTTGCTATATTAAAATGGCCGCACATTGGTTAAACTTATGAGTCTATATTTCTGACGTTCAGTACATGAGACAGTTGGTTTTCGGCCAACATGATACATTGCCCTTGATCGTGAGAGATATCTATTTTTCTAGACGGACAGAGGAAAGAATGACCTTCTGTCACAAATGTCATTGGTGACCATAGAAATGGCGCCATTTATAAAACTTTACGAATCCCGAAAAGATCACACAACATTATTGGCAATGATACACTCAAAGGTGATTTTCATTGAGGTGATATGCCTGCCTAGTGTAAAATTGCTGGCAATAACATCAGTGCATGTACAAGAGCCACATTAACCTCAAATCGAGCATTACATGAAAAAAAGGACAAGCAGCCTAATGAGAGTCAAGTATTTGGGAGCAGGACCCACAAGAAACAGTTCAAGTGCAGAGTCCCCTCCAAGCACATGTTGTAACAACGGTGGAGCCAAGGACACCTGAGCGGAGAAGGGAAGAGGTAAGGCGCCTTCCCCAGCAGGAGCTCTTCGATGTACAGCTTCAAACATGCTCAGACCCCCAACATCAGACGACCATGAGAAGTAAGGCGCTGGAAACTTCAAGGGCAAATAACTTCCTGTTGTTTGCCAAACCAAAAAACGGCCTCTATGAGCAATCCAGGCAGAGAACCACAGGGAAATTGGTAAAACAAAATGAAGCCTACCATACAGGTCAAACAACAAAAGAAAAAGAAAAAAAGGCCTTAATTCAACAACTGGATTTAACGGTCCCTGACAAAGATGTCATTCAGATAGGGGAACACGTTGATGAAGAATCCAGAGAGAGGCACGATATCGACTGGACCAGCCCGGCCTTAGGCCGAAAAATTAGTGACAAGGATGAGAGCTTATCCTTAATGAATATCTCCTCATATTCCACTGATGAAGAGATGGAAGAAATGACTGAAGCCCAACTGGTACTTCCCTCTAATAACAGGGTGAGTCCAGAAGTCTCCATACGAGCCGTACAGCCATCTTTAAGGAAGAACAGCCCTTTCTGAACTATTGCGGAAAAAAGGGAGCAAGCAATACTGTCCTAATCTATGGATAAGAGGCCTCAAGACGGTATTGAAATCCCTGCAAATCCAACAAGAGGGGGCCCAAAGGTAACCTCTGGATTCATACCCAGGCAATGGAGTTCACAGAGTGGGAAAACCTCGAGGCCAGGGACCCTAGGCAGCTCTCGCCTGAAGCCTGCCAGCTTCTTTAAATCACTATCTCCTAAACGAAATGTCAGGAGCCGGGATCAAAAGTCTAAAGCTAGAAGCAGAGCGGGGCCCCACCGGAAGGAATCACCAAGAAACTGGACATGCTGCATAAGACTGGAAAGAGTCTTGGATAAAGGTCAAGCATGTATTTTAAATAGACACAACTTTATGAAACTCTGCCAATGCATTCCTCGCCTACCACAAATTGTACTGGATGATGTCCGCATCGTGTAGTTCCCAAATGAGAATCGGACAGATGAGGTTCTTCTACATCTTCAATCATTAATTTTCAAGGACTTTCTGCTACAAGCTTCAGCTAGTCTGCTTTCTCTGGGCTTTGGTTGAACCACCCTGAGTGAGTCGGTCTCCCAAGAAGGGGACCGCAGAAATCGTCAAGCCAATCATCAGAGGTGTGATTGGAGATCCCACCACGAAACGCTGGCTGAAAAAGACCATCTCCCACACCACAGGGAGAAAGACCCCTAAAAGAGCCAGTAAGAAAGGAGACTGGAAATCTAGTCCTGAGAACTGAATTGACAGAGGAAAACCAGGAACGAAGACAATCACACTTGAGTACCGCCAGCTGTGCAATCAGGCCATAAACCACACAGAAAATTAAATTCAGTAGCCAGTCAAAGGGGCGGCTGGGCACCCCACCATGTCACTGGTCTCTTGGAACACTAGGTGCTTTTCGCATTTGACAAAACAAGCTGATACCGTATGGAGTATGGCAGAATATATCTGTCTTCAGGAAACGTGGCTCTCATGAAACCCTGTTTTGGACAGCCATGTGTCTTTCATTAATCCGGCAATCACATTTTCAAAGGGTCGACCTGCTGCAGCTCTACTGACCCTGTTAAAAAATGGGTCGTCTTTTGAACCACTTACCTCAACTAACTACGGCCCCTAGTTAAACATGACAATTCTTAAATGACAACCCTCTATGATATCCTCCCAAAAGAAGGAAGCATGATTCCTAGTGTTGATCAATATATACTGGAACCCAAAAAAAAAAGGCATGAGGATCAGGGACGTCATTTCACCAAAATACCAGGGGTAGCGGAAGTGACATCACACGACCCTTCACTCCTGATGACATCACAGGAAGGGATGGCATTTGACCCCACCCCGAAGTGATAGCGCAGGAAGCGATGGAACACGACCTTTCATTCGTTGACAAAACAGGAAGTGGCATCACATAGCAATGTATACTACAAAAAATGTGGTTACGATATCACTATAATGTGATGTACATTTCATACAAGAACAGATCGCCATATGTATCGTTAAAATCATTGTGTTTAGGCCCATATTACCAAATTACTGTGAATGCAAGTAGACGTCCCTGACCAAATGATAATGATGTGTTATTATATAGCACTTATGCTTAAGCGCTTTACCTAGAAAAAATATACACCCAACCTGTGTTGGTAATCATTTATCGACCTTACAAGGCTGAGTTGAGGTGTTTAAGAACAGACTAAATCAGTGACTCACCCCCTGAAGTGTGCCTGAAATAAACCATTAATGAGTCTAGCAATTATTGTATAGAATTCAAGAAAGACATATTATTTGGTATTCCTATTCTTTCTTATTTAGGGTCAGTGCTGAAAGTGTTAGACTTGTGGCACTCCTGTTCTTATTTTTCTTCTTTTTTTAAGGGGCCTGAACAAGAAAGCCAGCCACTCCAGAAGTAAAGAGCCACATGGTACTGGCCACAGCCCAGGAGCTTGCATTTTAAAAAAAAAACGTTTTTTTTTTCTTTCTTTTTTTTAGAGGTCGCAATGGAGACCATAGAGTTTGCAAGGGAGACCACAGAGGTCGCAGTTGCGACCTCTGGCGACCCCTAAATGACGTCCCTGATGAGGATCAAATGCTGCTGGATGCAGCGAAGCTCATAGATGAAGCATATAATGTGGCCGATGTTTCCATTACTCTCTGCTGCGACTTAAACCTGGTCTGCGGGGCATGCCGGCCGGCGGGTGGAAAAGCGCTGACAAACCCCATTTGCCAGAAAAATAAAAGAGGTGTGCATTGGGCTCGGCTGATTAAATCCTGCATTCTGCATATGCTAAATGATGCATTTGAAAAGGAAAAGACATGCAAACCTACATGGCACTCGGGAAGTCAGGGTTCCGTCTATGATTACATCTTCGTTTCCAGAAGCCCGATTGAGGTAATGAAATTTCTAAAGGCAACCCACACACTTCAGAGCGATGATGATATACTCAGGGCTCATTGGTTTGAGTATATGATACATCATCCATAAGCATATAAATCCACAATCCAGTTGGAAAATGGAGGGACAAGGCTAAGACTCATGAAACAAGATGTGCCTAACATGGCCCGAAATCTGCACAAACAGCCAACAGAGCCTCTTTAATGCCATTGACCATCTACCTTTGTTAGTGACACACCATAATCCAAAGACCAGTGTGCAGTACAAACATAATGCCCATAGACACGCATACGACTCAGAAATAGCAAAGAAAAACAAAATCTAAGACGGGAGCTGAAACTATTGAAGGAGAAAGACCAGAACTCAGCAACAAAAAATGCCATAATCTTGAAGAACGCCTATAAAAACTAGGCGAAATCCAAGAAATGGGCAATGTCCAAAAACGACACCCAGCTGATGCTGAAAGCCTTGATGAAAAAGACTAATTCAAGGGAGACATGGGCACTCAAAACCACGTTCAGATAAACATTGTTTCCGAAAGACACTGGATAACGTTCTATGAAGACGTATATGCTCGACCCAAAGCAGAGCCATCCCGGAGGATCAGTCAGACGCCCTACAGTCTAAAGTATAGCCGAGACGATATGATTTCACTGATCATTTGAGCTAAGTTTTCCCGAGCACCGGGCCCAGATGGGCTGATGAACATGATGCTAAAAGATAATCCGAAAGGATGGACACACCTATTGGATGCAATCCTGAAGTCAATTCTCAAAACAACATCTATTCCGGAGTCCTGGAAGGAGGCAATTGTGATTCCAATTTATAAAAGTGGAGACCGTGCTGACCCTGGGCACTACCGGCCAATTGTGGTCTCAGATGTCTTGGGGAAGCTGTATGCAACAATACTTCTCCAGAGATTGAAAAAGTGCTCAATGGATTCAGGACTACAAGACTCTTTTCAATTTGTTTTTACAAAAGGACTCTGGACGTCACAGCCGCTGTTTCTCCTTGCTCTATGGAAAAATAAAATAATACAATCTAAGAGAAGATGCTACTTGGCATTTGTTGATTTTCAAAAGCTTTTGATAGCATCAGTCGGCGACAGCTGTTGTCAGAACTTTCAAGATGGAAGTGCCCGCCGGATCTAATAGCCCTTGATTAAAGCTCTGCACACAAACACATCGTTCAGAATAAACCTAAATGCGGAAGGGCTTCTGACGGATAAAATCAGAACGTAACGCCTTACATCTACAATCTATATATTTCAGACCTCTCTGCATTCATGAAAGCCTGCAATTGTTTCCTCCTGAAAATAGGGGGACAAGAGAACACCCATCTGTTATATGTTGATGATTTTGTTTTTGATGGATAGGCGCCCAATAGGGCTGCAGAGGCAATAAAGGTGTTTGGAAGCCTATAACGAGCTGAAAAACCGCTTGATCAACAGGGGGGAAAACCAAGGTGATGCAACTCCAGATGCATAACAAACGAAAGCGAATTTTCAACTGGAACATGGGTAGAGAAAAACTGGAGGTTGTCTCATATTTTAAATACCTGGGTCTGATGATCTCTGCAAACCTAGTGGAGAAAGACAATATGGCCGCCCTGAAATGGAAAGAGGAAGCATTGGCTATTCAAGCCCTAATCCCGAAGAAAAGATTCTGCGCCTTCTCCCTGCAACCAGTGATTATCTTCTATAAGTCCAAGGAGTTCCCAAAACTAACTTATGGCTCGGAAATCATGACAAATGCTCCGTGCCAGCTATGGACGCTGCTTGGAGGGACATTTTGAAAGCATGTTCTCGGACTGCCAAAATCAACACCTATCCAAATTGTGAGGCGAGTGCTTGGCTTAATTTCACTGGGCACATCTGTGGACTGGAAAACTCCCTGCCTATTTAGAAAATATCTAACTCTGAACCCGACCATATGCTTCCAAATGGTAAAAGGGGAACTAGCGAAGTACAATGACATCATTGGACTAAGGTGGGAAGCTGCCTGCAGAAAACTCCTAACCACAATGGAGACCTCGCCGGAAGACCTGTTGTCCAATCCGGACAAAACCAAAAAACAGCTTTTGGAAAAAGATTGGATTTCGACTGGAGAAGAGGAGAACAAATATAAACTCCACAAGCGATTGGGGCTAGAGGAAAATCCAAATGGCCAGCTACAGAGATATCTAAAGAGATTCCCGGATCCCGAATATAGAACCCAGCTGATGAGAGTCAGATTTAATCTCTTACCAACTATGGAGATCCTGGCAGCTAGATCAAAAGTCCACATAAGCTCCCCAATGCGCAGGTTCTGTCGACCCGGTGCAGTGCGAGAAACACTGCAACATCTTGTGACTACATGTGATGCCTTAACGGAATAGAGATCAAAGCACTTAGCGAAATGTATCAAAAATGCGGACTCTCTATCAGCTGCTGAATGGTGGTCCATGGCTATAAGAGGGGAACGTGTGGGCCTTACTATCGCCATGATTGACCTCACTAGAGAGCGCTTAAACTTAAAAGGACAGCACCAATAATCCTTGCCAAAAGGCGATAGGTGGGCATAACTGCTTACAGTGGTACATGCTAGATTAAGAGGAGTGCTTGTATACATTGAATAACTTAATCTATTAGATTTTCCTTTGTACCCTGGACAGTGCCGGAGCCTAGGAGAATAATTTTAATTTTCACTGAAAATTGGGAGTACTTTTAGGAAGTGATGGGAACATGGTTTTGTAAAATGTTTTGCAGCACATGGGTACCATACTGGCTGCTCCATTCACAACACCCTTTAGGTGACGGGAGTGGGGAAGCCATGATTGGGCAGTGATGTGTCAATTTTAAAAACAAGCATTAACAAAATCAATTCGCGAAGCCAGACCTATAGGCTTTGCCAATTCTTGTTTTTTACCTTGCCATATTTCTATCCCAGATCTTAGTTTTCTAGCTTTGCACTTCTGCTTCAGATGCCTACTTTTCGGACGAAGGTTAATGGATGTGCTGCCTATTCTGGGGTCACAACATTAATGGAAGGTGCAAAATCCTTGCGTAAGGCTTTTACACTTTCCATTAACGTTACCCTTCATTTTCATTCATTTGTATGGCGGAGAGGAAGGGCAGAACTCAACTTGTGTTTCTTCCGCCTTTCCTCCTTTCCGCCATACAAATTCTCCAGCATTTGCACTGGCATGGATTTTCATGTCGGTGCAAATGCTGTAGATCCCCATGGGGGCCGCCAGCCGTATTCACTTGCATAAAACCAGCGGACACCATAGGGATCCATTGTAAATGATGCCTGCCATGATTGCATGGCAGGCACTGTGTACAATTACAATTAAAACCTGCCCGACATGCTCGCATATCGGGCATGGTTTAATTGTAATTGTGGACACTGCTTACCATGTGAGGATGGTAATCAGTGTTAAAAATGTAAATGAAACGCTGCTCGAAATGTTCCCATGTCCGGCAGGGTTTAATTGCCATTTTGGGTCTGCTTGCCATGCGCATGGCAAGCAGCGCTCACAATGAAAATCAAACGCTGTCTGGCATGCAAGCATGTTCAGCAGCTTTTACGCACTTTGCATGGTGGAGTGCAAAAGTGCAGGGCAAAAGTCCACCTTTTGCCCTGCACTTTTGCACTCCACTGTGCAAATGATTAGGTGGGGGGAGCCGCCTACCTGTATGTCAACACGTAAGGCTCTCTACCGCCAAATTACTCATGTGTATATAAAGAGCTCCTCTTTCTTAGCCCCTAACTCTTTCCTCTGGAAAGCTTCCAAGACCTGTCTTTGCTCATCATAAGTCTGCACAATGACATGTTCTTCAGTAGTAGCGCCATGAAGGGGTTCGGACGTATGTGCGATTTTCAACATGTACCGAACGACTAGTACAAAGACAATAATTGCACTGATTTGCCAGCGCAAAAACAGTACTTTTGAACAGAGCAGTTTACGCAATCACGCCCGTGTACCCGGCCTGTATGTTGCAATTTTTGCGCTATCTAGAAACAACCCGCTTCTGCAGCAGCCTGGAAGACATCTGCTTCATGTTTAAAAGCAGATGCATAAATCAGTGTGCAGCGCTCCTCAACATGTTTCCTTAGCAGGAAAGTAGGCCTTAAAGTATTTCATTCTGAAATCTCTTAACCCTGCTGATCATCGTCGTCTGTGAAGGGAAGAACGTTTGCTCCCCAAAGGGTACTGCTGCAAATAATTTTTCAATTTGTAATGACATATTTCCATTCATATTTGTCAGGCTGATTACGAGGATATCGAGCTGTGTTTGCCCCACATCCTTTGATTTTATTTGACAGTCACTGTTAATTTTCGTGCGGCAGCTTTGATAATTTTTCAGCACTCAGAAGTGCTGTTAACAACCCTCTTTTGTTATATTTAAAAGTGTAATGTGCCATTCTGTTGTACCTTTTTAATACTGTCTCAGATATTTGCAAAATGGTGCTGAATATGTGCTGTGTTCATTCGTTTTTAGGATGCAGGGTTTTGGTTGGCTGACATCTCGAGGATTCATCCAATTAGACTTTCCTGACACTGACACAACAGAGCCAGGCAACCTGATTGGATGAATGTTGCACCACAACCTGCCCCCAACAAAAGCTCTCTCAGCCCCACTCAATTATGGCTATGTGGACTTTTCCGCGTTTCCTTGTCTCCTCCACATCCATAAAGAAACACGTACTGGCAAAGCCATTACTGTTGGTGAACAGGAACGGCGCAAACTGAAATGAAGGATGCAAGAAAGGCTGCAGGCACAAGAAGATGAGCGATAGAGAGAAACTGTAAGCAATGTGGATGCCAAAAGCTGTGACAGAAAAGAGGTGTGAGCCAGAGAGGCTGATGTTGGTATGATAAGAGAGAGAATGAGGGCGTGGGAGATGGTTTTGGTGGCAGCAATGAAAGCCATTTTTTTTTCGAAAAAGGAACTTATCAGACCACGGAACAGCATGTTGTATCGACTGTCTAGGAGGGACCGAGAAAGGGGTCCCCGTGAGCTATTCTGACGTGACCAGTCTAATTGCTCCTGAACTGGCGCACCTGAATCAGACAGACCTGAGACAAAAGCAGCTGCAAGACCTGGAGCTACGGGAAGTACTGCCAAGCAAAGGAAACGGCGGCAGAGGGACACCGGAAAACAGAAACCTGCCCAATCTCCAGAAATGTCGCAAAGAATGGAAATCCTTAGTGACGAAAAGAGGAGTACTGTACAAGGAGAGTCAAACCCAAGGGCGTACAATACACTGCCTTGTGTTGACCCGCTTTTTACGTCCACTGGCCCTCCGTGCTCTGCCTGACCAGCATGGGCACCTAGGGAGTGAACAGACATTGGAGTTGGTACGAACTCGGTTCTACTGGCCTTGCCTAGGCCCAGAATTGGAAGAGTATTGCCACACCTGTGCCCGATGCCCTCAGTCATCTGGCAGCAGCACTCCAGCATCTGCAGAGCTCTGGACCCATGGATTTAGTTTGTGTGGACTTCCTGATCCTTGAAACTGACAACAGAGGGATTCAGAACATCTTGGTAGTGACAGATAATTTCACTCGATATGCCCAGGCATATCCTGCCAGAGATCAGAAGGCGATTACCATAGCGAAAGTACTCTGGGACAAATTCTTTGTGCATTATGGCTGGCCTGCTCATCTACATTCCGATCAGGGAAGAGACTTTGAATCCAAACTCATCAAAGAACTCATGAAGTTAATTGGGGTAAAGAAAACCAGAACCTCTCCACAAGGGGATGCCCAAGCCGAACGCTTCAATCGTGTACTGTTGAGTATGCTGGGGACACTGAGTGCCAAAGTAAAGCTGAAGTGAAGCCAACAAGTGTCCACCCTGGTCCACACTTACAACTGTACCAGAAATGACAGCACAGGATTAACCCTGTATCAGCTAATGTTCGGACGGGATGCCCGGTTACCCATAGACTTGAGCTTCAGTGTCTCCTCTGATGGGACAGCGGTAGAAAACTACTGCAAGTATATGAGGGACCTCCATGATCAATTGCCCCAAGCTTTTCAATCAGCGCAAGCCACCGCAGAACTTAATGCACAACAGAACAAGAAGAGGTGTGATGAGAAGGTCCGGTTCCACAACCTGCAACCTGGGGATCGGGTGTTCATTAGCAGTTTTGGAAAGAGAGGGTGAAACAAGCTGGGAGATCGATGGGAATCGCAGCCTTATTTGATTGAGCGACAGCTGACAGGGTTGTCTGTGTTCAGACTGAGAAGGGAGGGCCCCCCGAGGGATGTGAAGACCCTCCATAGGAATCATCTCCTGCCCATAGAAGATGGTGTGGAAATGGATCCGATGGTTGCTGAAATTCCCTTTTTCCCCAGTAAGAGGAGCACCACAAGTTGTCCACCGGAGTCCCTCCAAGGGGAAATCTCACCACCTGCAGGCCCATATACTGTACCGTCTGTAGCCTCCAAGTCAAGAGAGATGAGAAATAAAGAGGACCAAGGGTCTCCAACTACTGAAGTAGCCCAAAGGCCCTCAGACATTTTAGTCAACCGAGAAGAAGTAAAGGGGATGAAAGTACTGAAGGTCTAGCCATAGGCTACTGGTAGAGCAGCGAAAACTCAACTCCTGGTCCTGCAGAACAGTCTGAGACCCAAAGGAAAGAATCTGGTTCTAGGAAATCCAGCACATACTCCCCAACACAAGAGGAAAACATGCCAAGGTCAGATGCTGTGACTAGGAATAGAGCATCTGCATCAATAGACTTTCAAGGAACAGCGTCTGAGGAACTTCGGAGGTCATTATTGAGCTCTGGCGATCTCAACGAGAGATCAGGACAGTCAGAATATTGAGCTACGATGCACCTGGAAAACAAATTGAAACTATCAGAAGGGGACTAACTGTTCACAGTATGGCATGTACAGATGTGTATAATAATGAACCATTGAGTTGTTCTGAAGAATGGTGGACTGTGACATTGTTATGGAGTGAGAAATGTCATATTGTATTGTATGCACTTCAGGAGCAGAGAAACCCTTAGGGACAAGGGTTTTGAAGGAAGAGGGGTTGAGTGTCAACCTGCATTTTCTGTGGGTTTTCTGTGAGCATGGGATATGTGTCACATTGTTATGGCTGTCATGTTTGTTTACCATTGTACGTTCATACGTGTTTTTTTTGGCACGCAGAGAGGGTTTAGAACGCTGATGGTAGGCTCCACCAACAGATGACTTCTGTGTTAAATATGTGTATATTTAGTTAAGCAAGGTGAATGTGCACGTTCTCAGGGGATCTCTCTGAGGTATATGAAGATTAATTGAACAAATGCGTATTCACAAATTCCCAGGTGCCAGCACTTAAATATACGAATAGTTATTCAACAAATTGAAATGAATTGGGTCCCAAGGGCCACGCAGGACCCAGTGAGAAAAACCAAAGGCAGAAAATGTGTCATTAATGATACCGAAAGTGATGAAATGAAAACTGTTGAACATGTTTACTTTCCTGTATTGTCTGAGAGAGCCTCATTTAGGAGCTCAGTAATGTAATATGGCACATGTGTAACAAGGATTGGTTTGACTGATACAAATATATAAAGGAAAGCGGTTCTCACTTGTTACAAGAAGCCAGACTGTGTCGGTTTATTTAACCAGAGGCACTGGAGTAGCTGTCTCTCATATGCTTGGAACTCCCCTTGGTCCTTACCTGGGTCCATCCACATTTCCTCCTGGGTACTCCTGGTGTGCACATGTGAGTAGTGAAGTGTCAGATTCCTTTGCTCAGGTCTGCTACAGGTTGCAGTCCACTCATACATAATCAAACAAACAAGGGAGAGACACCTTATGGTTAGTAGGGACACTAAGTATCTACACTGCCAGATCTCTGGTTACTGGTGATGGAAAGTTACTTTTGATAATCAAAGAGATAGAGATATATACAACATGATGGTGAAATGGAAAAGGAAATGTTAGCCTGATGAATATTGCAATTTAGATTGTAGTGAGGGGATTCATAAAGGTCTGTCTGTTTAGACCAAGTTTCCATGAAACCCTGGTTTTATGTAACATGGTGAAGATTAGAAGTAGTGTTGCACTTTTAATGCAAAAGGGGGGAATGTGGAAACAGATTCGTTATCATAATGCTCTATGTTTTATTAATCTTATCAATTGCTAATTTTCACTAATCAATTGCATATAACATTTTGTGAATATATTTTCTTGATAACCATTCCCTTCCAGGTAATATGAATGATTTGATTAGTAATGAGTGATTGATTGGCATATCATGGACCTCATTACGAGGACGGCGATAACACGCCGGTGCTATCGGCGGGTTGCCGCTGTCCCCGTAACATCGAATCCGGCGCCTGATTTCCCGGTGCCACCAGGACATTACAAGTCCTGGTGGATCGGGCAGTCAGGTGGCAGAAAATCTTAGTCCCCATTCCCGTGGAGTCCAATAGGACATCCACGGGAATGGCGACTCGGAAGCACCGGCACCGTCGCTAATAGTGCTGGTGCTTCCATGACAACTCTAATTTCCGGGGCCGTTGCGCCCAGCAGGTCAGACCTGCCAGGTGCAACGGCCCTGGCAGTCAGAGTTGTAGTTTGCTGGTCCATAAAGGGTGCCAGTAAGTTGCAACTGGCACCCTTTTTTCCGGACCAGCAAACTCAGAATGAGGCCCCATGTTTCTATCTGACCATTCATTCTCTTTTCGTCATATTTATTTTTCATAATTGGAAGATTAAAGCCGCTGACTATAGCTTTGTGCCAACATCCCCGGCCGGGTCACATGATATTAACTGGCTAAAACGGTGGGCTTGAGAATGGAATCATTGAAAGTTGCTAGCATGTGTTATGAGGAAGATGGTGATCCTTGTCTCGCAGGTGATTAATGAGTACGAAATATCTGCGTCAATGATGGACTTATCTGCCTATACTTCTGAACTAGATAGGCCTCCTGCCTAATTTGTATAATTACTTATGTTTCTGCAAGAATTATGTCAGTTCTGGTTGTGTTGTGAGGGCATGACCTACAAAGGTAGAAGACTTTTGGGTGGTTCAGGTAGTTGTGGAAATATTTCATTCGAGTAGAAATGAAGCTTTTTTGATTGTCGTACAAGACCATATAAGACAATAAAGCTAGATTGCATTTTTGTTTCATAGAATACTAGCTTCAATTCTTTCTGCATTTTCATCGATGGCATGGTTGGTGAAAAGTATTATTCATTGTTGGATAGGAATGAGGTTTTACATTTGCTTTGCATATTTTTGGATGCTGGTTGGCTAACGTACAAAAAGCCCATATTGTTTTGATTTACTGGTGGGCTCTAATGTCCATTTCATTTACATTTCTCAAATATATTATAAGGTGTTTGAATGTGGATAGGTAGTTCGCTTAGTGTTATAGGGCTGTATTGCTGCTGTCTTGCATTCTGCTTAAATCTGTAAAATAAATGGAGAAATCAAAAGACTATTCATACATGCAAGAATGTCAGTAAGTAAAAAGTGGAACACACAGGTATGTTTATATTTATTCTTGTATTTATGTGTTCATTTTTAGTGGTTATCTCAGAGATCATAAATACCTCGTTTTTTCACTTTGATAGTTAATCACTTTCGAGTTGTGGGCTACTGAAACACTTACGGCCTATCTTTGTATCTGACATTGCTCGCTGATAGATGCATAGTTCATCTGACTCTGTGTCCTTGCCCTTCTTTCTCTGGGCTAACAATTTTTGGTATGTTTCGGCAGTTTCTATTGCCAGTTATTGGCGAAAACCAACAACTGAGATGGCAGACTCCAGTCAAGTGACATTGGAATGACCAGAGTATTAGGCTTGTTATACCTCGTTTATGTCTCATTGATGAAGTCCGAATTGGAAGTAACTGAAATATAGTTACACCGCAGCTACAGAAGACAGTAGCTTGGCTCAGGTCAAGCTTTCCTGTAAAATGAAGGAATGGGGTCATTATGACAAGGGTGAAACATAGTGAGCTGTTGGCTCCCTAGGAAACTGTCAACTGGTGCTGATACAATAGGCACAGTGCGGTAGAGACCAATAGGGTGATGCAGTGGAAGGTGGGGGTGTACCTTTCACCTGGTGTTGAAAGAGATAGGTAGCGGGAGTGTGAAGCTCAGACAGCTGATATGGGAATTTATGTATCCCAGGTGCAAGTGATTTGAGGGATAGGATACTGTTAAGCCAAAATTCCTAGTTTGGGGATTCTAGGGCCTCTTGTTGGAGCCCGTAAACCTTTTGCTTTCCCTGTTTTATTTTTGGTTCCGTTATATCTATATGGTGACCATGGGACTTATCCTGAAGTCCCCCTGCCATTATGTCCCTTTTCACCTATTATAAGGCACATGGTATTGGGTCAAACCTAATGCGCCCCATTTCTTCCATAGAGTGATTGTGTTACTGTAATGTAGTTTTATCAAACAGTAGTTGGATGTACTTTAATTTTGGCTTTACCAAGGGTGCAAGACATTTTACCACATTGGCAGCCCAATGCACCTTTCCAGTAGCCATTGGGGTACCAATGTTTTTTTTAAATCCTTATCCACAACATGTGGTTTTCTAGGGCTTCCCTTTGCTCAGTGACCATGAGGTAGGCTCAAAATGGGCATTCTGACCACGTGGGCTCTTTGTGAGGCCATCATGGCAGCCCCCAAATCAGTCCTAAATGGTTTAGGCTAGTTCAGATCAGAGGACAAGCCCTCTTCCTGGGGGAGATCGGGGGAGGGGGCTTTGGCTGAGAGGCAGTCCCAATGACCGACCAGTATTGTTGGTCATCTGACCCTGTGTCCTCAGCCCCTTTTTGTGATTGGCTGGCTAGCCTGAGGCATTCTGACCATGTGGGCTCTTCTCATGGCAGCCCCCATATCAGTCCTAAATGGTTTAGGCTAGTTTAGATCAGAGGACAAGCCCTCTTCCTGGGGGAGTTCGGGGGAGGGGGCTTTGGCTGAGTGGCAGTCCCAATGACCAACCAGTATCGTTGGTCATCTGACCCTGTGTCCTCAGCCCCTTTTTGTGATTGGCTGGCCTGAGGCCAAGCCCCTTTCACAGGGGTATTTAGGTTTTGCTCTACCCCTAACTCACTCTATTGCTGCTTTTTATCCTGGAACATTTAGGTTGCAAGGACCTGCTAGAAGACGTTTCCTGCTGATTCTCGCCGTTTAAGCTGTTTTGTAAAGCCCTTGTTTGGCAATGCCTGCTAAGTGCAGTGGCTTGGCCTAATGCTGGTTTGGCGTTTTGCTTCCAGAGGTCCAGATCGGATTTCTTGGGGACTCCAGATGACTGCTCACATCTACTGGGTAGAGCCCTCACTTTGGGACCATTTCCGGGTCGTTTAACCACTGCGTACTGCTGCTTCCAGACAGAATCATCCACTTGGCTGTGAGTTGCTACAGGTTTCCAGAGAATAGCTCAAAAGTCATTTCTGCACTGGATTGTCAGTTTGGGAGGTGAGAGGGTACCACCAGCTATTGTCCCCATTCTGGGACCACTTGCTGCTGTGCTGCTGCCTTTTGTTGTGCACCCGGCTGCTGGAGTTTGTTTGTTTGTGTTCCCTTTTCTCCTCGGAGACTCTTTTGCCCAGATTGTTCACTCCTGACTGGAGGGTACAGCCCATGGGAGGAGCTTCTGATTCTTTTCTGAATTTCTATGACTTTTGTTGACCGAGGGTTTAAGTCCTAGAGAGGTGAATTCTGCAAACTGCCCTCTTCACCAAAACTGCCAACGTGATTCCTTACCGTAGGGTCCGAGGAAGGGTGATTTATTTACGATATTCACTCCTGGTTGTTTCCCTTGTCCGTGGTAGGGATTCCTCGTAGGCAGGTCCTAACAGTGGTTCCCCATGCACTTGGGGGTTATCCAGTTCTTCGACTTCCTCATCTGGGGTCCCTCTTCCGACCTTTGGAACGCTTTATTTGGGTCTCCTGGGGTGGATAGTTGCAGTATCTGCACCTGTGGGGTAGAACTGTACTTATCTCCTTCAGTGTAGGCGGGCCTTTAATATTTACCATTATATCCAATGATACCTTCGAATGACACTAGAACTCTCCTTAACATGACTCTGGGTTATGTACCTTCCCCTGGATATTTATATTGGGTCACCTAGGGGACCAGTGAGCTCTGAACTAAGACTCACCGTGTCAACCCTTACCTTTGCTTGCCTACTAGTTATATTGTGTGGTGTCATGGTTCCCCCAAACCCCCTATTATTTTATGTTGGGTGGTAAGTTCCCACCTATAGATAGTGGGCTAGGAGTGTCCTTGTATATGGATTACTGTTTAATAATATACTGGTATGTTTCTAATACTGCGTATTCATGTTTAAAGTACTTATTTGAACTGCTAGCACTATATGTGTGACTCTATTCAAGTACATATTTTCAGTATGTCGTGGGTGTATTTTCTAGATTAATATGTGTGGACACATTACATCTCTGTGTCGCCCTACTGCCTCTACCTCAGAGTTACGTCTAGTCGCTCTAACCATGCTACCCATACTTAAGAGAGGCTTGGCTTTCCTTTTGTGTCAGGTGTCTTAGCCTCTGCCTAGGGTTAGTTGTAGAATCCTCAACAGAGGGTGGTACAAAAACTGCCTTAACATGTATCGCAGTAACACGTAACTTGTCGGAAATGTACAGTGTAGTTGCCAGCTCCAGATTGAGAAACTGTGTGATGGGAAGAAGGTTCAAGAATCGGACAAGGGTGGGTCAGTTTAGGCACAGCCTTAGAGTTTAGGGATACTGGCATTAGCAGCTGAGGCAGTGGCATCTATGCCTCTTGTGTATGCAACCTGCGGGTTCCAGACATCTGCAAACTTCACTTCTCAATTATTGTCTATCCTCACGAAATAGGACAATGAGGATGCTTGCATCCCAATCTGACATTACATACCATACGGTCAAACACATGGTTCAAGATGTGTTATTCTTCCCAGGAATCAGTTATGCAGATGGAGTCCACGTTATGATTCAACCTGGTATTGCTACTAAAGTCAGAGAGCATTGTCCTTCTGTTTATTCATTTCTTTAAAATCTATTTGGTGTTTTATAATATTCTACTTGAATAGAGGATACTTCACAGAGCAAAAAGAAAAGGGAATGGAGGGTTGGAGAAGTGGAGCTAGAGAATGAAGGTTTGCACAGACAATTGTCCATCCAGAATTTCAGGGCATTACAAATGATGTGGATGGAGCACATGCCGGTCTTTGTATAAAACAGCAATCAATTGCATAACAACACGATGGTGAGTATAGTGATAGCACTAGGACTATCTAGGGAGCCCACCCTTCAGTATACTACCTGGTAACCCTTCCTGGACATCAGTTTTGAGGGCTTTCCCATTTACCTATGACTGTTTGACGTTATCTTGGATTGTTGATATATTAGTACTGCCAGGAAGGATTCTCGCATCATCTGCTCCTGATTTTCCATTGCTTTTGACTTGTGTATACTTTGGTAATCTCTCGTGTTAAAATATTTATGTATAAATTAATTTATTGTAGTTTCTACTGTCGAGAACTTTGTACATGAATATAGAACATTTCTGAACTTGCAAGATGTTTTCCTGACTTTAAGCTTATGGATATTGTTCACTAATGCTTGATATAGATTAATGCCTTTTTTTTCTATTTATTTTTGTTATGTAGTGGCGGGCATCAGGGCACACAAAAACACAGATGGACAACAAACGTTTTGGGACAGAACTCAGAAAGAAAGAGTTCCCCCTAATTGGGAAAAAGAGATAACCATGACTAGGGGAGGTGGTGATACTACCTGAAAAGTAATGTTTTCAAGGATGAGTGAAAGGTTTAAGTTGGTGCATAGGCTGCTTTGCAGGTATTCCCAAAACTGCACTGCTAACGTGGGAAAAACCCTACCCAGAGAGTACGTTTAGGCTCATGTAGGGTGATGCAAGCTTTCAGGTAGGCTGGAGCTTTACCATAGAGGCCTTTATACATGAGCGTGGCTGTTTTGAATTGGATCCGAGCAGGGATAGGGAGCCAGCGCAGCAATTGGCTGCAAGATGAGATGTGATCTCACTGTGTAAATCCTTTGTTATTGCGAACAGTGTCATTCTGAAGGGTGTGGAGTTCTTGCAGGCATTTTTTGTTGCCTCAATCAGCAAGGCCTTACAATAATCGAGGCGAGAAACATTATTGCTTGTGCAACAGATGAACAATTTGACTCGGAAATAAAAGTTTTAATGTTCTTCAAGAGTCTGAGGTTGTTGTGGGACTTTCTGGAGATGTAACTTGACTGTGTCTCAGAACTGAGCGATGAATCGAGAAATATGGCAAGAGTCTTGACTTTCCCAGCCACTGGACTAGTACAATCTTTAATACTAAAAGAAGATTACTCCTTCCCTAGTTTGGCTCTGGCCTGGGGGCTTCCGAACAGCAGTAGTTCAGTTTTGGCTGTGTTTAAACAGAACCAGTTTTCCGTCATCCAACGTTCGATGATACAGTAGATGAAATTTAGGTTTGTGGTGTCTGCGTCGTAATTCCCATTGATTTCTAAGATCAGTTGGGTGTCATCTGTGTAATTTGAAATAAAGACTCCCCTGAGTTTCTAAGAGAGTACAGAAAGGTGTAATATACAACTGAAAAGGGTTGGTGAAACACAAGCCCCTTGTCGGATACCACAGAGAGTGTTGGCTGGTTTAGAAAAAGCACTCTCCCAGCACATCAAGGATTTTCTGCGTGATAAGAATGATTGAATCAAACTGGTGGCTTGGGAGACACAATTGCCCAGATCGTTCATAGTGTACAGCGAGCGATCCTGATCAAGCAGGTCAAAGGCCGCGGACAGATCAAGGAGGGCCAGAAGCCCAATTTTCCCCTGGTCCAAGAACTCAAGCATATTAGTCTGCAGATCTATTAGGGCCGTCTCCATACTCTGATTGGCTCTGAACCCTGTTTGTTTGCTGTGGAGTATGGAAGAAACTTCTAGGAAGGCATGCAGTTGGTTGGTTGCCCCTTTAGCCAAGACTTTCAGTAGAAAGTTTGAAGTTGTGATCAGTCTTACATTTTTCAGGTCTTTAGGGTCCAGTCCCACTTTCTTCACCAAAGGTGTAATATAAACGACTTTAATAAATTCTGAAACAAAATTATGGTCAAAAGAGGTGTTAAAAAGTCTAGTGACGAATGGACAGAAGATATTTTTATTGTCTAGCACTAATTTGGCAGGGATGATGTTTTCTCGACAGGACGTGGAGTGCATTGAAGCCATGATCGTGCCCATTTCTCGGTTAGTCATGTGTTTAAAGATACATTCAGGTTATTCCTCATGATGTATGTATAATGGCAGGAAAGCCAGTGTCTTTATCTCAGAACCATTTTCCAGATCTTGTTTGATTTTGTCATCAGTCACCTTAAGTTTATTAGCAAAAGCCTGCTGGACATAATCTCAGTCCTGGACTATAGGGCTTTGGGACTCTCTAGAAGTTTTAAAATCTCGAAGGGTTTTTGGAGTTATTTTTGGCCGCGGATAGTTTTTCATTGAAGAAATTCTTTTTTGCTGTGATAATATTATCTTTGTAGACTAGCTCTAGTGACTTCCAATTAACTTTGTTAGGGGCAGTTGGAGGTTTCAACCAAAGTTGTTCATCTCGCCTTTCCATTTCTTCAGAGTAGGGGGATCAGACGTACACAGTTTTTTATGGTTAGTGTTTTTCCTCACCAGTTTATTCTTAAAAGGAGCTATTTTATCTAACATTCTTGTCAGAACATTATTATACGCCTCCACTAGGAATTCCGGGGAGTCACAGTTACATGTGATAGACATAATAATGGGCCTCATTACAAGTTTGCCAGTCTGGAATCGAGGGTGTTGGTAAGCTTACCAGCACCCTTGTTTCCAGATCGGCAAACTAGGAGTCTGCCTGCTGGAGCCGCTGTGCCTGATAGGTCAGCCTGACAGGTCTGACCCTGACGGGTGCAGTGGTCATGGTAGGCTGGACAATGCCGGCGCTTCTGAGTCCCCACTCCATAGAGTCCTATAGGACTCTATCAGTGGCTTTGCGACCTGGGTACGTCATTCTGAGGCTTGCACTGCCTCTATGTGCTTATTCCTTCTGTTGGCGGTTCCATAACTGCTGGCTCACTCCATCCTTCTCGGCTCATCAGGACCACGTGGTCCTTCTGTTTCTTCCAGTCAGACCACCCTGTCTCCAGCCACCAGATGCATCCTTCCATGTCAGACCCTGTAGGGACGCCTGCTTCCTCCCATCAGCGTCCCATCTGGTGTCTGCCCAAAACTACTGCTCAGTCTTCGGTTCAATTCCACAGGGTATTCTTCATCGTTCGGCACCTTCTTTTCATCCTAGTACTTCCTATACATCTCCCTATGATAGTCCATGATCTTTTTCTTCTCAGTATGGGTCAGACGTACAGACTCACAGATGTACATGAGAGTACTTGGTAAGGTTTTGGGGTCTGTTGGGTGTTGGGTGAGGGGTATTATACTGTGTTCTCCTGAGATGTTCTGCCTTGTCCCCAAAGGGGGAGTCTCTCCCCATGAGATCCTCCTGCTGTGCACCACCCTTAGGGTGTCAATCGGGTAGCAGTCTCACTATCCTGGCCTTATGGGAAGGTACTCCCCCTCGGGGAGAAGTGACGATATCTTGGGAAGTGTCACCGTTCATTCATGAATTCTCGCCAAATTAGTGATTCCCTTTTTGGTGCTCCATTTAATGCGTGTTGATATTGATTATGTTTCTCTTGACTTCACCCTTGAGTCTTTATTTGGAGATGATTATCTAGAACTTGAAATATTACTTATAACTGTAATATTTGTATATGAATTTCTGGCTCTTCTATTCATACTTCCGACAGCCAAGATGTTTACACACTGCTTTTGAACTCATTGCAGATGGATTAACTATATACTGATAGTTCATGATCTTCTTAATTTCTTTTTCTTTAACTTTATAGATTGACAATTTTGCTTTTGGTGAAAGGCATGTTCCGTAAAGAGGTAAATTGATTCAGATAAACATATATGAAATTGATTATTGTAGCATGTTTGAATATTTTATGAGCTGGGTTAAACTTTTCTCTCCTTAAACTTTACAGTGTTTTTCGTTATTGTAGATTAACTCATGAACCTATGAAATCCTGAATTGTGAATATGCTCCTGATAAAGGGGTTGGTTCCCGGAATGTATTGAGCACATATTATGTATTGTTCTAGAAATTAAAAATAGTTTGTCTTAACTTGCTGTCTACAAACAGTTTTATTTGAATATCACTTCACCAATATTTGGTATTTTCTATCCAGAATATCTTGAATTATCATTCATTTTCAGTTAGTCTTCCAACTACAGACCGTGTGCAGGGGATGTGAGTGTCCATCACCTTTGGACACTTAAGTACCGTTCAATTTATTTGTGCAACTTCTGTGCCAGAGCTCTTTTGTTCTCCCCTGCACCTTAACACTCTTTCAAAATATACTGTTAGTTGTTTCATTGTTCATTACTTTTTTAATGTAATTTGGTGTGCTTGTCTGTTAGGATATTCTTTTTGCTTGGTCAGTGGCAGACAACGTTGTTAGGATCTGGCACTGGTTCACATGGTCTCTCCTACAAGGCAACCCCACCTGGTACCCTTAGGTATGTCAGTAGAGGTCAGGCTTCAGACAATTATATAAAAGGTAAGTCCCAAGGTGAATTCAGGAATCCACATGATAATATTTATATAAAGAGTAAGACCCTAGGGGATTTCCAGTATATCTGCTGGTGGTAATGTGGCAACTTGCCTGGTGGGCTTTCATGGGCTCCCGAAGGTATTCTCGGTCCTTGGGACTCTCCCTCGCTCCACTCCCTTTCTACCTTCCAATATTCTTTGTCCTTTTGTGTTCCCATTCACCTTCTCTATGTTTCCCCTGCTTCTCTCTTCCCCTTATATTCTCTTATCTCTTCTCTTCCACTACCCTGCCTCCATTTTCCCTCTTCCTCCTATCCTCTTCTTTGTTCTCTTTCTCCTCTTCACTTTCTCCTCCCAATATCTTTCCCTTTCTCCTCTCTATGCCCGTGCCATTCCACCATGGCCTTAGTATCCTCTTCTCTTTTCACAACCTCTACCCCAACCCATATCTTTTTCTCTCCTCCTTTTCCACCCTTCTTTCTCAGAGATGGAGGGGTATGCATGCAGGTGATGATAATTGAGCCAGAGATGCAGCCAATTGCAACTAAAAGAATATTTAAGGCCAACACCGTTCACCGAACCCACTTTCAAGCAACATGCAGCCCATAGCAGACATGGACTATTGTATCCACAATTTGCTGTAGTACTTTGAGCTGCAAAGACAGGCAGTGCTGCAGCTGTCAAGGAGACTGGCTCTGCAAAGGCAGATGAGACATGTGATAAGGAGGCCAAACCTACCACATGTCAAACTTTTCCCCTGGGACATGACTGATGAGCAGATAATCACAATTTATCATTTGAGCAGGCACAACATAGCCAAGCCACTCACCCACATACAGGTAGACCTCAAGAGTGGGAACAGCATCAGGACTGCCACCTAACCCCTGCAGAAGCTGGTGGCTGTCCTGGACTTCCTGGCTACTGGAACATTTCAGCTCATCGTTGGAGTGCTACATGACATGTCCCAGCCAACCTTTTAAAAAGTGATGGTACAAGTGCCTGATGCGCTAAAACAATATGCCCTGAATCACACAACAACAATGCACCCCCCCCACCCACAACCAGGCACATGCCACCAAGGCATGTTTCTATTCACCACAAGAGGATACACTACCATTCCTTGAATATCCAAATAGCCCATCACCAACATCACCTCTCCCCCAAACACAGTGTGACATGAGTGGGCATAATAGTAGGGTAGACAGAATTCACTGAAGTAAGTACCACTATCCCTGACAATAACTACCTCACTGTATTGACCAGAAATGCACACAAATGACAAGACCACCCAACAATCCACAGAACAAGTACCATTGGAAAACAGCAACATGCAAGGAATTTTGAATTGAGCAAGGGTAATGTTGCAGCCGGCATGGTGAGCTGTGAGCTGTTTCAACGTAATTTACCATGCAGCAGGATTGATAGTGCTTCTTGGCCATTCCACATTGTAAGGCACAGACACCCCTAATTTCGTGGAGTGAGAGACTTCTGTATACCCGATGAAAAACCTGATGAAAATGAAAGCCATTCAGCACCGGAGAATGATGTCTAGTTATACAACAAATGAAATACTTCTCTTACTTGTTGCAGGTGGCTATGGATATCCGCTGCAGCCATAACTGATAACACCCATCTGAAATTCTGCAATACCAGAGGAGGTTGCATACAGCAAGGCATGCATATGGACAAGGGTGCGCATAGAGCATACATTTGAACAGCTCAAAGCAAGATTCTGATGTCCCGTCCAAACTGGTGGAGCACTCTTGTACAGCCCTGAAAAGGTGAGAAAGATTGTCATGGTATGTGCAATGCTGCACAAGGTGTGCATTAGTAAGGATGTCACCATGTCTCAAGGGGATGGCATTGCTCACCCTGACTCTGACTCAGACTTAGACTCAGATGAGGAGGTTACCAGAGGCCACCTCGAGGGGGAAGTGATGATGCAAGGGAATGATGCATCGCCTGTCATGAGCTTATTTCCAACTAATGATCAATCTAAGCCTCCCCCAACATTTACGGCTTATTGCAAAACCTCTCCCTTCATTTCCCCACAATTGACAGTTGAAAGTACTGGGACGAGGAAGAGGAGACAAAGAGGAATGCACACTACACCTACATGTTACCACTCTGGTACTGGGACGAGGAAGATGCCTGCAGAATATGGTGAGAGTCAGGCATGTCCTGATAAAAAACAGTAAAGGACAAGGATACGGAGGCCCTGTCCCTCCAATGTATTTCCAGCATCACACCTCCGTGTTGTGGAACTGTGCAGAAGGAAGGACGATGCTGTCCGTGTCTCCATCGAGGCAGTGGAGCAACAAGTGTGGGAGAGGCAGGCTTGGGTATGCAAACAGGGCTCGCAGGAGCTGGTTTGCTGACTTGCAAGAAAGAAAGAAGCAGTGGGAGCCTTTCGAGAACAGAGCTAAGTACCGGTGAGTGTCAGGGAGAGGCACTCAATAACCGGGGCGTTCCTAAGCAGGCTGCGAGTGGGGAATGAATGCATTCCAATGATCAAACTGCACGAACACTTGAAAATAAGCACAATGAATACTTATTGAATACCGAACTGAATACTAACTTACAAATATACCATAATGAGTGCATATCGAATATCAAATTGAAGGAAAACTTTAAAAAACGCATACTTATTAAATATCGAACTGGAAAACAAATTGAGTGCGTATTTAAACATCAAAGTGAAGAAAAACTTGAAATAAAGCATAACGAATGCACATTCAAACCGGATGAAATCTTGAAAATAAGTAAACTGAATATTTGTTGGGTTTCAAACTGAATGAAACCTTACAAATGGAACTGAGTGACACTCTTTGTGGGCAATGAAAGGACAGCCAAAGGGAAAGTGCCCATGTGAAAACCTTGCAGAGGAAAGAGTGTAAGTGTGAAAGAGTGTTATAAGAAGGTGGGACATAAGCAAAACCACCATAGAGAAAACTGTATGGATAATTGCAGTGTGGCAAGGCCAAAGATTGGCAAGAGGTATTTGACACTTTGGGACATAAGCCAAGTGCCCAACCAATAGAGATTACAAGAACACAACTGTGCACCGAGGGACAAGCCTGGAAAACCTGTCTGGGCAGAGCAACATAGGGATCCTGGTGATGCGACCTGTGATGGGTGGGCCGTGCGGTCTGACAACTGCACCTAGACCAGTGAGCCTGGAACTGTGTGAATCCAAAGACATTGTGTAAACTAAAGACTTGGGAAGGGCACCCTGAGACTCAAGGAATTGTGAATCTTGTCTTGAAAACAAAACCTCAAGACCCCTTTACTTTGAACTTTGTTGCTTGGAACTTGGAGAAAGGGGGAGCTGAAGAAGAAGCTACGAGCTGGAAGAAGCTCAGAACTTTATGTTGATCATCATTACTTTCATTATTGACATCCCTACACATTATTTACCTATAGTTGTGAGGGCAAGGATAGGTTTTGGGCACACACAGACATTTAAGTCAAACTCTTTGACTCAGACTTTCCTTATTTTCATTCAGGTAGGAAAATCCCACCTTAGCATAGGGCAAGTTAGGCCTTCCACCATCCTGACATTTAAGTTAATAAACACCTTTTGTGTGAACTTTACATCGGTTGTCTGTTTCTTGCTTCATGATGCCTTTGCATTTGCACTTGATCAACATAAAGTTCTGAGCTTCTTCCCGCTCTTAGCTTTCTTCTCAGCTCTTCTTCCCCAAGTTCAATAAAGTTCCATAAATGTCTCAAGATTACCTTTCTCACGTTCAAAGTAAAACAGTTCGACACACTTCTTGGGATTCCCTTCCGCAAGTTCCAAGTGACACAGTTCAAAAGAAAAGGGCCTTGAGACTTCGCTCTCAAGACAATACTTGCAGTTCCTTAAGTTCCCTTCCCCAAAACTTTAACTCAGCAACTTGCATTTGTTTCAGTCTTCTCAAAACAAACGTAACACAATTCGAGGTCAGCCTGGCACTCCTTCTAGATTGACTCACCAATTCACTTGTAGTGTTAATTCCTGTGGCATTTCACAGTGTCTTTGATTCTCATTATTCTGGACTCACTGGTATAGGCACAGGTGTCAGACGACACATTCACCCATCACAGGTCAAGCAACCAAGATCCCTAGGCTCTTCAGCCCACAAATATTCCTCTGTTCCTGCCCTTTGTTCACAGTCACATTCACTTAGCTCCTCTTTTTTGGCCTCTTGGATTCATATGCAGGTTTATACTCTTCTAGCTTCTCCTACTTAGCCTTGTGGCTGTCACAACGTGTCATACCCCTCTTGCCAATCATTGGGCTTGCCACACTGCATCTGTTCATAAAGTTCACTTTCAGCTGGTCTTTTCCATGCCCCACCTTTCTATATCAATCTTTCACACTTGCGCTCTCTTCCGAGGGTTACTTTCACATGGGAACTGTTCCTTTAGTTGTCATTTGCTATTTTGCTTTGCCCAGAAAGCTGTTTTCAATCTAGTGTTCAATATGATTAAGCTCAATTTTTCATTTAGTTCCGACATTCAAAATGCATCATTTGACTTTGTTCCCAGTTTCAATTCAGTTTTTGGCTTAGCCCATAATATTGTATTCAATTTAGTATTCAATATGCTTTTTTCAAGTTTTCACTCAGTTTGGTACTACATAGGCATAATGCAGCTTGGATACATGTTTTCATCTCATTCAATAGTTAGTTCTCAGCGGCCCGTTAGGAGGGCCCTGGTCTTGTGTGGCTCGTCCAAACACTCACCGGTCCTTCAGCGTCCTCCTTGGCGGCTTCTGCTGCTCCCTGCTCCTTCCTGGTCGATGGACTGGCTTCTGCAAGCCTTTCTGGCATGCCAGCAACACTTCACATGCCAGAAACTCTGTGGTGTTTACAGGGATGTGGCATTCTTTGTCCCGCTCATTAGCAGAACCAGCTGCTTGTTTCAATATAAGGAGGCTCCCACACCCGAAGCAGCCCCACAGCCTCACTCGCCTTGTGCTCTGCCGGTTCTTCGGGATCTGGGCTGCATCCTGGCTCCTTCTCCTGTCCCACCACAGCTGCCTCCTGTCGTAAAAGGACCCTTCCTGGCCTCTCCCACAGAAGCCTCCCTGTTTACCCCTGCACTGTTCTCTGGTTCTCCATTAATACACCTGCAACCACTTGACAGATTGCAGGTGTGCATTCTGAGTTGGGTTTGCTTGACTATAATTAAAGGGACATGCCTGACCCTCACAGTACTATGCAGGCATCTTCTTCGTCCCAGAACTAGAGTGGTAAAATGTGTTTTTAGTGTTCATTACTCCCAGTAGCTTCATCCTTGTCCCAGTACTAGAGTGACGAATTACGTTGCTAGTGTTCACTACTCCTAGTCGCTTTTTCCTCGTCTCAGTACTGTCAGATGGAATGTACAGGGAAATTAGGGGAACTGGCCTACAACAGCCAATAAAGGCTGGGAGAGGGTTAGGATGGTTTTCAGTAGGGAAATGGGGATACCAGGTCTCTCCTGTAGGCACCCCACTCCCAATCCCAGAGGATCCTCCACCCAGGTTATCGTCCCTGCTTCTCCACCCCCAGTGTCAGGATCCAAGACTGATGGTCTTTCGTCGGCCAACTGAGAAGATGATTCAAGGGGATTAGGAGTAAGGATACCCTCAGATTTCTCACAACAGGCTTGCCATGCAAGGGGTCACAGGTAGAATAGCCAAGGTAATGGCACGTCAGTGCCCCGCACCTATCTGAGTCTACAGTAGTGAATAGTGTGGTGGGCTAGAGGGTACAGAAACTTACCGAGGCACTGTCATCTGGCATGGTACATATGCACGAGCCATATCTCCTCACAGTGCAACATGTGCATGGCCTGGAGCCGGTTAGATCTGACTCTGTTACCCCCACAGAAGGGTCACAAGCAGAGAGTCCCCATAGGAGGTCATTGCGCACTGCCACTTGCAGACCAAAGATGCCTTCTGGCCAAGAGAAATACTGTAACAAATAATTGCCTGACACCAAGATTAGATTGGGGATTGAGGGAGGTGGGAGGCATGGGTGTTGGGGTTTGAGGGAGGTGGTAGGGCATGCTCTGAAACCTTGGCTGCCACCAGCGCCACATGCGTGCAGTCCAGAGCTGCTATTGCATTGGGGAAGTGGGCATTGGTGTAAAATCTGGGGTTTGTGACATGGACCTCTGCAGGGGTGCTGGGCAGAGAGATGTGCTGGTGCACATGTTTCAATAGTGTATCCAGCACTTGCCCCAGCACTTTGTACATTATTGGTTGTGACATGCGATGCAGCATGTCAACAGTGGGTTGATATGTGCATGTTGCACAGAAGTGCAGTACTGATACTAGCTTCAGCAGCAGTGGTATGGTTGTTCCTATGTTGATGGTACTCTCCATGTCTGGCGGGAAAAGGGTGAGGAAGTCTGCAATTGTTTGGTGGTTGAGGCGATACAGTGTTATCAACTGTGCATCTGTCCATTTCCAGGGTGATGGTCTGTCTTTGGGTATGGGCACCCTCCATCTCTTCCACCTTGGCCCTGGTGGGTGCTGTTGTTACTGCTGGTGCGCTATCCTCTGTAGGTCAATATATAGTAGGTGTCCCTGGATATCATAGATGGCAGCTGCCATGGGTAGCATGGTGCATCGAAAAGAGTTTGAAGAAGGTTTGTCCCTAACATACCGTGAAGTCATCATGAATCAGACACAGGCAACAGGTGCCAGTTCTTTTGAAAAAGTTTTATTAACTCAAAAAGGCAGGGGTGAATAAAACCTAACTTTCCCTATGCTAAGGTCGGATTTCCCAACATTAAGAAAACTAAGGATAGTCTGCATCAGGAAGTCCAAAGTAATATATTGGTCTGTGTCCACAACCTATACTTGCCCTCACAACTAACTACATGCACTCGCGGGTTGCCGCAATCTTCGTAACACTGAATCTGGCATCTGACTTCATTACAAGTCACAGTGCACCCGGAATCCAGGCGCCAGAAAATGTTAGTCCTGATTCCTGTGGAGTTTTATAGGATTCCACAGGAATGGGGACTCGGAAGCATCGCCACCATTGCTAACAGTGTCGGTGCTTCCGTGACAACTCTGCTTTACAGGGCCGTTGCAATGGCCCTGGCAGGCAGAGTTGTAGTTTGCTGGTCCAGGAAGGGTGCTGGTAAGTTGCAACCAGTACCCTTATTTCCGGACCAGCTAACCCAGAATAAGGCCCAATGTGTAGGGATGTTGGCATCAAAATGAATTAACTGAATAGCGTTCAAAACAAAGTTCAGAGCTTCTTCTAACTCTTTGGCTTGTAATCAGCTCCCCTTCCCCAAGTTCAAAGTAGTTCATCAAACACAGCGGTTCCCTTCAAATCTTCCAGCTTTCAAACAAAACAACACAAGTGGGTTACTTCCCCAAGGGTTCAAATCCTCTAGCTTTCAAAACAATATTTGACTTCAAAATCACAACAAGGTCTTTGCACAACACAAGCTTCTTCATAGGTGTTTTAAGTGGCTTTTTCATTCAGGGGACGCCAGGTCTAGGCGCAGCTGTTGTACCACACAGTCCACCCATTACAGGTCGCGCAACCGATACCCCTCCTTGACTGCTTTTCCATTAACACCAGTACACTGCTTCTCTTTAGCAGTGAGGTTTGCCTCGGTCACATGTGTCAAACTCTCCTGACACTGTAATGTGGCTTGGTTGGCCACCATGCACTTGTCATATGCAAACAACTCTTTGCGCTCTTCCGGCTTTGCTAAACTTGCTTTCAATTAATGCAGTTCATTGTTTCAAGGCAGTTCAAAAACATCCTTTCATTAATATTCACAATCTTTCTTTCACTCTTCTCAATATCCAAGATTGTTTGCAACTTGCTTTCACTTTGTTCTGTATTAAAGAAAAAAGCATTTAAATCTGCTTTAACTTGCTTTAATTTCGTGTGGTATTCAAAGTACCATCCTTTTATTTAATTTGATTTCAAAATGCATTGCTTTCATGTATATTAATTGCCATAGCTTTATTTCTGTGACCGCCTGCCATCCTAGTGTTCCCCCCTTATGGTTTGACTCACCAGTCACTCTTATGGTGCTTTGCCAGGTCTTCCGCTGGCATGGGCTTCCTTCTCTCTCCATGCGGTCCCTCGCAGCGTCCCCTAGCTGTCTTCTGTGGCTTGCACACACCCAGCAGTGATCCCTCTGCAACGCAGGGCTCACACAACAGTTTCCCTTGGTCTCGCCAGCCACCTTTTCATGGCTTGCAACCAGCCTCCACCGTCCTGCACCTTTGCTTCCCACTACCTATGATCTGCACTTCTCCATGGGTCTTGAGCACTTTTCCTGCCACACCGTCACTCCGGAGAGGACTGCCTACACCCAATATTTTGTGGGCATTCTTCCACAGCTGACTCCAATTCTTTCAGGATACCTGCTTTTACAGCTCCCACATCCATTCATGTTCCAAAAAGGACTAGACCGCTCATCCTTAAAGCTGTAGCACTTCTTTGCTCTTGCGGTCCTCCTCGTCCCAGTACCTGGCTGGGGTTTATAGGTGTTTACTTTCACAAAGTGAGTATGTGTATTTTTAAGTGTCCTCTTCTTCTTCCCAGTACCATACTCATGCACTTTGGGAAAAACATTAGGGGAATCACAGGGAACGGCTGACAATAACCTATGAAAGTTTGAGGGATGGAGGGTTTGTGGTGAATGGGAATGGGGGTACAATGTCTCACCTAAGGGCATCCTCTCCCTACTCCCCAAGTCTCCTCCACCCAGGTGATCCTCCCTCGCATATCCACCCCAAGGGTGAGAAGAGGTTAACGGGGGGAAAAGAAGTGAACACACCCTCAGGTTACTCACAATACCCTGTTTGAGAAAGTTTGCCCCAGTGGCTTTATTTTCTTCTACTGGATGCATTTTCCTCCACCTGTTTGGTACTTGAGCCCAATTATTGGCAGATCTACTGCCAACTTTTGGTGGTGTTTCGGAAGAATTTCTACTTGTTACACAGTGAAGTTATGATTTTCCTTCCTAGCAGTAATTCCGCCGGGGGGATTAGCACTGGGGCCAATTCTGCCAAATTTCAGTGCATACTGGCGGTGCTAATTCTGCTGGCGGAATTAGTAGCCATTTTCACTAATGCTTTATTTGGCAGGATGATAAAAGTGGCAGTCAAAAAATGTCTGCCATTGGTACCTCTTACCTGTGTACTTGTAATGAGGCCAACTGTTTGGTAATCCCCCCAGTTACTGGTTCCAGTAAAGGTAGTTCTGCGTAATATAGGAGGAATTAGCACTTATCAGATTTGGGTGGTAATTCCACCAGATGAAATTACCATCTGCTATATTTACAGCCAAACTCATAATGAGCCCCTCAGTGTTTTCACCATTGTATCTAAGTGTTCCGTAGCAACCCTTGCAACTTCAAGTTGCTAGTATTGTTCAGACACATGAGGCTAGGGTTGGGGTGAAGGACCTGGATGATCCCCCTCATACATCCTTGCTGTGCTGCATTACAAAGCAGATGTTCCAGAGGATTCTACCAGTGCCATGGCCTAGCCTCCAGCATATGCCTTTGTCACATTGTTCGTCTTAATTGAGAAGTTTCCCTCAGGTCTGATCTCCTACAGAAAATTCCTGAGTGTTTTCATACACCATATTTGTGGTGTTCCCTCCATGAGGTCCCAGGGCCATTCCCAGGTTCTCCCCCTTTTGACTAGTCATTTTGGCCTGCCCAGAGTGTTGTTCTGTCTTGGCCGGACTGAGTTTGTACCAGCATGATGGCTTATGCTCTTCCCAGGACTTAGTCGATCCCTCAGACCTAAGAAGGAAGGCCCATATCCATGTTTGTGAGGTAAGCCTGGCAACACTGCAGATTCTATAAGAATCCTTCTCCATCCATTTTGGTATCTATCTGTGCTTTTGGGTAGATCTCCAGGATCCCATGGATACAGGTTAAGGGAGCAACCCAGTTGGCTAGTGATTCAAGACATTCAATAAAATTGTTCAATAATGTCTTTATTTTTTGATAATCCTAATGGCACATTATATTTCACATAATACAACCAAAATAACAAGAGGGGATCTTGTCCACCACAATAGTATTGGGCAAAGGGGTCTGACAGGGCTCTGTGATAGCCGCTACACTTTTTAGCTTGTATGTTTCCGATCTCTGGGAAAAGAGTATTGAATGTTTTTGATATCCTCCAAGATGTGGCACATTAAAGACTAACTACATTGCATAGGCGGATGATCTGATTTTCCTGGATTTTACACCGGCTGGTCTCCAACGCTCACTTGATGGAGTGGCCTCCTATATAAATCAGAATAAAGTGATTATAAATACAGTGAAATCTCAGATCATGACTATTTCAAATGAAAGCGGAAAAAGTATTCCTGTGCTATCAACAATGTAAGAGTGTTAGAGGTTGACCCAGCGAGTAATTTACCACAAACAATGTACTTAACAGACAGAAAATGAGATTGGAGTGAAAATTAAGACCTTGAACCTCAATGATGAAACTGCTAAAGTACAAATTATGTGCATAGTCTTTTGTACATCTAATATAATCTTATTGTATGAAGGTATCAGCGATGGTTCTCTATGGCGTATAATTGGTTTCTTTTACAAATAGAAAATATTTGGACAGCCTTGAGGGTCGAATACTGAAGAAGTCCTTGGTTTACCCAAATCTGTACCCATCAGTATCATCAGACTGGAGCTGGCACTACAATCCTTGTGGGCACAATATATGCATAAATGTATTTCTTTGTATGGCAAATGTATTAATGCCGAAGGCCGAAGCCTAGGATCATACTTGGGTAAGATGTTGAACACAGATTCACATGTATTCCTCCGATTACTTTAAGAAACGTTGTGTTGGTTTTATGAAATTAGCGGACCTATTAGGATCTGAGCCACAGTGGGTTTTGAAAAATAAAATCAAAAGGTGGGACAACATTGCTGAAACAGAGGACCTGCAAAGTTTGAAATTGTATACAAATTAAGGTCTTTATGTACCTATGCCTCAAGTTAGACTGTATTTAAGGACATTTCCATCACAACAGTTCCGTCATTGGTACCTTAGGTTTAGATTCAATTGACTACCTTCCCTAGAGGTCATTAGCCCTAGACATAAAATCCTTAACAAACTGAGATCATGCAGACTTTGTAAGAATCAATGCACTGGGTCACTTTATCACATAGTTTTGGGATGCACAGAGATGGCTAGCTACAGGACAGTATTTCTGGGGCCTTACATACACTCTACCTCAGCAGTTATTGCAACTAGTTTATGGGATAGATTAATGACGGGAACGAAAGTTTCTTTTTTATTAGCACTGGTGCCATTTTTAATGAACATTTTTGATGAATTGGAAAAAATTGTTGAACAGGGTGAGTGTCTTTTAAAGGAATTTTTATAAGAAATGTGGTTTTATTGATGCAATGTGTAGGGAATTTGGTAAATGTCATTTTAAATGTAGTTTGTGAATTTGCCTATTTTGTACTTTTGTGTATGGTATTATGTATACAATAAACACAATAAAAAACTAAAAAAACCGAGGATCACACACTATTGTTAAATTTGTAAAACTTGGCATTTCACACTTAGTAACCTGGGTAATCCAGAGGTGGAGCCCTTGCTCACTTTACTGTGGTTATAGATCATCCTGAGTATAAGAAATTTCATAGAACAGGTTATTTGAACTATGTTTGTTCTCAGTAGAGGGTCTCCCACACTCTTGTTAAACTAGCATGTTGCGCAATGCTCAATAGAATGGGGAAGAAGACACCTCAATAGACTTCCTCACACTTGGGGCCGAGAGTGTAGGTTTCTTGTGCCTGTAACCTGGGCTTGATTCCTAGCATTTCAGTCAGGATGTGGATTTCTCACCCTCCTTCCAGGGTTCTTCTACCTCTCAAAGCGATGGAACTCTTGCCATCTTTGATAGCTAGGACAGAAACATATTCCAGTGAGTAGGCTTGATTGTAGGCCAGGAGTGCAACAGGAAAGGAGATCAGGTACTCTGATCAGCAATTGCAGGTTTGTATTTCCATGTGTATTTATTTGCAGTCAGTATAGCAATTCTGAACGAAACAGGGGTAGATTGACAGCAGACATTCCCATTTATGGTTGCGTTACGGTAGGTGAATAAGTATTACAATATCTCTCAAGCCAGCTGGTAGAGGGGAAGGTAGGATCATGAAAATGGCATAAATCAGCCAGAACATAATGTACTCTATTAACAGCTTTGGCAGAGTTCCGGACCAGGCTCAACATCATGGAGGAATAATGCCATGCTGTGCGTCATTCACACATGGGCAAGTGATTCTTGAGAGACACTCTTTTTTTTAATTTGTGTATCATTCAGTTAAACAAATCACTTTTGACACATAACATCATAAGAAAACAACTTTTAAAAAAATGATACATCTTTCAAGTCAGGTCATCCTCCAAAAGTCAATTTGATGTAAACACATTCAATCTGCTAAAATTTGAAATATACCATGGACCTCTCCCCACAGCTTGGTGAGAAAGACAATCAGTCTCTCGTGGGAACCAGACATAAGGAGACCCCATAGAGCCGCTGGAGGGTGATGGAAATCCAATCCTGATACCCTAAGGGCCCTTCTACGCAACTCAAGCAGTGCATCACAGTTTGTCAGGAAATGTTGTACCGTCTCCACCTCACCTTTGCCACAAAGCTGGCAACATTTATCCACCCTAGGAGTATTAGACCATCGACCAACAATTTCAAAAGTTCTTATTGCATTAAATTTAAGATGAAGATAGTCCCACACAATGGAATTCCACAGAAAGTTGCTGATGTAGGTGGGTGCCAGTTGGCTTTCGAGTATATGTGGAAAGAAGCAGGCTGCGGTGGACTGGGCAGCCAGGGAAACCACAATTTGCTCACGTTTAAGAGAGACCAATTTCCCTCTCATTACATTTTTAAATTGTTTTGCACTTAACATGAGCGTACCCTCCTGGTTACTCCCAACCCACTGATCAACCTTGCTCAACATCTTACCCAGTGTTGAATTCTTCATAAAAACAGCCTTTGTAACAAAAGCATTGAACAGGAGCCCCATCAGCGTATTAGCTTGTTCATGCACAAGTCTCCAATACAGCATCAGGCTGCTGAGCACAATATGTTCATGGGTCATGGTAAGATCAAATTCCAAGGCGATCATCTTGGCTGAAACATAAGATGGTAGTCTTAGCAGAAGCTTTAAGAGCCTAACCTCAATCTTGGCTATTACACCCCAAATGCCTGAGCCCCAGACCTCAGCTGCATAACACAGGATTGGCACAACTTTTGCAACAAACAGCTTGAGCAGTATCCCTACTGAGTACCCTCCCCCCCGGGATGCAAAAGAGCATATAACCCCCACAATTCATGCTCTACGCACCTTAAGACCACACAGGTGGGACATGCCTCTAGACAACACCGAAGTATACATACTGGGACACAACCTCAATCACCACACCCTTTATGTTCTTCCCCACTGTAACCGCATTCCTATAGGATGTTTCAAATACCACAATCTTGGTTTTGGTGATATTTACCCTTAAAGAGTTCAAGGCCGAATAAGAGTTAAGATTATCCAAGGAAGATTGCAGGCCACCTGGCGTCAGGTCCAAGAAGACAATGTCCTCTGCATAGCCCATCCATAATACATAAGTATTGCCTAACTTTGGTGGAAGAGATTTCGGATCGACCAATGCGAGACCCATGTCTGAAAGGTAAATACTGAAAAGAATCCGGGCCAGGAGGCAGCCCTGCTTCAGACCCACTTCCGTTGAGATCCAAGCAGAGGTTCCACCATCTCCCTCCAGACTTATTTTGACACGTGTATTAGTGTGGAGCAATACAATCATCTTTAGTAGACCCGGTGGGATCCCCCAGCCCTCAAGGTTCCCTCACAGCCTAGCTCGATCCACTGTGTCAAAGGCAGTGCTGTTGTCTACAAACACTGCATGTATCGGTCAGTTGTGGATAAGCCGTGCATGTTCCACAATGAAGGACAGTGCTTGTATGTTAACCGAAGTTGAGCATCCCTTCCTAAAGCCGGTCTGATTCCAGGCAATGATATTATTATCCTCTGCTCACATGGTCAGCTCGTCCAACAGAAGCCCTGCAAATACCTAAGACAACACGTTAAACATGGTCAGAAGTCGATAATTCTGAGGGTCAGTTTGAGCGCCCTTCTAGTATACAGGGACTAAAATACTATCCTGCCAAGAGCATGGAACCACCTGGGTGACGAAAATACAGCTAAAAAGCTGATGAAGGGCCCTGGCCCACAAGGCAGCCTCTGCCTTGATTACAAGATTAAATAGCCTGTCCTGCCCTGGGGCTCTAGAAGATTTACTGGCACCAAAGACCCCCACGACCTGTATGCCTTTCTCAAAAATCCAATGGCCTATGTAACTCGGGGCAATGTGGCGAATATGCTTGGAGTGTCCCAGGGTCGATGAGATATAGACGATCGATTCAGATTATTGTACTCCATTGAGATCTGACTTAGATGTGCCTTGGGTATTTACTATCTCCCAACATTTTGTGGTCTCCTTACTGATGGAGATCAGTACTAAGTGACAACACTTTTGGCATTCTTTCAAATTTTTGTGCAGTCAAAGCCACTTAGTGTAAGAGCAATTTTAAAGGCATGAATTTTGGTTGTCTCTATTTCTGGGGGTAGGGAGTTATAGTGATACAGGGAATGCAGGGTAGAAAGTGGAAACTTGAGACAGAACAGGGTGGTTGGGGCACAGAAATGTTTTGCTAGGAATGTATATTGCAGGGTGCAAGGCTGCGGGAAAAGTGAGACAGAGTTAGCTGGGTGAGGGATACAGAAAGCAGCATACATGGATATGAATACAAAGAGGAATAATTTGAGGAGGGACTAGACTTGCCTGAAGGAGCATCTCAAGAGAATTACACCATATAACATTTTTCTGATCTTGTGCATATGTGTTGGTGTGTACCCCACAATACTGGTACCTTCAGTCCTGAAAAAATAGAGCCGGTACTTGTTGTTTCTGTTATAAAAAAGATTTTTTAGTTTTTAATCATTAATTCACAAGCATAAAAACACTTATAAAAGTGTTTGGTATGAGTCAAACCCAACCTCACACAGCATGGTTATAAAATACAATACAAATCACGAATTATGCATCCATATATCCACATACAACGATAAAAAAAATTACAAAAACAGACAATAAATGGATTTAACAATTTTCTAAACCCTGAGTGTAATGACTCAGGTACAAACAACTCCCGACATGTTTCAGTTCTTAGTTGCTCAGATGCATGAACTTTCTTCAGGGGAATATTTCAATTTCAAGGTTTCCACCATGCAATCCAAGGTCACAATTATGGGTTCTCACACGCTTCCTAAACCAGGAAACAAACAAAGGGGGCAGTCACCACCCATATACACCAGTCAGATAAGCTCAGAAACAAATTCCATACATCAGTGCAGTTTGTTTAATAAATCACAAAGCACTGATAAAATTAGGACATGATTGCACTCAACCTGTCCCCAATAACAAGCTACATACCTCTTCAATTGGTACCAGTAGCGCCGGTGTAACTACACCAACATTTGGCCGTTGACTCCAACAAGTCGAGTCTTGGTTATTCGATAGCTCCCTAGTAGCTGTAGGTCAACTTCAATGCTGCAAACCAGTCAAAACATACAATTCATCACAATCAGACCACAAAAAGTTTCTCCCTTTACCAGAAAAACACCAATATGTCACCAAACAGCCCTTTTAGCTGCACCAAAGTGTACCAACACCACACCGTGATAGTATTCCATGGCCGACATGTGCCCAACAACCCCACTCATTGATGAGCGGTCTGTACCGGGGCTGTTTGATACTTTTATAAATAAATGAGTACAGCGATACGGAGATGTTTACTTTTACAGAGGTTATCCCGCTTCGTTTTCCATACAGGTTTTTAGCCTTGGATACTTTAATACAGCGATTTTTGATCCATTTCTAAGAGGAACAAGATATATAATGACACGGCACACATTGGAAAAGGAGGTACAATGTATTGTTTTTACCACTTTAGGTGTACCGCACTGTACACTAGAGATTACGGTTTCTCAAATTCAACAGGTTATGGCGTTGTCATACCTAGGCGAAATGAGTGGGGTTGTTGGGCACATGTCGGCCATGGAATACTATCACGGTGTGGTGTTGGTACACTTTGGTGCAGCTAAAAGGGCTGTTTGGTGACATATTGGTGTTTTTCTGGTAAAGGGAGAAACTTTTTGTGGTCTGATTGTGATGAATTGTATGTTTTGACTGGTTTGCAGCATTGAAGTTGACCTACAGCTACTAGGGAGCTATCGAATAACCAAGACTCGACTTGTTGGAGTCAACGGCCAAATTTTGGTGTAGTTACACCGGCGCTACTGGTACCAATTGAAGAGGTATGTAGCTTGTTATTGGGGACAAGTTGAGTGCAATCATGTCCTAATTTTATCAGTACTTTGTGATTTATTAAACAAACTGCACTGATGTATGGAATTTGTTTCTGAGCTTATCTGACTGGTGTATATGGGTAGTGACTGCCCCCTTTGTTTGTTTCCTGGTTTAGGAAGCGTGTGAGAACCCATAATTGTGACCTTAGATTGCATGGTGGAAACCTTGAAATTGAAATATTCCCCCGAAGAAAGTTCATGCATCTGAGCAACTAAGAACTGAAACATGTCGGGAGTTGTTTGTACCTGAGTCATTACACTCAGGGTTTGGAAAATTGTTAAATCCATTTATTGTCTGTTTTTGTAATTCTTTTTATCGTTGTATGTGGATATATGGATGTGTAATTTGTGGTTTGTATTGTTTTTTATAACCATGCTGTGTGAGGTTGGGTTTGACTCATACCAAACACTTTCATAAGTGTTTTTATGCTTGTGAATTAATGATTAAAAACTAAAAAAACTTTTTTATAACAGAAACAACAAGTACCGGCTCTATTTTTTCAGGACTGAAGGTACCAGTATTGTGGGGTACACACCAACACATATGCACAAGATCAGAAAAATGTTATATGGTGTAATTATCTCCTTTACATATTAATATATTTGGGTCATCCCCTGACCGCGTGAGAACGTTTGAAGAGGTGCTTGTTGTGCATCATATGAAGTGGCATCTCAAGAGAAGTCAGTGTGCAGAGGTAGAAGAGGAACATGGACGGCTGTAGAAAGTTGAGTCTTGCGACAGAACAGGGTGGTTGGAGAACAGAAATGTTGGGCAGGAATTTGCATTGCAGGATGCAAGGCTGGAAGTAGAGACAGAGTTAGCCAGATGAGAGATATGGGAAGCAGCATAAATGGATTTGAATATAAAGACGAGGAATTTGAGGACGGACTAGACTTGCATGAAGAAGCATCCCAAGAGAGGTCAGTGTGCAGAGGTCGGACAAGAACATGGAAGGCTGCACAAATGTGTATTTATAAGATCAGTACTCGGGTAGGGCACATAAGAGTAGAGAGGAATGCTCCGGTACGAGGTTGGTGGAGTAGTCAAGCCACCAGAGGACAAGGGTTGACATCGAGATTTTAGTTCAGTGATGAGACAGTCAAGGAAGAGTTAGCCCTTCATGACTAGTGTCTCTGCTTGGCAAGACTCCTCATTTGACTATCCTGTGTTTAACTTCAATATGGAAAATATATTTATTTCATCAGTGAGATGGAATCAAACTTGATCATTTCTATCCCCAAAAAGTTATTCCATAGTGTATAACAGTCGAAGTAGAATAAATATGTCAACCTTTCAATGTGTTTATACTTCCCCAGCTGTGCATCATTAACTTACGGAATGCCAATCTTTCACTCTAATCATCATCTTTTCACACAAAATCAAACAACATATTTTCAAATCCACATTCAAACTCATTCAAGCTACTCCACATCATGCAAACATTCGACTTAATTTACACCAATATTATAGGCTCTGGAGCTTCATATATTGTCAATGTATTAATACATTCACATTTTTCTTTTCACTTGTAAAATGAGAAAAGACAAAATAATTTGAATTTTGAAAATGTAATTAATGAGAAACATCATACGTTTACTCCATTTGTAGGGATCACCCGGCTTGACGGATTACTTGCCATTCTACTTACGTAATTTATATCCAGTATGCTTCATATTTATTTATTTTTTATCTTCTATGGTAAGATGTGGAGGAATGGGAATACAGTTAAAAGGCTAAACTACCAACACGTTTCCAAACAGGAGAGCAATGATATTAGCAATGCAACGTATCGCATTGTCTTCATATTCCATACATTGTCGTAGAGTAGATTGAAAGGATTTTTGCCTATCATCCACACCAAGTCACATCTCAATGGTGTGCATATTCGGACACTGTTTGTGAAATATAGAATGGGGCCCCCTTCATCAGAGGGCATGTGGCACAGATGCCCCTGAGTAAAGGCTACTTTGTGATTTGAATCCTTTGTAACTGGGGGAAGTTGCCTGCCATGTAGGCCATCCCACAATGAAGGATGGGTGATCCCCCACCAAATCAATCTTGCAGAATCGGATAAATATGACTATAGATGCTTGCAGTTCGGGGTGAGATCTTGCTGAGCCAGCATGCAGCCCACAATCGAACAAAAATCAAGGTAAGCAATTCACTGTGTGTGACATGCATCAGTGAGCAAATCAAAAACTTTAATCATCCCAGAAAAGTATGGAAAGTTAGTCACTAGGGATGTTCGGTGGGCTTCTGAAAAGCTCGGCTCACTTCTGGAGTCTCCATGGGTTGCTCTTGGCTATTAAACGGAGGAATAGGTCTGACCCTCATGGTGGAGAGAGCAGGTGAGCTCGTGCTGTAGCCACTGAGATCATTTTTCTTATGTCTTTTTGCAATTTCCTTCCCTCTTTGCGATATTATACTTTGTATTGTGCATATTGTGTGGAATTGTTGAAGTCTTAATACCCCCTTGAAATAGTTACTCCTTTTCTCCTTCCAACATTTTTTAAATCCCTCTGTACATTTTTCTGCTTTGTCCCATAAAAGGGAACAAAGAAAAAAAAGCTCTTTGCAGAACCCTTTGTAAACCTATTTTTTTTGTTGTGTCGTTGAATTCCTTTCCTTTAAACCAACAAAGACAAACCCCTTGTGAATACATATGTACTAGAATATATTCCCTGTCAAAACCTTCCAGTTAGTGCCCTCCACCTCAACACTTGTTATGGAGAAAATGGATCTCTTGGGAGAAATTCATTTTGGGGGTGGAGGAAGCTCAGAAATATTAGGTGGAAGAACAGGAGGCCATTACTGAGGGGCAGTAGGAGGAAAAACAAGAAGAGGCTGGTGTGGGGAAGCATGAGGTGGAACTAGCGGAGCTAGAGATTATGTGGCAGCAGGAGAGGGAGCATGAACAGGCAGATGAGAGGCAGCCAGCGGTTGGTAAATTAGCTAGAGGAAAAGGAGGAGCCAGAGGTAAAGTAGGAGGAGGCACATGGTGGGCAGCAGGTTGTGGGAAGGGAAGAAGAGGAGCAGAAAGATGATCAATAACAAAGTAGGGGGAGAAGAGGGAGGGTGGCAGTGCTGATGCTGGGAGCTCCCATTCTGTGGAGGTGCAAAGGAGTGGACAAACAAAGGGGTTCTGCCCCAACACTTTCAAATCTAGGTGCCTCCTTGGAGTGGCCGTTCTTGCCTTTGCCTGAGTCCAAATTGCAAGCAGAGGTGTGTGCTGTTGTGTGCAATCGGTGCAATAAGAAGAGTGATACTTATGCATTTGACACAACTGTAGTGTGTAACCATTTTCAGTGGTGGCCTGTGTCATCTGTCACTCATCATCATGTCTGGAGATCCAGGTCATTCCTACTATGAGGCTGAACACAGAGGTGTTTGAAAGAGGTCCAACCACAGCCAGATACACTCACTGCAGGTATCAGGCCTGTGTGGCCTCTGATGTGAAATGCTTGACTATACCACACCTGAGCAGCTGACATAATTGTCTTTACAGCCAGGCAGGTACACATTGGTTTCATTTGAGTTTTATGTCAGTTGGGAGAGTTGGAAGATATTGCCATCCAAAATGCTCTGAAGGCTCCCCTGAATGCTCATCACCCCTACATTCCATCCCCCCACTAAACTGAACAATGGGGGTGGACATATAGTTCATTCCTTTACATTGTATATTACTCGCACATTTCTGCTCCTTTTCCCCACTAGTATCCTCTTGTCACCCCACCATCGAGCAGCCTGTTGAACCTTTTCCTCTCTTAGCCATCATGTGCATTCTTTTTGTTCCACTGCTTCTCTCCAAAATTGAAAATTCCCTCGTAACCCTGAAATCACAAACAATGGCAAAACATTTGCTTTCGACTTGGCTCCCCAACTCCATGTCCCACATTTGAAAAGAGCTAAAAGACTTTGCCGGCACATATTCTCTGCCACTTAGTACCCTCTCCGACTTACACTGTCTATATGGATCAGGGTGCGCATCTCACCTGCGTGGGGGTTTTATGCCATGCAGGGACTGTTCATTCCACTGGTCAGGGAGACATTATAGATGATGTGCTTGAAAGAACAAGTGCCAAGAGGGAGGAATGCAAGAGGTGATTGAAGTCAGGAGGGAGGAATGCACTTTCCCTTCTTCCGCCCCCTGAAGATAGTAGGGTGCAGGAGGTGATTGACGTCAGGAGGGAGCAATGCACTGTCCCTTCTTCCGCCCCCTGAAGATAGCAGGGTGCAGGAGGTGATTGAAGTAAGGAGGGAGGAAGGCACTGTCCCTTCTTCCGTCCCCTGATGATAGCAGGGTGCAGTAGGTGATTGAAGTCAGGAGGGAGGAAGGCACTGTCCCTTCTTCCGTCCCCTGAAGATAGCAGGGTGCAGGAGGTGATTGAAGTCAGGAGGGAGGAATGCACTGTCCCTTCTTCCGTCCCCTGAAGATAGCAGGGTGCAGGAGGTGATTGAAGTCAGGAGGGAGGAAGGCACTGTCCCTTCTTCCGTCCCCTGAAGATAGCAGGGTGCAGTAGGTGATTGAAGTCAGGAGGGAGGAAGGCACTGTCCCTTCTTCCGTCCCCTGAAGATAGCAGGGTGCAGGAGGTGATTGAAATCAGGAGGGAGGAATGGACTGTCCTTTCTTCCGTCCCTTGAAGATAGCAGGGTGCAGGAGGTGATTGAAGTCAGGAGGGAGGAAGGCACTGTCCCTTCTTCCGTCCCCTGGAGATAGCAGGGTGCTGGAGGTGATTGAAGTCAGGAGGGAGGAAGGCACTGTCCTTTCTTCCGTCCCCTGGAGATAGCAGGGTGCAGGAGGTGATTGAAGTCAGGAGGGAGGAAGGCACTGTCCTTTCTTCCGTCCCTTGGAGATAGCAGGGTGCAGGAGGTGATTGAAGTCAGGAGGGAGGAAGGCACTGTCCCTTCTTCCGTCCCCTGAAGATAGCAGGGTGCAGGAAGTGATAGAAGTCAGGAGGAAGGAATGCATTGTCCATTCTTCCATTCCCTGAAGATAGCAGAAGATAGCAGGGTGCAGGAGGTGATTGAAGTCAGGAGGGAGGCACTGTCCCTTCTTCCATCTCCTGAAGATAGCAGGGTGCAGGAGGTGATTGAAGTCAGGAGGGAGGAAGGCACTGTCCCTTCTTCCGTCCCCTGAAGATAGCAGGGTGCAGGAAGTGATAGAAGTCAGGAGGAAGGAATGCACTGTCCCTTCTTCCGTTCCCTGAAGATAGCAGAAGACAGCAGGGTGCAGGAGGTGATTGAAGTCAGGAGGGAGGCACTGTCCCTTCTTCCGTCCCCTGAAGATAGCAGGGTGCAGGAGGTGATTGAAGTCAGGAGCGAGGAAGGCACTTTCCTTTCTTCCGTCCCCTGGAGATAGCAGGGTGCAGGAAGTGATAGATGTCAGGAGGAAGGAATGCACTGTCCCTGCTCAGGGTGTGCAGCAATATGCTAGCTGCCATTTCTCTGAAAATGTTCTGTGTTCACCTGTCGGTCTTTCTTCTCTCCCTAGTTCATATCTTACCATTCACTCACCAGAGAGACACTGAGCAAAATGCTATATCCAGTTCTCTCCATTTCTTGTAGCATAGGGATAATACAGAAAATGCTCAAATAGGTGAGGCTCAGGTACCCGCGAGAGCCTACGTCTTAGCCATGTTGAAAGGTATTTGTCCTCTATACTACGGTGGTTTTAAAAAAGCATGAGCAGGATGTCGGAGGGGCAATGAACAACACAAGAATAGTTAAATAAGTGTTAATGGCATTGATACGGCAGACACACATTACACACATCATCAATCACCAAAGCAAGCTGTTTCACAACTACAATGCCCACTAAAAATCCTGCTACTAATTCTGCTGAGTGACATTGTAGCTGCTATAGTGACTTTGGCCTGGTGTCTTGCCATAGTCATCCTCAGCATTGTGCTCAACATGGGGCACTACCAGACATCTCTTGGACTTCCATGCTATAGCTCCAGCAGCACTAACAGCCGAGCTCAAACTTTGAATTGGAAGAGCAACATGGTTCTTAAAGATTCTATGGCAAATTCTTTCAAGAGATGCTGGTCAGGTGGACAACCCACTGAACCAGCTCGGCAGTGCGTCATCCTCTCTACTCAGCTGACATTTGCCAAGTCGCTACTAATCCACAATCTGAGGAGCTGAGAAGACGACAGCCTGATTTATATATACTTCCGGACCCATCACTTTGAAGATTGCCAATTGAGTGAGAATGATATGCCAGAGGTTCTTCATCTCTAGCCTATCACTAGATAGAAGTGTTCACAGAGCACTGGGTTGGTGATAATGGTGACAAGAGCCATGCGCTCCCTTGACATATCCGCTGCTAGTTTTGAGCACAGGGTTGTTGAATTTACTTTCTCATTATTCTTCATGCAATTCCATTTCCATCATTTCCATCGCTGCAACTTTCAACATCTGCACTGTGTCTCATTCTGCTGGGTTCTCAGAGTTCTCATGCAGCTGAATAGCAGCCACTTTGATCTTGACAAGTGGTTCAAGAAATGAGGCCAGCAGGTGTTCCTCTCATTGAGGCTATGTGGGAATATGAATACAAGGTTGAGAGCACATGTCCAACCTGCTGCGCTTTATCCACTAATCATGACCCTTATCGTTTTGAACAGCTTGAGAGCTTGACCTCTAGCAAGTACACAAGTGGCAGTTCCTCACTGAATGATGCGAGGTACCCGCTAACATAATTAGTAGTCTCCTCAAAAGGCCACAGCACACAAGAGACAGCAAACAGCAGTTTCACCTGTCTTGACATAACACATATCCCATCTGATGCTCAGATAAAATTATTTGGAGATAACTATGATGGCATTGCATTGGTCACTTTGTTGGCCCACCATGTCTAAAATAGAATTTCAGTGGGTAGTATTTGCATTCTTCAAGTGGTGTGGGACAACTTGTGGCACAACTGCAACTGGAGCAGCATGCGTCTTGCACTGTAGGCTCAGATGAAGTGTGAGCTGAAAGTCTGAGCCACATCAATCATGTCCTTCGTGGGCTGGCAAGAGTGGATGGACTGTGTCATGACAAAGTCGAAGGACATGGGCAAATCAAGTAACATGCATTGACTTGCCAAGGACAGTCAGCCTTATTTTAGGAGCACCCAAGAGCAGCTGTAGGTGTCATGGTCTTGGCTACTAGCACGCACCACCTCCTCAACCTTCTCCTAGATGGCAACTCCCCTGTGTGTTCGGACTTCGCGTCCTTGAATATACAAAGAGGTCTGGTGGCGCACAGATTGCATTTGCTGGCCGTTAGCATTGCACAGGGTTCCAGACCCTTCCCATATGGGTGTGGTCTCAGCCATGTGGATAATGCTCTGTCCAATGTTCTATTGGTCTATTGTGAAGTGGATTTTCTGCGCCTCAAAATGATCTACTGCCTGCCCCGCTGCATAAGGTACCCCATCATATAAAGCTGGTACAACCCTTTGTAAAAGGTTATGTTGACTGGTAACATCAAAGCAGTGATGGGCTTTACTTGTTACCTGTTTGATACCAGTGTTTTTGATAAAAACATCAATTGAGAGGTTCACAGCCAACATGAGCACCACACTGTGGATTTCAAAGACATTTAAATATTTTCTTATTTTCCTTTGTCCTTAAAGTTCAGTTCTTTAAAACCAACAGCGTTCAAAAGCGTGTCTATTCCGGGAAAACGTGAAGTATCGGGTGCAGGGATTTAATGTTGTCTTTGCTTTCTATGCACAGGAGCTCTCTCCCTTTGGGAACAGTGTCTTTAAATGGCCTCGTATGATGGTCCTCTGCCCCAGGGCTGGGTGACGAGAGAATCTTCCCCGTACTCCAGCCCCCTATCCACAAGCTCTGGGAGGCATCAGGCCACCTTGGTCGTCCCATTAGATGTCCACAGAGTTAGGCAAGGGAATTTGTCACAGCACCTGTTCAAGAAAGTGTCTGTCCCCACTTATTCTTCCCAGCCTCACACTGCATCTCTCGGGTAGTGATTGTTATCCCACAGACCCTTGCCCCTCACACCCTTGCCCCTCAATATATCCAACCCATGATACTGTTAGTTCGCTTGTCAGATCTGAACTGTGCCCTGTCCTACACAGTACCTCTGTCCCTCATCTACCCCTCACCTGTACATCCTAGTGGACGTCATTACCGCATTGCCTTTGGGGGCACAATCCCGTGCTTCTTGTTGGGGTGATCTCAATGAAGCCTATTTGAGTCCTTCTTTATTACACATTATTCGTTTCTCACTCTCCTTTTGGAGAGTGTCAGACCAATTTAAGACTGCCTTCCTGTCTCCTCTGTCTTATATGTGTGTGTGTCTGCAACTGCTAGAAACAGCCCATGACGAGCACACGTCTTGTTCATATTTGCTAGAAACAATGAACTCACTGAGAAGCAAGGAAAACACTCTATAATTTGCATTTATTTTTGCAATACGTAGATAGAAAGGCAACTAATCTCTACAAACTGCACAGGAAATTAATTGCGCTGAGAAATAGGTAAATGCACAAATCAAATGAGCACAGTTTTTACGTTCCTTCATTAATCGGGCTGTGCTAGGAACCCTCAATGGACACCGGACTGGAATGCTCTTCCCCCACAGTCCAGCAACCATTACGAAACAGTGGACAGGAACAGTCACTTAGAGGCCTTTGGTTCCAGGATGTCCTGCAAGCACTGCGAGCTCACTGGTGAATACCCCCCTTCCCTTCTGCATGTGTGACGCTTTACAAAAGTGTGTCTATCTATCAAATGTTATGTCAAGGCTTCTAGAAGCTTCTGATTATCTTCTTTGCTATTGATATGTACTTGCTGCACCTGGCGCCAACTTGCTCTTTCCCCCTCCCTCCTAGGGACTGGTGAGGCCTCGTGGGAAGTGTTTCAGGAATTTGGTCTTATCACTGACCATGGTCAATCTGGACTTCTGATGCAACCTCATATCTGTTTATATTTGAACATTGCAGGGAAAACAGAAAAAACAGGCATTTGGTGCGTACTTTGAAAATCAATGAACCCTTAATAACTCAGGCAGGCCTCGGGCTGTTCTGCCATTATATAAGATCCTCTACTTAAGAATTCGCAGGCTGACCTCATTAAGATTGAAAACTTTAGGCCAATCTGCAAATTACCATTGCTAACAAAAATTCTGGAAAGAACAGTTGTTAAAAAAGGTCCAGGCCTCTGCTGAAATTCATGGTCATGTTGGCCTTTCCCAAGGGTGTTTCCCCACACTCCAAGGGATGGATTGGGGCACAGCAGGAACATTGGTTCTTCTGGACCTGTCCACTGCCTTTTTTAGGGTCAGCCACTCAATCCTTCTCATGCACCTAGCTAATTTTAAAATTGGCAAAAGACCACTGAAGTGTAACATCTAAAAACACTTCTTCTAAAACGCATTAGTGAAAAAAAGATTCTGAGCGATGTGGCCAGCTAAAAACAATTTGCCTGAAAGTGACCGACCACCTGTTTGAAAGGAAAAACATTGCACTATGCAAACAATTACTGAGAGCGTGGGGAGAGCAGGACCAGCAAAAGAAGAGTACAGACATAGTGTGAAGGTATTGGCGGCTAATAAGTGAAGCAGGTGGAGACCGCTTTAGCCAGAAATGTAATGTGAGCCACCGCCGACAAAGTAAGATCAGGACTATGGGATACAGATGGGACTTGGATGGGAACAAAGAAGAAACGGGGTATGGACTCTCCCCTGTAAAGAAATTGAGTTTTGTTCATTAAAATGTAATCTAGGGCCATGTAGATAGAGAGAGGGCTGATGCAGAAGATGGGCAGGTTGTGAGTGGGGTGGAGTGGTAGTGAGATTAAAGGACACATTGGAGAAGGAGACGTTGTGGGCAGGAGAGGAAGAAGGAAGCCATGGGGTCTCCCCAGTCAACACAGTCCCCAGATTGAATGTCAAGAGGTTCGCAAAGGCCTGATGCCAAACGCATGTAAGGGCATATAGGAACAGGATTAAAGGAAATATGTTATTGAGGAAATAATGCAGTACACAGATTGGAGGTGTTTTACCCTAAAATACAATTGGTGGATTTTTTTTCTTACAATAGGGATCTTTCAGATGTATCTTCATGCAGAACCCAGTAAAGATTACATTTTTTCTCACACACCATTCACAATAAGCAATGATGGCTCTATTTACATACTAAAAATACATTTCCCTGTGGGCTTGCATGGGAATCAGCCCCCTCTGGCTCCTATTTCATGTTTATAAAACAACACTCATCAGACGAATACTCCTGAACATCTCAGTGTGTAATTATGCTCTGATGACATCCTGATTCTCTTCAGGCTCACCATGAAGCAAAAACTATCTGTGTCAGGCTTTGCTCAGTGCATACTATCAATGGGTAACTGGCTGAGGGAGAATCCCCTTAAAATTAACCACGCAAACCTGAAATCATGATCAAAGGGGGACACATGGCCAATTGGCCTACTGAGATTTGGAATTCTCAAGTGAGATCAGATCGGCAACCGAGGAAATTGTAAAACATGTGGCTGTCATATGTAAGGTCCTGACCATACCGCAGCACACCAGGTCTCTGTAGTGGTATTAAAAAGCACTTTGTTAACCTCCAAATTATAAAGAGGATATTTCTCTTCTTTACGTTCCCCAATAGATTCCAGGTAATGAAGTCCTGTGGGCTATCACGCTGGGAATAAGCTAACTGCATAGGTCTAGGCAGCTGCAGAGGGTGCACACTGCCACAGACCACCTAGTGCAGCGTAATAAATACAACTGTATCGCCTCAGCTGGTCAATCTTTGCACTGACTCGCAATGAATACGTGAGTGTAGTTCGAATATTTATGTTTTGTCCACCAAACACTGTTTGGCCGTGGCTCAAAATTAATCGGCAAAGGATTCTGCTTCTACACTCTGAATCCAAATCTGCGCACAATGTTGGCCGGTCTCAAGAGGATTCCTCGATCAAAGGAAATCCGATCTGGTATACCCCATATTCTCATATTTAGCCCAAAAATAAATAGAACACCCTCTCCTCGACACAAAGAATGACGCTGGATCATAGAGAATTCAGTAGACAACCTGAAACATACCTGTTCCCACAGTACATATGGGGCCACTTTTCTATTCAACAGGTACATAGAGCCAGGAGGCCACTGCAGTGGTGGCAGACTGGTTCCACCAGAGCTGGTAAACGTAACATAAGATAATGTAAGAAGATTGGGGGTGATTGGGATACTAACTGCTGGCAATAATTGTTTCTTTTCTAAACAATGTTACTGTTTATTCACATTTATATTGGGCAGCACATTTACGCACAGGTTAAAAGGCTCATTAGAGATGTGTCACAACTATAACCTGATGGAGTTGGAAACAGAACACAATGGCCCTCATTACGAGTTTGGAGGTGACCATGCCGCTATTGGCGGCATGGCTGCCGACGAAATTGCGTCGGGGTCCGGGTCCTCGGAATGAGGACCTCCCGGGCCATTCCGAGTTCGGATGGCCCAGTAATTCCTCCCTCCAAGGACCCGGATACGGTCATTCCCCTTCAGCCCTCTTAGGGCTGAATGGGAATGGGAGAAGGAACAAACAACAGGCCATTACGAGATGGCCTGTTGTTTGCACCCTCTTCCCCTAGCGGGACCCAGTAAGCACGCCTGTTTTTCCCAGGTGTGCATACCGTGCCCCGCAAGGGGAACTCGTAATGCGGCGGTATGGAGTGAACGGCGCCAGCACCTTTTACGGCGCCGTTCACTCCGTACCGCCAGGGTCGTAATGAGGCCCAATAGGTTGATAATGGCTCCAATTTTATTTAGCAATGGGTATTGAGTTGAGAATTAAATAAATGTAGTCATTAAACCAGGGTGGGGTAGTGTGATGATTTTTTTAAATTGCATGTGGTTAAACAAATATTAACTTTTAACAAAAATAAAGAAAATGGAAAGTTTAAAATAATATCATAAGCAATCTAACATTGGCATTTAACATGTAATTCATACATCATTGATGAGCTTAAATTGCACGATACATCTGAGTACAGATAATGCTATTGAAACTTGATTCCTCCAGAATAAACGTTGCCATACGTTTTCCACTTCTAGAAGGGCAAACTATGAACAAACTGTTTAAAGTGCAAGTTACGTAGAGTAAGTAAAGCACAGCATTTCATAATCATATGTTTGAGATTCTCAATCTCGTTTTCATTATTACTAAAAGTACAGTAGGGCTACTCTTTCGGAAGCTTGTTTCGAATACATAATATTTCCATGGCAGCTAGTTGGTTGATCTAGACCTCATGAAGATTCCTCACCACTGGGCATTTGGAAACTTCCTGAGAAAAGGCGCCAGAACTAATGTTCCGAAATGTTAATCTTTTTTAATTTATTTATTTTATTAGCATTTTTATAGTTTACATTTAAACCTTTTTATGCTATTTCCTAAAAAAAATCAAACTTTCATAAAATTACTGGCAAGAAGAAGTATATAAAATCTCATTAAAGTGAAGAAAAAAGAGAAAAGAAAAAAAAACAAGGAAAAAAAACAACAGGTTATAAAAAAGGGGGGGAAGAAAATGAAAAAGTTAATAATGAATAGGGCCCCCAGGTCCTTTCCCAAAAGTCTGATTGCGCTCCAATCTTCATTAATTTTTTCCTCTCATCTCAGTGAAGCTCTTCTTTTCGTCTTATTCTGAAGTTGTATTGTTTGTATTTGTAAAGGTGTTTTCACCAAAAACAAATTAACATTTTTTTTTAAAAAGGCATCAGAAAACCTCCCTTTTTATATTCTTTCTTCATTTGTGCATAACGGCTGTAATTGTGCATCAATTGCATGTTTCTATCCAGTCCTTACGGTTAACAGTCAGTTTCACTCCACAGGCATTCTGTAACAAAACATCACAAAGGACGTCCACTTAGTGAAGAATGTTGAGACGTTACTGGGAGAAGCCCCTTTTCGTTAGGGTCCGTCATCAAAGTTTGAAAATTCTTGAATATAGAGCTTCTTGGTGGATCCAGAAATGTACGATTTAACTACAATTTCTTCTATGTAACATGTGATCTAAGGGAAAGAAGGCAAAGCACGTAACGAATGACCGCTGCTGGAACACAATTGCGCAGCCTTAGGGTTTCATGCCAAACTAAAGATTCGAGACAATCCATTTTATCCATAATCCAGGGTTGCATGATATCAACACCACAAGTTAATTTTGGGACACCCTTACCGCCATATAATTTAATTAAGGGTATTAAATAAAACTTGCCTTATTTCCTGTTTATCTTTCCCATTTGGCCAGCTAAAAAAGTGGCCTTATGACATAAGTAGTCGCAAATGTAGGCTTTATTGGGTCTTGCAGTAATTGGAAATCCCAAATAGATGAAATATGCTTTGTTTCAAGTCTTATTTATTTATATATTTATTTATTTTGACACTTGTAAAGCGCACCAAACCCTGAGGCATATGGGTGCTGGTTTTTGACTGTAAAGCAAAAGGTACATACATCATTTGTAATAAGGTTACGGTTAACAGTTCTGTACAGAGTCATGAATATGGTTAATGGTACTGGGAGGGGTGTATGTTTTGGGCGGAGTTGTGATTGAGTTACTTTAACAGTTTGTGTGTGAAAAGCCATGTTTTCAAGCTTTTACGAAAGCTACAAAAGGAAGATTATGATCTTAATGGGAATGGCAGAGCATTCTAGTGTCTGGCAGCTACCACTGAGAAGCTACTGCCCCATGCTTTCTGTAGTTTGAATCTAGGAATGATGAGTAAATGCCAGTAGATTGAACACATTGGTCTGTTGGATTGGTTTTTAGAAAATATGTTGGATAATTACATGGAGGCTGAGTTGGACAGACATTTTGTAAGTCAAGGAGAAGGTTTTGAATAGGATTCGATCATGGATCAGTAACCAGTGGGCATTCCGTCTCATCATGGTAATGTGTATATTTTTGGGGCTGTTAATGGTTGCTCTTAGAGCATTAGTTTGAATCATCTGCAGTTTTTTTGATATTGCGGCTGTTAGTACCTGCATAAAGGATGTTGGAGTAGTATAATCTGGGTGAGAGCCCTAGCCAGCATAATACAGCTGTCGGATGACAGGAAAGGTCTACAGACATTGATGAGTTTTGAAGTGAAAGCTGCCGCTGATGCTGTGGCATTGACTTGTCTAGTTAAGGTGAGAGCTGAGCCAAGGTAAATGCCCAGGGTTTTTACTTCCTTTGAGACATTGATGGTGATGCCATCAATAGCAAATGTTTTGAAGGAGTTGCATAGTTTGTTTAGCTGGTTTTATGAGCCTATGAGAAGTAATTCAATTTTGTCATCATTTTAGCACAGGCCATGTTGGACCATTCAAGCCGGGATGGTTTGGTATATTTCATTTAGTGATTTTGAGTCTGTGTCATATGAACATGTGATGGGTATGAGAAGTGAGTGTCGTCTGCATAGTTAGTGTAGGTGACACTCAAGTCATCGAGAAGGACAAATAGAGGTTTGGAGAAAATGTTACAGAGTGTAGAGGAGACACAAGAGTCTTGAGGTACTGCGCAGGTGACAGTGGCTGGCAGTGCTGCTGCGGTAGGCTAGAAGACCCTCATAGTTCTGTTGGTTAGGCAGGACTGTATCCAATGTATGGCTTTGGTTGAGAAATGGACAGCCGAGGAGAGATGTTTGCAGAGCATGTTGTAGTTGACTAAATCTAGTTGACTAAATCAAAGGCTGCTGATAGGTCTAGCAGGAGGAAGCGTGCTAGATTGCCATTATCTTTGATCTCGTCCATTTGTATTTTTAGGTCCAGGAGGGCTGATTGCCATGTCATGGATGGAAGCCTGATTGGTGTAGGCCCAGGAGGTTGCTGGTTTCCAGATGCGTTTGGATTTGCAGATAAACTGCTCTGTCCAATATTTTAAGGAGGAAAGGTACTGTTGTTATAGGTCAGTAGTTTGTCAGGATGTTGCAGTCTAAGGTAGGTTTCTTCCGTAAGGGTAGGCCCCACACATCTTTTTGGTTAGTTGGGACAGTGCTTCTTTCAAATGAGACATTTATTAGGGTTGTGATGAACAGGGTAATTTCGGTAGTACAGTCTTCGATGAGAGAGGCTGGGCAGATGTCACCTTGACACCTGGAAGGCTTCTGTTGTTGGGACTTGGGTGAATTCAAATTGTGTATTCGTTTTTTGGGATGTATAACTAGGAATCTGCTGGGGTTGGACAGTGTTAAGTTCTTCTTTTTCAATTCGATTATGGATTGTAGAAGGGTGATTTTGTCAAGGAGAGCTTTCTGTATATCTGTGCACCAGGTAGTGTCTTTAAGACACGATTCTTGCTGTGGCACTGGTAATTCAAGTTCTCGTAGAATGGAGAAGAGTTCCTTGGTGCCTGAGTCGGCTTTGCTGATTTTCTCGTTGTATGTGGCACTTTTAGTTTGGAGGATGGCCTGTTTATAGTTTTTGGATGGCACTGAGAAGATTTCTTTGTCTGATTCAGTGGGGTATTTATTACCAATTGGTCTCAGCTGTGCATTGTTTTGAGGTTCGGTGAGTACCAGGAATTTAGGTGGGCTAGAGGTTTAGCTTTGTGCATACTCAGTGGTGCTACTTTGTCAATGGCAGCTAGGAGAGTTTGATTATATACCTCTACCATGGTGGTGGGGTCGTTGACAGAGTTATCAGAGTATTCGGTAATGGGCTGCATCAGAGGTAGTAATTTCTCTGCTGTAATGTTATGCGTATTTTTAGATAATGCGGCTGGTGCTTTGGGGGGCGGTGTATCTGCAGCGAGGTACTTTAGGATGTTGAAGGAGATTACATGATGGTCAGACCAGGGACATGGGGTGTTGGAGAGGATGTTGGTATTGCAGTTGAGGTCTGCCAGCCAGTCGAGGGTCTGACCTTTGATATGTGTGTGGTTAATAGTGCGGTGTGAAAACCGTAATGCATCAATGGCATTGGAGAGGGTGAGAGCATTGCCATTGGTAGGGTCGTAAAGTCCCAGATTTAAGTTCCCCAACAGTGTGATTTGATAGCATACCTTGGTATTCACTGAAAGGCGTTGTGCAATATCTTCTGTAAAGGAAAGCACCAGACCTAGGGTCTGTATATAAGGTGGAGGGTCATGGCGACTGAGGAGGCTAATGAGATTTTGATAGATAGTTCCTCACTTGAGTGGAATGATTGGTTGGGTATTTCCCTAATGGTGAGTTGGTTCTTACCAATAAATGCTACTCCTCCTCCTTTGGAATCCGGTCTATAAATCCTGAAGATATTGTAGCTTTCAGGGATTGCGAGAGAGAGTGCCGGGCCGGCTGCTGCGTGGAGCCATGTTTTTGTGATAGCTAGGAAGTCTAGATTATTTGTAGTGATAAGGTCGGCAATGTCTAGAGCATGTGTCGGGAGTGACCTTGCATTAATGAGGGCACCCTTGAGCATGATTGCTTTCAGGTTAGTGTTGTCTATGGGGGCTGGTTTGACCTCAATGCTTGACGGATGTTCCAGAGCTGGTGGGATTGCTGTACTTAATTCGGAGGTAGTGGGTTTCAGGAGAAAGGTTGTGTGACCTACGGTGGAGGTGTTCCGATCACTAGCGTCATTGTTAGAGTCATGTGTGATGTCTTTCAAGTTGCATGTAGTAGCAGTTAAATCATGGGTGGAGGCCTTCGATTTGCTATAGGAGACAGGCAAGGGCAGTTGATGTGATCAAGTGTTGTCAATAAATGATGTAAACCCTGGGCACTTTTTTGTTTTAGTCAAGTGTAATATTTTTGCTTTGGGGGATTTACTATAAGACAGTTATCCTTAAAAAAAAACATTGAAAACATTGACTAAGCTTTGGAAACCATTTGTGTGCCATCAAAGAGTAGAACGTCTTCTGCATACACCAGCTAAGAGAATTTAAAAGTGGCAAGTTTCTGTTACACAAAGGCAATGCTCGCAGAAATATTCATCGGTGTCCAACACGTAAAAGATTGAAAAGGCCGGGTACCAAAATGCACCCATGTCTCAACCCAGACTGGGTTTGACAATTGTGGTTAAGCCTCATACATATATTCGAGTCCCCATGAAGATTAATTATGTTATCCAGCAGCCTCCGGAGGAAGTCCATACGTAGCTAATTTAAGACAAATAAGGTCTCTATTCACTAGAACAAAGGCAGCAGAGAGATCAATGGACTCTATGTATACTGATTTACATGTTTTCCTCCATGTCAAATCTTGTAGGCATTTTATTATGAAGCCATGAAGTGCTGTACTGATATTTTTGAGGAAGTGCATTTGGTATTTTTGAAGTCTGTCAGAATTACTTATGATTACCAGGAATAGTGATGCAAAGATCTTGCTTCCTGCGCCCATGACAAATAATCGGTCTATAATCTCATACCTTTTAAAAAAATAGGAAAGATATATGAGGTTTTCCAGCTAGATGGGGGTCATGTAATTGCTCATAATGTGTTTAAAAAGGATATAGTGATGAGTCCAGGGAAATCGTCCCTTCTCCTCAAGGGGTGAACCCCCACCCCCCCCCGTGAGGCTAGGGAGGTGAGCCCACTCTGCAATACACTCCCTATGGGTAGAGGCAAGTGGGACATCACTGGCATACACGCCCTCTTGGTGGACAAGAACTCCTGTTCCAGTGAGGAACTCCATCAAGTGTTGCACATGGAGTGCTGTACAATGCCAGAAACTGTGAAGTATCAAAACTGGGATGAAGAAACTCCCAATAGATACTGTTATCGTATAGGAAAAGGTCATGGCCCTTTAAATCAAAATGCCCAATCCACTGAGATGAGTATCTGGATAAATTGACATCCCAAGAGAGAGGGATGAGAAGGGGCGAGAGAGAGAGAGAGAGAGAGAGAGAGAGAGAGAGAGAGAGAGAGAGAGAGAGAGAGAGAGCGAGACCACACACCAGCTGGGGGAGGTACCAATCTGCATAGAATGTGACCAGGAAGGAAACCCAGAAGCCTGCGAGTTTCAAACTTACTTCGCTTGGCAGTATGGTAAACAAGGAACCCAGAGCCGCAGCACACCGCAAGCATGAGAGAGAGGAAGGACAGGCGCCCAACTGAAGGAGGTAGCGGGAGCATGGACAGAAAGCAGTGGACAGCAGGTCCAGGCAACGTCATCCATACCGCCGGCACTAGTAGACAGTAAGGTGTCGGTCGCATGACAGCCGACCAGGACGCCAAGAAGAACCACGAAACCTCAAGGAGAGCAATGCCAGAGGAGTAAAGGCATTGATGGACTGTGAACCAGAAAAGAGTCTCAAAGGAATCTGGCTCCCGAAGACGTTCTCCTACTGCAAGGAAGGTAGGTAGCGGGGAGAATGGGAGGCCGGGCAGAGCCCAAGGGAATCATTATTTCACACGGCTAACTTGTCCCAGTAGAAATACTGAAACTAAGTTAAACTTAAACCCAAGGAAGTAAAGTTGTTGTAACAATAGAGAAAGGAAACATTATATCACACAGCTAACTCATCCCAGTAGAAATTCTGAAACAGAGTTAAACTTGAAACAAAGGATTTACAAGTGTTATAATTTTAAAGAATTAACTGTTGAACAACTAGATATTAGTCTATTTGTGGATTACTTACTAAAAAGACTGATACTAGAAGTACCCGTAGGAGAAGGGAGTCATTCTCCAAACCTAAGTTCGTTTTCATAGTGGTGGGGTCAGAAAAAGGTAGTTGTGGACAGCAGATTTATTCCTTTTGAACATTCACGACTGACTGATGAGCCCCTTAGTTAATAAGCTAGGCAGGGAACACCCATAGTGATAGGGTGATAGGGAAAGATAGGCTTCATCCTTTTACTTTAATAACACATTACACTAGATGGCTTCAATGAGCCTGTGTTCTTCTTCTGGCCCTTCACAATATACAGGATGCATGTTTATTTTTATGGAGCTTGTTTGAACAGTCGATTAGAACGCTTGTTCAGACCTGCTGCACTTTTCATTATAGTTATTATTTCCTCATTATCAAAATTAGAAGGCCACTCACTACCCATATTATATTCCGACTTCATAACTAATTATGTATTTCTTGCATATAATTCCCCAAAGTAATTCACCCGCTCCTGTACTTGGATAGGACTGGTTTGTATTTAGACCTGATTATTCTCTTGGTCATTTATTATATTCCAGCCAACTTTCCAATCACAATTTTCAAAAAATGTTCAAAAAACCTATGGATCAGCAGATAACGATGCTGAGGTAGTCAATTTTTGTAACTTTGTCAAGCTCTTTTAATTTCCACATTCTGTTGAGTGGCGTTTTTTTCCATTGTTTTTAATCCGAGTGATATTTTGCCTGAAGGTTTTCTTCTGTTCGAAGTCCTGCATATTAAAAGCATGAGGGTGTTTTCTGTTACTATTATGATTTTTATTTTTTAACTAAAAATTGTCATCCTCAAATTGTTTTGAATGAAAAGATAGATACGATCAGAGTTGAATGTATCATACTTCCAGTCAAGTATAGTTTTATTTAATACTTCAGAAATATTCCCATTACATTTTTCAATCCGATTATAATTCCACTTGACTCGATTATTTTCGGGTTGACAACTAAATTAGCTGGATCCCATGCATTCTTGCTTTAATATGCAAGTCAAATTCACAAGATAACATGTTATGATCACTAAGTTTTGAATTCAGCACATTTAACCTATTACAGATCATAGAGAGACTCCTACTGTCGAAAATATAATCCAACATTGACACTTTATCTCCTCTATGCTTCAGAGAGGGATGCCACTGTAACATTTCCGTTAAGCATATACAACCCCAGGTGATTAAATCAGAAGCCCATAGTTGTCCTGAGTGTGCTTTTTATGCGACTGGTCTACTGGTTCATTTATGTACTCTAAATCTTTGGGACAGTTATCAATATTTTAGCAAGTGAAGTTAAAGTGTCCAGCTACAAATATGTTACCATTTATTGTTGAGACTAGAAAATCCATAACCAACAAAGTGAGGTTTTCAAGGATTAATCTCAGTCCAAAAAGTCCAACGTGCCAATAGATGTTAATTATTAAAATGTTTGCTACGGGCACATCTTGAAATTATATTAAATGAGAAGGAATGATTGTGGTTTTACTAGCAAACAGTAAGAGATGAACATATGTTTCCATGTATGATGTCACCACTGTAACTCCAACCTCAGTGTTCGTGAGCTTATTAGGGTGACCCTGTCTTTATTGGCTACAGGTAGTGCTGGTTGTCATAATCTGGATTGTGTATAATCAGTCGCCAATGCTGAGAACAGATTTTTGGCCACCTCAGGTTACAGGGGCAAGGACACAGGCTCTGAGCCAGTGGATCACGTGGATCTGAACCGCCTCGACAAGGGATGGTCCATCAGCGCTGGATATCATCATGGGGGTGTAGGCTCTACACCCCTCTTCTGAGTATGATGTAACCAGACTTTTTCATGAGCCTCCATGTTCACCCAGAAATAGTCCACTTCAGGACATCCCATGGACATAGAGGGTTGAGTAAGGTCTCGGGACAATGACTGGGTCATTCTTAGAAAGGAGGCAGAAATAATGTGCCACCAGAAGGCCCTGTAAGTACCTCTCAACATGTCAGGGTCCAGCGTCTAAAAGTCAATACAAAGAGTGAGCTTGGAGGGTTGGGAGTGGCTTATTGAGACGAAGCTGTCCATTTGTCTTGCAAGCCAAATGTAATCGACTTTTTTTGCTCAATTCATTGCTCGAAATTAAAACTACATTTTCCTGACATTCACAGTATACCACCATTTCTATAACATGGGGTCATTCTTAAACGGTCCTATTGAGAGGTCAGTCCTATAATGACTAGCAGCGGGTGACAGGTCCTCATATGTCTAAAAACGTGTGCCCATGCGTACCCAAAACATTTGCCATTGCCATTATTTGTTTGAATTTGTTTAATCTAGTTTTGTTTACATTTCACCCAGTGAATACCAATTTAGGGATTTTATGTCTCATTATCCTTCAAATACACGTCTGCCCCTTGGTGGTCTCCGCTCTTTAGCTTAAAAGTCATTATAAGATGTTAATGGTAATTGCCCCCAAATCAAGCCCACTGAAAAGTTTCCAATCACTGTACCAGAAAACATGTTCACTCGAGATTTTTAGGCTGATGCTGTTGTCATGTAACCATAGTGAACAACAGGGGATGATTGAAAACAACTTTACATGAAAGCCTTGCAGAGGAGAAGGATACCTACCAGCCGCATACCTTCCACGTGTTAATAATTACAGAGATATGCCGGACAGAAGATTCGGAGATCCAATCAGTGATTCAGAGATCCGATCCGCAGCAGCCAACATCCCGCAGAACATACCACACGTGCACTCTTTCTCTATCTCTGCTTCTCACTCTCTTACTCGCCGCCATGATTTCGCTTTTTATTAGTCTTCTCGCTGCCTATCACTCTCTTCCTCTCTCTGTGCCTTCCCCTCTTCCTAGCTGCCTTTCTCACTGTCTCTTCGACTTTCCTATTTCATTTGACTTGGTTGCTCCCATGTGGATTGTACCCCCCGGTTCCGTCACTCAATGCTTCCCAACCCTACCTTTCTACTCATGTGCACTGGCCTCTCCTCCAAATGGTTATTGCCTTGGGATTCAGGCGAGCTGTGATTTGTGTACAGGACAGCGTACCTTCATTTTTCGTGCGCTTACAGTGCACATTTCAGCTTCCTTACTTTGTCTCTATTGGGCCTATCAGCTGCTCTGATCCAGTGGTCAGGAAGGAGGAAACAGAGAACACTTGAATTGACAATGCTAACCTGTCTGGATTTCTCTTACAGTGAGAGGTTTTTGTGTGCTGAGAAATAAGATGCTTCTTGTGTTTGTTTTGTGTTACTGTGTTTGAAGGGGGTGAGGAAAGTCCAGGCAGCGAGATCAGGATTGATTGGCGTTCTGAGTAATCTACCACTTTACACTGAGATACAGCGCCTAGACGAATCAGCGTTTGGTGCGCTTTACAAGTGTCGAAATAAATAAATAAATACATAAGAAGAGTTCACGTGAGCGGGGATGTGCAGTGCCAGTAGCACTTCTCTGCAAAGTTGATCCTTTCAGAGAGTACATATCATCACTCTTCAAAAGTGTTGTTGAATTGCAGTGGATAGTGTCCGCACTTTCCAGCAGAGCTACTATGCATTTAATAGGCGGTGTCAGCACTTTCCAGCAGGGCTGCTATACATGTAATGGGCAGAGTCAGCACTTTCCAGCAGGGCTGCTATACGGGTAATGGACACTGTCAGCACTTTCCAGCAGGGCTGCTCTACATGTAATGGGCAGTGTCAGCACTTTCCAGCAGGGCTGCTATACATGTAATGGAGAGTGTCAGCACTTTCCAGCAGGACTGCTATACATGTAATGGGACAATGCTGCACTTCTCAGCAGGACTTGTATAGTTCACATTGCAGATCATTGCCACTTGCTGGCACTGCAGGAAAAGGGGCAAGTGCCATGAAGGGTATGGAGTCTGCACACCCATGTAACAAAGATGAGCAGGTGTTATAAAGACTGCTGCGGTGTATGCACAGCACCTTCCATGATATACCATACACCTTTGCAAGTGAATGACTGACAGTGCCAACCTATTCTGTAAGGAGGTTGCACAGTAATTACGGTCAAGTAACGGTTTCGCCAATTTCTTTAAAAAGCTAATATTGTCCGACCTGAAAAAGTGGTCATCCCAAGTGAAAACCGGTAACTTTGAATTAGACCTAACTTATCAGCCCGGGGTGTACCCCAAGCTTAGGCCCTAGCTCCTCGATTTCCAACATCTACATGAGTACACTGGACACATATGTGTTTATGGGTATATATAAAGCGTAAGCAAAGCATAAAGAAATGTACATAGGCTGGGAGATATCTATCACTAAACGGAGTTAAACACTATACAGAAACTAAGCCTAAAGGTTAAGAGCGGCTGGCACTGTGTACGGGTTTAAATATTCTTGACAACTTTTGACACATTTCTAACTTCTCTATTAGGGTAACATTATTGGAAGAAATATTGTCTTCAATACTGTAAAGATACAGCCAACCACACTCCTTTTTCCATGATCAACTGTCAGGTCTCAAGCCGGCTTAAGGCCCAGAAACCACTGCACTGGACACGGGAGAGAAGATCCCCCTGTAACTGTTTGGATTTGAACCGGCGACTCTGATGCTACTGAATTGCTGCTTATAGACAGTGACATCTTAATAGAGTGCCCTTAAATCTTCATGGGAATAGGAGGAAAATCTCATCACATGTGAAAACTGGTAACTTTGTATTAGCCCCAAACCCCTTAATTTCTGGAGTACCCCAAGGCTCTGCCCTAGCTCTATGGCTTTTCATCATCTGCATTAGATCACTGGCCTCAGTCATAGAAATCCTTTATATTCCATTTTGCCTATATGTGGATGACTCTCAACTTTTGATTTGTTTAAGAGTTATTTTACCTTTAATTATCCAATTACATACAGCCTAGAAACCTCCCATGAATGGATGCATCCAAGTAATCTTAGCCTTTAGCAGCAACATGGAAGAAGTCCTTTTCAGAATTTCAGTCATGGAAGGTCTGCCTTTAAAATGGCCCCCATCAAAGAAAATGTCATAATCTGTGGGTCACGTCCATCTCTGACCTATCGTTACCAGTTCAGATGGAGTCAGACATTAATAGTGCACATCAAGCGCATATTCATAAACAAATACCACTTTCTGTGGCACATGTTGGTTGCCATCAGAGCCGCGGTGCTTTCAGAACGCGTCTATTGCAATTGTCTCTACACTGGAGTCAACAGGAAGGTGTAGCGGAAAATGAAAGGAGATGCATGTCATGTGGTATTTTGTTCTAATTCAAAATGAAGAAATGTGAAGCGGCTTCAAGATACCAACCAACATGAACGCTGCTATTGTGGTTAGACTAGGCCAATAGAGCGATGCACTGGCTTGGTTAGATGCTACTGAAATGATGACATTGTAGATGGTGGCCACACAATGAAGGAGCCACGTGTGACCACGCGTGACACCCATCCGATTAAGGATTCTCCGGGCTGTGAAAGTTAATACATCTCTGATATCAGCATACTATGTTCAGTTAATGCAATGGAAGCTGTCAACATTTGGATTTACTTTCAATTGTAAAACTGTACTAACATAAGTGCCAAACTTTTTTATTGTACATTTATATTTCTAGTTTTCCTCAAATCCTACAATTAACTTGGGTATAAATAGCTTCATTCATAAAAAACAGAAAGGCATGATCTGTGAAAACGAATAATGGTGCAGAAGTCACATTGACACTTGGAATCACCAGATTTGATTTAGCTAGATGAGATTCAAGATTATTAAGAAACATTTGTAATAGTATGTGGTGGAACAAAGTCCAGCTTCAGCACCAGACCTATAGCAACGGGATCTTTTTTTCGCCATTTGCAGCGTACCCCATGCTAGCATTCGTGTTAGTATGTAACTCAGAGAGTAGAGACAGGATTGTAGGATCAAAACCTTCTGCAGCTGGTGTATCTCAAAGTCCTCTAAGATGGGCCAGATTCAAGGTCGTTTTCAAATCTGTAAAACTTTAGCAAGAACCCGATATATTTACGACAGAATTGTTTTGTTCTATTGTGATATTGGTTGCTTGTTCACAACATTAGAGAAAGTTAAAAGACCAATAACATTTTTATCATACATTTTAAACATGAAATTAAGTAAAATAAAAGAAACAACGAAAGCTAAAGCATTCCAAAAAAAGTCTATACTATCAAAATAGTGAGAAGAAAAGAAGAAAAAAAAGTAAAGGAAAAAACGATTGCATTTATCATGAACCCAAGACCTATTCAATTAAACACACTTAGGCAGTATAACATATCGGACTAAAAAATAAATAATACGATTCTAAGGTCCTCACTCATTTTTCTAATCCCTCACTGGAAAACAGCATGGGCGGAAATAAGGTTTTGGTCCAGATAACAATGTTTGCGATGAAGCAGAGATGCAGCACACATCTTACATTTGGAATCAAATAAGGAGATCGAGCCAGGGGTGCTGGATTTCATTTTGGGCCTTTCGTAACATAATAGCACGGAGTGTTGTGACCACATCTGCATCTATTACCTCATTCAAAATCACAATCTCAACAATGAGGGTGCCCAGGTCATCACTAGCTATCTACAGGTTTTCAAGATCACCATCCAGCAGCACCTCGGCCATATTAGTGAAGGTGGTCACTCCCCACAATACAATTAGAAACTCAGAATAAAGGACACATCCCAGTAGAGAATGAGACTAGGAGATGGGTTGTGAGAAAGATAAAGGTTTATATAAGATTCACCATCCAGAGAACTCTGCTGCCTCTAGAGCGCTCTGGCAACCAATAAAAACATTACATTTTAAAGTCTTACAGCGTCATCGATGACCTTTTTCCATACAGTCTACAAGTCACATTTGGGTTGGTGAGGGATTGGGACACAGTATGGCAGTATAGGGTCAGGCTCCACGAGGTTGGCTGGCAGATTGGCAGTCTGGTAGGCATCACGTGGGTCAGCTGGGCCGGTCTGTACAAGGTGAAGGTGAGTTTGAGTCCGGGAGAGGCGACTAGTTCTGTCTAACTAATCTACATGCTATCACAGGACATGCAGTAAATAATAACCCATAAACTATACCATAGTATGGAGAGAGGCCTATAAATTGCACACACTTATTTACATTATCCCGCCTCAGACCTTTGTAGAGGTGAAGGATGTGGGGGTCTAGCCCTCCAGGTGGCTTACTGGGGGGTGAGATTTAACAGTTGTCTGTTCTGGCACTTCAGAGCGGGAGGGGATTGATTGATATGTGTTGGCTTAAGGCAGGATATATGACAACATGAGATCAGTTATGTTGGGGGCACTCTAGGGTGTTCAGCAAGGAAGGGTCACTCTTCTGCTACATCAAGGAAAGATTATAGGGGCGTAGGGTTGAACTCTCCAAAGGTGGGGGGGAGAGGAGTTGGAGCAGGTTTGTGGAGACGGATGGGCCACAAGCCATGATTCGACCCAGTCACACACAGGGCAGTGATCTCAAAGGAAGGATGAAAAGAATACACTGTTTGCTTGCAACAATTCGCGCCAGAGCTTCCGTGAGAAATGGGCTTGGGTGGCACAGGCGTGGAAGGAGGCGGTGGGGACTGTCAGTGTTCGCTGTGCGCGGTGCTGCAGAGGGGAGAGAAGGCTTCACATATACCAGAATGCGGCCTAGTTCAAAAATGGAGTCAGGGGTGCACAAAATGGAGTCCAAATGTATCTTGCAGGGATTCGTCCACTGGGACCACAGAAGGGCAAGGAGGGCGTCTCCCCCACTATTGCAAGAGCAGGTGGTCCCCTTCATGTTGAATGCACAGGGAGGGTGGGGTAAACCAACCCCTTCCTTTCTTACATTAGATCTCTGTGATTCTTAGTCGCACATACTATTTCTCCCAATGTCTCCCTGCTCACTTCGCCCACAAGCTCCCAACATCATGCGAGAAGAAGGTGGCGAGTGAAGGCTGTTTAATATCCAGTAGGAAACTTCATTCAGAATGGATACATGTCCAGTGCTTAATTTGTAAAAGAAATAAAGTGCCAGGGCCCAAAAATCGTGGTCCCCTAATGCCAGACCCGGGGCTGGCGAGGCCCGGGCCGGTTCAGTGCTAGACCTAGATCGGCCCACAACCACTCCATCACACTGCTGCTGCTCCATGTCACATATTTGGCGCTGCAGCTACTGCTGGCACAGGCTAGTAATGGGATGGATGGGGAAGGAGCACACATGGGTTGAGGAAGCATAATGCTTTAAAGTTGGAAAACAATTTTTATGGTAGGTATAGTGGTTCCAGCTACACCTGGGAGTAGGAGAGCACTTTAAAATAAAACAAATGCACCATCCGCCAAATTAAGCATCAGTAAGTAGATCATGAAGAAAAATGTCACACCATCCTCGCTGATTTGCTACAACACAAAATTTAGAGGATTTCTTTATTATAAAAGAAACAGTCCACATCTGCCCTGCAGAACAAGTCATTGTATGAAAACAAACTCTAAAAGCAAACATCAGCAGCCTGCTGTAAAACAACAATCAATATTTGCAATACATACTCCTTAATCAACCCAGCAGGACAAAAATTTGCAGTGAAATTGACAACCTGCCAAATTGCCAAAAGGCGGCTAGGAGCTTCCACTTTTCTTCTGCCTTTTCTAACGTCATTTAAAGGTGAGAATGACAGTTCCAAAAACTATGCACAGCCAACTCAACCTCTTGCCAACACGGGCCGCTGTCCTACCAACAGCACCCACTTCCCTTATCCTGCTGCCACAAACCTGTCACAACCTCACCACCCCCAACACACCCTCAGGATAGCCTCTGTTGTCCCATGATAATGGCGACACACAGTAGAATCCGGTATGGCCCTTCTGTATGTTGTGCCAACTCAGGGCTGATGAAGAGCAATGTCTTGGTATTTTATGAGCCCATCCTATTTGTGAGAATGCAAAACACTCATAGATGTGACACCGCGCCCCACCCCAACATACCCAGTCTTGCAAACTAGCTCAATGAGCCAAAAATGGGCACACGCATGTGGGAATACAACATTCTTATGCAAGAATTGCCAACTATACATCGTCAGGCGTTTCCCTTTTGAGCATAGGTAAGTTCCCACTAGAATGGGAGGAAAATCCTTAGTGAATGACCCCCTTGCTGTTGCTGCCAAATGAGGGTCTCCAAACTCCCTATTTAGTCCATTTCCCTGCCCTATGCAGCTTAATCAATTCTACTTTCACCACTCCCAATCTCAGTGCATACATGTTTGGGTTATACACAGATGCTCAGGTGCCAACATCATGATTCATGTCGGTTCCGGGGACACCCCCTTATCTTAATTTTACTCATTTTCCTCTATGTTGGTAAGTTGTAGACCGTACTCTGTCCATGCTCTGCCCTCCTCTTCATACTCTTCTTTCCTTTTCATACTCTGCCTTCGAGTTACTGCGGGCCGCAGTAACTCCTGAACAGTGTGTGCTAGGCCTTTCCAACTGACAACCCCTCAAACCCCACTACCAGCAAACCCCACACAATATTCCCCAACAACCCGTCTCTCCACCATCCCCACTACCATGACCAGTGCATGGCAGCATGGCCTAGACAACACAGCAACCATCCTCCCAGCCCCCAACAGACCCCATCAGTAAGCACACTTACCGTTGTAGTCGGTCGGCGGCCGTCGGGAGACTGTTTGTCTCTGATGATTCAGCAGGCCGGGGGTGGGCCACACAATCTGATTCCTCATCAAACTCAAAGCAAGGGCAGCCAGCAACTAGGCCGTGGCGCACACTGCATGTGGCTGGGCTGCCTCAGGCAGGCGCTCCTCAGGAGACGACGGACGAGTCGACCACGCCACAACTGTAAAATGAGAAGGTGGCACTGTGCCCATCACCCACCCCACGTGACCATATTTAATTTCTTTGGCTGTGTATAGCAGCCAATGGAAACTGTACATTCTGTGTTACTATACAGAATTTATTTCATTAAATACTGCATAGTAACACAGAATGTATAGATTTAGTTGGCTGTTGTTGTCTTTCACTGCGCTGTTTGTGCAAATTAGAACATAAATGTATATTCTAAGTACCTGGAACAGAGCTACGAGCCTGAGCTCCACAATGAAAACTATATGGTAGTGGGACGCACGTCACACCCCTGTAGTCAGGCAGGTGGCAGGCCTGGCCAAGCCAGCCATGTGCCTGCAAGCTGAGCGCAAAAGACAAACAAAACAGATTACCCACGTCGTGCCGCAGGCTCGCATCAGTGCCGGCGCTCAAAAAATAGTGCCGGCGTTGCCCATTGGCAACCACTGGCACAAATTAAGCACTGAAGATTGGATGCAGTAACCCTGTGGGAGACTACACCAGCCTTGTCCTCTTGGTTGGTATAGGTCTGTACTACACAAGCTGGTAGAGTGACTGAGCAGCCAGACTTTTCTGAATAGGTGTAAATGTGAGCTGTAGAGATGTAACACTGAGATTCACAATTACAAGCATCCAAATAACACTTAAACTCAAGGTTTTCTAGTAAAATATTTTTTTATTTATTTAACGATCAGTTTTAACAAGCCTTTTTTAAAAAGGGCAAAGTGCAACAATAAAAATATACTTGATGACACTTTCCAAGAATTCATACAAGCAAGTAGATACTCTTTAGATATGCCTTATTCACACTTCGTACACCCTGAGGTGACTTCAATTTCTAGGCAGTAAAGGCATTTATATCACTTTCTTTTTGTACTGGGTAAAATTCTGAGGTTGTGGAAAAGGAAAAGGTTAGAGAAGGAGAAAGGTTAACAGGTTCTCAGAGCATGTGAATACTGTTCAATCTTCCAATGAAGTCTAGATTAGATCCTTCCCAGCAATACAAGTTAATTTATGCACCACCTATGAGGGACAGTTAGAATCAAAGTCAAGGGGTCAGAAGAGTCTGCAGGGAGCCAGGACAGCCAAAGTCAATTGGGACAAAGACTACGGATCAGAGGCACTTCTTTAGATAGCATGAAGTCTTGCACAAAGTTAAGATAGTTTGTAAAGAAATCACTGTTGGGCCACAAGCTGTTAGGCTTGTGAAAGACAGAGCTGAGATCAACTCTGCAAAAATGCAGCTACTGCAAGTCTCCAGTGGGATAATGCAAGCTACAGACAAGAGGTAAGTAACCCTTAGTCAGCACAGTACCTTAGGTTTGAACAAGAGGATGATCCAGCTAGCTTCTGTTCTGGTTGCAGACTTGCAGATCCTGGTTTCCTGGGCATCAGTCGTGGAAACAAGAGGGAGGACGTCTGGAGGACTCCTGCACTGCAGTTCAAAGGTCGGCAGGCAGTTACGGTATCTCTTCAGATCAGAGGCACTTTGCGGTTTCAGCTACTGGCAAATAGCACCACTGCAGATCTTGGACACTTGATGGGCTTTCCTTGCTTTTGGAGTCCAGCACTATGGTGAGGTGACTTGGACTTGAGTAGTCCTGCTTCGGGAGCGTCCTCAGGATCTTCCTGGAGCTCTGGTCTGGCTTAATGACGATGCACTCGACTATAGATTTCTCGACACCTGGCACTCGGTTCCAGCAGCAGCAAAGAAGTACAGCCAGTTGGGGATGGTCCTCCAGTAAAGTTTGTCTTGGGGTTAGTTGGTCCCACCAGCCCAAGGGAAGAAGTCGTCCATCGTGGAGTTTCTCTAGTCGATGCAGAGTTTGGAGCTTTTCCAGTTTCCTTCATCGGATGTTTCGTCCAGTGGTCGACTCTGTCTTTGGCTCGAGAAGCCTCGCCTTTTATGCAGGTTTCTCCCATTCATGCACAGCCTAGCTGTTACTCACACAGCAGGGTGGCAGTCAATCGCCACTGGGTGCATTCAGGTAGCCAAGGAGATGAAGGACAGGGAGTTTCTGGCACCTCCCTCACTTCCTCCCCTGCCAGACACACTGGAGCCAGAGGCCGGTTTCAGCACTGAAGCCCGCCAAAGGCCAAACAAACAAAAGGGTTAAACCTGGTTTGGTGCGCAGAGTAAAACCCAAGAAAGACCTCACAAGCAAGAAATGATGAAAAAAGAAGACCGGGCCATTTTGACAAAATGGTCAGCCATGGGTGCTATACTGTAGCTAAGGATTCAGCCCGCGGTAGAAACACAGAATGGTAGGAAAATTAAACCACTGCCACCAGCCATTTAAAGTAGTGAGGGTAACATAAAACATGTTACATGAGTAAGTAGGAAAAGGGGCTACTATGTAACCCCCCAGTACTTGCACATAAGATGGGGTGTACTGGACCTACATAGGAAAAACAGGTAAGTAAAGTCAATTTCACTTTACTACTCTTGGGAACAGTAGTTTGCCCATGAGAAGGTATTTAAACCTTATGAGAAATCCAAGGGACTTCTCTGTGACACTGCCCTGAAGGTGCTCTGTGTCACACTACAAAAGTAGATCCCTATGGAGCTTCTCAGACTCCAAAAATAAAAGAAACAGTCCAAATCAGATCAAAAATACATGAGAGAGTGAGAAAAAGGTCTCACTCACTCCAGGATAAAAATTAAAAGTCCTAAAGTGCAGCAAAAGAGCTGGGGGGTCTCTAAGGTTGAAGGGAATTAGCACATACATGAGAATTCTCCATAACACTGTACATATCAGGCATCATCTCCACACATTAAAGAAGATGGCGGTATGCTCACGGAATACGACATGTTAACATCTTCTGAGCATCAGGGAGAGTCTTTACACCAGTAGTTCATCCGGGGTACTTTGAAACACAATTTACTTGATGTATAAGCGCTTTACAAATGCACAATAAATACACAAATGCAGTGACCATGTATAAAATGGCTGAGTTTCATTGATCATCAGCCTTCCTATTGTCTATAATTATAACGGTGACACAAAAATTGCCCATCACAGTCAGACGAAAACAAAGCAGATTATTCTTGGCTATAAATAGCTGCTCTATGCATTATTTATGTATGCGTTTAATTGCTGGCGATATGCACCCTGCCCATTACAATTAGCTCACTTCAGACCCCTGAATCTCTCATAGGGAGTTCCTTTGAGTCCAACTTAACTGCTCTCTGGCTCCTAGAGTCTTTACTGGCTGTGGTGTAGGAGGCCCAGGCCCCCTCTGAATGTAAGCAGCTTATTCCCTGTGTTTTTCTTGTAGATTGTGTCTCTTCCTATAGAGGAGCACCCATCATTCTTCGCTAGTTTCAGACATGTCATGCGACAGCCGGATTTCCGCCCAGTTTCCTTATTCCTCACTCGCCATCATCTTGCACAGTGGAAAGTTCAGTTCCTGTTTGGTGTCCACTGGGTCCCAGTGCACCGCGGGTCATAGCATGTGGCTGGTGCTATGCGCTTCCTTAGCTCTATCTGCTGTGCTATGCCTGGGCGTTGCACATTGGAGGGGCTTAAATCACTCTTGCATTCAAATGAGGGGGGTTTCATTGTCACAGACAGTGAAAAAGAACACACTGCAGGCTGCAGGGTTCCCATATGTAAGCCGACCATACCTCCGACCTATCAATGCAAATATGAGGTGTGCTTTCATACATAGTGATTGTTGCATGTCACCCCTTCCGGGGGACATGGTACCTCCCAAGTGTGTGTCATGGTCACATGGGGATACCAATGTGACCAAGGAAAAAAGAGGACGAGCCGCTTCCGGCTCGTCAGTCGACCATGAACTGACTCCGGTGTCGTTTCTGCCAGGCACCATGCTGGCGCAACACCGCGTGCTGGAAGCCCAGGGATGGGGCCCAGCACGAGGACAGTGCCCCTGCCGGGCAACACCGTCCCCCTTGGATATGCTGGCCGTGTGATCAATGGCTGGCTGGGCAACCCCGGCCTTGGTGCCCCCAGAGCCGGGGCTGCTGTGAGCTGGGTGCCCCCAGCCCACGTGGTGTTATCCGGTGATCCAGAGAAAGAAGCGTGATCCCTGCTAAGTGTTTGCTGCGTGAGCGCAGCATGGGTATCCTGGTCGGGTGACCCCGGCATCAGAAATGAGCTGCTCCGGTGGTCCGGGAGCAGCCCCCTTACAAAGGAGACGAGGCTGATCCAGGCCTGTGAGCTGGAGCTTGCGGGCTGCAGGGAGCCCGTGTGTGCGATGATGGCATGGGCTGCTCAGTGGGTGGCCCAGGGCCCCGTGCTGCTGATGGGCATGGGCCACCTGGAGCCCGCAGGTTGGAAGACGGTGCCGGCCGCTTTGCGGGTGGCCCAGGGCCCGTGCTGCCCATGGGCACGGGCCACCTGATGCCTGCAGGTGGGAACGTGGCGTCGGCCGCTAAGTAAGAGAAGGCGTGTGAGGCTGAAGCAGCCTCAGCTGCCCCGAAAAGGGGCGTGGCCACAGTGCCCCCACAATGAGCTCGCTCAGAGGAGTGGACATTGGCGGTGTGCTGCAAGGGGGCCGCCGAACAGCTGAGGCGGCCCTAGTCACAAGCGACGTCAGCCGCGGCAACAAAGAGGTGCAGGGGCTGCGGGACAGCTGTGGTGGCACCCAGTCGCTCCCGGCGTCAACCGCCACGAAGGACGGGTTCTGCGGGAGCACCGGGGCCAGCTGGCCTCTCCCAGAGGGAGGGGCTGCCGGCGAGGCCCCGGTGCCCGCGAGGTGAGGAGAACAGACCCTGATGCGAGGTGGGCCCATTACCACCTGGGCCCGCGGGAAATGAAAAAAAAAACGGTCGGGCCTGACTATCTCAGCATTGCGGGCTGCCGGGTGCCCGTGAAGAGGGTTATCCAACTACCTGAACAACTACCAGCGTCATTGTCCCCAAAAGGCGGTAGCTCCTCAACAGGTCATTGTGCGCCCTCCAGTTTTAACCATCATCAAGGCCACAGATGGCAGTGGCTCTTTAAGGAGTGCTTGTGCTCCCTCAAGAACGGCCACTCGGTCCAGCCAGCCCAGGGGCCCATCAACAGTGAGTACAGACTGCGTCACACCCTACAATCATCAGGAGGGTTGCAGCTCTTACGAGTTCTTGTGCGCCCTCTCATGCCACAGAGACTCCTGGTTTAGAAGCGGAAGAGGCGCACTGGCCCAAATACCTCGTCACAAGTGCATCCCTGACTGCACTCCCAGAAAAAAAAAGGGAAGCGAAGGAGCAGTTTGTCATTTTGTCTGTCACTCTGCCGCCAGTGCCCGGCAGTAGGGAGCCTACCCCGTCGATGAACGTGGCCCCTGGTGCCTCCAGACGCATGGGTGGCCACCCCGAACTGTGTGTTCGCCTGTCAGCTGACTCTCAATAACCAAGGACTGGGTCGATGTGGTCCCTAGTACCTCCAGGTGCGGCTTTACCGGCCCGTGAACTCTTGGGGTAGACATGCAGAGGCTGGGAGTCTGCAGACCGAAATTGGCCCAGCCCAAGTATTGAGTGTAACTGTGTGAATGTGTTTGTGGTTTGTTGTACTGAGGTGTGCTCAGGGGCGAATAGTAGTGATGCGTTAGTGGGGCAAGGCCCACTCACCCAAGTTAATAAAGGGTATGCCTAGTTAGGGATTGTGAACGTGTCCCCAATAACTTACCAATTCAGACCGTCAACTGTGCACAACATGGGCCCCCCCCAAAGGGTGTGGAAAGTAGTAGGAGAGTATTTGTATCACTGCGTGTGCTGTGCTGTGATTTTGGAGTTCGTTTTGTTGTTATAAAAAAGGAGGAGTGTTGCATGTCACCCCTTCCGGGATACATAGTACCTCCCAAGTGTGTGTCATGGTCACATGGGGGCAAGCATGTGACCAAGGAAATAAAGAGGACAAGCCTCTTCCGGCTCGTCAGTCGACCATGTACTGACTCAGGTGTCGCTTCTGCCAGGCACCATGCTGGTGCAAAACTGCGTGCTGGAGGCCGAGGGACAGGGCCCAGCACGAGGACGGTGCCCCTGCCGGGCAACACCATCCCCCTTGGGTATGCTGGCCGTGCGATCAATGGCTGGCTGAGCAACACCGGCCAGGGTGCCCCCAGAGCCGGGGCTGCTGTGAGTTGGGTGCCCCCAGCCCACGTGGTGAGATACGGTGATCCGGGGAAAGCAGGGTGATCCCTGCTAAGTGTTTGCTACGTGAGCGCAGCATGGGTGTCTTGGTCAGGTGACCCCGGCATCAGAAATGGCCTGCTCTAGTGATTCCGGAGCGGCCCCCTAACAGTGATTATGGCTGGGCAGACATTAATCAAGGTATCCAGTCATAATTTCGAATACAATATATTCGAATGCAAAAATGTCGAAAATATAAAGTCGAAAAACAAAAATGTCGAAAACAAAAATGTCGACTTTTTTTCGATTTTATGTGTAAATAATAAATATTTTATTAAACTTTTTTTTAGAATAATTAAAGGTATTTCCATGGGGGGTGGGGGTGATGGGGAGGATGGGGGGGGGGGGTTGGGGATAGGGGTTTGGGATGTTTTTTTAAATAATTAATTAATTATTTAATATTATATTAAAGATTTTTAAAAAATAATTAAAGGTATATCTATGGGGGGTGGGGGGCATGGGGAGAGGGGGGGGGGTTGGGGTAGGGGTTTGGGATGGGGGGGTTGGGGGGGGACCCCCCCCCCATAATAAATGTTACTATCTGGGTAAAAAAAAAAAAAAAAAAATGTTTTGGGCTTTCGATTTTTTTCGACATTTTTTTTTTCGAAATTATGACTTTTCCTATTATATGTATGTTTTTCGACTTTTTTACATTCGACATTTTTTTTTCGACATTTTTGCTATTCGACATTATGTTTTCGACTTTTTGACTATGAACCATTAATCAATATAGGGCGTGCTTTCATGAATGAAGGAGATGCGTGCTGTCATGTTGTAAAGAGGTGTGTGGTGAGCTTATGACGAGGGGAGTCGCCATCTTAAATTAGGCAGGGTGTCGAGCCCCACGATGACAGGGTCCACATTTCATTTTGAAATTAAACACGCATTTTCCAGAATTTAAACTAGACTTCTCGTGTTTGCCAGAAGATGTATTTTATAAGCATATAAATCGCTTTGCACAATTGCCAGAAGTAATGAAGCAACTTTGATGCCAAAGTATGGCGCCTGTCTTTGCGAGATGTAGGCCATTGCTTGCTATTGTGTCTGAAGGGTGACCCCTTCCTTTTGCTTTCATGTTTATTTTTACAGAAGTGGGTATAAGTGAGTTCGAAAAAAGACATTTGTGATGTGCTTTGATCAACTGACAACACTAGACGAGAACACTCGAGCACATGGCTCCTGGCACCAGTAGGCCCACGGGAGGATTCATTAATTATTAATATCTGTCAGCAGAGACGGGGTGGGGCCAAGCGCACACATGTGCCAGATCACACTCTCATAGGGAAGGTTCTTATCCAACACTCCATTGTCTTGTCACATCTGTGCATTATTTAGATAAAGGCGGCTGTGCTTGATCACAGAAGGAGCTTTTGGAAATTGTTCGCCCGCTCTGAGAAGGCAACAGGGGCACATTTCGCATGGAGTGCTTCCTAGCAGATGTAGGTTCATGCTAGGGTTGGCATTAGGGAATGATATCCAATTGTTTCCCTGGCCTTTCATCTTGCTTTCCTTTTCTGTATGTCATGATTTGCATCCCTTTGATGTCAAGCTCTGCTTCAAGAACATAAACATTTGGTTGGAATTTACTGAGGGGCATATCCTAGCAGAGAAACATACATATCCCCGCACGGGGATCTCTCCTGTGGACCCAGTCTCCTGGAGATTTGCTAGTTTGGACACTCTGCCCCTTCCCCTCTCAACCCCAGTTTCCCATCCTCAATGAGGACAAATGCGCACCATTCTGGACTGATGTAGGTGATGACCCTAAGATCTCAGTTCACAGAGCACATGCTGGAGAAGTAACAGAACAGTCTCAGTGAAAAGAGACGTTCACGACCATCATCACAATTAGGCTGTTTCGTTTCAGCCTTCAGGAAGCAGGTGGCACGGCTTTTACACATGCTCACACAACGTTTAGGGCTCTCAGTTGACATCTTTTTTGCAATCTAGCTGTATCCAGAGCATCATGTGCTAATCTCTCTCTCTCCCTCCCTCTCTCATTCTTTCACTCTCCCTCTCTCTTTCGCTCTCCCGCTCTCTTTCTCGCTCTAACTCGCTCTCTTTCTCTCTCTCTCTCATTCTCTCTCTCTCTCTCTCTCTCTCTCTCTCTCTCTCTCTCTCTCTCTCTCTCTCTCTCACTGTCTTCTTTCTCTCTCTCCCTCCCTCTCTCTCTCTTGCTTGCTCTCTCTCTTTCTCTCTCTCTTTTTCCCCTCCCTTTCACTCTCTCTTTCTCTCTCTCTCTCTCTCTCTCTCTCTCTCTCTCTCACTGTCTTCTTTCTCTCTCTCCCTCCCTCTCTCTCTCCTGCTCCCTCGCACTCTCCCTTTCTCTCTCTTTCTTTCGCTCTCTCTCTCTCTCTTTCTCTCTCTCTCTCCCCCTCTCTCTTTCTCTCCCTTTTTCCTGTTTCCTTTCACTCTCTCGTTCCCTCTCACTCTCCCTGTCTTGCCCCCTCTGTCTTTCTATGTCTCTCGCGCTCTCTCTTTCTCTCTCTCTTTCTTTCTCTCTCCCTCCCTCTCTCCCACTCCCCCTCACTCTCTTTCTCGCTCTCTCTCTTTCTTTCTGGAAGAGAGATGCATTGTTAGTTGCTAATTTGAGAGAGCTACAACAGCTGTGGCCCAGAGAAGCACATCCATAGAAAGAAAGAGATATATTGCAGGAGTTTAGAAAGTGCTCTCTTTTTTATGGATTTAAGTAGAATGAGAGCAGCAGCAAAAGAGGCAGAACCAAGGTTGGTCGGGCCTGGAATGTGTCATAGTCATCACCAACACACTGAGAGCATATTGTCCATATGGGGGCTGCCAGGGGGATGTTGTTAGAGTTTTCAGGGGCTGCTAAAGTTCTGAAATCTCATAAGGTAGCAGAAGACCAGGATTCAGGGTGAACATCTGCATTAGTATTTTTCGACTCTCAATGTGTATTCTCGCCAAAATAAGCTAATAAAAAAGACAATTACTTAATTGTACTAATAAAGCAATCACAGAACTTTCAGGGGTGGACAAGGTCTGTAGCACCCCCACCACCCCAAGCGTTCGCACCCCGGCAAGGTCTCAGGCTCATTATTGGCTTCTCCACTTCTCCACCCCTCAACACGGGGGTGATCACTATTTGCACCCCGGGGTACCATCCGGGGGGGGGGGGGGTGGAAATACTGATAAAGTATTATTTTTTTTGGCATAACCATTTTCATTTTTAAAAAAAACTACAAAACAAGATAGACGAAATGGAAGCAGTATACACAATCTCCTGTTAGTATACATGTACTGCTTGTCATTAATACATTTTAATACCAAAGAGTAAAGCACATTGGAGTTTGATTTATCATCATGATAACACAGAAGAAAATGTATGTATCCTCTTCCAATGGAAACACTTGTTTGCCTTGGTTACACCACTAAATATATTTATTCCATGACCAATTCTGTCTAGGTGGTATGCTTAGGGTCTGGCCAACATGCGCCACTACTTGTGTATATTATATGTGCACAAGGTAGGTTCGGGGACTATTTCATAATTGTTTACAGGGAAACATAAAGGAAAGAAAACAGACACAGGCAACTGAAATAAAGACAAACGACAATGTTTTAGAAGATATTTTCCCTTCCTTGTGAGTATGTATCTATTCTTATGGATGACATTCTTTACGTATGTTCCCTGCCTCTATATTTGTGAAGTCATTCTTGTCTTGCTAGATTGAATTTCACTTCTCAAAGTCATTCTCTGCTAAGGTTGTTGCACGTGCAGTTTCCTATTAATGCAATATTATAAGTAAAATCATTGTGTTTGCTATTCAACACTTGATATTAAAATTCCCTTTGAATAATTAAGATCGAGATGAAGATCAATGATTGAGCTTTTACTCACTTTCTCAGTTCTATCAATACATCTGAAGTCCACATTTTATTTTATTTTATGCAACTTCATTTTTTGTTTGAACTGCACTCTTTACTATTTTTTCACGGTGAAAGGGAAGAGCCAGCACATTCCTATGATATAATATTTGATTTGGTACACTTTACTATCCTAATTAGGTTGTTTATACTCTTACCTTCGAGCAAGTTTGTTGAGAGCTTAATGCATCCTAATTTGATGAAAGGATTAGAAAGAGAAAGAACGACATTTTCAGTGTGAGGCCCATTGCACTGACAGGGCCTGCTTCATGGAAATGTGCACAGAAATCCTGCAAGGGCCACACGCCGAGAAGGACACTGCGTGAGCCTGTGCACAGAACACAAAATGCGCGCCCTGCGCTTTCATGGAATTCACTGCGCAAAGTAACTGTATGCGCAAGTCACGCCCAGAACGACCACACAAAGCAAAAACAGTCAGAACAGCTACCTTAGCGTGTCCCCCCCATGAGCGATTACACTCACCCTTCAAACAGTGCATGGGGGCCCCCACAAGCAGGCCTGCATCTTGGGGACCCTGCACAAGGTCCCCCATAACTTTTGCCGGCACCCCGACAACATGCATATGAAAAATCATAACTCTGAAACTACTCGGGAAATCTGTGTGCAAACCCAGTAAACCAGTCCTGCACCCTGCTAAACTGCATATGCGCACAACTACGTCCCATCGGAACCCCGACTGCGTGCGTGCATGCACCCCATAATCCAGCATGCGATTTTACCATCATGTGGCGGTTCCATATGCAAGTGCCTGTGTGCCTGCCTTCGGGTGGCCGATAGTATGAAGGACTTGCATGGCCAATTCCCTGCTGAGAGGTTGCTCACTCTAATCCATGAATACGTCTTGTGCATGCACTTGTGGGCGTGCAATGGACTGCCTGAGGGCCGTCCCTCATAAGGACCACTTTTTCCTACCCTGCCCTCTGCGCAGGCCTAGCCCATGGTCTGCGTGGTGTCTCACGCAAGGTGCTCGAAGGCTCGCAGATGTGGTCAACATGCGTGAACTCCACGCAAGTCCGGGAAAAGTACTATGCATTCGATTCCATGAATCGACGAACGCGGATCTGCACGCAGTTACAAAATCGAATGTTATGGAATAATTATGGTTTTCATGGCATTTTTCACTGAGTCCTTCTAGCACTCAAACACCAAACGAAAGTATGTTCTGGTTGGCACCATCTGAGCAACACCTTTCTGTAAGTTACCCTTGTAAATGCCACTTGCATCCACGCCGATGTGGATTCTGTGTACCCATTTTGCCATTTACCATTCTAAAAGGGCTTTAGTACAGTAATGCCTTGCCACCTGCCCCAGCAACAATATGAATCTGGTGTACTCAAAAATGTCTGTTTTCACTATTCCGGTTGTTACTTTGGAGTATGGAATGTATGTAGCAAGAAGTGTGGGTTGGTTGCCATCAAGTTGACCAGATGTATTGGTAAGTATAAGGATTGTGTAACAAATTCAGTATGGTGTCTGGGTTGGTTGGGTGTGCGGGTTGGCTTCCTTCATATGCAGTCCCATGGTTACAACAGTCTGCCCGGCGTATTCCCGCTACTCTAGCACTGGGTAATAAATTGCCATTGAGCAAACTCATTTAGGCATTTGCACCGGTGAAAGCTATATTGCACTTGCACACCCTGTTAGTGATTCAATCATCAAGGTGGGCGAAGGTGAGGGTGGGATACCTCAGGGGCAACGTGTTTGTCTTGAAAAACATGATAACACAGTGCAACACAGGTTCAAATCGCAATCCTGCCCGTAGAAACCAATCTCTGGTATTAAGCATGTTATAAAAGAACAATTATAATTATAATGGTTACAATGTTTTTAAAAAGCTGTTTCTTTTGATTAGTTCATCCAGTGTGTTTGTTTTGATTGTCTATGATGGCACAACAAAATGAGTGAATATGCTTTGGAATTCAGTTAAATGGTATTAATTGCTTTAATACCTAATTATTGAACATTTTGAATAAAAGTATTGGAAACCTGGGGGATGTTTTTTAAATATATTGCTGATTTATTACAGTGCACGTTTGCAATAAAACTGCTTTAAAGCACAGGTGAGTAATCAATAGCTAAGGTTTAATAGAGCAGTTGATGAGAAAATAATTAGATTAATTGGGAATCATCCTTTTCTAGAAAATGTAGACATGTCATTGGTCACTGATTGAAGTGAAGACCAAAACAAGCAAACACTGTCCTTGGAAACAGCTACTCATTATATTTCTGGTAGTATTACCCTACCAGTGTGTGTTTTTAAACACAGCTTTGTGGGTAAAACAATTATTTGGTTAGTGCGTTCGGGAACTATACCTGTGCGCTTATTAACCACCTTTTAGATAATTAGAATATTGGCATGCAGTGTTCACCCTTCCACAAAGCCCACCCAGAACAGGGCCTTGATATTGTAGTAAAGCAAAAATAGGTTGGAAGAGGGTGACTCACGCACTGCCTCTGAATAAATTGACAATAAGATTAGAAAATATATTCCAATGTCGTATTACAAATACGTATTCAGAAAATTGGGTTTATTCTTGATATGGTCAGCCGACAAATTTTTTGACCACAAAAGTCGTCTGCAAGGCTGTCCTGTGCCTTGATTAAACAATGTATTAAAAACAAATGAAAATATGGTATAACCATAATAACGAAAAAAGCATAAAAACACATTGTCGTGATATGATTTTGGAGCCAAATAAACAAGACAGTGTCATGGTGTGATCCAAAAGAGAATGTCAGTAACAGAAAATGTGGCATTTAAGGCATATAATTAATATAGGAAAAATGATGGAAGAAAAATCACAAAGTATTTTGAAAAAAAAAAATAGCATGCCATACACCAGTTTGTAGATTGAGGGTATTGTGGAGAGCAGACAAAACAATGAGATCAGAGTAAGAAAGAATGTTCAAAATCATGTCAATATTCACTTACTTCTGATCGTTAGATAATGGATTAAATATATCACCTCACTTGCCCCTAAACGTTATTAGTGAGAAGTTCTCATTGTCAATAATTATCATTCTATATGGTGCCTCTAATAGCTAATTGGTCCTATAGTGATCAGTGATAAGTCGCAGCAACAGTTAAAAGGATAGGTTTGGATGGGACCAGGTGAGCTATACATTGCGATATTAAAAATTGCTAACGATCCTTCCACCTGGGTATCATGCACCAATCGTCAAAAGTGCAAGCTCACCCTTTCTCCTATAGACTCGGTATATTAACCTAAGGAGAAATGAGTATTTGTAGTGATTACTACATTAAAGCTTCATGATAAGTGCTCTAATTATTCAGATTGAAAACAATGTAGATACAATTGTAAAATAAATCATACCATAACTGAATGCTGTCATGCGAGTGATAATCACGAAATTGAGACGGGTAGGGTAGATTCTGTTTGATAAAGAAGCATCTTGTGTCTAACAAATCTGGAAAAATGGGGGGGGGACAAAATGAAATTCCCACTGAGCATGAGGAATTAACTCTACTTGAAAGTTGGATTAAATGACATAAAGGCAGAAATGTCCCCTCACCTTATGTTGGTAGATAGGACAGATAATTCTGGGTCACAGCATATCATATGTTTCATGGATAACTTATCCGGATCATTAATGGTGAAAATTATGCGCCTGTTGAGTATAAGGGATAATTGTTGGGTGTGTAGAGATTCATTGTTAAACCATTACGGTATAAATCTGGTTCAGTCATATTGGTGCCCTGGCCAATACTAGATGTTTATCAATGCGGAAGAAAATATATGAAGTAGTTAATACTGTAGTGCAACTTGTCAGTTATTAGTACCATAATGTAATGATACTGATAATTATCCAGGGCTTGTGAAACTCTATTGTAAGAATATCACTCACTGCAGTCTCCAAAGATATGTAAAGTTCACGCACCTCAAAATGTCCAAAATGTTACGGTTATATCCCTCAAAAAAGACTTGCTTGGTTAGAAGGAGCCCTCTAATGCAGGATTCCGCACTGAAACAAATGGCCAATTACACGTGGCGTGATGTGACTTGTTTGCGTGATGACGTCACACGTATTCGGGCGCGTGGCATCATCGGTAAACAATCGTCACAAAGGATGATACTTAGAAAGATGTTTAAAAAAGAATGCGGCAGTGGTGATTTGTTGGAATTGGACACGAAGAGTTGGCCTGCAGATTAAAATTATTTGAGGGAATGATCTAAATTAAAGCAAATTGAGGTTGTCAAAAATCATGAACATATTGCTTGATATATTACAGGGGTTTTAGCCATATTGGCTCACGTTAGTAGTGTATACAGTATAGACATAATGTCCTAGTGTAAAATGAAATGGAAAGGGGTTGCTGAGTAAACTTAACTCATAACTGAGCATCGCTGGTTATGCATTGAAGTGACATTTATGTGAAGATCCTGGTATAGGATATAAAAGATATGAAGAATAGACTCAATTTTGTGAATATGTATTTGTAATACATTGGAATATATTTTCTAATCTTGTTGTCAATTTATTGAGAGGCAGTGCGTGAGTCACCCTTTTCCAACCTATTTTTGCAGCTTTGTGGGTAAGCCCCATTTTTCTGGCTTCACCAAAGTATGAAAGTAGCCCCATTTAACAACAAACACATGCTGGTTTTGCCTTTTACAACAGTATTGTGCTGTTAGAAGGCATTCCTATTCTGACAGTGTGCCTATATGCCAGTTTTTCCACCCACACCCTTTAATGCTGTAATATCACTGTAAGGAAAACATGTACATGCTGGCTTTGCCAATATATGCAAGTAACCCATCACAAACACATGTTGGATTTACCTTTAAAACCAGTTAATAAGTAATACATAATAAGTAATGTCTATGCTGGCTGCACCCGTATATGCTGGTATTCCTATGTAAGAACACTCACATTAGCTGTATCCATAATTCAATAATACTTCAAAAAGTTAGCAGGCGCTCCTCTCCAGAAAGAACATGGCATGATAACCTGTTCTGAGATGAGAGTTTGCAGCACACACTTTTTGCGCACTGTACCTTTCACAGATGGGAAATATCCATTTGCATATCAGTCTTTGTCCCGCCCACATGGGCAATCCAGCACCGAAATGCTATGGCAATTCCTCTCTAAACAAGAGTACCAACAGCAACCCCATGCACGTGTTTGGGCCTTGCTGAGGTGAAGCTGTGCCTCTCCGAGCACAGTGAGCAGAGAGTCCACGTACCTGGGAGCAACCGGACGTACAGGTACAGTGAGCAAAAAGCAGATGGCTGCGAACTCTCAAAGTGGTTACAAGCCACTGAACAGGTTATCATGCTGTGTTCTTTCGAGAGAGGAGCGTCTGCTACCTTTTTTTTGTATAATTCAATAATACTACTACAAGATAAAAACCTAGCACAAGGGTGAGACTAGTGTGTGTATGAAAAGGACCCTGAATAAGGGCAGAGAAATACCCATTATTGTCTAGAGCGCTGACGAGAAACACAAAGGTCATTTAGCGACCTAAGAACAGTCTAAGAGAACCAGCGGTTGTGTAGTGATCTCTGAGTGAGAATGCCGGAGAGATCCTAATATTATGGCAAGATCTAGGTAATGTCTGAGAGACTCAGGGGTCATGGAGAGACCTAACATGCTTAATATTCTAAGAGAAGCAAAGGGTAATGGAGAGACCTAAAGACCAGAGATCCTGTAAAAGACAGGACCATGAGTAGCCCCAGGAGGGGACTGCACAGGTTGCTTTCTAGACCAGAGATTTACTTCAAAGGATACTTTAATGAACACTTTTTTAACCAATTCGGAGGACTCTTGCATAATAGCATAAGGGTAGCAGGGAGGATAAAATGCTTAAAATAACAAGTTTGTAAATTTCTGTTTGCCATCACCTTTGGAATTTTGTTTTTACACTACTGCCTCCCTGGAGGGACAGAGACTCTTAAGAAAAGGATGAATAATGTTCTGCTAAAAGATTTCATCTTCATCACCCTGAGATGCTTGACGTATCTGAAGAAGCACCCTTTGTGTTCTTCTATCCTTGACACTAATTCAGTAAGTATTTCTTCATTGGTGCAAGAATATTTTGCAAATACCTATGGGTGGTAAATCCAACCTAAGGCTTTACATTGTCAGCCTTACTAAATCGTTGTTAAAATACATTGGTGTTGATGTGTTCACATTGCTTGACATCTCCACAGTACCCAATGAGTATTTCTCCCATTCCTAGATGTATTCCGTCCCACATCAGGAATGCATACAACACTATGGCCCTCATTACAACACCGGCGCTAAACCTTGGCGCTATTAGCACCATGGTTGCTGGCGGTATTGTAACAAGTCCGCCATGGTGAAATGGGGAAGTACCACCCCATTCCCAGGTTGGCGGGGCGGTACTTCCCCATTTCACCATGGCCCTTCCCCATTCCCATTTTTGCCCCATTGGGCATAATGGGAATGGGGAAGGCGGTAATTACGGTACCGCAAATTGCAGTACCGTAATTAGCACCAAGGTCCTTTTGTGGGTCCATTCCTTAACAGCTGGTAAAACCAGCCGTTAAGATGTAATCCCGCAAAGGGACCTCGTAATCAGGTGCTAAGGGATTGCCGGTACCGGTACCCCCACCGGTACCGGTAATCCCTTAGCGCCAGGGTCGTAATGAGGCCCTATGTATGCAATTCTCAATTCTGTGAATCAAATCTCATGCATGTTGTTTTCCCGGTAACAATGGGAATGGCCCAGAAAATTCAGATATGTATGTATTTATTTATTTATTTATTTATTTATTTATTGAATGTATTCATTGTTTGCTTGTTAGGCGCTTATACAGGAAGGTAATACTGTTCAAAGCACCCACGGGGCAACATAGAGGGGACAAGGGGCTGTGAAACAATAAAAATACATAAGAAAATAAATAAAATACATAAAAAAAAATGAAATACAGTGTGGAGGAGGGAAGGGCGAACCTACTATGCCTTGTGAGTTTTCAGAGCGTGCAAGTGCAGAAGGGAAGGGGAATGGGATAGGTGCTGGGGTGCTCATGGATGAGCAACAGGTGAAGTGCAATGAAGGTAATTGCGTGCCTCCATGGTGGAGGGAGAGCCGAGGCAATTGCTGAGGAAAGACAGAACCTGGGGCTATTCGCTGTGGGAGATCAGGGCCCAGAAGATGCATAAGGGCCCTGAACACCAAACAAGCAACTGTGAGATTAGCAGAGGAGAGAGATGGGCAAGGAGGAGGTAACGAGGATCATTTAGTGCATCATTGTATATTTTGTTACATTTGCCTCTGATTCTGCCACGCATAGTGACTCTAGAACAAGGACTCAGCATGGTCAGCAGCTACCCAACAATCCCCCAATATGTGTATCAACAACGGTGACACTAGCATGCTTTGTCCCTGTGAGCAGGGCCTCAGCTAATGTTACACGGCATTGTTTTTGCAAGAAGGAAACAACAGCATTTCTCACCTAAAGACATAATGCTGTCTGCATGTTATAAATGAGTTAATCATTCCCTTGCTCTCTGGCATGCCAAAAGATGAATGTGTGGTGCGATATGTTGATATATGTTTGGCGTAATAGAAAATCTAAGTATCCTTTCTTGTGGACACATTTTATTGTGTGTAGATGTTGCCTCATTCCCATGCTAGAATGCATCAATAAGCAAGGATGAGCTCCCTAAGCAATGCAATCATGTATTTATTAGGGTGTTGGTCTTACATGTGTACTTACACAAAATACACTAGCCGTGTACAAATAGCTCAGAACATCTCATACTTGTAACTGCAATCATATTCCATGGCATTTTTGTAATCTCTGTTCCCTCTGAAAGTTCTCGATTGGATACATCCTGAAATAATGCTTGCATGACTTCCAGAAACTTCCATCCAGGCACTCCAATAGCTTGCCGTTTAACATCTCCCTCTCACATGGCAGCTGGAGTGGAGACTGCCTGCCTTAGCAAGTCAGGACCTGTCCCTGTATAATTCCCTTCGTGCAGGGCTGCACATATAGGGATTTTCTATGTCGACCCCACATTCATCTGCCTGATTCCACCTTCTGCTCCCCCCCCTTAGTGGGAGGTGTTATATGTGGCCAGATTGCCCCTCTGGCCCCCATGAGCTCCCCAGCCACAAAGCAAACTTAGAGACGTGCTTGCTTTCCGGGCTCCATGGTCGCTCTGATGCGTCCGTGGAAACGCCCCATTTATTCCAGGCACATGCACCAGAGTTACGTCACTCCACCGCTTGTGTGTACCCTTAAAGGGGCAGGCACCACACTCCTCCTTTTTCATAGCAAACAACAAAAGAAGGTAACTACAAACAATTCAAAATATTACATTGCACCCAACATATAACACCCCTTTAATCACGTTCCTCCTAGTCCCACAAGTCACTCTTCAGCCCATGGACTGGGCTCACCAGTTCGGGGGTCAAACACATAGTCATCGAGATGGGCTAGCACCCCATCCTGTCCCTTTGGGGATCAGACCCCTCAGACACCGCCAAAACATCGCCTCTGCTGGTGCCACTCCAGTGGGTGCATGAGAGGTGGCCCTATATTCCCTCAGGAACTGATACAGAGCCCGTTACAGGTAGTGTCCTTGCCCGTGAGTGATGCAAAACACTTTGTTCAGAGTCCTCATAAACCTTTCAGCTTTGCCATTCGCACGGGGCCAGACAGTTGTAATCTTCCTATGCTGTATCCTGTAGTCCCCCATCAGCTGGGCAAAGCTGTCCGCCTGCAATGGCGGTCCATTGTCTGAACACAGGGTCTAAGGCAGGCCGTGAGTGGCAAAGATCTTCTCTAGGGCCAAAGCCACCTTGTCAAAAGAGACAGAGTTGATGAACTCGACCTCAGGGTACCGTGACGACCCATCCACCACTACCAGGAAGTGAATGTCGCGGCCCGTGGACCCAATGTCAGCATGGACATTTTCCCTAGGCCTCGTTCCTCGGGACATCTTCTCAATCAGGGACTCCCTCTGTGCTGGAGCCGCCACATGGGACCACACAAAGGTCAACACAAATTCCTCCACCCATCTTTCAAGGTCCGGGAGATATACTTCTGTCATAGCCGGGCCTTAGTCTTGCCAATTCCTTGATGGCACGGGTGCACCAACTTGATGACTTGGGGGACCTTGCACATTTGTATTACTATGCGGTCACCCCGGAGCAATACTCCCGACTCAACAAAGGCCAGCTCATCTTTGACTCTCCACAGTTATTCCAGCGGGCCTTGGCTCCTTGGTCCTTTGTGCCAGTGAGTCCACAACCGACCTCCAAGACCCTTGCTTAAGAGCTGCCTTTAGAATTGTGTAGCACTCGTCCTCGGCTGCTGCTTTTTTCAGCTCATGGAGAGGCACCGAGTTTGGGGTTGCTGCCTCCACAACCAGCCTCACATGTTCATCAGTGTCCTCTCCACGTCCTTCCACCTCGCCTCTGGAGTGCCTAGACTGTCTGCAGCATTGTAACTGCCAGGCCAATACACCAACGAGACCCCATATTCCAGGAGTGCTAGCATCCATCTCCCATTCTGGGCTGGAGGTTTGGAAGATGAGCCAGCCATCATCGGCAGCAGGGGCTTATAGTCAGTTACCACCATCACCGGCTATCCCAGCACATATAGGCAAAAGTGCTGACACCCCCACAGGACTGCCAGGGGCTCCCTCTCGATCTGCGAGTATCGCTGGTCTCTCTCCGACAGTGCCTTTCTCGTGTAGGCAATCGGCCTGATCTCACCTTTAGCGTCCGTCTGGGTGAGAACTCCACCCAGACCAAACAGGCTGGTGTCCACCACAATCTCTGATGATGTCTAGTGCCACGAAACTGTCCAGCTCTTTGTCAACGAGGTCCTGCAGATGGAATGGGACTCAGTGTTGCTTGAGCGCAATTGGTTGTATTGACTCGTCAATATGCAGCCTCACTGGTTCACCAGCCATTCAGCCAATTCCCTTGAAGAGCTGGCGGTACCTTGCCAGCAGCCCCTGCACGTCTTCCACATACACTGAGTATGCAAAACCCACGATGCCCAGCGCTTCTGCTGCCGCACAACTCAGGAGGGTATTGTGGCTGACACTCATTACATAGAATCGGGCCTTGATGGAAGACCCTCCATGCTCAATGTTTGCCACAAATGCCCCAGCCAATGGGATCAGCTGCTCTCCACCAAAGGTGAATATGCGCACCCTCAGCTCCTGTAATGCGGGCGGATCCACCATGGCGTCATAGTGTATCTTGGTCATTACATTAACTGACGCCCCTGTGCCCACCAGCACCGGTACCGTCGACTCATTGACTTTCACGAGGCACTGTGGCTGTCTTCTGGTGGTGGCACGTAGCGCACTGACACTCGAGACAAAGAAGATATTCTCCTCCTCATCCTCCTCTTGATCCTCCTGGGGTGCACCATCATCCCCTTTGTCTAGTTAGGAGACATTGGGTGGTCGCTGTGGCCTTAAAGAACCCCACGCGCACCATCCCCCTTGGTACAGCAATGGAGCTCTGCACATACGGGCATAATGGTCAAGCGTCCCACAACATCCACAGGCTTTCCCCTGCGCCGGGCACTCTGCAGGGTGCGGGAGATCATACCCACATTTTATGCAGGATTTGAGGGCTCTAGCACCACTGTCCCGCTGGCCACCACTTGGATATCAGGCTCCTCTTCTGCCTTGACCGTGGCCCACAGCACATACCTCCTCCATCTTCCCTGGATGCACTGCTGCATCCATTTTCGAGGCACGCTCCTCTGACACCAGCTGTCAACGGCCGAGCTGCAATATGTGGGGTAGCGTGAGTCCCGGTTCTCGCAGTACCAGTCTGTGCAGTTTTCCAGAATAACAGCCCTCTATGAGTTGGTTGCTGATAATTGTTTGGGGATTCTCCTAGGCACACGACAGGCACATCCGGCGCAGACGTCCATTGAAAGTGTCCAGAGACTCAGCGTCCTTCTGTCTGGCACCGCACATCATGATGCGTTCATAATCAGCATTGGCCAGCGGCATGAAATGCTTGTGCAGTGCGTTCTTGGCAGCCATGTACGATGCATCAGCAGGTGTCAGGGACTGAAAGACTTCATGCACCGCTGGTCCCTCTGAGTAGAGAAGTGTGACCACTTTACTGTCCTCATCAGTCTCACCATTGGCCCGGAAGTACATGACAAGCCGATCTATCCAGAGTCTCCACCTTGGTCCAAGGCTTGAGGGGGCTCCCGACATATCAAACTCTGGCATTGGTTTGAGCTGCCCCTGCTGTCTCGGCATGTGCGCAGCCACTGGGCCAGATGGTCCTGCCACTGGTGCTTGGGCTCCTGCCCCGCCACCCTGGTCATCCATGATGGTGAGCGCACAAGCACCCCACCAGAGCACGGGGGCAGCACCTCACAGATGGCCTCCTCCGGGCAAACTGCGCCAAAATATTGAGCGTGATGATGTTGGCCAAACACTCCCCTTGCAGCACTTGTGCTGTGAAAGGTACAGTGAGCAAAAAGCGTGTTCTGCAAACTCTCATCACAGAACAGGTTATCATGCCATGTTCTTTCTGGAGAGGAGCGCCTGCTACCTTTTTTGAAATACTTGTGATGATTGCTCTCCACCACACCACACATTCACAAAATACCCTGCCTGGCACCTACTCCAAAATGTCACAAAATTGGGCATGCACCCACTTGCCACTACTCCACCTTGGGGCTAACAAACATAGGAGCCCCTTCCACAATGTCAAAACAGCAAGGAAAAATGGGACAGTTCTCCTGGTCCAAAGACTAGATATCCCAAGAATTGAGTGGGGTTGGCCCAGGGCACAAGAACAATACACTTCAGGTATCCCCTTGCTCCTCACCTCACACTGGAGGTTTGAAAAGTGTTGAAACCACTCCCGAAATGAATAATGTGCAGCACAATGCTGTCCCCTGTACAGGGCTTTCAAAAATTCCACATGGGGGAGCGCACAAGCACTCCTAGAAGGAGCAGCAACCCTCACCACCGCGTGGACAAGATCTCAGCCGACCGTGTGGACTCTGCCGGTTCTGCGGCATGAAAACTGGAGAACATGCCTCCACGTTCTTTCACCGTCTGGGCTCGGGTTCGCATAGGATCAATCCCCTGACTTGTCACCACTGTTGTATGTGACTAGATTTCCCCTCTGGCCCCTGTGAGCCACCCCAGCCACAGAGCACACTCAGAGACGTGCTTGCTGTCCGGTCTCTATGGTCGCTCTGATGCGGCCGTGGAAACTCCCCATTTATTCAAGGCACACATGGCAGAGTTACGTAACTCCACCACGTGTGTGTGCCCTTAAAGGGGCAGGCACCACGGGAGGCATATCATGCCAGTACTGGATCTTGTTAATTGCGAAAGTTCGCCAGCGTAGCCCGTCGCTGATTTTCAAAAGACAAAGACAATTCTGGGCAACCTGTCGCCCGGAGGCGTTCCAGACTTTTTTCGCCCATCATCATGCAATTAACATTACAAAATGCACAATATCCACAATATCCATCCTTAAGAGGTGCAAGCAAATTGTCCCAATGAGGAATCAGTCCCAGGTGGCCAGCCCATTGTTGTTCACAAGTACCATTACAAGCTGACAGCATCTCATCAACTAGCAGATTAAAAGTCACACTTCCAGCATGTACTACATGGGCAAAATACAGTAGATTGCCCTGAAAATGTACTGGTACAAGGCGTGGCAGATGGGGGTTGCTATTTGCGGCCAATGGAAGTTGGAGTCAACATCAAAAAGGAAATCGTGCAAGGGGTCACATTGCTTTTCCTTGTATAGTCGAATTTTATTTTAAATTTCGGTCCCAGATCCTTAATGATTTCCTAAAAGTCTATCACACCAGAGTAACCTATGCACTTTCATAGGACATTGACATTTGGAACCAATCGCAAAATAAAATAAACCCAATTCAGAAGAACTATTTCTTGAGTATCAAACGCAGTCCTAGCCTGCACATTTTGCAGTCACAAACATTGCAAAGTTAGCCTGCATGCTCTGTTCCTGAAATCACCTGACCTCTCGACAAAATATCTTTTCTCATGTGTTGAGGGAGATCTGAAACAATTCCAACTACAGATGGGCTTCTTGGGTACAACTAGCCAAAAACAACCTCCAACAAAGGGACTGGCAGGTATTTGATATACCTTTGGCAACAAATTCATATCCTGTAATTAAAATAATCTTGAAGAATTATGTATGAGAGAAATCCGAGACAAACAATTGGGAGCAACTCTGATTTGCTGGCAGTTATTAGACACAAAGCCAGAAAGATGCATTGGAGAATTAGGTGCAATGCTATGGCTCCAAGTAATTGTAATTGGTTATTTAAAACGCGCTTAAACCCAGAGGTATCTAAGCGCGGGCCCGTCAATCGAACCTGTGTTGCTCCGCGTCGTGAAACAAGGTGAAAGGACAAGGTGAAAGGAACCAATCGTTGTCTGTCCGCTGGGCACCCGCACCATAGACCATCTTGAACACGTCCTTCTGATTTCTGTTGAACTGGCGGTCCTGAAGCCTCAATGCATTAAACCAATACGACCAAAGTTGACCTGTACTAGCAAGCCTTCTACGCTTCATATTCAATTAGATTTAAAAAGGCGCAAATGACAAATACGCTGCTCCTCCTTTTAATTAGGGTGCTAAATGACTGGGGCATTATTAACATGCGAGGATGAAAAGCTCAAAACCTGTTTTTTGCACTCCTGGACATTTTCATGCAATTTTATGCAAAGAGTTGGTTCACAGAGCATTAACGGCCTCATTAAGAGTTTGGCGGTATTCCAGGGGATTTACTGCCAAAATACTACCAAACTGTATTACTGTTGCCGCCACTTGGACCCGACGGAATTCTTGCCGGATTGCAAGTGGCAGTATGATGGTGTTAGTCCCCATTTATGGAGTGGGAATTTCGGTGGAATTACCACCGGCAGTAATTCTGCAGGCGGTAATTCAACCGAAATGGTCCCATTTTGGCAGTAAAGTTGCAGACTTGCATCCAGTATTTTGCTGGAGGCTTTTTCGCCACCTCACCACCAAAACCATAGTCAGGGACGTCATTTGGGGGTCGGCAGAGATCGCAAGTGCGACCTCTGTAGTCTCCCTTACGACCTCTAAAAAAAAAAAAAGTTTTTTTTTTTTTTTGTAATGCAACCTCTTGGGCTTTGGCCAGCACCATGTGGCTCTTTAATTCAGGAGTGGCTGGCTTTCTTGTTCAGGCCCCTTAAAAAAAAGAAGACAAATAAGAACATGAGGGCAACACTTTCAGCACTGAACCTAACTTAAATAAGAAAGAATAGGAATGCCAAAATGTGTGTTTTTCTGGAATTCTATGCAATAATTGCTAGACTCATTAAAGGTTTATTTCGGGCACACTTCAGGGGGTGAAGTCACTGATTTAGTCTGTTCTCAAATGCCTCAACTCAGCCTTTCATCCTTCTGAGGTCGGTAAATGGGTACCTACACAGGTTGGGTGATATTGGGTGTTTATTTCTTGTATGTAAAGCGCTTAAGCGTAAATGCTATATAATAACACATCATCATCATTTGGTCATGGACGTCTGCTTGCAATCACAGTAATTTGGTAATATGGGCCTATACAGACTGATCTTAACGATACATATGGAAATCCATTCAGGTATGAAATGTACATCACATTATAGTGATATCGTAACCATATTTTTCGTAGTGTACAATGCCTGTTTTGTCAACGGGTGAAAGGTCGTGTTCCATTGCTTCCCGCGATATCACTTTGGGGCGGGGTCAAATGACATCACTTCCTGTGATGTCATCGGGGGGGTCAAGGGTCGTGTGATGTCACTTCCGCTACCCCTGGCATTTTGGTGAAATGACGTCCCTGACCATAGTTGGGCTGTGTGGCAATGCAGCGGTAAGTTACCGTTGCATTACCACTGATTTTAACCACACCGCCCAACTCGTTATGATGCCCAAAGTCTGCTCTGCCTCATACCCCGTACTGTGCATGAAATACATCACCATCTTGACCCCCATCTACTTTGATGCAGGCAGTCAAGCTTGAATCGCATGTATTTCGTCTGTATATTACACTATTAAGAAGCAGGCAAAATCATCAGGCATTAATTTTAATGCCAGCTGCCGCACAGCATGCCAGACTACTTGTTTTGTGGTAGGCTAAGGAGCGGGAACTAAGATTTGAGTGCCTTATTTACACCCCTAACACAAAACAATCAGTATTTTATGGTGAGGTAAACAGATCTGTTAATTATAGAGACAATGATCCTCCTGGTGAAATTAACACTAGTTTTAAAATTATCTTGAAGGTGGAGGTAATATTGACTGGGGCTAAACTGGTTTGCTCCATTCTGTATTATCTAAGCAACAAAATTGGTGCTAAATTACTTTATCTCTGTTTTTTTTCACAAGTGGAAATCTTTGATAATCCGGTCCCTGGTGGCTATCTGCTATCTCCAGGGCTAAACTCCCAATCCAATAGAAAGTGTCCATCAACATTGGATGTGAATAAATGGACTTGATCAGTAGAGATACCTGCATGAGATCCTTTGGTCCATTTCAAAACGTCTGTTAGCACAGAATCATCCCCATTTAACCTTTATTGACGATCAATAGAAAAAGACTTGTTTTAAGGGTTTTAAACCTCAATGAACATATAAATCCTTGTTATCAATCTGTACCAAGATCTAAAATTCAATGAAATAGAGTGATTTCTGTTTTTACAAACATGGCTGTATGCTAAGATTACAGTATATATCCTGCCCCCCGCCTCTGTGCTGCAGATAGGTCACATAGGGCCTCATTACACGCATGGCGCTAAGGGATTATCGGCACCGGTAAGGGTACCGGTGCCGGTAATCCCTTAGTGCCATACTACGAGGTCCCTCAGCAGGTCCCGTCCTTAACATGTGGCCAGACCACACGTTAAGGAAGGGACCCGCTGAGGGACTTCAGGGCAAATAACGGTACCACTAATAGCGGTACCGTTATTTGCTCCTTCCCTATTCCCATTGAGCTCTATGGGGGCTCAAATGGGAATGGGGAAGGGCCTTGGTGAATGGGGAATTACTGCCCCGCCAACCTTGGAATGGGGTGGTAATTCCCCCATTCACCAAGGCGGAATCGGTAAAATACCGGTAGCAACCATGGCACTAATAGCACCATGGTTACCGCCGTCCGTGTAATGAGGCCCATAGTGTTTATCATGAGATTGAAACCTCGAAGATCACCAAAGGTTGCTGAACGTTTCCTTAGTCGTCCTATCCTTGGATTAATACACATAGAAAGATATAATATGCTATACTTTTTCAATAGACTCAGACGCTTCTAGTTTGTCTGTGTGGTGATTGATTAGGTGGTGGATGTATTGGAGCTTGGGCGGACTGAAAGACCGGCAAAATATGTGAGTGTTTACATTCATGGGTGAGGGAGTGATTATGTGGGTGGATGGGTGAGGGGGGGCATGATCAGGAGAATGAGTAGATGGGTAACTGAGTGGATGATTCAGTAGATGGGTGAGTGTATAGGTGAGTCAGTGTATGAATGAGTGAATGTTAGAAGAGTGAATGTCTGGGTGAATATGTGGAAGGGTGATTGCATAGATGAATAAGTTGGTGAACTGATGGGGGAGTGACAGTGTACACGGATGGGCGGCTGAGTGTCGGAGCATATGGGTGAGTTGGCTGATGGTTAGAGAGGCTAGCAAACTGATACGTGAATGAGGGGATGTTTGCGCTGGGTGAACAAGCAGATGTGTGAGTGACTGGATGTGTGATAAAGTGGATTTTGTGTTTGGGTGCTTCAGTGGATGTATGAGTTAGTGGGTGGATGGATGGATGGTTCAGTGGGTTGATAAATAAAACACTGGATGGATAGGCAATCGGGTGACCACGTGGATTAATAGAAATATAGATGACTGGTGAAAACACTCACACACTGACACACAGGCACATGACTCACGCACACCCACAAACACCCACACATACAGATACACACACACTGTTCTGGCAAGAGCAGTGCATGCTCCCTTAATACCTAGATCAAGGAACAGCATGTGCAGCAGCAGGAAAAAACATCACTCAAACATACTCAAATAATAGTGTGGGTGGGTGCAATCTATACAGCTATCATACATTCCTTGCTGCTATGTTAGAATAATTACCCAATGATTTGAGCCTGTTATGTTGTTTGATGTTTATGTGTCCGCGCCCTTAAGCCTACTGATCAGTGGTGCACATTACAAATAATAATAATAAATAAATAAACAGAACAGTCACAACCAGGGCAGTAGCAATACAAGCCTAACTTCTTCCCAGAGAGAATGCAACGCATGTCCTTGAGCAGGCCAGACCTCTCATTAACATGAGCAACAGTTATTTAGCCTGGAAATGACCACCTTAGAAAGCAGTAGTGCAATTGAAATAAGCAATTGTATATTCTCAGCCACAGAACAACTCCTCCTTGGGCATTTCCTCGTCGACAGTGGCAATCAGTGCACGTTGAGCGTTGAGGTGCATCCCCTCCCAGTATTCACCCACTATAACTGATTCTCACATGCACAGCATGCCATTGTTGGAGTGCTGTGCCAGTTAGAATATTTGCTTGCTTTCTACTCACTGGAGGCCTGCATGTTCCCTGCCCCTTCAACCAGCAGATTGAGGGAAGGAGCATGCTCCAGAAGCATGAAGGGTGTCTATGTAGGTGCTCTTCTTGTGTCTTTCTAATGGTTGTGCTGTGGGACTCAGGGTGGTACATGCAAATCAACTTCTCTCCCAGGTTTCTGCTTCCTGTTTCTGTACATTTCTCGAACAGGAGCAGAGCAGCAGGACCACGATGGACTATTCTTTAAGATCAGGCACATTGTAAATAAAACTGCATGTGTGTGAGTGTTGTGTTAACATATGTCTTTGTCAATGTGAGCATGTGTGAGAACATGTATATAAGAATGAACATGAACATGTGTATATGTGTGTGTTGTAATTCCCTGTGTCTCTGTTTATGCATGGTTTGGCTGGAAATATGATTTACACAATAAATGTGTAAAGTATTCATGAGGAGGGGGGTTCCTTCTGGGTGAAAAAAATACCATTAAGAGGTAGTGCTTCCATTATGTTATGTTACGTTATGTTGAAGGTATTTATAGAGCGCACGTTCGCCCCTGGGCATCTTGGCGCTGAGGAGGGGAAAAGCTACTCCAGCAGGATTGTCCATAGAGCCAAGAAAGAGCAAGACATTAAAAAGGTAGGTTTTAAGAGCCTTCCGGTAGGCTAGATGATTAGACATCGATTTCATCGCAAGAGGAAGACTATTCCATAGTTGTACTGCTGTGATAGAAAAGGCCCGCCCTCCAAGCCAAGAATGGCGGTGGGAGGGCACACATACCATGCCTGCCGATGCAGAGCCTAGCGGGCGATTCGGAAAGTAGTTTTCAAATTTTACATAATGGTATTCTGCCCCATGGCCATGCATGGCCCGATGCACAATGCAGTGTGCCTTGAACTGTATACGCTGTGCCACTGGAAGCCAGTGGAGAGCGCGAAGTAATGGAAATATATGGGACACATACTGTGGCCAGCCTTGCTGGCGAATTCTGGAGGCGCTACAACCTGCCAATCAGCCCCCTGGGCTGTGACAGGTACAGGGAGTTGAAATAATCCAGCCTGCTCAGGATCATGGCTGCTACTACAGGAGGACGTAATACCGGTGGAATCATGTGGAGCACTTTCCTAAGAATGTTCAACTGGAAGTGTCCCTGCTGGCATAACAAGCCAACTTGGGGTGCCAGAGAAAGATTGGCAGACATAATCACTCCAAGATTTTCTACCTTCATAGAGGGGGCCGGGATTGGACCCAAAGAAGAGGGCCAAAAGGAAGAGATCCACAGTGCAAGGTTGGGAGGAGAGCCCATCACCAGAACCTCAGTTTTGTCCCCATTCAATTTTAGCCAGTTTTGCCCTATCCACTGTCCCACGGCAGTCAGATCTAAACGGATCAAAATCTGGGTATCATCAGCGTACGAGTAGCACCTGATGACATAGGAATGGATGAGGCATACCAGCAGAAAGATATAGATGTTAAAGAGAATGAGAATGAGAATTGAGCAATGCCAACACTAGAGTGCTACTACGGTGGCAATTCTGATATTATTTGTCAATATCTACAACAGAGCCAGTACTGGCTTTATTGGATAAAGCAATCATCAATGTTTTGCTACGGTGGCAGCATTGTAATCCTTGTGTAAAGCCAACACAGGTGTGTACTTAGAAACGATGTACTGGCATATATTGGCACATGTTGTGAATGCCATAGGACTTGTGTGAAGCGCATGAAAACCAGAAAGCTCACCGTAAAAGATACATTCAAAGAAATTGAACAAGTATGTATAAACTACCAAGAGAAATGAAGTTAATCAGCCAACAATAAGCAGATGAGGAGTGAACAGAGGCAGACAGTTTCTCAGGATGGTTTAAAATTGAGAACTTTAGAAAATAAGGGCTGCAATAAAAGCTAGGAAGATTACTTGAGCAACTTCTGGGAAAACGCAGGTCCATTCAGATGGCAATGACAATCGGCAAAGAATAAGAGAGTTGATAAGTCACTAATTGAACTAGTGCATGTGCATGTCATAAGGTGTCTTTGGATAGAGAGTGTGAGATACTAGAAGGTGTCTCACCTGTTAGTCCCCGGTGATCTGTCATCCGGGAAGCCAGGACACAGCCATCGCTTTTCAATCCAGTTCCTGGGGGAAGATCACCTGGGTGAGGGTTTTTCGGGAGGTGGGCGTGAGACACCGGATGGTGAGACGACGTATCCCTGCACCTTTAACACCTTTACCCCATCCTGCCAGGTGGGAATTGTGGGAACGTTACCCTCCTCCTTTCCCATCACAAACACTTCCACACGGACAGCCCAGCCTGGAAGAAAACAGACTCAGACCTAAGCACTGTACCTGACATGTCCCACGACTGTGGTCATGCGAAGTCAGGCAATAACTGACAATCACTCACACTTGACTGCCATTAAACCTACCCATATAGATAAAAGGCGGAGCATGAGAGCAGACTCTGAGCGAGGCAAAGCACAAGAAGGAACAGCAGTTTCACATTGGCCTCTGAATAAGGGGAGAAAGATGGGAAACCAAGAAGAGTTTGCAAGGAGAGAAATATCCTTGACCTTTTCGGCAAGAAACTTTTACTTTCCAGAAACCTTCAAAGCAGAAAGAATAATGCAAGGAAAAAGACTGAAGACACCTGCATTGTGTGTCAGAGATACCGAAGGCCCTCCTGCGTAACCAACCAAGCTGCGGAGGAGCAGCAGCTGGTGGGTTAGCGCCCTTGGCTCCAAGAAAGAAGAAGGATAAGAGAGCTCAAAACAGCCAGTGAGTTGGGGAGACTGATGAAAGACCGGTCTGTGTTGAAGGAAAGCTTACAAGAGGCAACATTGTACAATGAGTGCTGTAACCAACATTGTTAAACGCGTATGATAAAAGACGTGAGTAAAGCTAAACCGCTGATGAATGTTTGAACTTCAGAGAGAAAGATATGATACCATTGACAGGGTGGTGCGGTACCGTGAATGTCCTCAATCGAAGGCCTCTGTAAGGTATCCCGCCAAGAGAAATGAAAGAAGAAGATTGATGAAAACAATTGTGTGAAGTGAATCGAAGTGGTCCTCTGACGGTTTAAGCAAAACCCATTCCATATTCAAAAGTCTTCTATTTTGATGCTAAGAGGATCTGAGCCCGAACGAGGGAGATCCATACCAAGAGGATCCAAGCCCGAATGAGGGAAATCCATGGTCCGAGCCCGAATGAGGGAGACCAAGTGTGAACATTATTTTAAAAGGGGGTCTCTGCCTGAAGAAGGGTGACCCATGATGAACATTGAACACGAGAACATGTGCATGTGAAAATCTTGATAGGAATGGAACTTTGAGATTTGTTTGCCACGACAGACCCTCTGCAGTAAGAGACTGTCACAAAAGAGGTTTTGGCAGAGAGTCTTGATGTATGTGCTTTGAACTGTATCCTTGTGTCCGAGAAGCCAGAGTGTGTGCGAAGCTCAAACGTGACGCCTCGTCCCTGCTGAAAATGTGGCGATGGGAAGCCAACTGCTCAATCATCCAGACATATTATTTCTTGAACACTGTTCTTTGTTGCATGCATTATTATTGCACACCCTTTTGTATTTAGAAGTAATGATTGGCAATAGGTTTGTTAGTATAAGCCCTTTTATTTTGACAGAGGCTCGACTAGGACTGCGTTATTATTATGTGATGGTTGTAGCTTGCTCCCATCCTTAGATTTAGGTTAGATAGGCGTTAATGCAACCCATTGAAGTTCAACAAACAACCTTGAACTGAGATCATTTGTGTCTGTCTTCACTGTTTGATAGCATGCCTTCCTTACAAGAGGCAGAGTCCTTGTTTCTGATGAATGTTGATGAAAATGTTGTAGTCACAATTTGTAAATCCTGATGAAAGTTCCATAATTATATCAGGAAGGAAACATGTTGAGGTGTCCAAGACAACAATGATGTTGTAATGAAAGTTATTAGCTAATAGTGCAATTCCTAACTGTGGTTCATAATATCAGTGGGCAAAATAATATGAGAAAACAGTGAATTCTCACTCCTTGAAAGAAATAATAACAGTACATTAACTGGATGAAATTGGAAGTTGACATGTATCAGTATATACCATTGTGATTTTAAGGATATTGTATAACAAATATTTTATTGATATGTTTTTGATACTGAAATAAGTTTAATAAAATGTACATACTTTTCTGGCTAAAAGGTTTTTTGAATTAGTTTGAACAATAGTGATATTAAAAGTCCAGACCACAGAAAGTACCTGCAACAACAGTTAAAGCCTGCAGGGCTATAATAGTTTGGGTGGTTTATATATTGGCACAGCCCACACAAACACATCTTCTTAGAGTGCCAATATTGTTTGTATTGGGCAAGGCCAACCCATGTGAGTTCTTACAGTGGCAGTATTGGCATTATTGGGTGAAGCCAGCATAATTGCTTTCTTACAGTGGTAGTACTGGTCTTATTGGACAAATCTTTTATGAGTGTGTTGTTATATTTGCAATACTGACATTATTCTGAAAAGCCAACATCAGTGTGTCCTTAAAGTGGATTTACTGGCATTTCTGGGCAAAGTTGGTGAGTAATAAAGGGTCTTAGTTTACATAAAAGTTGTGTTTAGCTGTGAAAGCTTGAAAATAAATTAAGCTGTTTGCATAATCTGGTGTGCCTAACCCCGATCTTCCCTCCTGGATCATCACTCTCTGTATGTAACCTCAAATTGATGGTCACTTCTTTTCTGTATGTTATTGTTAATCTACCCTGTATACTACTTTGTATTGCCAACTGGCTACATGTAACTGGTACCTGTAAGAGTGCCTCGATGTCTACAGGTTTCTGTGTGCATTATAAATGAGAGTATAAATAAATAAATATATACATATGCTTATTCCAGCTCCAGTTAAGGAAGTGAAGAACCATGCAATGTATTCAATAAGAACATTATTATTTTATTATTTTTTATTTTTTATTTTATTGTGTTCCACAGTACACATTATGTAGAAAATATACATAATACCAATAATACGTAAACCAATAATATGTTAGTATATCATACAATTCAATACCAAGTACAATTCAATACCAAATTCCCATTTCATACAATTCACCAAGCAGACGCATGAAGAGAGGTATTATCCCGAAAAGGCTAAGACTTAAAAAAGTATTGCAGCGTTCTTTAAAAATTCTAAAACATGTATACACAAACTCAGTTCATTGCAATTTAAAATTCTCCTCCACAAATTTTCTTCAGACAATTACCTTGTCCCAGGGAAAGCTTGAATTCTGAAGTTTGCCAAATTAGGACAACCAACACATAGGTGCTTCAAAGTCTCAATCTCAGTTTTACAGTGGCGGCACAGTCTTTGATCACGCAGGATGTTAAGGCACCTGCCCACTATTTCGTTGGTTGGGGCCAAATTCAACCTGATTCTTAATAATTGGGACCTGAAACCCCTCGAAGGGTGTTTTTTCAGGTAGGGGGCAAGCACATTGATGCTTTTGCAAGTCCACACAAAATGGTCCCCAAAACAGTTAACATCCATAATCGTAGATCTCATATTTGCCCAAATGTACCTATACCATTTTAGCTTGGCTAATTCTGGGGTAAGGCCCAGTTGTTCAAGTGAGAATTCAGCGCCTAGGAGCATTGATTCACAGATTAAAACCCAGTCATTAAGGACTCTACAACCGCTCTGTATCTTTACCATGTTAACTTCCTCTAGTACCGAAGTTGTTGGAGGGTTCATAATGTTTATGAAGAACTGGAGTTTCGCCCAGTCCACCATAGTGTGGATGGAGAGCTGTCCCAGCTCAAACAGAATCTCTGCAAGAGGAACTGACTGTGGCAATTGCAAGAAACCTCTCCACAAAACACCTTTAAATTTTGGCCAGTCTATAAACGGACTCCTAGTTTGCGCGCCATAAATTTTTTTATTTTTTTTTGGGAACCAATTGCTGCTTATATAATTTCAAAGGTGGTAGGAGTGAATATCTACTGAATTTGCCACCAAACACTCGGAGTTTCACAAGTGCCCCAAGAAAATTAGCCTTCAGGTCCTCTTGCAGCTCTGGACCTGTAACTTTGTCGTAAACTGTGAGGCCCAAATAAACAAATTTGTTCACTATTTCCAGCTTGCCATTTTTCAGGGACCAGGGTAAAGTTTTACAACTTTCCCCCCTCCCTTTTAGAACAAGCACCTTTGATTTGGTTGCATAGGAACCAAAGAACATATTAAGATATATAATATATAAACATAATAAGAACATATTATTTAATACCCAGATAGACACAGGGATGTATTACTGTTTCTTTCAACTAATTAAGCAGCACCATTGGGGGAAAATTTGTTCAGTGTAATACCTATTATCAAGAAGAGCCAACACACACATGTTCAGCTTCCTAGTTATAGAGCAGCCTAAGCAACAGTAGGTAAACTGCCTTTTTGGTTGGTGTATACCTTTGTGTACTTACAGTGGCAGTGCAGTAATGCAATATATTGGCACAGCCCCCATAGAAATATATTCATAGAGTGGAAATATCAACACTATTGGTCAAATCCACCCGTAAGGGACTTTGGAGCAAAAGATAATTTGCCTAAAGTAAACTGAGAACAGAAAGTGTGTATAGAGTGAATGAGGCATTGCCCAAAAGAGTTTGTTTTGTGCAGGAGATGTCTTCTCTTACTCGCTGTCATGATGGAAAAGGTGTTCCTGCAAGGTACAAACAACTGTGTTTTTCACCCAAGAGACAATTTTCAACAAAGCAAAGAGAATTCCAAAAACTGTAACCCTTTCTTAGGCCCTTTTAAATACATGTATTCCAGAGACTGGGTTGTTCATACTAAGAACATGCATAGAAATAACCCTTTGGAAGTTGGACCTGTTGCCACATGCAAAAACGATAAGGGCCAGACATTTGGGTGTGTTTTACCAGCTAAAGAATTCAGCAGGCCTCAGAACATTTTTATTAGCTTTAGAACATAAATGAATAATTTCAGAATTGCATCACAGCTCCATCCTAATATTGTTGGCAAATAGTCACTTGTGAATTCTAATAAACAATCACCTTTTATTCATTTTTAATAATTGAATCTTTTCATGAATTTCATTTAACTTTGAATAGCAGGGCATTTCTTTTCAACTTGAAATGGGACATGGCTGTACAATTGCCTAGGTTCAGCTTGCAGCAGCAACCTGTTAGGCGATCCTCTGCACACCGATCCACTGCACACCAGAATACTGCTCACATTTCCCCATAACCTCCCTCCAGGGTTCGAGGCTCATGTGATTCGGTTTACCCAAAGGACCGAAAGCTCCGTGCCAGGTATGATTTACGGGCTCGATTGCAACCCTTCCTGCACTGGCAGTTGCCATGGAGAACATACAGCAGAAGGGGCGGCGTTACATCTCCACGCCGATCACGTGATCCAGAGTGGCGTTCCTCACGTGACCTTGGTGGACGTCACATGACCCCGAAACGCACAGTATATAAGGCTTGAGACACGGAACACTCATTGCTTCTCAGCTGCCTTCAGATCCTGTTTGGCGTTACGTTTTGGTTTGCTTTTCTGGTTTACCTTGATCTTGGAACTCTCTCTTGGACTCCTTCGGATTACCCCTTTGTACCTTTGATTGGAACTGTTTACCTGTTGCTGAATTTCGGACACAAACCTGACTTGCCTTCGGATCATCCCTTGGTACCTTGTTGAACCTCTACGCCATTTCCCTTTCAGGGATTCAAGTCACGCCTTCAGTCTTACAGGTGGTTTATCCTGCATCCACACTTGTCTGCGGTCCTCATGTTCTAGGGACCGTTTCATCTGAGTCTCAAACCTCTCTCCTAGGTTTCCTGGGTTTTCCAAACACCGGATAGGTAAGGCTATTCAGATTCTTTGGTTATTGTGATTATATACTGTAATTGCCTTGTACTTAACCTCGTTCTTTTTGACAGCAGCATTGGTGTTCCAGAGGTTCCGTGGATCCGGGAAGTAACATCTCCCACCTGTGGCCCCAAAGGTCGCACAGCGGGTTTCTTTTAGTTCCCCTGTGCGTCACTTGAGGACAGAGGTTTCAACGGTCTACACGACACTCAAGTCAGAACAGACTGAGAAGCCATATAGTCGTGTTAGACAATGCAGGGGTCCACGGAAGAACCCATAGCTGCTTTAGTTCAGGCGATTACAGTATTAAGGGCAGATATGGCCGCCGCTAATACGGTGATTCACCAAAGGTTAGATTCCATACAGAGTGTTCAGCATTCTCTCCCTGCAGACCCTGAATTTGGGGATGCTAGCACTTCAACCACACCGCCTCCGTTGGCAAGTACCCAAACTTCAGCTCCGGTGGTCCTCCCAACCCCTTCCCCTTTGGCTGCTCCTGAACATTATCAAGGTGATCCCAAGAAGTTCAGGACTTTCATCAATCAGTGCAAGTTACATTTCTTGTGCAGACCTCTGGCATTTCCTAATACCACCGCCAAAGCCGCTTTTGCCCTTTCCCATCTGGCTGCGACAGCTGCCGCTTGGGCTAACCCTTTATTGGAGAACAATAGCCCAGTTCTCTATGATTTTGATTTGTTAGTTCTAGAGATGTCTCGAGTCTTTGATACCAGACACAAGGCACAGTCTAGGGATTTGGAGTTGTTAGAACTAACCCAGGGCAGAGGGACTTTGATAGATTACATCACCCGGTTCAACCAATTGGTCGCCGAGACATCATGGCCAGAAAGCAAGCGGGCAGTTATATTTTATAGGGGGTTGAATAACGCAATGAAAGATGCCTTAGCAGTGATTCCTTCCATGCCCACTCAGTATCAGGAACTAGTGGATCTTGCCCTGCAGGTGGATGCACGGCGATCAGAGCACAGAGCTGAGTTGGGGGTTTGTTCCCACCCTACAGTTGTCAGTACCCCTGCTTCCAGTACTGAAGAACCTATGCAAGTAGGAGGTTTACGTAGCCCTATCACAACATCTGAGAGAGAACGTAGAAGGGTGGATAATGCATGCTTTTATTGTGGCACCACGGGACATTATGTGAAGGAATGTCCTCGACGTCCCAAGAAGAGTCAGGTTTTTTGGACAGCTTGACCTTAGATCCGGAGACCAGGTCGAGTGTTCAGTCTTCATCTCCGGGTACCCCTCTTGCCTTTGCTCGTGTCCAGCCCATCTTTGTACAGGCCACTCTTTGTCCCTCTACAGGTATTTCTCATGCAGTCACGATCATCATTGACTCAGGTGCCACTGGGAACTACATAGACATGGCGTTAGCCCATTCCCTCAATCTACCTTTAGTGGTAAAAACTCGACCTGAACCTGTTCAGGCCGTAGATGGCACTGCACTAGTCTCTGGTCTCATTAGACACCAAACTGCACCTCTATTATTGACCATACAAGACATTCACACAGAGACGTTAAGTTTTGACTTGATCACCACACCTCAATTCGGTATCATATTAGGAATACCATGGTTACGTGAACACAATCCGCTGATTAATTGGCAATCAGGCACGGTGCTCTTCGAGTCTGAGATTTGTCAGAACTATTGTCTCCCAACCCATCAAGCAACCGATACTCCTTCTCGGGCCTTGGGAGCTCTAGCTCAACTCACGCTGAATGATGATGGATCAGAGGTTGTGAATTCCCATACCGTTGGGGGGTGGTGTCAGGGATTCCATCTGAGTATAAAGCATTTGCATCAGTTTTCGATCGCGGTTCTTCCGAGGTACTTCCTCCACACAGACCATATGACTGCCCAATTGAATTAATCCCTAATTCCACCATTCCTTCGGGCAGGATTTATTCTTTGTCTCCCTCGGAAGAACAAGCATTGAAACAGTATGTACAGAACGCCCTACGACTAGGACATATCCGCCCCTCTACTTCACCAGCTGCAAGTCCCATATTTTTTGTACCTAAGAAAGAGGGGGACTTACGTCCTTGTGTGGATTATCGGTGTCTTAACGCTATCACGAAAAAGGATAGATATCCAATTCCGTTAATCACACCTCTTCTGGACCACTTATCCCATGCTTCTGTTTTCACCAAACTGGATCTTCGCGGCGCATACAATCTAGTGCGCGTTCGCGGAGGCGATGAGTGGAAAACTGCCTTTTGCACCCGTTACGGCTTGTATGAATATCTAGTCATTCCCTTCGGTCTATGCAACGCCCCGGCAACATTCCAGCATTTTATGAATGATATATTCAGGGACATTCTGGACGTATACATGGTTGTTTATTTGGACGACATCTTGATCTTTTCACGAAATCTTGAGGACCATGTAAAGCATGTCCGGGAAGTATTATCCCGTCTGAGGGAACATTCCCTATTTGCCAAACCCGAGAAATGTCAGTTCCATAAAACGTCTGTTGAGTTTCTGGGCTTCCACATTACCCCTGGGGCATTATCCATGAACAAATCCAAGGTTAAAGCAGTCCTAGATTGGCCAGTTCCTCAAACACTCAAGTCCTTACAGGCCTTTTTGGGCTTCGCCAACTTTTATAGACGCTTTATTTCCTCCTTTTCCACAATTGTAGCCCCACTCACGGCTCTGACCAGCCCTCAGGCACCCTATCGATGGGAGAAGGAACATCAAGAATCTTTTGAGGCTTTGAAAACCGCTTTCACTACCGCACCAGTGCTTCAGCACCCCAATCCCGATCTTTCCATTCATAGTTGAGGCGGATGCCTCTTCTTTTGCTCTTGGTGCGGTATTGTCTCAGACATGTCCTACAACAGGCAAGTTGCACCCGGTGGCATACCACTCCCGTAAATTTTCCAATACTGAGACCCATTATACTGTAACGGAGAAGGAACTCCTGGCTGTCATGGACGCCTTTCGTGTCTGGCGCCATCATCTTCTGGGGGCTAAGCATCCAATCACTGTATACTCAGATCATCGAAATCTACAGGATCTGGCCTCCTTAAAGTGCATCAATAGCAGACAGGTCCGGTGGCATCTTTTCTTTTCCGCTAAACTCACATGGAAAAGCGGACGCCTTGTCACAGTCTCCGGTTGGGGTCGAATTGCCAACCTTCCCTGACACTGTTCTTGGAAAGAGTCATGTGTTTTGTCTCTGCACTCCCTCTTTGTCATTGTTAGATTCTGTACGAGCTTGGATGAGCAACCATTCCGACCAACTGCGGGATTGGGATCCCGTTTATTCTGATGGTTTGCCTTTCGTGCATGAACGTCTGTTTCTTCCCACGCCTGACACTCGTAACTTGGCCCTTGAGTGGTCTCATGATGCTCCCTTTAATGCCCATCCTGGTCAAAAGCGCACTTTGGATCTCCTAAAGCGCTGGTGCTGGTGGCCCTCTATGAAGCGCGATGTGGAATGCTATGTCAATTCATGCGCTGTTTGTGCTCAGGCTAAACATCGAAGAGGACGACCAGTTGGGCTGCTGCTTCCGCTTCCGGTACCTCCAAGACCTTGGCATACACTGACAATGGATTTCGTGACCGATCTCCCCAAGATACAAGGTTTTGACACCATCTGGGTGGTGGTGGACATGTTCACAAAAATGGCTTGTTTTGTTCCTTTTAAGGGTATTTCTTCGGCCCGATCTTGGCAGACTTGTTTTTTGAACATGTGTTCGTGTTATTTGGACTCCCTTCGGTCATTGTATCGGATCGAGGGTCACAATTCACCTCTCGTTTTTGGAGATCATTGACTAAATTACTTGGCATCGATACCAGGTATTCTTCGGCCTATCATCCTGAGACTGATGGGCAGACCGAAAGGACGAATCAATCTATGGAGCAGTATCTTCGGTGTCTTATATTGCAACAACAGGTCTCCTGGTTGAGCGCTTTACGGCTTGCTGAGTTTGCATACAATAACGTGGCTCATTCTGCTACAGGTTTTTCTCCTTTCTACGCCCTCTATGGCCAACACCCCAAGGTCTTGCCTGTCCCTGATGCTTCTGTCTCTTTGAATCCTGAGGCCACGGCTTGTCTAAGGGATCTGTCTGCTGTTCATGCTAGTACTGTGGTCCATCTAACTGAAGCAAAGGCTTCTATGAAGGTTCGTGTTGACGACAAGCGCCTGGCTGCTCCCCCCCTGGTGGTGGGTTCTAGGGTATGGTTGTCTTCACGTCACCTTCGTCTGGTAGGTTGCCGTAAACTTCTGCCTCGTTTCGTTGGCCCGTATGTTATCTCTCAGGTTGTGAATCCGGTTGCTTTTCATCTGGTCCTCCCGAGTTCTTGGCATATCCATCCTGTTTTTCATGTCTCTCTCCTCAAGCCTTGTCCTGATTCTTCCCGCCTCCGGGCCCCTGTAGCTCCGGTGTCCCTGGCCTCTCCTGATGCTTTTGAAGTGTCGCCATTTTGGGTTCCCGCTGGTTTAGGGGTAGGCTTCAGTATTTAGTGGATTGGAAGGGTTATGGACCGGAGGAGCGTTCTTGGGTTTCCGCTTTGGATCTTGACGATCCTCGGTTGGTGGCTCGCTTCCATAGGGATCACCCGTCCTGCCCATGGGGTCGTGGGCCGTTGGGGGGGGGGCTATGTTAGGCGAACCTCTGCACACCGATCCACTGCACACCAGAATACTGCTCACATTTCCCCATCACCTCCCTCCAGGGTTCGAGGCTCATGTGATTCGGTTTACCCAAAGGACCGAAAGCTCCGTACCAGGTATGATTTACGGGCTCGATTGCAACCCTTCCTGCACTGGCAGTTGCCATGGAGAACATACAGCAGAAGGGGCGGCGTTACATCTCCACGCCGATCACGTGATCCAGAGTGGCGTTCCTCACGTGACCTTGGTGGACATCACATGACCCCGAAACGCACAGTATATAAGGCTTGAGACACGGAACACTCATTGCTTCTCAGCTGTCTTCAGATCCTGTTTGGCGTTACGTTTTGGTTTGCTTTTCTGGTTTACCTTGATCTTGGAACTCTCTCTTGGACTCCTTCGGATTACCCCTTTGTACCTTTGATTGGAACTGTTTACCTGTTGCTGAATTTCGGACACGAACCTGACTTGCCTTCGGATCATCCCTTGGTACCATGTTGAACTTCTACGCCATTTCCCTTTCAGGGATTCAAGTCACGTCTTCAGTCTTACAGGTGGTTTATCCTGCATCCACACTTGTGTGCGGTCCTCATGTTCTAGGGACCGCCTCATCTGTGTCTCGAACCACCCTCCTAGGTTTCCTGGGTTTTCCAAACACCGGATAGGTAAGGCTATTCAGATTCTTTGGTTATTGTGATTATATACTGTAATTGCCTTGTACTTAACCTCGTTCTTTTTGACAGCAGCATTGGTGTTCCAGAGGTTCCGTGGATCCAGGAAGTAACATCTCCCACCTGTGGCCCCAAAGGTCGCACAGCGGGTTTCTTTTAGTTCCCCTGTGCATCACTTGAGGACGGAGGTTTCAACGGTCTACACGACACTCAAGTCAGAACACAACCCCACTTAAGGAATTCGTCATCAGACCCAGATCACGGGGAAAAGACTGTGTATACTTCAAATGAAAATCACATGTCAAACAAGGTTTGTTCAAAATGGTTTTGCCAGGCCCTACTCATAATACAATGTTTGCTTCAAATTGAAGTCATACTTTGAGCTTTCTATGTCAGTAAACTGACACAGCAGTCACTTACCATGCATCGCCAATGACATCTGCAGGCTAAAATAGTAATTTATACTGCTTATGTGGAGTTGTATCTCCAAAATATAACCATTTAAAAATGTATATCTGTTTAATGGAATATCATGAAAACTTGAGAAAAATTTGCAATTTGTAGCTAAGAAAAATATGTCTTACACCTAATATGAAATGTTCTCACAGTATACTGATAGTAAATGTAAAAAAGAAAAACAAATATTATCTCTGTTAATTTATGTCACACAGAGGCATGTAATGCCTTGAGTCAAGTGTTCCATTCACTAGAATATAATGATCTTTATTTTATTAAATTCACACATTCACTTCCAAAGTCATGTTACATAAAAGAAAGGCCTCTCTATAAGATTAGGTGTGAGTTCCACCTCCCTTCCAATTCATCAGACTGGTGGATAGCTGCACTTTTTTCGCAAGATGAGGGGAAAAGTCTGGGTGATATAATAACTTGCCCTCAGATAGATAAGGGGAGATTAGAAAAATATTGGAAATACTATTGCAGATTGCTTCTGAATACTACTGGGCGAAGATTGCTGGGCAGAAGTGAGATCAATTAGAGACTGGTTTACAGGCAGGCTGGAGAAATAAGCCCTCTCAGAGAGATCAATAGGCTATATGTTGGAGATTTATTTCCAGGCGGCTGATGAAAAAAGGGACTTTGCTGATGCAGAAATCCCCAGACGAAGGGTTCCAGATGATTCGCCAAAATGCAAAGTCACCTTTAAAATGTAAATAGAAGCCCCGCTATAACTCCAGAATGTCATTTTAGTGCTCCCCACAATAAAAAAAAAACTGGGAATAAGAGAGATAGGAGAAAAATCAGGATGCAAATGTGCAAGGGAGGACTCGCAACATTTGGCCTGGGGGCAAGTTTAATTTTCTGGCCTATAGTGCAATGGCCCAAGCCCACAGTGAAACAGCCCCACATTCAGGAACAAGTAATCTCAATACCAACCTCTTCCCCTCCCACACATGCTGAAATATATATAGTAGATATTATTGACATTGCTTTCCTTTTATGCAACATATATTTCAGTTATCTTTGTGGTTTCTTAGAGACCTGGACCCCTGGAAAGTCTCCCATTTACCAAACATAGTACATTATAAGTATTACTTTAGTTCACCAGAATAATATAATTGGTGAAATGGGAAAGCTGGGATTTGAGCACAGTTTTCAACGTGTTACATTTGTAATTTGACAGCCGGCTACATCTCCTCCCATCCCACCTCATATTTAGTTTTAGTTTTTAGGTGGTGAAGCTAGATAATTAATTGGTAGAGTAGTACCATTGCTGAACCAAGGGGTATGGGTTTTCTCTCAGGGTCAAATGTAAGCTGGCATGGCAAAAAACTCATACCTGGCCTCCTGCCTCCCTAGCCCACAACACAAAACCCATGCCTACACCCTGTGTACCCACCTCTCAAATTATAAGACCGTCACTTGTCATCCTGCCTCCTCACCAGTATGTTTAATAAAGCGTGTTACAATTCTTTATAAAGTAACACTATAGAGTAGAAACCCATATGAGTGGAGCTTTTTCTACAGATATTTAAGGAAAATAAGGCACAGTGATTACAAGTGATTTACTCCAGATCAGATCACCTATGAAGTATGAAACTTTACTTTCCTTTCCTTTAAACACCTATAAAGCGCAGACCTTCGACCCGTAGGCATTTAGGGTGCTGAGAAATGAAAAAGTAATGACGCTAATAATGACAGTACAGGGGCTCTCGGGGGGAAGTTGAAAAAGAGAATCATGGAAATATCCATGTCTTCAACTTCCTTTTCAAAGGTTCAAGTCTGGCATCTTGAATCAAGAGGAATATTATTCCAGGCTTTAGGTGCAGAAGGCTCCTGTTTCTGCCTTCTTAGATCTTCATCTTGGAATCGTTAGAAGTTTCTGATTGCTGGATCTAAGGAATCTTCTATGAACTTTCTCCATAACAAAATCCTGCAGGTATCTGGGCATAATGCTGATAGTGCATTTAAATGTGATCATTAGGAGGTGGAAGCATACTCGAGCCTCCACCAGAAGCCAGTGCAATGCTCTTCTGGCATCCAAGACGTGGTCACGACGGGAAAGACCCATGACCACCCTCACAGCTCTGTTTTGATTAACATGTAATCTGTTACCCTCTGTTTTGCTAAGTCCAGCTAGGAGGTTGCAACAATAACCTATTTTTGTACCTACAGTAGCTCTTGCTATTGTCTCTGTGTTAGCCTGTGTAATAAGGGGTCTGAGATGAGCCAAGAGCTTCATATAATAGGCTTCCACAGAGACCAGACACCCAATTTGGACCTTCATGGTGAGCTGCTGGTCAAAGATGACACCTAATGCTTTCACTGTCTTAGGGGGGTTATCTTGACATCACCCAGCTGAAAGCCCTAATATGCAGGACCCAGCTTAGATATAATGTGGTGCATACCAATGATCAACAGCTCTGTCTTAGCCCTATTAAGGGCCAAGTTATTCCAAAGCATCCAGTTCTCGATGGAAGCATAAACCGTAAATGAGGCTATCAAGCGTACTGCTGGTGGGGAGAAATTGGCCACTTCCTCCAACCTGGTGACCAGTATTGAGTGGTTGACCAGGTCGAAAGTGGCTGATAAATCCAAAAGCATCAGCATGGATGAGAGACCCTTGTCCATCGGATCTAACAGCCTGGACTTTAATTCCAGTAACGCAGTCTCTGTCCCATAGCCCACTCCAAAACCAGATTGACGACAATTCAAGATGGGAAATTTGTTCAGATGCTGAGCAATTGGCCCGTACGTCACCCGGTCCAGGATTTTCAATTAAAAAGGTGTGTTAGTAATCGGCCTGTAATTCAAGGGCACCTCCGTGGGTTGGCCGGGTTTTTTAAGAACAGGGGTAACCCAAGCTTGTTTAATATCTGCCGGCAAATGTCCTTCGGTGACCGATGCATTCACAAATTTGCAGTTAGCTACAAGTAGGATTGGTGGACAAATTTTTATGATCATGGCTGAGCATAGGTCATCTTTACAACTCATGCTTTTTAAATGTTTCACTACATCAGTCAATTCTTCAATCGTAATAGGGGAGAAATTGAACTGAGGAATGGAGGGGCATCTTTTATAAGACTCCTTCCTGACCTTACAGGAGTCAGTCAGGAGGACGTCTTTCTTATGCAATATATCTGCTCTGATGCCATTCAGTTTGTTGGCCATGGCATCTTGTATATCCTGACACCATGCCGCATCCTTCACCACTTGGTTAGCATTAGGGAAAATTGTAGTTTCCTCTTCTTTGGGATTTATAGTTTTTCAAACTAGTAATGTGCGTGCAGAGAAAGACCAGCTATGATTCAAATCGCACAGTTAAAGCAGATTGGGCAGTCAAGATTGGAGCACTGGACACAGCAAACACACCAAAATGTTAAAATTAATGAAATATATTAATAGATAAAAATCATGTTAAAACACAGAATGGCAATAACAACACTACGAGTAAGAGTAATTTAAGAGTAACAGGAAAGATAACAGAGCACCAGATTAAAAAGAGCGATCTATGAGGCAGGGAGACAAAAGAGGCCTTATAAGCCGGCACAGACCGGCTAGTTCGTTCACGTGGGGATTTGAGCCTTGTCTTCCTGGTTCCACAGTATCCAATTCATAAAGCAGGGTAGACTTCATCTTCTTCTATTCCATCTTCAATATTATAAAGAAAATGTGTTATGCAAAGTTGTTATTCAAGGGCTAAACTAGTGTACTGTTCAACGAATCTGTTTTTCAAAGCACCAATGTATCTACCATGGGGAAGCCTATTAATCGTCTGTATCCTAAGGCAAAAATATCTGAGGAATAGGCTAATATTCAAAGTCCTAACACCTAGCACTCCTGTTGTAATAATGGTATTTCGTGATGAGTATGGTCTTACTTAGATCTCTTTAAACAAACTAGAATTTGTAGCTTCAGGTGCAGAGGAGAAGAAAATCAACCCTGGCATATGGGTTGTCTATAGAACAATGCACGGAGTTCGGAGCAAACCTTCACTTCTCTTTATGTGCATCACGCACCACGAAAGCACGAGTCTACCACTTAACAACAGGCCATGTTACAATGGACCAGAGGCCCCAACTTTGAGGATTCATCTTGAAAGTGGGACTAAACTCCAAACAACTTCTGAGTCCTGTGGACATTTAGCTACAACTTCAAATTGAGAATATACTCCAGACAACGTCTGAGTACTGTGGACTAGGATCAAGAAAATAATGATACGCCCCTAATGAAGAGAGTTTCTCAAAACACGTTGGGCCATATGAACATTACATTTTATTTGAACTACTGATTGAATCGTGATTTTTACTCACTGCAAAAAGTGTATTAATCAGATGCTGCAAATTATCATTAATAGACAAAAGGTGTCCTATGTAGACGGGACTAATTGTCTTCTTAAGAGTTTGGCTTATTTTTTAGCACTAGATAGTGTGCAGGGCACGGGAGTTCCCATATAGACTAAGATTATTATGTTTTGAAATTATAGTCTGTACAATTGTGCGCACTTTCAAAGTCACATGTTAAAGAAACCTGAACAAATGTAAGAGCAGTAGTAATTGAAACATATGTTCATAAAGCAAGTATACATCTCTTAGTCAGAAAAAAGAAAGAGGGTTAAGCCTGTCCCACTATCGAGTGCAGTGGCCTGCAGATGAGACATAGAGCTCAGCAACTGTCAACCTGCTGACCTACCATTCCAGATATGTACCTCTCTCTCATTTACCCTCTTTCTTTACCCATCATCCTCCGGTATCCTTCCATTGCACCACATTCTCAATGCCCCCCTGTTTCTTACAATTAACTTTCAGACCTCTGTTCGCCTTTAGTGCCATCCTTTAACCATTCATTCAATCCCCTTGCCTTACCTTGCATGTACCTCCTTCCCTTGCCCACATTGCTCAGTCTCAAATTCCTTGTCACTCACACTCTTTAATTGCCCAACACACCAAGCCCATTATTTGCCCCCTCACCACCTTCCAGTGCCCTGGCTTACAGTTAGACAGTAGACTACCTTGATTTGCTAGTCATCCTATGCACGACAGAAGCCATGGGCAGGGTCTTGCTGGTGATTGTGGCTAAGGGATCTGCACTTGTGTAATGCAAAGCGAAAGATGGCAAGGCAACGTGGCATTTTTTGTACTCCCAAGTAGCACTTTGTTGGAAAGTCGGCTGTATATTTCAACTCATGGAAGCAGGGAGAACTGCAAAGGGAATGCGTCTTGGACCTGGTGATGGAGAGGGAGCAAGAGCAGCCAATTATATTCATGTGTGTTTTCAAATTAGGTGTAGCGTGTGTGTGTTTCAGTTTCTATGACTGGGTTAATGTGTTTGGTTGTATTTGTGAAAGTATAGGTGGAAGGATTTATCTGTGCTCATATGACTTTGAATCTATATATCTGAATCTGTTGTTGGTTTGCATGTGTGTTTTTGTTGGGCACCTAAGAGAGGAGGGTCCTGGGCAAGACAATGAAAAATGATCACACACTTTGGGGGTCTTTCAGATTTGGGTGGTAGCAGTAAAATGGTCAGTATTTGGAAAATACTGTTGATTTTACCCTTCACCCAATTCAGTGTTTGATCAAATACGATCAGTGGTATTCGATAAGAATACCGGCAATGGTGCTCTAGGTTGGCTTTTGGTGGAGGTACAAAAATCTAAAATGGCCTCAATTAAAACATTTTATTTTGTTTACTGTAGAGAATGGAAGTATAAGTGTTTCCCTTCAATAGAGTGAAAAAGGTTTACACAAATGTCCATGTTGAGGGGGTAAACATGTGGGCATCTCTGATTGCCTCCTCTTACCACTCTACTCACATAATGCATAAAATGTGTGCATAACGAAAATCAACATCCGTGTGCCTACTGTACATATTACCTTTCTCCCTTCACATGTATGCTGAAAATGGCTAAAACAAATATTAAAATAGTATTAGCGCCATTACAGAAGGTAGCTCTGAAATAGCAGTGGATGTATTTTTGGAAAAAACACCTCTGCTGGCGGTAAATTTGGAGTAGGGCAGACTTCCAGAAATACCAGGGTCGGAGCTGGTAACTTTCTTCAGCGGTACTAAAAAATCTGCCCAACTCTGAATGATCCCCTTAGTTTGTGGTCTTCTAATAATTAATTCCTGAATGTTACACATTTCTAGGTGTTTCTTTCAACTGTGTCCAACAGCCATTTCTGTAACCATTATATAAGTAACATCCATGGGGGCTATTCAGAGTGCTATTAAACTATTTTTTTTTTATGAAAACATTGCTGATCAAGAAATTCACCAGAATATTGGGGAAGCATTCGTACAGAATAAAACTGAGCATAAACGCTAATAAAATATGGACACTTACTTCCTTGGCAAGTAAGAGTCGTGCTAATCTACTGTGGTTTGTAACAGACCAATGGTGTATGGGGAGCAGTGGTGCCAACATTACCATCCAGGGTCTAAGAATCTGTTATTTAAATGCATACATTGCCAAAGGGCGGTATTATCATGCCCCTGCAGCTTAGATGCTCTCCCTCTCCCTCACTGTGGAGGCCCATGTGTGGGGCCCATCCAGGCACATCTACAACATTGCTGAAATCAAGACAAATGCCTTGCCGCATTAACACAGAATCCTAGCAGGCTTTGCGGCACTCAGTTCCTTTTTGGCAGGCTAGATTCTGAAGGATTATGTCTTTTTGATCATTATTTTTGCATTTTGGAGCTCTGGCCCATGAGGCAACAAGCCAGCCAGTCTGGGGGGCAATTACCCATTTTCCTCCCTTGCCAGTCCACTCAATCTAATGTGACTGGGTCACAGGCACAGTGTTAAACACAATTCCCTGTGTCTTCTATTTAAATTTAATAAAAAGGGAGATTTCATGTTAAACAAAGCTAAATACCTTCTGTAAATTGTCACTGAAAACTGTACATTTGTTTGTGTGATTTAAATACAGTTTATGCTATGTAAAATTAAGCACTATAAAAAATACAATGTGTGGATTCTGCTGGTATAGAATTATCCGGACCATAGTCCTGTCATGAAACACTATTGTCTGACGTAGTATCACGTAAAATTGAGACGTATGAGAGCCTAGTCATTAAATAAATGCTTGTACAACTTTACGTAGCTAAGTGAACATCATGCAGTGTAAAACCCTTGCAATCCATTGTCTTGAAATGTGTCAGTAGACCGATATGTGATATGAAAGGGCAAGGGGGCTTTAAAATTGTATCATTTACTGGAGAATAGTATATCTTCAGTCCAAAATCAGTAGATTTGGAGGCAAATGAATAGAAATACATATTCATTGAACACTGTTCATTCATTGGTAAAATGAATGCTGCACACATACATACACTGAAACATGCATGCACATGTACAGGCAACACTGCACACACACGAGTCCAGAAAAGAGTGCACACTCCTTGAGAGTATTATTTTCCTAAATCAAACCTGTACGAGTCAGGTGCAATTTGTTCTTGCCTACATTTAAATCTTCAACACATAGCCTATTCATTCACAAACCCCACTCATATAGGGGAACCAAGTTCCCTCCCAAGTGCCCCCCTTTTGCACTTCTCCCCTTCCCCTGCACAATCTGAATTGCACAACGCCTACTAAGATAGTTGTTTTGTCTTCCCTTTGTTTCCCCCTCCTTGTCTTGTCGTACCTAGAAACACTTGTATACAGACGCGTTATAAATGCCATATCATCTCATATTAAGTGAAGAAGTGCACACACATGTCAATTATCAAAGTAACTTTTCTTTGTTGCCATACTTGTTTTGATGCTGGATAAAATCAAGTATTTTTGAAGAATTTTGCAACGGTTGTGTCAATGTTATTATTAAAATATGCTTAGAGAGAGGAAAAATGAGTGTATTTAGAATACCTAGTATATTTCTGAATGCTTGTGTGTGAAATGAGAAATTCAAGCAGGCATGTAAAATTATGTTTTCTGACAAGTTGATTTTGGACATATGGCATGATTGTGTTGGTATAAAGCTGGAGAATACCTTTGTTTGAATGTAACTTTAATTATTTATTTAAAAACAATTGAGTTTTGAGAACAATATCTGTTTTCTTAGCCAGAATAGCCAGTCAAACAAACAAAGCTTTATTCAGCAAGTTTTACTGTAAGCATACATAATGCATTACATGATTCACAATAGGAAATAAGACAACCTTTAATTTGATACACATAATGTGACCTAAAAAACTATGGGCTTAGAAAATACAATCAACCATGAGGCATGGCCATCCTATGTAACCAGTCACGATAGATGTATTTGGCAACAAAATAAATATAATTGGTTGAAGCAGTGGACCAGCATTATGCAACTTCCTCTTGACTGCTTCTGAGACGTTCTCTCTTATAGAGTGGGATTAGGTATATATTCCTTAGGGCACAATAGCATTCACAAAATAACAAGAAATGCATTAGTCGGGGGTCAGGCCACATGCTTGACATACCAATGGAGAGCACCCTGTCCAACCACATGTGAATGCTCCCACCTGTAGAGTGCCCAGTATAAATCTAACAAACAAGGTGACCATAAGCAGGTGTTCTAAGATCCACATAGGGCTATCCCTCCAAAATAGGTTTCAAGGTGCGATAGTCCTGTCCAGTTTTCAATTTTAAGCACATACAAACAAGGTGTTCTTGGGTGTTATACCTAGCAAAACACTTTACATCATTTTTTGTAACAGTGGGCATAGGAAAAGGCTTATTCCAAAGATCTTCCAGACCTGCCACAACAAGTTTTCGCTTTACGCGGCACAGCCAAGGAAGAGAGCGACCCCCCCCGGTATAACTCAAAAGATCGGTAACGGCTTCCCAATATTTTCCACGGTCCGGTGAGTTCCATAGCCTAACCCAGTAAAAGAATGGTTTCCATATTAGATGGCAGACCACCAGGACCAAACCATCATTAGTGGGGCACTTAGAGTACTAAATGGTAGTTTAAGGAGCTTTTTTAAAAAAAAATGTGCTTGCCCTCCCCCAAACTAGAACAATTAGAATAGCCCCATATCTCTGCTCTGTATAAGATAGCCGAGGTAACCTGGATGGTGTACATTTCAAGGGCTGGTGAAACAGCCTGCCCACCATTTGACCCAAACAACCTGCTCAGGTCACCACTATTCTTCTCCAAGGTGGATTGTGATTTTTCTAATTTGGCCTGCACAGATGCTATTGGCAGAAAATCATACCCCCATATAATGATAGTGAGTGACCTGTCCCAGGATAGACCCATCGACTTCCAACCCCAATGTTGTAGCCCCATACTTCTTTGGTCAAAACACCATTAACTTTGTTTTGTTCCTATTGAGCACAAAGCCCATGTGGGCACGCTTTGAAGCAAAACGGTTGAGGCGTCTTTTAATACCCATTGGGGTAAGGGCCAACAAGACCGAATCGTCAGCAAAAACCAGTGCTGGCAAATGATCCAAATCTACTTTAGGCGAATCCACGTAGGCACCCTGGCAATCCACCAGCAAGGCCATTATGATCTAATTAATATAAAGAATAATCAGAGGTAGGGCAACAACACAGCCTTGCCGCACACCTCTGTGACTGGAAACTGGCTCATGGTCTCACCCGCTAGGCCCCATCTCACCACAGTGGAATTACAACAGTATAGTTGGGCAATCACTGCCATCAGATAATATGGTACCCCCTGCTTCAACAACACCTGCCAGAGAAAATCCCTAGGGACACTATCGAAGGGCATCTGGAGGTCAATAAATACTGCATATACTGGCATCTTTTTTAGAACACAGTATTTTTGTATGATCATATGGAGACAAAAACATCAATCCACTGTACTAATCCCCTGGTGAAACCCAGCTTGAAGGTTAGAAATCAGGCCACTGGATTCTACACATTCTTACAGTTGCCAGAGGATAACCTTAACAAAGTGTTTCCCTGACGCATCGAGAAGCTAAATGGGTCTATAGTTACTTGGTTGTTCCTGCCCCGACTTCTTATATATAGGAATTATTTCTGCACAGTGCCACAAAGCGGGAACCCTGTTAAGATTAGCCACTGAATGGAAGAGCTTAGTTAGGACCGGCACCTAAATGTCTGGCTCATCTTTCCAGAGGTCGGTCAGTACCCTATCTGGCCCTGGAGCCTTTGGCCCTTCTATATTTCCAAGGGACTTGTCACTGCTGATATGGTAATATTGACCGGTGGACCCCCATTGATTGCCAGCTCAGCCACTCGGCCATCCAGTACCAAACCACTGGGATTGTCAGGGGACACCACTTTATCGTACAACCCGCCAACGTGGAGAAACCATTCTTCCTCAGTGATCATACAGTGCAGATCATTGTCCTTGGATTCTTTCTGCTCCGAGACCAATGACCAAAAGGCCTTGCTGTCATTAGCGATGGCAGCCCTTCTCAGTTTGTTCCATTTGCCCCAGAGGAAGTTGGACTTCTTAATTTTCTCAGGTGATGTAGACCTTCTTTGTTTGCCATCCCTTGTGTGCTCAAAAGTGACAACAGTGCCTCCTTGGCCTGTCTACAATCGGAATCATACCAGGGGGAACTCTGCACTGGCTACGTCTTAAGTGGAGGTTTTAGCCTAGAAAACCATGGATTGAGCTTGCAGGTCAGTCCAACAATTTTTAATAGTATTCAGTCAGACAAAAATGCTTAGTTTGGATGCAAAATCCATAAAACACACATAAAACATTACTCAAGAATAATCACACTTGATGATTAATACAAAATCCTTCCCATAAAAGTACGTACAATGCCAAAAACCCACATAGTACATATCAAGAACACTCTGATAAAACAATACACATACAATCTAATTCACTGATTCTTTGATACACGTGCAATAAAAACACAATCTGTAACATATAACTCCCATTCCAATTACAATCCAAAGTAGAACTCACAGCATTATTCACCTTGTAACCTCAGTATCCCCTTTCTGAAGTACATTGCTCTTTTCAAGAAAGAGAGTAAGGCCCAAGCAACCAGAACAGAGTCAGCACTTACGAGAAATAAAATGGCAGCTCTATGTTGAGGAATGTTAGCTTTCCTCAACACTGGTAATAATGTAGCCGAATCCAGGTAGCCCTTCCAGTGTACTATATTATCCCTCTGGACAAGACAGTCAAACATTGCCCTTGTGATTAGCCAGCAGTCTTTTTTACTAGTACCCCAGATTAGGTACGGTTGGATCTCATTCGGCTGGCTAATCACACCATGCACTGTATCACCATTTCTCTCATGCTCAGCAAATAGTCTTTTCATGGCAAACGCTTCTTTAGAACGTTTTCAACTACTCACCTCTATTTAGTCAATAGAGCCACTGTTGGCGACAGGGTACTTAGATTCACTTCTGCAAAGGCTTTATCAATGTAGTTGAGCCACAAAAGTTTTCTCCAATCCGCCCTGGCCATTACTGATCTTATTATAGTATGACAGAGGGAGGCACATTTGTTCGCCCATATCCAGAGCCAGAAAATTATTGGGGCCAGGGCCCACTAGTCCTCCAAAAATTCCAAGCCCAGTTCCCTGTGGATAGATAGGCACGGGGAACATCCCAGGAGCCCCAACAATCTCCTGAGGAACTGGTTCTCCTTTGTTTGTATCTCATCAGCCCTCTGCAGCCCCCATAGTTGTGCACCATACAGAGTGACAGCCTTTGATTGAGCCACATAGATCTTGGCCACAGCTTCAAGAGGTTGACCCTCACAGTGTGACATAAATTAAATATTCCCCCTACTCGCTGTGTTAATTTAGCCAATTGCTTGATTAAATGCATCTTCCTGGTGAGTGTTTCTGAAAATCGAATCCCCAAATAGTCAAACACCTTCACCCTTGAGATTACTTCTCCGACACAAAGCATGGGTCACATGTTTGCTGGCCTTTTTCTTCCAACACATGCCATCACAGCTGATTTCTTCGTATTGATCTTGAGCCCCTAAATGAATACTGCATTTGCATCAATGAGAATCTGTAGTGCTCTTGGGGTCCTGGCTAGCAATACAGTATCATCTGCGTAAGCCAGCACAGGATAGCCCCGGCCCCCCAAAACCAGTAGATCAGCCAAGGTGTTAAGCAAGTCCTTCGGGAGACCATTAATATATATGGACAAAAACAAATTGGAGCCAAGACACAGCCCTGCTGAAATGCCGCACCCAACCTTAATATGCAGGCCGCGTTATTTCTGTGTAGCTCCACCAGAATCTGGTAGAGCTACACATCCCCTGGGCAACACTTGGACCTGAGCACGTCCCAAGGTTTCCTCATATCTACCTTATCAAAAGCCGTGCTTAGGTCCATAAACACTAGGTACACCCCCTCACCCCTGCAAAAGACTGAATTAGCTGCTAGGAGATATAGGTGAAGACTCTGTAACATTGTCCCTACCCTGGGTAGAAAACCAAACTGTATATCACTCAAAACCGACTCCTCCGCGAGCAGCTTTCTATGTGGCCCAACAACACTCTCCCAAAAATCTTAAAAGAGGTATCCAATAGTGAAATTGCTTTATTTCATGACAGGGGGTATCTACCCGTTTCCATACATGCATTAAACACCACCGTTAAAAGTGGTGCCCACAGATTCAGAGGGTCCTTAAGCATATCGGAGGGAATCATATTGGGTCCAGGGGCACGACTGTGCACCTGCTGGCTGATGGCTCTAGCCACTTCCTCCAGCCCGAACTTTCCCCTATGTCTCCTCCACTAAACAGACTGCCAAAGTGTTCCAACCAGGCTGCTTGCTCTACATTAGTGCCATTCGCGCCTTCAGACATAGAACCACTGGGACCCCTCTTCACAAACTTCCAAAAGGTCCTCTGATCCATACATTTAGCCGTGTTCAGAAAGTCCTCCCATGCTGCCCCTTCAATGTCCTGCTTCCTTCTCTGGATCTCTGTCCGATATAGGGCTCTGGGATATGCAGTCTCCCTCCTGCTAGAGGGCGGTGCTTTCAAAATCTTCAACAGTGATCTCTTCGCGCCACTGCAACCCTCATCAAACCATCCCTTACGCAGTGCCCTCCTAGATACCTTGCTCAAATCGTGAACTTATTCGACAGAGCACTCACCAATTCATCAAATTGATCCACAATCTGCCAAAGGTGTGTACCGTCATCCAGAAAACCATGCACTCGGCCTATATTCTCGAAGATCAAATCTGGATGCAAATTAGCCTCCCTGATTTTCCCCCATTTGATTCTCCTGGCACCTGAAGCTAGCCCCTTCACTGGGCAGATTACAGTATTAGATGAACCCCCATCCCCCAGCACCCCCTTCAGGGTAAAACGGATGGGGTGTTGGTCACTATTCACATCTACTAACTCTTCAAAACTCAAATCCTTTTCCCATAGTCCCACAGAAATACAGAAATAGTCACTGGTCGAGGAGCCTACATCACTATTAAATGTCAAATCACCCGGTATATCAGGAGCCACAGGCCCATTCGCAGTCCGCATCCCCCATTCAATCAACCAAGAGTACATTTGCAAACCTTTTGCACAGCCCCTTGTATCCCTAATTTGCGGCACAGTGATACCTAAGGTCATGTCTTCTATGGGATCTACTAGATCCTTGGGTAAGCCCATACCCATTTTGAGGTTAAAGTCGCCACCCCATATATACAGTTCATGTCTACTCCTACTGGTAGCCAACAAGTCTTCCATAAACACCTTGACCTTAACAAGCCTATCCAGCTCTGCTTTGTGTGGGCTGTTATAAAAGTTGATGATATACAACTGCTCTCCCCCGATCGGGAACAGACGAATTACCTGGAGGAAGTCCATATTAGTTTCAACCAGATTGGCCCTGCAGTTAAGAGTGCTCTTTACTAGGGTAATCAGTCCCCCAAAACATCTACCTCTCACCTTTTTTCCGGCTGGGATCCCAAAAGAGACACAACCATCCAGCTTCGGGGTTTCCAGTGCCCATGTTTCTTGTAAAAAAATCACATAATTTACTTGTAAAAGCTCCACAATATCAGCCCTATCTAACTTTAAAGTTGACCCCGCAATATTCCAAGATAGCAAGTGAAGTTCTAAGGGTGCCCTATTTACAGTTGTGCCTATCCCCTTCAGCACCAACCTTAGCTCTCAGGCTTTCCAGCACCCTAAAGTACCCAATTGTCAATCTAGTTCTTCACAAGAAGTGAGAACCTCAAAACGGTTGGAGCACACAGGGGTGCCCTTTCCCTGCTACCATTCGGCCCTCTAGTTATGGGGATAAAACTCCAACCTTCCCCCTTACTATGTTCAGATAGGGGATACCATTGGCCCATCACCCTCCTGTCATGCCCCCCTGTATCCCTTCCTTCCAGACCACCCTGGGCCGTCTCCATGATTACCTCATTCCCAACCCTGAATAGAAATATTCCAGAGGAAGTAGACTGGTAAAGAGTCTACTCCCATTTGGTCTAAGACCATGTGCTAGGTTGGAGAAAAGAAGATAACCCACCACTGTTGGGTCAGAGAAGGTCACTACTACGCAATCCCCTTCCACCTTCTTGGGCTTGGTACCAACCCAACCCACTCTTCTTGCCATGAAAATAATGGAGGGATCAACCTTAGGCCCAAACAGATTAGTGTTAATCCAATGCGTTGCTTTGTTTATCAACAGGGCGGTTGACTTGTAGCTGCCCTTTGGGAGCTCAGGTAAACCTGTGATTATCCTTACATAGGGTGCAGCTGCCAGAGGCAAATTTAAAGTAATTTGTCCCCCCACCCCCACAGGTACATTGCTCCCCGGTGCTGATGACGCGACTATCAACTCCTTCCCCCTTCCCCTCCCTGAGTTGTCAACCAGGTATTCTATTGTTTCTGAAGTTGACTCCTTTTCTGTAACAGTTAGCAGATCTTGACTACCCCCAACACCCCCCAACACAGCTTGAAGTAAGTTTACCCTTCTTTGAGGTACTGCATGGCGTAGCTCCACTCTCCACTCCATTCTGGACCGTACTCAGGGCCAATACCTTTGAGGTTAGGGCTCTAATGGAATCATCTATTATTGCTAACATACTTAAAACCCTTGCCTTAAGAGACTGGAGTGATTGTAGGACCGCCTGGAGGGACTTCAGTTTTTCCTCTAACAAGGATTCCGGGCAAACCTTGTCGTCCTCACCATCATGTGAGGTTTCCAGATCAGAGCAGGAGTCCATGGAGTTCCTCAGACTACTACTCCAGGGACTCCCCAGCAGGTTTGTTCCCTGAAATTGCTCTGGGGCACCCCCTGGCTCTCCTGTATTCCCCCCCAACCAACTTCTCACATCCCCCTTAGGAGACCCCTTCCACTGAATTTGTTTCATTATTATTATTGGTACCCCTACGATCACAATATCTATCAATCAAAGGGGCTACATCCCTTGTAGCTTTTTCTGATGTAGACCTTCTTTGTTTGTCATCCCTGGTGTGCTCAAAAGTGACAACAGTGCCTCCTTGGCCTGTCTACAATCACAATCATACCAGGGGGAACTCTGGACTGGCTTCCGCTTAAGTGGAGGTTTTAGCCTAGAAAACCATGGATTGAGCTTGGAGGACAGTCCAGCAATTTTTAATAGTATCTCAAATCTCCACCATTGGGTAGGCATATGTTTCCAATGGAAAGCAAGACAGACACGTAGATCGAAGTCTTTAAACCTGTTGTCATGATATTATCCCACTTGGCTCTAGGTCTAGCGTTCCCAACTAACTATTCTAATTGGTACGCTATATTGGTTGGCACAGTGAGTATAGGCACATCTTCCAATAGTGGTAATAGGGCAAAGGTAATGTGAGTGCACTCTTAAGTGTATTCTTAAACTGACAGTTCTGGCATTATTGGGCAAAAGCAAGATATATAATTCTAATTACAGTAGCAAAACCGACAATATTGGACACATCCACTTTGAATGCATTCTCGCAGTGGTAGTGCTGACAAATAGTGATGATACAAGCATCCAGATAATGTTCTGTAAAATGCTTCTGTGACCTGGCATCTACTGACTGTGTACTGTGTGACCAGTAATGAGACCCCTGCTGGGATTCAGAGGTGCCTAGATGGTTGATCCTAAAACCCTCTAGGCCACATCCACAGCACACCCGACTCATAGATGGAGACAGTCACATGGCCCATATAATAGCAACTACCCTAGCAATGGGAGGACTACATCAACCATAATTCCCCAGGTTTCAGGAAGAAAGCATTGATCAGACTAAGAGATCCCATTCATTGTCACAGGGAAAGAGGAAGTGAGGGTGGGGATGATATTGGGTCAACCCCCAGAGGTGCTTTTCCAACCCCAGGTAAGACACTATGGGAGACAATGCAACTCTTAGCTACAAGAATGGAAAACATTCACCCTCCTCCGCTTCTTAAAAGAAAAGGGGTGAACCAGATATTACAGCCTCTCTCTCTCACCCAGGCCAGTTTTAATATAAAGACTGACCTGTGGAAAATAGGAAAGGGGCAACACA